>NC_086327.1:80361306-81561306 GCF_036172605.1 Pelobates fuscus | reverse complement strand
CACTGCACTACCGGGCACTGCAACGATTAAAGACCCAATACCTACACCAGTCGACGTCTTACGACCAACAGATCACACTCACAGACGAGGTCCGGCTCGAGCTCCATTGGTGGCTACAACATATGGATGCCTGGAATGGAAGAGCCATTTTTGGATCCCAACCAGACTTCATCCTGGAATCAGATGCAAGTTTGCTCGGATGGGGCGCAACCTGCTCGGAAACCTCTACAGGAGGACTCTGGTCCCACTCAGAACGCGCACTTCACATCAACTGCCTCGAACTGATTGCAGGCTCATTTGCAATCCGCAGCTTCGCCAAAGATGTCTACAACTGTTCAGTTGTGCTGAAGATGGACAACGTGTCCGCAGTCCGCTACGTGAATCATCTAGGAGGTTCCAAATCAAAGATGCTCTCAGATCTGACCAAGGAATTATATCAGTTCTGCCTAGACAGGAATATCTCCCTGCGAGCGGAATATCTGCCGGGAACAGACAACCTCGTCGCAGACTGGTTCTCCCGCCACTGGAGGGACTCCAGCGATTGGCAACTGAATCCACAAATATTTCAACATCTCCAGATTTGCCGGGGACCATTCAACCTGGACCTCTTTGCATCTCGCCTCAACAGGCAGGCGGACGCTTTTTACAGCTGGTTACCGGACCCAGCGTGCCTTGCAGTCGATGCCTTCCTACAGAAGTGGCCGATGTCAGGGGCATATGCGTTCCCTCCATTCTCCATGATTCCACGCACGCTACAACTTCTCAGAACTCAAGGTGTCAAGATAACTCTAGTGACCCCGCTATGGCGGGCCCAACCATGGTACCCTTACCTACTGGAAATGTCAGTGGACTTTCCCCTGCTGCTACCCTGCACCCACGACCTCCTCAGAGACTCGATAGGCAACTTTCACCCATTGGCGATTCAAGACCATCTCCAACTAGTGGCTTGGACCATTTCAGGGGATCGTGGAATGTCTAAGGCCTTTCGACAACTGCTCAGGGACTCCTTTGGGACTCATGGGCCCCAGGAACCAGACGCTCTTACATCTCTGCATGGCGCCTATGGAGTTGCTGGTGCTTGGAAAGGAACCTTGATCCCTTTTCAACACCTATAATTAATATTATTAACTTCCTGTCGTCTCTATTCGACCAGGGTAAATCCTACCGGACCATTAACGTGTTTCGGTCTGCTATTTCTGCAGCGCACGTTCCTATAGAAGGCTCTTCGTGGGCAAACACCCGTCTGTCTGCAGACTCTTGCGGGGCATCCGCATCGCTAGACCCCCGAATCCCAAATATAATCAATTCTGGGACGTTGCCGTCATGCTCACGTTCTTGGAAGCTTGGCCGGACAACGAAGCGCTTTCCCTACGCCAATTATCAGCCAAATTAGCTCTCCTCCTCTGCTTGGTCTCCTTCCGAAGAGTTTCCGACATCAGGGCTTTTGACTTTTACGCCCTCGATTTCACACCAGAGGGGGTACACTTTCACATCACTAGACGCACCAAGACCAACTCATCTACCGTGAGCTACCCTTACTTCTCGGAGAGACCACTCCTATGCGTAGCCCGGTGCATAAGACACTATATCGCTCGCACTACCCTTCTCAGAGCACCTACCGGGCCCCTCCTGGTATCCTATGTACGGCCTTACAAACCAGTTTCGTGCCCTACCATTGCACGCTGGATTAAATGGCTCCTAGCCCTGGCTGGCATTGATGCATCTTTCGGGGCTCACTCGGTTAGAGGCGCAGCCGCCTCTTCAGCACTCTTAGCTGGAGGTTCCTTAGCGGAAATTCTATCCTCCGCTGATTGGTCTAGAGAATCCACCTTCCGTACCTTTTATTTTAGACACTCTCCTCACGTTTCTCTGTCCTTGCTATCTGTGCGTTAAAATAGCAAATATGAAGCCTCCTGTCTTGCCATAAAATTCGGGATTATTCTAGCTCCTAGTGACCGAATAATCTAAATTTTATTAAAGACAGGAGGCGGATATTTTCCCACCCTAGATTTCTTTTCCCACCCTTCTAGGTAAGTATCCTGTACTATCTCCAATTTCTAACTATGACTTACATCCTCTCTTTCGCTAACCTAGACTTATTAGGTCGTTATTATTATAACCCGTTTTTTTTATTATATTTAGTTCATTAAATTCTAGATGGTCATTTACTGTTATACCACTCAGTTATTACCATAGTTAGAGCTTGCACTAAATTGGAAGTCAGTTCACTGCATTTATTTGGTTTTTCTTTTGCCAAAGAGACCATACTTTCACGATGTTTCTCCTTCCTCCTAGTGTGAAGATCGCTTGCCTTCTGCCTTGACTCTACCTGCGGGTTGATCACTACCTTCATCCTTAAAGATACCTTCACCGTTACCTGTTCATCGTTTTAATGACTACCTTTACATGGTTGACTCTACGACTGATCGGCTACATCAAGAAAGAGGAATTGGGAGGAGCCTGATGACAGTTTATATTGCTGTGATGCACTGATTGGTTAAACTTTTTTTACACTGCTGTTAACTGTTTCTTTGCTGCTGGGAGTTTCAGTAAAGAAAGATAAGCAAATATTCGCCTCCTGTCTTTAATAAAATTTAGATTATTCGGTCACTAGGAGCTAGAATAATCCCGAATTATTTAAGGTAAATTACATCTGTTTGAAAGTGAAACCAGTTTTTTTTTCATGCAGGCTCTGTCAATCATAGCCAGGGGAGGTGTGGCTAGGGCTGCATAAACAGAAACAGTGATTTAACTCCTAAATGACAGTGAATTGAGCAGTGAAATTGCAGGAGAATGATCTATACACTAAAACTGCTTAATTTAGCTAAAGTAATTTAGGTTACTATAGTGTTCCTTTAAGCATGCAAGTATTTCTACAGGTAATGAGCAAGTATCTCTCATTATTATATATAGTATCTAAAATTCACAGTTTAGTGCTAAAATGTTAATTTGTTCTGGTTAAAATTCATATCACAGGTATATTTTGCTCATTACACACACCTTCAATGCAAGTAGTTTAAAGGGGTGCTATAGGCACCCAGACCACTTTAGCTAATTGAAGTGGTCTGGGTGCACTGTCCCACATCCCTTGCCCCTGCAGTAATAATTATTGCAGTTTTTAAGAATCCAGCAGGGGTAAACACTTATGCATTCTACCACCACAAACATACATTTGACATTCTGCAACATAGTATAAATAAGGGGGAATGGCTCTATGTGACACAGTATACTTTAAACACTTCAGTATATGTCATTATATGTTTTGTGTTGCACCAGTTGAAGGCTTTTGGCTATGTCTTTGTTCAACTATAGCTTCTCTTTTTATTAAATGTACCCATGGGAGGACTGAGGAAAACTATGTCAGACAAGAAAACTGTGTGAGATCTGAGGTCTGTGACAGGTGCAGAGACCTCCACTTATAAGAACGATTGACGGGGCATCATGATGTAGGCGTTTGATTTCCGAATAGAGCTACAAATGGTAGTGTGGAAATTTTGATGTTATTTGAAACTAACATACATATGTTTGGTAAATACAGGGCATTAAAATGCAATATCCTGGGATTCCTAGGGAGTTACCGTTCCACTTTAAAAATAAATTACTGTATTTCACCACATAATAGTCGCCACCAAATAATGGTCTCACCCTGGTTTTTCAGTCCAAAAATTGGTTCAAATCCAATTAATCACATAATTGTTGCATAAATGACCATTGCTGTTTTTGTTGTAAGACATTCATATTCTTGAAAACTGATGGCACACATCCTACTGATCTTATACTTAAGATCATTGTTACCTATCAGCTTATTGTATTTTAGTGCATTTTATCTGTGCAATGCATTAGGAATGTGTATGTTCTTAGTTAAAACGACAGGGGGACAGGGATCAGGATCCCAATTGGGAGACCGGTATCAGGATCAGAGTTCTTGTAATGAACTCTGATCATGTAATATGCATGTTCTCAGTAGACATGTTATTAGCAACTATAATGTTATCAGCAACTATTAAAAAGCTGTTAAAAAAAATATGCATAATGGTCGCACCACCATTTTTAAGGAAAGGAATTAGGCATAAAATCTGCGACTATTATTAAGTAAAATACGGTATTTGCGCCAGCTATCCACTTAAATTGAGTTAACTGCCCAGTCGGTTGAAATCAGATTTGGTTAAAAGGTATTGAGCTTGCAATACAGGTATATCTATTTGGCTATACACAAAGCACCAACTTCAAACAGTAGACTATTCAGTCTGCTAGATACCTAATTCAGCTCACGGTATTTGTATATCCATGCTTGGTAGCACCAGTCCCAAACAGAGGGGGGAAAAAACAGGTTTATTAAATCAAACAGAGCATAGATACTATTAGCTTACACACCCTTAAGGGATAAATCAATGTATGGTGTAACTGAGAACCTTACTGATGTCTCTTATATTTTTCAGGCTCTTGAACTGCTAGACCCTTCAAAATCTTCCTCACCCAATACATACTATCACCAAATTCAGAACTTATCCCCACTGCTAAATCTCCTAATACCTCAATACTGTTTGGGAGCGGTACCACAATGCTTGTAAATACACATACTGGCTACTTAGGTATCTGGTGAAAACAACAGTCTATTCTATCATAAGGGTTATGTAAGTTTTCTCATTGAAGTGGCCATTATTTTTATCAAACGGGTAATTATTTTTGAGATCTGTACTCACCATTACTACTGGCAGCCATTCCTTTTCCCCTAATTTCAAGTTAAACAACTGAAGCCTCTGGATCCATTCCTTAGGAAGCCACCTAGTACTTTGCATCAACGACTGAATTTTATACATAGCCAAGTTGTTACTTTTTAAGATTGGGGTCAGTATTTTACTTTTTCATCGGTTTGGGTATTAGATCACTGTGGGTATGTGGGTATGTTTTATTTCCCTGTATCAAATAAGACGTCAAATAAGACGTCAAAGGCTAACGTTATCTAGACCACTTCATCTGGATGCAGTAGCCCTTTAATTTTAACCCTGCAATCTAAAACATTGCCATACCTACTCGATAGGGTTAACACATGTTGGAACATCTGCTCTGTCCTTGGTGATCACCAGAATTTTATGGCAAGACAGGAGGCTTCATATTTGCTTATCTTTCTTTACTGAAACTCCCAGCAGCAAAAACAGTTAACAGTAAGTAAAAGGTTTAACCAATCAGAATGTATAACAGAGTATGTCTAGTCTTCAGGCTCCTCCCAACTCCTCTTTCTTTGCTGCTTAGCCTCCAAGGTTAGTCTATTCTAATTATAGTCCTTGTTTAACATAACTAATCTGATTTTACTACATTGTACTAGTAGTTTTACTTCATTATATTTTAGTAATGTGTTTTCTTTGCTAGTTAGTATTGTAAACACGTTTTTAGACTATTTAAACAGCTTTATGGCAGAGTTAATCCTCTGCTCAGTCCTCTACTTTGGTTTCTGACCCCATTACCTTCTTAAGGTCAGAGCCACAACTCAGATCGAGACTCCCTAACCACGGCAGCTTAACCACCCTCACCGCCGCTACTACTATTTCCGGCCCCTACCATCGCCATAGCAACGCGTCCTGCCTCCCGCAGCCATCTCTCTCTAGGCATTTGTGCGGGCTTTTTCGCGCGCTTTTGCCCGCTCAACTCCCGAAAGACTGGACGGTTAGGCATCTCCAACGGCTCTCAAACGCCTCTGTCGGCCATTCAGGTAAGTAATTTTACTTTACCTAATTCTAAAAGCGCTTTGATTGTAAAAACACTGTATAGTATTCACAGCATTACAAATGGTTTTATTCTGTTTTATTACAGATTACACTTTTCAAAAAAACCAAAATCCTTGCATAAGAGGGTGGCCTCCTCTATTCTAAATTCTTATTTGCCTCATTGTCTCCTGAGGGTGACCCCCTTATTGCCTCTTTACCGGGTAAATCCCTATTTGTATACACAGGCTACCCCTGATATTAACTCTGGTCACTTATACTGTCCTTTGCATTTGGTGAACAATTTTGCTGTTATTACAAACTGTGGTTGACCCCCACGTTAAATTAGTGGCTGAACACACTTTCTATATACACGCTTTGCATTCATTTACTCAAGTCCACTGCCTATTAATATTATTATTGTTTAGTTCATATTAGTTAAAAAAAACAAAAACCCTGATCCTAAAAATTATTGTGGTGACCCCACATTTTTTCTGTCAATTATGTCTGATTTACCTAAACCAGCAGTATCTGCGGAGCTTAAAACTTGGTTGTATAGCACCATTGCGGATTGAATTCCCAAAGCTTTCGTAGCTTTCCACGAACAGACTATGCCCGCCCCTAGGGCTCCTATTCTTCAGCTGTCAGACTCTGAGGATTCCAAAGGCTCAGACCATGACGAAGCCCCCCGCAAACGCCCTTGGAAAGGCGATAGTGCTACTGCCGGTAAAGGCAAAGCACCAGCAAAAACACCAAGCTTGTCCTATTCAGAAACTAGGGAAGCTAATCTCAAATATAACTTTGACCCATTAGAGGGTTCAACTTCTAATTTGCACCTTCAGGTAGTAGACGAATGCTGTGCGGGGTATTCGGATGAGGATTTCCCCTCTCATGAACCACAGAATGAATCCCTTTGAGACTCTAACCCCATTTCTGACGATATTTTATTGGATACCTCTGGCCGCCCCCTTTTCGACCCTAGGTATATGAAACACCCCCCATCTGCCAAGTGGACCCCTCCAGACCACATTGCTAAGTTCTGCAGAATATGGCTCTGTAAACCTTTGGAGAAGGAAGTGAGAGCACCTATTATCCCAGACAAGGTGGCTATTACCCTAGAATTTGATCCCTTGCTCGTTACCTTCCTATCCAAAATGGGAAAAGATCCCTGTAAGGGTTTAGAACAAGGCCTGAAGGCCACTCAGGACAAAATTATGGATATTGCGGGCTCGCATATGCAGATATTCATTATTGCAGATGAGGCTTTGGCAGGTGGCACTTTGGATGCACATATGGTGTGAGAATGGGCACAGAGGGCACAATGCCTACGAGGCAACGCCAATGTCGCCATATCAACTGAAATTGATTCCAAGCTTGCCGAATTAGGCACTAAAGAGCTTGGCCCTGCACACACACACCGATACACACTGTGTGTCAAGGTGTGTGTATCTGTGTCAGTGTGTGTATCTGTGTGCCACTATCTGCCAGTGTGTGTGTGTGTGTGTCTGTGTGTCAGATTCATACACACTGGCACATACAAACACAGATACATACATACAGGCTTTTAAACATTGTTCAATTATTTTACCAAGAATAGAAGATTCAACTTTGGGATAAATAAACACAGGTTAAAACTGTCTAACTTACTTCACTACCTGCTTATATGCAAACCCTAAGCACCATAACAACTGCAGCTCATTGTAGTGCTTATTGGTAGTATTTTTTAAGAGTTAGACAAGTATTAAAAGGCATTCTGTTTTTATGGACCCAGCAAGGCTTAAGGACCCCAGACTGACCTACCGTCTTGTTGAAACCCAAAGTAATTTTTTTAAATGTAGCATATCAATACAGTGATAGGGGCACTTATAATTATTATTATTTTTAGAGCACCAACATACCCTGAAACACTTTACAGCTGTACAATGGGGATATAAAACAACAAATAACTGACAAATTAAAGTAAACAAAAACAAGAGGTGCAGAGGGCCTTGCTCAAACAATTAGAGTAATAGTATATACTTTTAATCTGTAGAAATACTCTGCATTCTATAATTAGTTGTTTTTAGCAAATGACCCCCCCCCCCCCCAACTCTAATATTTTGTCCTAAATATCATTGTTACTTCAACACATTTTAACGTTGATGCTGTGTGCCCATAAACATCTCACTTCACACTTTTCCATCACTTCAAGGAAAATGTCCCACCGCTATGAAAGAGCACTCACCGTTCACTTGATTGCGTGACTCCTTTTTACTTCTGAGTACGTCTGATTCGGCTGAAAAGTGATCTCTCTCTCGTTCACCTTGTGCTCTTTCTGGGCAACTGTCGCAGTTCTATTTCTCAAGCTATAGTTGAATAATCAACTTCTCTCTTCCCTTTCACAAGTTTACCTATATCATTTTATGTTTTTAGAAATTGCAAGACATTTAAAAGATCTCCCCTGCTTCTTTTACTTGCCCCTCCTTTTCTAAAGCTGTTTTCAGTTTCTAGGCTTATTAATTTATTATTATTTTTTTTTTCTATGAACCTTTACTCACTTTTCTTTTAATGGGTGTTTGATTGTCTCTTTATCTGGAAAACTGTCAGGCCTGTTTTGTCTTATTTGTATTCCCGGTTATTTCCCCAGTTTCTTTTTCTTGCACCTGTCTCTAATGCCTTCTTATTTCTTGCTGTCTTGCTCAGCTGACAGCCTTAAACTCACTTTTTGATCTGCTCTCATCGGGTCTCCATTTCATGGCTGTTTTTCCTCTCCGTTATGTCTTTTTTCATCTTTGTTTATAAATTTCTCCTTTTTTCCTGACTCCTTCTGTTGCTCACACTCTGTTTTCGTTCAGTCCTGTAAGAGGAGCCGTGCTGTCTCACATGGCTGTTGAATCCGTTACCTTGGGAATGACCCTGATTACAAACACTTTTCATGCTCACTGAAGGAGCTGCAAACACAGAAGCCTCCTCTAGCCTATGTTTACTGAGTAAGAACATGCACAGGCCTGCCCTAAAGACAAGAATGGGCCTAAAAAAAAGTCTACAGAACAAAGGGAAATACCATACTCAAAAAAAATCCCTACTGCGGTTCTTACATAAATTTATTTAAAAAATGTTTTTCTTTTCAAGGCGGACGGTCACTTCCAAGGATTTCTAATATTATGTTTACCTATCTCTGTGTTTAACAAATATATACTTGGGAGGTGTGAAAAATAAAATTGTAGAAATCCACACTTCTGCAACTGGACTCCTCCATCTTAGATCCTTGTCAGTCATTGTTATAAGCTGTGTTCTTTGCACTTGTCACTCAGGATAGAGAAAACATTCGGCAAAGTGAAAACAATGCTTCTATTCCTCCTCATTTTTAATGTGCAGCCTGTATGTGTATGGTATTAACTCTATTTTGGGGTCAATAGCTAAATCTTTAATAAAAATGTAAAGAAAATATAGCATTCCAGAAAAAAAAAAAAAGGTCAACACAAATTATGCTTAAAAGACCACTATAGTGCCAGGAAAACATACTCGTTTTCCTGGCTTTATAGTGCCCTGAGGGTGCCCCCACCCTCAGGGTCCCCCTCCCGCCGGGCTCTGGAGAGAGGAAGTGGTTAAAATCTTACCTTTCTCCAGCGCCGGGCGGGGAGCTTTCCTCCTCCTTCCTTGCGACGTCATCGGCTGAATGTGCATGCGCGGGAAGAGCCGCGCGCGCATTCAGCCGGTCGCATAGGAAAGCATTTACAATGCTTTCCTATGGACGCTGGCGTCTTCTCACTGTGATTTTCACAGTGAGAAGCACGCAAGCGCCTCTAGCGGCTGTCAATGAGACAGCCACTAGAGGTTTTGGAGGCTGGATTAACCCTCAGTATAAACATAGCAGTTATAACCTGAAGTGGTCTGGGTGCCTAGAGTGGTCCTTTAATTTTAAATTTTTTATTAAAAGGTGTAATCTTTATAGAAGGGACTTTTTGGAGGCAATTAAAGGGATTCTATAGTGTTAGAAATATAAATCTGTATTCCTAACACTATTATACCCTCTGGTTCCCCCCTGGCTCGTGACCCCTCCCCTCTCCCATAAAAGGTTAAAAACCCTTTATTTATTAACCCGATTCCAGCGCCGATGTCCCTGGTTGCTGGGTTGGCGCTCCACTTCATCCAACAGGAGGGCCTAATGCGTATGCGCATCGAGCGTTACGAGTGCTTCAGGCCCTCCCCATAAAAAAACATTGAATCAATGCTTTCTTATGGATATTTTACTGATGCCGAATGTCCTCATGCTGAGCATGAGTAAACTCCCACAAGTTTTAAGTGGAGTTTGGTCTAATTATTAAGGTGTGGGTGATGAATTGACACTCTATACACCTACCCTCCTGTTCCTTATAACAGACTCTACTAATATACCAGTTTACTTCCATTATCTCTATCATTGAATCTTCTACCCATACCTTTTATTCACCTTTTTGAATATCTCTAATATTTCTAATATCTGTAATTTTCTAAATATATCTAATTTTGAATCTAAATGCTAAGCTTTATTCTTCCGATCCCCATATACTGCTGCTATTTAATTGGATACATTTTAGCCTTCCACTTAGAATAACATTTTATTACTAAACAGCTGTCTTTCTTGATACTATCTTTCTACTTGGGATGATCAAGAATTAAGGGACACTATAGTCAGCAGAACAACTACAGCTTAATGTAGTTGGTCTGGTGAGTATAATAGCTCCCTTCAGGCATTTTGTGTAAACACTGCCATTTTCATGTAAACACTGCACAGTAAGCAGCCCTGCCGTTCAGCGTCCCCACGCTCTGCATGGAGATGCTGAATTTTCCTCATAGAGATGTATTGATTCAACGCATCTCCATGAGGAGGTCCTGATTGGCCAAAACGGCATTTGGCCCCACCCCGTGCCTATTTTCGGCCATTTCGATGATGTCACAAAGTGGGTGGGGCCAGCGTCACTGGACCCACGTGGTGCTGAAAATAAGGTGAAAATAAGGTGAGTTTTAAACTTTTATAGGGGGACCGGGGGAGGGGAGGGGTGGGGGGGGTTGGGGGGGGTGGGGGGGGGGGTGGTTCAAGCCACCAATATGGTGGGTTAAACACTATTGGGTCAGGAATACATGTATGTGTTCCTGACCCTATAGTGATCCTTCAGTATATTTACTCATGCTTGTTGTGATTGATATATACAAGCCAGATAGGCAGACCCCCTAGGTTTCTCCTTTTTAACCCCTTAAGGACGGAGGACGGTTCAGGACCGTCATCTGCATTTTTCCATTGCCGACCGATGACGGTCCTGAACCGTCCTAACGTTAGGATGTACTTACCCGATCGCCGTCGTTCCCCCGGTGGCGATCCGCGGTGCTCCTGTTGTGGGGAGACTGCCTGCAGCCCAGACAGTCTCCCCATGGCAGATTAGGACCCCTGGGGCCATGTGATCGCTCAACAGGGTGACCACATGGTCACAATAGGTGTCCATGTGTCTGCCTGCAGGGGGACTGCCTGTGCTGACAGGCAGTCTCCCTGCAACTGTAAAATCAAAGAAAAAATAAAGTTAAAGTTAATAAAAAAAAATAATAATTATATATGTGTATATATATATGATATATAGACATATATTATATTTATATAATATATGTCTATATATCATATATATAATGTCATACTAAGTGTATTTTTATATTAATATGTACATATATTAATATCAAAATACACTTATAATTAAATTACACACGTATATATATAATATATATAATAACTATATATATTGTATATATATATTATTATAAAATACAAATAATAAGTAATTTAAATTAAATTAAACATGTAAAAATAATAATAACATTTTAATAAAATTTTTTTAAAAAATTATATATCTATACGAAATTTTATTCTAACTGTATTTTGATATTAATATATATATATATATATATTTATATCAAAATACACTTAGAATGAAATTGTATATATATCTATGTATATATAAATAAATAAAAAGAATACGAACTATTCATATGTCCATATACAAAATTACATAAATAATTATATAAATATACACGTAGACTTCAAATATATAAATATGCATATATATTTAAATTCTACGTGCGTATTTATGTAATATTTTTACATAATTAAGTAATTTTATTGATTGCAATTTAAGAGACCTGCCTGCCAACCCAGGCCGAAAGTCCAGAGAATTTAATTTGCTATCACTGTATTTTACCCTTTAACTTTCTACGACACCCTAAAACCTGTACATGGGGGGTACTGTTTTACTCGTGAGACTTCGCTGAACACAAATATTAGTGATTCAAAACAGTAAAACATATCACAGCGATGATATTGTCAGTGAAAGTTACTTTTTTTGCATTTTTCACACACAAACAGCACTTTTACTGATGATATAATTGTTGTGATACATTTTCCAGTTTTTTTTTTAATTCTTTATTTTCTTAGTGCAAGGATTTCACAAGCATGCATACTGTGCCACAACAGCTTTCGTATGCCACATTTCAACAATATTGGTACAGTCAGGGCTCGAGTCCTGCAGGAACGCGTGGGAACGGCGTTCCTGCACTTTTTCCACAGCAGGAACGCCGTTCCCATTACTAGTCCTGCAGGACCCAGGGCTGGCACAAGCGGCTGCCAGAGCAGGGGGGAGCACAAATCCGAATCCCCTGCCTCTGACTGGGGACTCGGATTTATAAACTCACCTCTCCCCCTGCAGTCAGTGGAGTCGTCCGGCCTCTCCTGATAATGTCAGTAGGAGGGGGCGTGACTTTCTCTGCTCTTCTCACAGGACCGCTGGGGAGCAGAGGAAGCCACGCCCCCTCCTCCTGACATCATCAGGAGAGGCCGGCTTACTCCACTGACTGCAGGCTGCAGGTTCCAGATCCTGTCCCACCCCTCCTGGCCAAAGGTAAGCCTCAGGGAGGGGGAAAGGCACTTTAGTTTTTTTTGTTTGTTTTTTATCCCTTTCCTGAGTCCCTGTCCCCCTCCTCAGTCCCTGTCCCCCTATTTAAGGCCCTGTCCCCCTCCTCAGTCTCTGTCCCTCTCCTCAAGCCCTGTCCCCCTTACTCAGTCCCTGTCTCCCTCCTCAGTCCCTGTCTCCCTCCTCAGTCCCAGTCTCCCTCCTCAGTCCCTGTCTCCCTCCTCAGTCCCTGTCCCCCTCCTCAGTCCCTTTCCCGAGTCCCTGTCCCCCTATTTAAGGCCCTGTCCCGTTACTCAGTCCCTGTCTCCCTCCTCAGTCCCTGTCCCCCACCTAAGTCCCTTTCCCGAGTCCCTGTCCCCCTATTTAAGGCCCTGTCCCGTTACTCAGTCCCTGTCTCCCTCCTCAGTCCTTGTCCCTTTCCTCAGTCCCTGCCCCCCTCCTCAAGTCCTGTCCCCTTACTCAGTGCCTGTCTCCCTCCTCAGTCCCTGCCCCCTCCTCAAGCCCTGCCCCCTCCTCAAGCCCTGTCCCCTCCTCAAGCCCTGTCCCCTTACTCAGTCCATGTCTCCCTCCTCAGTCCTTGCCCCCCTCCTCAGTCCCTGTCCCTTTCCTCAGCCTCTGTCCCCCTCCTCAGCTCCTGCCCCCCTCCTCAGCCCCTGTCCCTTAATCAGCCCATGCCCCCCCTCATCCTAAGCTCCTGTCCCTCTTCCTCAGCCCTGCCACCTTAATCAGCCCATGGCCCCTTCCTCAACCCATGTCCCCCCTCCTCCTAAGCTCCTGTCCCTTTTCCACAGCACTGTCACCTTACTTAGCCCCTGTCCACCTTACTCAGCCCCTGCCCCTCTTCCTCAGCCCCTGCCCCTGCCCCTCTTCCTCAGCCCCTGTCCCCCTTCCTCAGCCCCTGTCCCCCTTCCTCAGCCCCTGTCCCACTTCCTCAGCCCCTGTCCCACTTCCTCAGCCCCTGCCCCTCTCCTCAGCCCCTGTCCCTCTCCTCAGCCCCTGTCCCCCTCCTCAGCCCCTCAGTTCCTGTCCCTTTCCTCAGTTCCTGTCCCTTTCCTCAGTTCCTGTCCCTTTCCTCAGTTCCTGTCCCTTTCCTCAGCCCCTATCCCTTACCTTAGCCCATGTCCCCTTCCTCAGCCCATGCCCCCCCCCCCTCCTAAGCTCCTGTCCCTCTTCCTCAGCCCCGTGCCCTTACTCAGCCCCTGCATACAAGCGTATAATTTTTTTGGGGGTGGGGGGGAGGGGGCGGGGAGTGGATCTTGGGTGAGTTCCCGAACTGTTTTACCCAGGACTTGACCCCTGGGTACAGTGTGATTCAATAATGCACATTTTTTATTTTTGAGTAGAGGTCATTAAGCACTCTGCAGGTACACAAGGTTGTGCCCTTGATGTGGGTGTCTGGTTCTAGGACCCGGCAGAGTGTTGTGATACACAGGTAAGATGTAAGTGATGGGTTTCTAATAGTTGTACGTCGTGTGAAGTAACATAGGGCGTTTTAAGTTGATTAGGGCCGTGGACCTGATAGAGGGACCCTGCCCCAAGGGTCTTATATAAGGAAGCTGTAGCCCTGTCGGACACATAGGTATTACGGTGGACAATCGGGTGTATCGTTTATCAATTTACACTCAATTGTGTTGTGGGGGGGGTGGGGGGTGGAGGAAAATCTCCGGTTACTGTGCCCTCCTATTGGGACGTGCCATATAAGGTGTACTAGCACCTGGGATCAACTGTGTGAACACTGTTGAGCAGAGCTCTGGGTGTGAACAAGCATTAAAACAATAACTTTTAAACATTTAAACAGCAATGGTGCATAAGCATCTGGGACTGGTGTAGGGGTCAGTCCCTTTTCTTGTGGCTGCTGGCTCATCTTCAGCCGGTATCAGCTGCAGAGCGTGGGGTAAAAGGAACGATCCTGTGCACGTCCCAGCTGTGTCCCGGTCGAGTCGTGGAGGCAGATGCCATGGTGAGGCCCAGTCCCTGTAGGAATGCCGTGGAGTCTTCTGCGGTTGGAAGCTGATGTGTGTTCCCATCTTTCTGAACAATTAGGGCGCGAGAGGGCCCCCATTTATAGCCGATGTTTGCAGAGCGCAGGATCTTTGTCACCTGTTGAAAGGATCGTCTCCATTCCAGGGTGGAGCGGCACAGATCCTGCAAGAATTGAAGTTGCATCTCCTCGAACTTGAGGGGTATTCTGGCTTTTATACTGTCCTGTAGGGCCAGCTTGTCGCGAAGCAGTGGGAAACGTATCAGGACGTCTCGGGGCACTCCGGCCGGAGCCCTGTTTGATTTGGCAAGCCTGTAATAGCCGTCTATCTGTATGCTCTTTGCAGAGCGCTGTGGCAGCAGGGTAGTCCATAGCCGGCGTAAAAAATGGGGCAGCTCTTGATCCGTAATTGATTCGGCTATGCCCCTTATTTTAAGGTTATTGCGTCTCCTCGCATCGTCCTGGGCATCCAGTCTGACCTGCATGGTCTTGTGTGATGCTTGGAGCTGCAGCAGAAGCTCTGTGGTACTTGCTTGCTTTTGGGCTAGGGAGGTGATGGTGTCTTCGTTGGCCTGTACTCTGGCAGTCACCTTTGTTGCATCCTCTCGTATTACGTTTAGGTCTGCATTGAAAAAGGTTCTTATATTTGACAGCAGAGCCTTAATATCCCCTTTAGTCACTGGGGCTGTCAGGTCTTCCTCTACTTGTGGGCTAATCATGCTCACCGAGCAGGGGATTTCATCCGGTGCATCCAGAGTTTCATCCTCAGAGGATGTGTAGTATGATTCAAGTTGCGGCGCCATTTTGGGCCTAGGCCGCGGTTGTAGGAGGTCGGCGATATCGCAGGAGCCGTTCCCGGTAAGGGTTTTGAGCTTCTTTGCTTTCTTCCCCATTGTGAGGTGAGTGGTTTTGTTCGATCTCGGGCGGGGTAAGGGTAGGTAGGAACTCCGAAATCCGCCGTTTAGTATGCCGGCCGTGGGAGCTTAGCCGACATGCGTCTGTTCTCGTTAGCGTTGAGACCACGCCCCCCCCCACATTTTCCAGTTTTGAAACACTAATATTTGTGTTCAGCAAAGTCTCCTGCGTATAACAGTACCCCCCATGTACAGGTTTTATAGCGTTTTTGAAAGTTACAGGGACAAATATATGGGTCAAATATTTTTACATTGAAAATGGCCAGGTTGGTTACGTTGCCTTTGAGAGCGTATGGTAGCCCAGGAATGAGAATTACCACCATGATGGCATACCATTTGCAAAAGAAGACAACCCAAGGTATTGCAAATGGGGTATGTCCAGTCTTTTTTAGTAACCACTTAGTCACAAACACTGGCCAAAATTAGCGTTCAATTTCGTTTTTTACTTTTTTCACACACAAACAAATATGAACGCTAACTTTGGCCAGTGTTTGCGACTAAGTGGCTACTAAAAAAGTCTGGACATACCCCATATTGAATACCCTGGGTTGTCTACTTTAAAAAAAAATATGTACATGTGGGGTGTTATTCAGCGATTTATGACAGATAATAGTGTTACAATGTCACTATTGATACATTTTAAAAATGTATGTTTTGAAACCGCAATATCCTACTTGTACTTATAGCCCTATAACATGCAAAAAAATAGCAAAAAGCATGTAAACACTGGGTATTTTTAAACTCAGGACAAAATTTTGAATCTATTTAGCAGTTTTTTTCATTCGCCTTTGTAGATGAGTAAAATATTTTTCACATAAAAGTAAAAAAACATGTATTTTTTTCAATTTTTCATCATATTTTTTCATTTTTGAAAAATTAAATTACATGAGATTATATAAATAATGGTATGTAAAGAAAGCCCCATTTTGTCCTGAAAAAAACAATATATAATTTGTATGGGAACAGTTAATGAGAGAGCGGAAAATTACAGCTAAACACAAACACCACAAAAGTGTAAAAAGATGCCTGGTCGCAAATGTACAACATCGCAAAAACAGTCCGGTCCTTAAGGGGTTAATATTACACTTTTCACAAGTCACTTTTGTGTTTTTCCCTTTGTCTTTTTTTCTTTTTCACTATT
Organism: Pelobates fuscus; assembly: GCF_036172605.1. Lineage (NCBI taxonomy): Eukaryota > Metazoa > Chordata > Amphibia > Anura > Pelobatidae > Pelobates > Pelobates fuscus. Next base: position 81,544,654 of record NC_086327.1, on the reverse strand, counting down.
ATGTAGACATGCCCTTTAAATACTAATAAAGTTTATTTTTTAATATTTTGTTTCTCACCAATTATAGTGGGGTGTATCAACATCGTCATATGTGGGTAATCTAACCAACATCGTCATATGTGGGTAATCTAACCTTTTTTGAGAATCGTTACCTATAGTCTTTTGACTTGGGACTCCTTTTTTTCAAAGAAAGATTTGTTATTCTTTTTTTAAACTCCCACAAGTGCCTCTAGTGCAGTGTTTCCCAATTGGTGTTGCGCGGAACCCTGGGGTTCCACGAGAACACAAATGGGGTTCCGCCAAAATTCGGGGAAACAACATGGCCGTCGCGATAATTGAGGTGGGTGGCGAGGGAGCTGAGAAGGGGAAAGTGCTCCCTCGTCTCAATTATCGCGGCGGCCATTATCATGGCACGCACAGCAGTGATGCCGGAGCCAGAATATGACATCACTCTGGCTCCGGCATCACTAAGAGGAGCGAGAGGGAGCTAAGCAGGAAGATCACTGCTCCCTCACTGCCTTAGCCCAGCAGCCCCTCTGGACCCCAGGGACTGCACACCAGCTGCTCAGCCCAGCAGCCCCACTGGACCCAGGGTAATAGAGACTCCATGCCAGCACTCCCAAAGGTAGGGAGGCTCGGTGGAGTGAAATTTAAAATAATAAATGCATTGTGTATGTGTCTGTTAAGGAGTTTGTATGTGTGTTTGTCACTGAGTGTGTGTGTATGTGTGTTTGTCAGTGAGAGTGTATGTGTGCTTGTCAGTGAGTGTGTGAGTGTGTATGAGTTTGTCAGTGAGAATGTATATGTGTTTGTATGTGTGTTTGTCAAAGAGTATGTGTGTTTGTCAGTGAGAGTGTATGTGTGTCTGTCAAAGAGTGTGTGTATCTGAGTGTGTATGTGTGTGTATGTCAGTATGTGTGTATTGGTTTGTGTGTGTGTGTGTGTATGTGCCAGTGTATATGAGTGTGTTTGTATGTGCCTATGTGTGTGTGTGTGTGTGTGTGTGTGTGTGTATGTCAGTCTGTGTGAATCTGAGTGTGTGTCAGTGTGTGTATGTGTCACTGTGTGCATCTGAGTGTGTGTATGTGTATCTAAGTGCGTGTGTGAGTGTGTGTTTGTATGTCAGTGTGTGTATCTGTGTGCCACTATGTGCCAGTGTGTGTGCATCAGTGTGTCAGATACATACACCCTCACCTACACACACACACACAGATACACATTGACACACAGATACTCACACTGGCACACAGATACACACACCTTGACATGCAGACACACACCGGCACACACATACAAAAAATGGGGGGGAAGGGGCGAGGGGGTTCCACGATGTTGATACAATATGTCAAAGGGTTCCACTGGAAAAATTAATTGGGAACCCCTGCTCTAGTGGGTGTCTGGCCACTGAAGGCTGTTTTAGTGCTGCAATGAAAACGTTTTACATTGCAGGACTAAGTGGGACAGGGACATTGCACCCAGACAACTTCAATAAGCTGAAGTGATCTGGGTGCCTATAGTGTCCGTTTAACAAATTCATTTTCTATTGAAGACAGTAGTTAGGTTGTCCTGGCTATAAATAGATATATCACTTGGGTTTATAGCAAGTTCTGATTGATGCCTTGGTGTTCTCAGACACTTTAGACATTCCACATGTGAGGTCAAACTAAGGACAGCTCCTTATTCAGCAGTGATGTGCCGAAAATTAATAACAAGTAAAAATAGGCATGTTGCAAGTGTTCTGTGTACATACAGCAAGGAATGTGACGATCTGAACCTCGTCACTGGTTCTTAGAGGAGCCTGCTGGACAGCCCCTTACCCTGTGACTATGGCCCCTGCAATAGACCTGACTAACATACTTTAAAAGGCTCTATTTATGTGAAGTATGTACTTTTGTACTCCAGACAGAGAAAAACGACCTTTAGCACTAATTCTCTGGAACTGTTTCGGGCATGGGACCATATGCACAGTTGGTCAAAAATAAGACTTGCCGGAAATTCCGGAACCCCTGAACTGATCTGGGTGATTTTTGGATATGTTGGTCTCCCAGATCAGGGCTATCAGGGATAGTAACATTTGTGAAGTTTTATGTATTTGTAGGGTACTTTTGGAGTGTTTTAAAAAACAAAAAACAAAACATGTTTTTTCTGTGCTTGGAGATAATTGGATTAGAATTAGTACAGTTACTGATCCAATTATCTCCCAAGCAGAGGGGAGGGAATGTATGTTATGTGTGGGAGTACCTTACATTGTAAATGTGTTATTATTGGTTTGTAAGTTTGTGTCCCTGTCCCCAACAAGGGTCATGTAGGCGTACACCTTGCTTAGGGATTTGCATAAAAGGCCAGTGTGGCTCCCATTAAAGAGAGATTCGTTTTACCCCTTTATGAAGTCTTGGCTCATGTTTGGAGAATTGGAGAACTGCATACACTCTGGGGACTGCTATATCACAATACATATAGCAGTCCCTATATGTATTGAGAGCTGTTCCTGCTACGCTCTCAGGACTAGATAGAGGTCTACCCACTGGAAGCTGGATCCTGGTCTTGGGTCCAGGGTGGGTGAAGGACGGCAAGACCCCAACCAAGCTGCGGTGGTTCGTGGGGTCTACGGTGGTTATGGTGTTCCAGTACAGTGCTTATGGTGCTCGCAAGTACTAGGAAGCAGCGAATGACAGAGGTACCCAGTCGGGGTGCCAGACGGTCCGACACACAAGGGAACAAAGAAGGATCTGTGAAAACTATTTAAGGAGAGAGAACCAGAATAATAAGGGGGGGGGAGAGAGTAAGTGAAGGAGGGAAGGGGGGAGAGTAAGTGAAGGAGGGAAGGGGGAAGAGTAAGTGAAGGAGGGAAGGGGGAAGAGTAAGTGAAGGAGGGAAGGGGGAAGAGTAAGTGAAGGAGGGGGGGAGAGTAAGTGAAGAAGGGGGGAGAGAGTAAGTGAAGGAGGGGGGAGTAAGTGAAGAAGGGGGAGAGAGTAAGTGAAGGGGGGGGAGAGAGTAAGTGAAGGAGGGGGGGAGAGAGTAAGTGAAGGAGGGGGGGGAGAGTAAGTGAAGGAGGGGGGAGAGAGTAAGTGAAGGAGAAGGGGAGAGTAAGTGAAGGAGGGGGGAGAGTAAGTGAAGGAGGGGGGAGAGTAAGTGAAGGAAGGGGGAGAGTAAGTGAAGGAAGGGGGAGGAGACTAAGTGAAGGTGGGGGAGGAGACTAAGTGAAGGTGGGGGAGGAGACTAAGTGAAGGAGGGGGAGAGTAAGTGAAGGAGGGGGGAGAGTAAGTGAAGGAGGGGGGAGAGTAAGTGAAGGAGGGGGAGAGTAAGTGAAGATGGGGGAGAGTAAGTGAAGGAGGGGGGAGAGTAAGTGAAGGAGGGGGGAGAGTAAGTGAAGGAGGGGGAGAGTAAGTGAAGATGGGGGAGAGTAAGTGAAGGAGGGGGGAGAGTACGTGAAGATGGGGGAGAGTGTAAGTGAAGGAGGGGGAGGGGGGAGAGTAAGTGAAGGTTGGGGAGAGTAAGTGAAGATGGGGGAGAGAGTAAGTGAAGGAGGGGGAGGGGGGAGACTAAGTGAAGGGGGGGAGAGTAAGTGAAGGGGGGAGTAACAGAAAGAGGGTGAGGGGGGAGTAAGAAGAAGAAGGGGGGAGTAAGAAGAACACAAGGAGGAGGGGGAGAGTAAGGGTGAGGAGAAGGGGAGATGAGGAGAAGGGGGGACTGAGAAGAACACAGGGAGGGTGGGTGGTGAGGAGGACACAGGGAGGAGAGGGGGTAAGAAGAATACAGGGAGGGGGAAGGTGAGGAGAACACGGGGAGGTGAGGAGAACACAGGGAGGGGGAGGTGAGAAAAACACATGGAGGGTGGATGAGAAGAGCACAGGGAGGGTGGTTGAGAGTGAGAAGAGACTGCTAGGGGAGGGTGGGGGAGAGGAGAGATCACTAAGGGACAGGGGAGAGCTCTAAGGGACAGAAGGGACGGCTCTATAGGACAGGGGCAAGACAGGAAGCTCTTTCACACTACGCGCGCACACACACACACACACAATGCATCCCTATACATACACAGAAACACACAATGCATCCCTACACAAACAGAAACACACAATGCATCCCTACACACACAGAAACACAACATGCTACCCTTACACACAGAGAAACACACAATGCATCCATTACACACACACAATGCAACCCTTACACACAAAGACAATGCATCATTTGCACACATACACAGAAACACACAATGCAAACCCTTATACACACATAGAAACACACACACACTGCTTTTCTTACATACACACAGAAACACAATGCATCTCTTACACACACTCAATGCACACACTTACATACACACACCTTGCATCCCTTAAGCATACAAACACAGATTCACGCAATGCATCCCTTACACACAACCAGAAACACACAATACATCCCTTATACACAAATACACTCTGCTTCCACTACACACAAACACACTGCATCACCTGCACAAACTGGTATCCCTATACACTACATACCATAAGCACACATATTAGATCCTCTACAATAACACATATATGGGTGGAACATATAAGTGGCCTTATGAGTGGGCATTGTGGGCATACACACCGTCAGGCCCTGGGTCCCAGACCTTGAGCTGTGTAAGGGGCCCCCCAAAAAATGGAGCTGCTTCCAATTCTCCCAGAACATTGAATTTTGTGACCACAGTTGCAAACAGCCTCCAGAGATCCTGTTCTACACCAGACCAGTGGAGCCAAACTGCAGCCCATCATCATCCTCATCTGGTTGTAAGTAGGCAATCTAGTATATTATTAGTGACACTAATCTATAATTTACCTCACATTAAAGGGACACTATAGTCCCCAGAACATATAAAATGTGGCGTATACTGCGCCCAAATATTATACGTACATACACCTCTGCGAGGAAAAGTTGGTAAAATACCTCGGAATAATAAAACAGAAAAAAATAATAGTGCAATACAGTATATAACAGTGCAAATATTTGTGCTAGATAACTGTAGGAAAAACACTCACATACGGTAGAGCTATATAAGAGCTCTACTTTTTTCAGCGTGGACGGTATAATCCCTGTCTAAGGATGTAAGGTGGTGAAGATGGTACTGGTCCTCCAAATGCACAATGGGGATAAAAGAGAGAGAGACGCTCTGATAGTGTAGTAAGTACTATAAAATCAGGGTGATAAGATAAAGTAATGTACTTACAATTTTTAGAGCAAGACTTGCTCTAGTTATCACAGCATGGGTGGTACTATCCCCACCTAAGGATATGATGGCACCAGGTAGTTAAACAGGACATAGAGGAATAATATATAAAATAATAAAAGAATAAATGTCTAAAAGTATAAAATAGACTATTTATTATAAAATATCACATATAAAAGTATAGGTACAAATGTCCAAAATATAAGGGGGTCCCACTTGACGCGTTTCGCCTCTCCAGAGGCTTTATCAAAAGTCACTTTTGATAAAGCCTCTGGAGAGGCGAAACGCGTCAAGTGGGACCCCCTTATATTTTGGACATTTGTACCTATACTTTTATATGTGATATTTTATAATAAATAGTCTATTTTATACTTTTAGACATTTATTCTTTTATTATTTTATATATTATTCCTCTATGTCCTGTTCAACTACCTGGTGCCATCATATCCTTAGGTGGGGATAGTACCACCCATGCTGTGATAACTAGAGCAAGTCTTGCTCTAAAAATTGTAAGTACATTACTTTATCTTATCACCCTGATTTTATAGTACTTACTACACTATCAGAGCGTCTCTCTCTCTTTTATCCCCATTGTGCATTTGGAGGACCAGTACCATCTTCACCACCTTACATCCTTAGACGGGGATTATACCGTCCACGCTGAAAAAAGTAGAGCTCTTATATAGCTCTACCGTATGTGAGTGTTTTTCCTACAGTTATCTAGCACAAATATTTGCACTGTTATATACTGTATTGCACTATTATTTTTTTCTGTTTTATTATTCCGAGGTATTTTACCAACTTTTCCTCGCAGAGGTGTATGTACGTATAATATTTGGGCGCAGTATACGCCACATTTTATATTTTCTGTTTCACCAATACACAAGGTTTGGGAATCCTTGTATTGTATACAGCAGCCCCCATTGTTATCTTACGGTATAGTGAGCGCCTATAAAACCCTGTTTTTTCAGAGTCCCCAGAACGACTGCAGCTTAATGAAGTGGTTCTGGTGTCTATAGCTGGTCCCTGCAGGCTTTTTAATGTAAACACACACTGTGTGCAGCACTGGCGTTAGTTCATATGGCAGATCATATGGGTGGGGCATTGTGATGTCACATGGGAGGGCGGCAAATTCAGCTGTTCCCCATGCAGCCACAGGTGCCGCTGTGCTGGGAGATTGTGATTACTCTTCACTTCCTCCCAGCCTACAGAGCAGCGCATGGGGGAGAGAGGAGAAGGCATGATTTAATCTTACAACAAATCCAGTAAGCAAATCTTTATAAACTTACTCTGATGTCTGTATTAATATTGAGGGATGTCTAAGTAGTAACATCAGTGTGTCAGCAGGGCCAGCCGTTGGGGTGTGCAAGCTGTGCAGTCACGCAGGGTGCCATGACAACAGAGGCGCCCGGCGGACAACACAGCTCACAAATTGGGTACACCAGCATATTCAATTTAAACGATTCGCTGGTGGTCGACTGGTGCGCACCAGCAGTAGGTGCAGTCAGATTATATCCTCTCCCTCGTGGTTCCGGCGCTCAGTTAGTGAGTCGGAGCACAGGCTCAGAGATTCTCAGCCTGCTCTCTGACAACATTGAAAGTCAGAGCCGTGAAGGAGCGGGTATGGCAAAGAGCTACTGATTAGCATAACATCAATATCCGTTATAAAACCAGGAAAAGGTGGGCACCATTGCACTGATTTGGTGGTGCAATGGGCCACTTGACTGGTTTTTCCCCCCAGACCTAAGGCTGCCAGCCCTCCCCTGGTACAAACACCTACAATACATACAAATCACATTTAAAAGACAACACACCCCTGCAATCAAACACAAACATTACATACAAACACACCCCTGTATTTAACCGCTAACATTATATACACCCCTTCATTCAAACACCAACACTACACTTAAAAACACATCTGCATTTAAAAGCCAACACTACATACAAACACATCTCTGCATTCAAATGCAAACACTACACACAAATACACCACTGCATTCCAATGGCAACAGTACATACAAATACACGTGCGCACACATACTCTATACAGAACACGCTTACATTCAAACAGACTAACATTGCTCACAACCCTGGTAGGATGGGCAAAAGGTAAATCCCCAGCTGGTATAGCTTGGTATAGCATTGTGGGAGTTGTACGCCAGATGGGGATCTACTCTTTGGCCACTTTTGCGTTCTAAAACAGAGGGGTTCTAAAACATTTCTGGCACCAGGGTCCCTCTACATTATTTCCAACACTGACCCATTAATAATGTGTGTTTGTGATGCCCAGAACAGGGGAAAATCCAGAACCTAATTTTGGGAGGGACATTGGTAGATTATTTAAAAGAACAGTACAGGCACATTAACCAATACAGCCCCCTGCAGTGGTTATGGTAATATATGCCATGGTGCCCTCCCAGAGTAAGTAGGCAAACTGTTTAAGAACAGTTTGACGACTTACCTGGGGTCTTCCAGTATAGGGCCTGCAGTAGGGGATAGGGGCAGTAGTGGGGGTTAGGATCTGTAGTATAGTGAGGGCTGCAGTGTGTAAGTTTGAGAGATGCATTGTATGTGTGTGAGGGGTGCAATGTATGTGTGAACAGTGCAATATGTGTGTGAGGGGAGTAGTGTGTATGTTTGAGGGATGCAGTGTGTGTTTGAGGGGTGCAGGGTGTGTGTGAGAGGTGCAGGGTGTATGGGGTGCAGTATGTGTGAGGGGTACAGGGTTTGTGTCATTGTGAGGGGTGCAGTGTATGTGATTGTAAGTGGTACAGTATGTGAGGGGTGCTGTGTGTGATTGTGAGGGGTGCAGGGTGTGATTCTAAGAGGTGCATTGTGTGTTATTGTGAGGGGTGCAGTGTGTGCATGATTGTGTGGGGTGCAGTGTGAGGGGTGAAGTATGTGTAATTGTGAGGGGTGCAGAGTGTGATTGTGAGGGGTGCAGGGTGTGATTGTGAGGGGTGCAGGGTGTGATTGTGAGGGGTGCAGTGTGTGATAGTGAGGGGTGCAGTGTGTGTTATTGTGAGGGGTGCAGTGTGTGTTATTGTGAGGGGTGCAGTATGTGAGAGGTGAAGTGTGCGTGATTGTGAGGGGTGCAGTGTGAGTGGTGCGGTGTGTGTGATTGTAAGGGGTGCAGTGTGTGTGGGGGGGTCCACTTCCTGCTGCACAGCTCTGCAAAGACCCAGTGAGGGAGATTTTTGATCTTTTGTGTGTATGTAAGGGCCCGAGCTCGCTGGGTCCTTTACAAGTGAAATAGTTTGGCAGCATATTTTTTCTGCGGGACAATTTCCCCATTCCCCCCCTCCTGGATCGACTACTGGCCTGGATGAAGAAAATAAGAATTAACTGAGTATTTGAATAGGGGCAGAAGTGTAAGCAATGTAGCCCATGGAGCAGCGTAGCTAAGGGGAGTGGGCCTTGACATTGCCAGGAGACAGGCCATCTAAGGGTCAGTGGTTTGGGATGGGCCTAAGGATATGGAGTGGGGTGGAGTTATAAGGGCCATTTTAGTGGCCATTTTAGATCTAAGGATCACTGTTGTTGTAGCAGGATTTGTGTGGCTTTGCTTCTTCTTTTTTCTCCTCTGCAGGTTGTCAGCAAGATGGAAGATTGGCTGGAAGGAGTCAGGGCTGCTGTGCAGGAGAGGGGTGTCGAGTGGCTGAGGGACCGTCTTGGAGATGCTCTGCCATCCGGATCAGAAAGCTCCCAGGGTCAGAGGCCGGTTAGGAGGACGAGGCCCCCGCAGAGATTGAGCCCCAGCGCGGTTCCGGGTTCCCGGCATCCGAAGGGCCCCTCTGGAGGTCGTCTGGGCAGCAGTGAGGCTGCTGGCGGGAAGGCCGCAAGTGGAGGAGGTCGCGGGCGCCGTCGCAGTGTGGCCGCACGAACCTGCCGTCAGGCGAGGCTGGAGATACAGGCTGCGGGTTCGGGAACCGAATCGGAGGCTGCCGAACGTTCGGGGAGCGAGCGTGGAGGTAGGAGTATTGGTGAACGGACGGAAACTGCCGAACGTTCGGGAGATGAACGTGGAGGCAGGAGATCTGGCGAATGGGCAGAAACTGCTGAACGTTCGGGAGACGAATGTGGAGGTACTACTACTGCCGATCGTTGGTTTCCTGGACGGGGAGGTAAAAATACTGCCGAACGTTCGGGAGTTGAATGGGGAGGTAGCTATACTGCAGGCCGTTCAGCTGCCGAACGTGGAGGCAGCAGAACTGCCGAACGTTCGGTTTTTGTGTCCTCTTTACAGGAAGGGAAGAGAAGTGGCTGCTGGTGACAGGAGTTCGAAAAAGGGGCCATTGCAAGCGCGGGCCAGTGGAAGAAGGAGGAGCGGTACGGCAGGCTTGGCAGCAGGTTCAGGGAACGCTGGAAGTGCTGTTGGTGGAACAGGAACAACGGCTGCACATCGCCCGGGTGAGTCACCCTCTGCCCCTTCCGTTGCTAGCGACGACATCGACAAGGCCCTTTGTTCGGTGTCGTATGCTTTGTTTGACCAGGCGGTGAGTCTGGTGCAGCGAGCGGACGGGGGGCGTTGTTGGCTAAGGTGGACGTTGAGGCGGCTTTTCGCCTTTTACCAATCCACCCGAAGTGCCATCACCTACTGGGTTGTCACTTCGAGGGGGAATACTACGTGGATTTATGTTTGCCCATGGGGTGCTCGATATCGTGCGCATACTTCGAGAAGTTTAGCACGTTTCTGGAATGGGTGGTGAAGCTGGAAGCGGGCACTAGGATGGTAGTCCATTACCTGGATGACTTCCTATGTGTCGGGCCTCCCGGATCAGAGGAATGCCGGAGGGGATTGAGGACTTTGGAATGGGTGGCACACGTTATTGGAGTCCCCCTGGCGGGCGACAAAACGGTGGGACCTACAACGTGCTTGAGTTTCTTGGGCTTGGAGATCGACTCGATCAAAGGGGAGTGTAGGCTGCCGCAGGATAAGTTGGTGGCCCTGCGGCAGGCAGTGGCGGAGGTACGAGGAGCTAAGAAGGTCACGCTCCGGGTGCTTTGGTCACTGCTAGGCCAGCTAAACTTCGCCTGTCGGGTGATCCCAGTCGGCAGGGTCTTTAACAGGTTCCTAGCGAGGGCGACGGGGGGGTGGTGTTCCCGCACCACCTTATTCGGGTCTCAGCGGCTATGAAGGCCGATCTGGACGTCTGGGGGGAATTCTTACGGGATTTTAACGGGAAGGTGTTCTATCGGGAGCCGGCAGCTTCGTCACAGGAGCTGGAGCTCTTCACGGACGCTTCGGGTAGCGTTGGTTTCGGGGCTTACTTCTCCGGGCAATGGTGCACGGGGACTTGGCCAGAGGAGTGGAGGGTCAGCCCGCTGATCCGCAACTTGGCGTTCCTGGAGTTGTTCCCGTTAGTCGTAGCGCTGTCACTATGGGGTCCGCAGTTGAGGGATAAGAAGGTCGTATTCTTTTCGGACAATATGGCAGTAGTTGACGCAGTGAATGGGCTGTCAGCGTCCTCTATCCCGGTGGTGCGGCTTCATCGCCGTTTTGTATTGTTTTGTATGCGTTTTAATATTGTTTTTTGGGCCCGCCACGTGCCTGGACTGTTGAATGTTATTGCCAATGCATTATCTCGTTCGCAGTGGGAGAGGTTTCGGCAAGCGGCACCTGGCGCGCGGGAGGAAGGGATGTCTTGCCCGGACGAGATGTGGCGGCTCGGGACATCATGCTTGGCGGACTGATCAGGGACTCCCTGGCGCCCGCTACATGGACAGCTTACAGTAAGGTGTGGGGGGAATGGGACGAGCTAGTGCAACAGTCGGGGGGCCAGCTCTCACAGGAGGCCCGGTTGGACACGCTGGTGTGGCTCGTGTGTAGGTCGGTTACCACAGGGGCTTCGGCCGCGGTGATAGGACGGAAGCTGGCAGCGCTAGCTTTCTTGTTCAAATTTAATGGATGGGAGGACGCCACAAAACATTTTCTGGTGAGGCAGGCGCTAAAATTTCTAAGGAGGGGAAAAGTGTCAGTGGATTCCAGGAGGCCGGTGTCGTTCGAGTTGCTACAGCGGGTAGTCGGGGTCCTGCCCGTGGTGTGTTTTTCGGGATATGAAGTTAAGTTGTTCTCCGTGGTTTTTAGTTTCGCCTTTTTCGGGGCATTTCGGGTCAACGAGCTGGTCAGCAGCAACCGCCAAGGGGCGGAGGGGCTTCAGGCAGTGGATGTGGAGGTGTGGAGGGACAAGGTGGTGATCAACCTGAGGCGGTCCAAAGCGGACACAATGGGGAAGGGGACCTTGGTTACTCCCAGGTGGGGGCACGTGCCCGGTTAAGTGCGCCACGGCCTTCCAGGTAGTCCGGGCGATGGCCGGGGGTTCATATTTTCAGCACTAGGATGGCTCTTCACTATCAAAGTTCCAGTTCCTCAAGGTTCTGCGGAAGGCGTTGGAAAAGTTGGGAGTGGACCCAAGACAATTTGGGACTCATTCCTTTCGGATTGGCGCGGCTACAAAAGCGTCGAGACTGGGTTTGGGTGATGATCAGGTAAAAAAGATCAGCAGGTGGGAATCCCTGAGGTTCAGGTCTTACGTTAGGCCAGACAAGTTGATGTGAGGCCTATGGGTGGTTCAAGGGGGATTGTTACTTTAATGTTGTGTTGTGCTTGGAATTGTACTTTACAGGTTGGATGGCATGGGTGGTCGGCCACTCATATATATGCTGGTCACATCGGAGAGCTGCAGTTCGACATTGGGGTCTACAGCTGGGCTTTCCGAGTTCCATGGTGCAGCTCCGGTGGTTTGGATACCGGGGTTGGGGTTGGAATGCTATCTGTGCGGAAATGTTTCATAAAATTCTGTTGGGTCAGGTTCCGGACATAGTGTTGCTTCATGCAGGATGCAATGACATGGGGTCGTTGCCTCAAAAGGTATTGATCGAGAGTATGAAGAGGGATGTGGATAAGTTGAGGGAGTTAGTGCCAGGGGTTATGGTAGTGTGGTAGATTTCCTGTTGCTAGGTTTCCAGGAGGGCCTCCAGAGGGCAATTTTTTCCCTGGGGGGGTGTCGCTCAGGAGCTCGAGGAGTCGAGCTCTGAGCTGTGGCGGGGGATGGAGAGTAAAGTTGGGGGGAGAAAAGAGTGAGATGGGGGAAAAGTTTGGAGTTCAGGGATAATAGGTAGGCCTTTGGACTGGTTTGGTAGGTTCGAGCTCGTAGGTAGCTCCGAACCAGGTTGTGTAGGGGTGTCTCGGTATGCCCCTACACTGGTGGTGCCCTTTGGTGGCAATGGATGGTGCCCTTCGGTGGCAATGTTTCAATGTTAAGTTAATATGTTACAATGTTTGGGTATTATGTTACGTGGGGGTGGGTCATTGTCAAGGGTTTAAATTGTAAACTACTGTGGTAATTGTGCAGGCCAACGTGGGCCTGATGTTGACAATGACCTTTATAATTTATGTTAATAATAAATAAAAGCTGTGATATACTTTTGCCAAAACCCTGGTGTCAGTGTCTTTTATTGTAATGGGTATTGGTGGGGGGTTTTGTGCATATGCCGACAAGGCGACGGTGCACATGTCATGTAGCCCATGGAGCAGCGTAGCTAAGGGGAGTGGGCCTTGACATTGCCAGGAGACAGGCCAGCTAGTTGTCAGTGGTTGGGGGGTTGGCTTAAGGATATGGAGTGGGGTGGAGTTATTAGGGCAGTATAAGTAGCAGCCATTTTAGGTCTAACGGTCACTTTTAATCCAAAGTTACACTGACCTGTTTGTTGTCCCACCCACCCTCCCTTTGCTTTCAAGTGTTTCCCGTTTGGTCACGGCGGCGGGGGATGGAGAGTAAAGTTGGGGGGAAAAAAGAGTGAGATGGGGAAAAGTTTGGAGTTCAGGGCTAATAGGTAGGCCTTTGGACTGGTTTGGTAGGTTTGAGCTCGTAGGGAGCTCCGAACCAGGGTGTGTAGGGGTGTCTCGGTATGCCCCTACACTGGTGGTGCCCTTTGGTGGCAATGGATGGTGCCCTTTGGTGGCAATGGTCATGTTTCAATGTTAAGTTAATATGTTACAATGTTTGGGTATTATGTTACGTGGGGGTGGGTCATTGTCAAGGGGTTAAATTGTAAACTACTGTGGTAATTTTGCAGGCCAATGTGGGCCTGATGTTGACAATGACCTTTATAATTTATGTTAATAATAAATAAAAGCTGTGATATACTTTTGCCAAAACCCTGGTGTCAGTGTCTTTTATTGTAATGGGTATTGGTGGGGGGTTTTGTGCATATGCCGACAAGGCGACTGTGCACATGTCATGAACTGCCTTGCTTTGGTTGTTTTTATATGACACAAAGATGACTGACATTGAAAAAGTGGTCGATCAAGTACCAAGGATGGCACTGACCAGAATCATACCATAATAATATATTCTGTGATACTGTATCACAATATAAGCTAACTGGATTCTTGAAGGCACTTTCCATTTCTGATAATTCACTGAACATTTCTAAACGTGAATGACGGAAAAGGATGAAAAAAAATGAAAACTCTTTGCAAAGATAAACTTTCTTTGAAAGACATATTGACATATTACAAAGGTACTGTTTCTTCCCAGTTCTCTAATTGTTTTCTATGCACAGCTACTATGTAGGATGGAGCATCAAATTTGGTTCATATATCAAACAGTTATTATCTAAATCCTCTGTAGGAATATGATAAATTTACATAGTGGAAAAACTGTAAAGCTCTGAGACAGAATGAAGCAAGCAATCCATCATCTCCTGTTTGTTGATAAATTAATTGGACATTAAGTTAACCATGACATTTAAAATAGACAAACTACTATTAAACTAATAAAGTATATAAAATGATGCTATTTATTTACTTATATCACATGATTTTGTTTTGTTTTGTTTTTGTCAATGTTTCTGTCTGAACGAGAGCGGCATACAAATATTGCCTCTTCTCGACTGACTTAATAAATGGTTAATATTATCTACTCGTGGTTTATGACAACGAGGAAAAGCTTTGATGTTAAAAATGATGATGTGGACAAACATTCCTGTTTTTAATGATGGGCTAACTTAATTTTCTGGCATAGGGCATAGTTCTTGCATTTTGGGAGAATTAAGAGATCTAATTGTACTAATTTGGCAAATATGGGTTATCTTGAACTATTTCCTAATAAATAGAATAGGTTCTATCGTTCAAAAGATTGTAAATTGACAGGTTTCTTCACTAAACTACACATTGTAGTGAATGAAAATGACATTTAGGCTAAATTAGCTGTGAATTTATTCGTATTTTTTTATACTTAAAGGGATACTGTAAGTGGTATTCCTGGCACAATAGCTCCCTCTGCCTCCCTTGGCGCTGGGTAACAGCTCTGCCTCCTCCTCTGTCCTATGGGGAAAAATCTGACGCTGGATTGCGAGGACGTCTAAAGTCAGTTACCGGACCAAAGGTCCGTTTGGATGCAGGATGTGCCTACAGTGGCTGTCTGGGATACTTAGGGCTGCAATATAGTTTCTCTGGAACTGCAATGTTTAACATTGCAGCACTAAGTGCAATAGGGACACTGCATCAAGACCACTTCAATGAGCTGAAGTGGTGTGGGTGCCTATAGTGTCCCTTAAATTTTTCAGTTTAGAAACATTTACATTGTAAAAAAAAAAATCTGATGTCAATTCATTTGTATTCACAATTTAAGAAATATGTATTTGTGAGCTGTGAAAAATAAACATAAATGTAGCAATCCACACCTCTTCATACTGCGGCTAGGTGTCTCCATCTTAGCTCCCTGTCAATCCTTGTTATAAACTCTGTCCTTTGCACCTGGCAGTCAGCATAAAGAAAACACACAGAGAAGGAAAAATTGTTTCTATTTATCTTCTTTGTGTGCAATGTTTGCCTTGGTGTTGCCTTATCTTAACTAATCCATGTCATTGCTAATTCTTTAATATAAATTTAAGAAAGGATCATCACATGGAGAAACGTTAACACAAATTATAGGTGATTTCCAGTGTTTTATTTATTGGTGTTAATGCCAAAGAGGTGACAGTTCCCCTTTAAGATACAATTCAGTTAAATTCAGTCTTATGTGTCTGGAAAAATATAGCTCTTTAAGTATGTCAATAAAAAATGCACAAAGAGCCACGATTGGGCTTGTTTCTAATGTGATTGAATATAAGTCGTTAGCTGTTTTACTATCAGCCAGTAGAAGCCAAAACATACCAACAGATTTAGGAAGAGCTAAAACGTACCAACATCTTTGCAACCTCAAGGCGCATGCTTTGCAGTGCACTGCTGCTAAACTCCACCCCTATAGTTACCATCCACACCCTATGTTCAGTTATTAGCAAGTGAAACAACCACTTTCTGAGGTGTTGCCATAGAGACCACATATGGATGGTGTAAAAAAGGTACACCAATTGGATAAATACTTGCAAAAACATAATATTTGGGGATATTATTTTTAATTTGTGGGGTAATAGCTTCTTGATCCAAGGAGAGATCTGACTGCCATCCTGCGGTTAAGAAGGAATTTTCTCCTAATTTGTTGCAAATTTGATAGCTCTTCAAACTGTTTTTGTTTATTTTGCCTTATTTCAGATCAGCAGCAAAAACAGATGTGAGAAAGGCTGAACTTGATGGATGCATGTCACTTTTCAGCTATTTATTTATTTTTATTTATTACTGGTATTTATAAAGCGCCAACATATTCCGCAGCGCTGTACAATTGGGAAAAAGACAACACAATACGAACAGACCGATACAACAGGTAGATGGCCCTGCCCGTGAGCTTAAAATGTAAAGGTTAAACTGGGGAGGTGAGACAAAAGGCAGCATGTAACTATATAACCAGTGATTGGCTTTAGAAGGGTAGTCACTTGAGATATCTACTTTAACTGCACATGGTGATTGTACATGTCCAAAATTATGTATAGTAGGCAGGCCCGGACCGGCCATCGGGAAAATGCCTGGTGGGCCGCGATTGCAATGGGCCAAGGCTGACAGGGGAGATTAAAGGATCTCCCCGGCCGGTCCCTTTAGTGCTGGTGCTGCATGACCTCCAGCCCATAGCGGGAGCTCTGTGCTGTGGGGAGATCAAAGATCTCTATCACCAGCCTGCAACTAGCAGAGCGCAGGCCCTGTGCACATGGTCTACACCTGTCAAGGAGTGTAGACCAGATGCTTCTTCCACTGGACCATCAGGGAAAATAATTCCCCCCCCCAGTATTGGAGGTGCATGGAGGCACACAACGCCAGGTCACATTCCGACGTGACGTTGACGTGCTCCACCTTCACAGGGTTTCAAGAAGTAGTGCGAGGATCAGATTTGGCACAGGGTGCGGATGGCGTCATTTGGAGTATACCAGAGGCCTGACTCTGGAGTTGCATTCTGGCAGCGACAATGTGAGTGGAGTCTGCTTGTTGGTGCTGAGATTTAAGTAGAGTGGGAGGACTGGGATTTTAGT
This sequence comes from Pelobates fuscus, assembly GCF_036172605.1. Taxonomy (NCBI): domain Eukaryota; kingdom Metazoa; phylum Chordata; class Amphibia; order Anura; family Pelobatidae; genus Pelobates; species Pelobates fuscus. The sequence goes on along the minus strand of NC_086327.1, from coordinate 81,528,048 downwards.
ATATGGGGGGTTGGGTGGGGGACTGGGATTTAGTAGAGGGGGGTGCTGTGGTTTAGTAGAGGGGGTTGCTGTTTTTTTTGTACTGTACTTTTAAAAATAAACCTACGTTCCTATGAAAATTTAAGGTTTTTCTTTTTGCGGCTAGAGGCTGTAAGGAAGACAGCCACTAGAGGCTGTATTAACCCTGCAGTGTAAACATAGCAGTTTCTCTGAAACTGCTATGTTTTCAGCTGCAGGGTTAAAACTAGGGGGACCTGGCACCCAGACCACGTCATTGAGCTGAAGTGGTCTGGGTGCCTGTAGTGGTCCTTTAAAGCACAGTAATTTCACAAGAGTAGAACCAAAATGAGTATAAAATACTGATTGACATGGAATATATACAAAGTAGAAGCAAGGTTAAATCAATGTGTTTAGTAAAAATGAGAGAACATAACATATAATTAACATTAAACTGTGAAGCAAGGAAGAAAAAACTAGAATTGACTAGAAAAACTTGAAGAAACTAGAAGGTGCTGTTTATTTTTCTTCAAAAAATCATGTTATTGTAGTTAAAAAAACAACATTGTGGGGCATATTATCACCTTGCATAGTCAAATTAGTCTATACATGTCAAAACATTTGTCAAAACAGATGGCAACAAAGTATAAATTTGAGGAGGTTTTGGATAGTAATGTCACTTTAACTATAATTTTCATTTGGTATTGAGCACATATATGAGTATGTACATAAAAGCACAATCAGTTTGATTGTTTAGTTTTGACAGTGCAAATAAAAAAAAAAATTCTGATTATCACAATGCTTTTGCATTACATATATTCACAATGCTCTTACAACAGAATATTAAAATACTATTTAGCTTATTTAGCTCTGGTACAATTAAATTTGGCCTAAACCATGTAATCAGAGAGCTGCAGTGCTTCACCAATATTAACTTACTGCCGGAAGTCTTTCTCAGGATATTTAAGCCTTCCAAGTCGCTACCGCAACGCTACTTATACAAGATGAAACCCCTCACAGGAGTTCCATCCATTCTGCAGTCCCCTCGTCCTGCACGCTAAACCTTCTGGCAATCGGCCAATCCGCTTCAATTGTTGCTACGTGGAAAGTGCCGATTGCCAGCCAATTGCGGAGGATGCTGTGATGCCGATGATGTCATGCCGCAACACAACCCCTCCCTGCATTTCCCCGCCTGCGGTGCCCAGAAGAAGGAAAAAGAAGAGAAGGAGACAAGCTGAAGGAAAGGAGAGGAGAGCAAAAGGAGAGGAGAGCAGGGCAGAAGAAGAGCAAAAGGAGAGCAGAAGGAGAGGAGAGCAGAGCAGAAGAGAGAAAAAAGGAAAACAGAAATAGAGCAAAAGGAAAGGAGGGGAAAGCAGAAATAGAGCAAAAGGAAAGGAGGGGAAAGCAGGAGAGCAAAAGGACAGAAGGGAAAGCAAAAGGTTCAAGGAGAGCTTATGGAAAAGAGGAGAAAGCATAAGAAGAGTAAAAGGAAAGGAGGCGAAAGCAGATCAGACGGAGAGTAAAAGAAAAGGAAGGGAGAGCAGAAGGCGTCAATGAGGAGAAGACAGTGTCAGAAGAAGGCAAAGAAAAGGAGATTGGAGCAGGAAGGACAGCGTGGAAGACAAGCGATCCCTCCACTTCATCCTGGACACTGGGCTGAGGCTTTCGTACCTCACAGGGAGACTTTGGACCATCTCATCATCCCAGGTAAAAAAAAAAAAAATTATCAATGTATTTACTTTTTTGATTATGTGAGATGTAGACATATTGGTTATTTTTAAGGGAACACTGTTTACCATAACAATTTAATCTAAATTAAGTTGTTATGGTGCCAGTAGGCCCCTGGGCGCTATATTAACTTAATAGGTTAAAGCATATCCTAGATCTTCAGGTCCCCCATCAGGAACCTGCTTCTGAAACTGAGTTTCATAAAAGTCAGAGTGCCGCTGCGTAATGGCGCCACAGATTTGGTATGACAAAGAGCTACTGATTAGAATAACATCAATATCCGTTATAAAACCAGGAAAAGGTGGGCATGGATGGTGGGCTGATTCGGTGGTGCAATGGGCCACTTGACTGGATTTGCCCCCCAGGCCTGAGGCTGCCAGCCCTCCCCTGGTAGGACCCACCGATTTTGGGATACTGTGAATTAGTGGTGGGCTTAACACAATATGGCCGAATGGTGGAAATTAATCCCCATATTTGTTTGCTGAGATAGGTGATATTAAGAAGCCTTATAAAACGGAAAACTGTATTTTCATTTGCGCTGTTCAGTCTCAGTCTGCATATGTATACATTTTGATCTCAAAGGCAGCACCATTCCTGTAAAATGCATGTTATGGGTTCCCCCAATTCCCTTTTTGTCTTTACTACAAACAGAACGATTGTCTTAGAGTACTGAGTTCTGTGTTCTGTACATTGTGCAGTAGCAACATGAGAGAGTATATTTCATTCTCAGGAGCCATATATAGTATAATGACAAGCTGTCACAATATTCATTAAAGCTGTAATGTCATGGCCGAATCCAGTTTTTTTTAACCCCCCCTCTCGACTCCACTACATCTAATTGCCCCCCTAGTTACCTGCAAATGCCCCTAACCCCCAATATTACCTATTTTTGAATCTTTATTTTCTGCCCGGACCTAGGTCCTGGGCGCCGCCATCTTTGTGTGGGTAGATGAAGTTCCTGTGGGACATGTCATCTGCCCACACTAGATAGCGCTGTAAAATTCCTGCGCATGCCCAGTTAAACACTTGGCATTCGAACAGGAATTTCATCTATTCATTCGTCAGAAAGACGAAGGAATGAATAGAAATGTCAGAAGAACAAACACTTAATATCGGTGTTCATTTGTTCATTCATTTAGTTTATTACAAGGAGGGAGCTACTGTCTCGCAGCTCCCTCCTTGTAAAATGGAAAAATAGAAGCGGCAGGGAGCAGTGCTTCCCCCCCAATTCCTAAGCCCCCCATGTCATCCCTCACTCTATGGGGGTCAATATGATAATGGACATTAAAAATCTCCCGAATGTCTACTAAACAGCCTGTGGCTGCTCACTGTTGTAAAAATAACCCTCCCCTTCCAACAAATGGCTCCATGGTGGGGCATCTATTAACTAGCGGGGGGGGGACGTAGGCTATTCAACTAAACGGGGGACATAGGGTCTCCCTTGGTCCCCACCGTGAGCAGCTGATGGGGGCCCTAAATGAAAATGTGGGGGACCTATTTTCCTGCACCCCTGCCCCCACCCATGGGCGACGGGTGGGGGCTAAGTGTAAAACTAACCCCCACGTGACTAGCGGCCCCAAAGACCCTACTCACCCCCCCACTGTAATTTAGGGCCCCCACCAATTTCACATGGGTGGGGGCAGGGGTGGAGGACAGTAGCCCACCCCCCATTTTCATTTAGGGTCCCTGCCCGCCGCTCATGGGTGAGGGCTGGGGGGTAGGACAATAGGTTCCGCCCCTCATTTTTATTTAGGACCCCATTGGTTGGGGCTGGGGGGAGGACAATAGGTCCCCCCCATTTTCATTTAGGGCCCCCATCTGCTGCTCATGGGTTGGGCCGGGGGGGGGGGGGGGATAGGTCCCCCTTCAGTTTGATAGCCCCCACTCCCGTGAGCAGCCACTAATCTTTATTTAGTATTAGTATTACCGGGGGATTACTACGGTTTGGAGTTTCATTCATTCAAATTAAATTCAGATCCGAACAAAGTCCCGAATTGCGTCCTAACGTGAATGGAGAAACTGTTCTCATTTTGTTAGCACGAAATTCGGGAGTTTCGCCGGCGTTCTGTCTTATTGACAGGATGTTCGGGAATACTGACAGAAAGCATTGCGAGATCACGGAGTAAAGGTGAGAATTGTTGGAAAATTGCTTTGACCACAGGACACTTTGTTCCTCCGTTGGTCATAGCTGGTCAAGCATAGGAAACCTCCATAAGACAAAGTAGTCCCTACTTTGTCTTATTTTTTAAAGAAAACTAGAGCAGACAGGAAGAAATAAAGAAAATATCCTGACAGAGGGAGAGAAGCGGAATCAATTGGGGAAAGGTAAGTTCGGCATGACAGTGCCGCTTTAAAGCTCTCTGCAATACTGATCATTTTATGATGTGTGTGACTAACTACAGAGATCGTGCAGGGAGACCCGATTTGAGCCTATTCACACCTGGTGTGTCTCCTCTCTTAGTAATGGAATCTCTAGTGATGTCAATAAAAGTGCAAAAGTTCAGCCATGGCAATTTAAAGGGCGGTGTGCACTTTGACTGTTGCTCAAGGCTCAATATTTAACATGGTGGTACTAATTTTGGCCCCAACTGAAAAGCTCGAGGCCCAGGTTTCAAGTGACACCTGTGTCTCCCTGGTACTGGCAAGGATCAAGACCTGCTGGTACTTTTACATCCGGACACTGCAAGGAATGGTATTAATAAAATGTCTTGCAAAAATGTATTTGAAATGCCATTTTATAAGAAATGCGTATGCAAATATTTGTATTTCTTGACAGAATGGGATGGATTTTCAGCCAGCCAAAGAAACGTGCTTGGTAAAGCTCATTGTGAGAAGGTGGGAGAGTAATGTGGAAAAGTAAGTGAAATTTTAAAGGGATACTATCATGATACACTTTTTTAGTTATAATGCCCTGTAGGCCACTGTTAAATGGTTACTCCAACCACCATGACTACTTCTGCTTTTAATAGTGGTCATGTGGTAAGAGTCTGCAGACAGAGGCCCAGAAGACTCCCGTGTCTGTAGTGTGTCTCCCTGACACCTTCAAGTGTCAAACAATATCCCGGAAATCACACACAATCTAACATACTCTATGTATCAGATTGTGTGTGAATGATTTCCAGGCTATTATATAAATAAATTAAGGGCATTTAGCATATATTAAGAACCCCCCCTTTCCACCCCCATGAATATTATTTCTGAGAAAGGCCTGGTCGGGGGCCAGCCCTTTAAGAGCATGACAGGGCCCCTGCAGTATCTGCCGACTAGGAGGAAGTTATTCACAGCCTATTCCTTCCTCCCAGCTAAGAAGACAGCCGCGCGGAGGGAGGAGCACACAGACAGCATGGAGGCAAGGAGAGGCTGGAGTGAGAAGCTACATACTCACTCCCATCAGCCTCCGCCAGGACACAAGAAAAGCTAAGGGTGGCTGCAGATCAAATTGTTATGCCTTGTGTGTGTATGTGCTAGTGTATGTCAGTGTGTATCTGTGTGTGTGTGTGTACACATGTGCAAGTGTGTGTATCTGTGTGTATCTGAGTGAGTGTATCTAAGTGTGTGTATATCAGTCTGTGTATCTGTGTGCATTTGAGTGTGTGTGTATCTGTATGTCAGTGTCCGTCAGTGTCCGTATCTGTGTGTCAAGGTGTGTGCACGAGTCCGTTTGTTAATAGTGTGTGTAAATAGTTGTAATATGTAAATAGTTGTGTTCTGTCATTATAAAATATCATGTCATTGTTCATACATGTTTGGTGGCTCTGTGCGTTTTGGGATGCGCATGTGTCTGTGTGTACGCGTGCGTGTGTGGCAATGCGTACGTGGGGTGTGTAGTTGCTGGTGAATCCACCTCCCTGAAATGAGCTTTTGCATTTTGGGATGTCTGTGTCTGTATGTGCAGTGTTTCAGCTTGAAAACGGCACATACAGAGTTATTTGCACTATTGTGTCGATGGCTAGTTGCAACCAGGCACATGTGGCCTAGGCTGTCTGGAACTCTTATTACATCTGTAAAACTGATTATGTTATTTCTGCATAGAATTAATATTGGACAGCCCAAAACAGTTCTGTCTGCCCATTCTTATTTCCGCTTGACGTGTCACGTAGGTGTGTAACCGCGCTTATCACAGAACCTCCATGCATACTGTACATGATAACCTAGTCTAGGGTACGGGATCCTCCACCCTGTTCATCTTCGCCAGTTCCCTGCCCCATGATCGTCGCCCGGTTCGCTGTTGGTTCTAGTCCCTGGGGCATCGATGCCGGAGCTTGCGGCTAGGTGGTCTTAGAGTAAACCACGGCTACCTGCACCCTCCGCAGGTCGCCAACCCTTGTGGCCTGGTAGGTGTGCATTAGCGAGGAACCACTTTGAGAGGGAGAGCAAATATATAGTAGACATCATAGATCAGAGAAGGAGGATTGGGAGAAAAAGAACCAAGTGAGAGGAGGGAAGAGAGAGAAATAAAAAAAAATTAAAAAAGAGGAAATGAAGGGCGGGGGATGCTTGTTCTGAATTGTTGCTCCAGTAGTTCCGGCTGCCTAAGTCAGATGTGCAAGAAGTGTAACAACTAGCCCCAACGCAATAGTGCAAATATCTCAGTTATGTGCAACATTGCAAGCAGAAAGCTACAGATTCTAAAAGCAGAAGAAAACATGGAGGCTGGAATAACCCTTTAAAAAGCAATTTCCCCATTACAAGGCAGCCATTTTAAATACATAGATTCAAGACAAGGTTGCAAAACTATTTCAATAAAAAGGAATTGTACATTTTAAGCTAGAATATTTAATTGCAACTGTTTCTAACTCTCAGCATGACAATTTATCTCTGCAATATGATGTTGTCAATTCTCCACCAATCCATGTTTTGAAAATAACGCCAACATAAATCTTACTTATTGTGTAGGGTTACAGAAACTGCATTTTACATTAATTTACACGCATTGTCTAAATTGAGAATTGTTGGCAATTCAAAGTCAGTTCAACGTAAATTTTAAATATAAGGCCAATGTAGCTGATATGGAAAAAATTCCCAAGTCAGCTAGGCTTCCACTTTGGCTAATTTGGCCTTTAAACTTGAAAATGATTTTAAATTCTCGAAAATTGTCACTTTAGAAAAATGACCATGCAAATGTTCCTCACTTTAACAGAATCTAGTATTTTAGCTGACATTGTATGTTAACATCAATCTTTGTTCTCTACGCTATTTTACTTCTATTAAAAGACCTCGCTATTTACATTGACATCTGTATTTTTTCTAGTAAATTCACAATTTCTCCACTGAAATTACCACTAAAAGAAGACTTATCTCCAGTTAAAGCTCAACACTTTTCTTAAATGTTTTGTGAGTAACTGGCAACCATTTGTTTCTCAAGTCTCACAAGTGAAGGTACATACAGGACAATCCTACTACTGATGGGTCCTCTAATGTTCTGGGTTTATCAACTAAATGTGAATAACTGACAAGAAAATGGTAAATAGTCAGCTGAACTGGAAAATAGCGGAGTTGAAATTCATCTATCCAGGTCAACTGTTTTGGCCTAAAGTGTGCAATATCCTGGTGAATTCTCCACAATTTCTGATGTGCTGTTGTTCACCCTTGTTAAGTGTTTCCATATGTAATGTTACAATTAACACACCCTCCCCCCAACCAAAAAACCATTAAGTTCATAAAATTCCCCAAAACAACTTTATTTTAAAGAAGCAGTTTTGGTGTATAGATCATGCCTCTGAAGTCTCTCCACTCAAGTCTCTGCCATTTAGGAGTTAAATCACTTTAGTTTTTCTTTAAAATGGTTCAATTTTCAATCAGATATTCACTTACTTTAGACGTTTTTATCTTGTGCTCTGTGAATTGAACTTTAATCACACACAGGAGGCCCCTAAAGGTCTAGCAAGCTACTAACAGTGCAAGAGATAAGAAATTGCAAATTAAACAGAATTTGCAATAACGGAAATGTAAACATTAGATCTCACATTAAAGTAAGTATTTAGGAAGTCACATGTAGGGAGATGTGACTAGGGATGCATAAACAATGTGATTTATGATCATGCGGATGAGGAGACTACACCCCCAAGATTCATGGGGAAATGGGAAACAGTTCTAGGCACCACACTTACACCTGACCAATGGGACAAAATATGCACCCTCTCACATCACTGCGCTCCATCCAGCGGAACGCAAGAGACAGCATACAAAATCCTAGCCCTCTGGTACCGCACCCCACTCCATACACACCTCTACGACCCCACGAAAGACGACACATGTTGGATATGCACCACACACACGGGGACATACCTCCACATATGGTGGGAATGCCCGATCATACAACCCTACTGGACAGCCATCCACACGATCATCAAAAGATTCACGGATGCCCCGCCACCCATGAACCCTGCAACATTCCTCATCCATCACACCATGACAAAAACATCGACCTATAAAAAATCTCTGACCATCCGGATACTTAACGTGGCCAAAAGTCTAATCCCTCTCGATTGGAAAAAACAAAGTGCACCCCCCTTAGAGACGTGGTACCAACGAATGGAGGAGCTGAGAGCACTGGAAGAGCTCTCCCTATTGGCAGAGGGGAGGACACAGACGTATATGACGATCTGGACACACTGGATCCTGACTACGACAAGAGCAGACTTCCGAGTCCTGCTGACCTGACTGAAGACGCCTGACGAGACAAAAGACTAACAAGACCAGAGCACGAACACACGAATGCGTAGAATAAACACCAAAAATAAATATTAAAACACTATAACTCCCGTATGTGTGTGTATGTCTGTCTGTGTGTATGTCTGTCTGTCTGTATGAATGTATGTCTATCTGTTTGCATGTCATTATGTGTGTATGAATGTCAGTGTATGTATGTCTGCATGTCATTATGAATGTGTGTATGTATGTCTGTCTATCTGTCTGTATGAATGTATGTATGCCAGTATGAATGTATGTCTGTATGTCATTATGAATGTGTGTATGTATGTATGTATGTCTGTCTGTCTGTCTATCTGTATGTATGCCAGTATGAATGTATGTATGAATGTATGTCTGTATGCATGTCTGAATGCATGTATGTATATCTGTATGCATGTCATTATGTGTGTATGAATGTCAGTGTATGTATGTCTGCCTGTCATTATGAATGTGTGTATGTCAGTATGAATGCCTGTTTGTATGTCATTATGAATGTGTATGTGTCTGTATGTCCTTATGCATGTGTGTCTGTATGTATGTTAGTATGTGTCTGTCACTATATACGCCTGTGTGTCTGTATATGGGTGTATGTCTCATTATGTGTGTGTCAGTATGTATGCCTATATGCGTATCAGTATGTGTGTCTGTTAGTATGTATCAGTGTGTGTGTGTGTGTATGTGTCCTTTTGTATCAGTAAATGTGTTTGTGTCTGTGTGTGTGTTCATGTGGGTGGGATTTGGAAGCGGCCCATACCCTGAGCTAAGTTAGGGGCCCCAAAATTTCTGGTGGCGGCCCTATTACATACAGTCATATTTTAATACAAATTATAAGCAGTGGTGATAAAATTTATGGAGAAGAGCATTGTCCAGACTTGGGTTAAGGTAGCCACAAACCTTAAAGGAACACCTCAAGCGCCATAACAAGTACAGTCTGCTGTAGTAGTTATGGTGCCAAGAGTGTCTTGCCATCCTTTCTGAGTAAATCATCACACCTTTTAAGAATGATTTGACAACTTACCGCCTGGTGCCCAGCACCTCCCCTGCTGCCAATAGCTTTGCCTTTGAGCCTAGCTGTGCAATGCTGTGATCACTGGCTGAACAGGCAAAATTGACACTCTCAGTTAATGAGCCAGCACTCAGTATGGTGGAGCTAACCAAAGTTTCACACAGGTGCTTCAGGCAGCAGGAGAGCACCCAGCATACCCCAGGTATGTTGTAAAATTATTCTTAAAGGATCACTATAGGGTCAGGAACACAAACATGTATTCCTGACCCTATATTGTTTAACCCACCATATAGGTGGCTTGCCACCCCCCCCCCCCCCACCCCACCCTATAAAAGTTTAAAACTCACCAGTTTCCAGCACCGCACGGGTCTGCCGGTGATGGCTCCACCCCCTTTGTGACATCATCACAATGGCCGATTTTTAGCCAATCCAATGCTTTCCCGTCTAAGGAGTGGCTACATGGAGGTATCCCTAGGGGCAATGTAAACACTGCCTTTTCTCTGAAAAGGCAGTGTTTACATGAAAATGTCTGAAGGGAGCTATTGTACTCACCAGAACAACTACATTAAGCTGTAGTTGTTCTGGTGACTATAGTGTCCCTTTAACCTCCCAGTAACATAACTGGTACAGAAAGCTGTTGGGGTTCTGGCCCTTAGAGTGTTCCTTTAATACAGACACAGCATTGACTAGCCTATAGGACACTGTGATGGAAATCCTCCTCCAGCCTAAACCACCAGAACATCCGGTATAAACATGTACAACACAGGCTAAACACCAGGAACACAATAAAAGCCATAAACTGGACATTGTCAATTTAAGGGTTGATTCCTTAAATTGAAGGGTTACTTGAAGGGTTACCTCTGGGGATCATAGGCTGGTTAACAATGAGTGAGAATAGTGCTATTTACAAAGGAGTATTGCAATTGTAGTGGTGTGACTGGAAGAGTTAATTATGTGCTTGCATTAAAATGGTTAAAAATGCAATTCCCCATCTTGTAGTTCTCTAAACAGGTAATACTGGTCAGTGTGGCCACCAAAAAGTATTTAGCAATAATGTGAATACCAAGTAATGTTATCATGTGTATAGCTTTGCCCCCCAGAATTCTTGTCCTTTGTAGCATGGGTAGCGAAAGGAATGATCTATCTGTTGGTGCCCTCAGACTGATCGAGCTCCCCTCCTATATGTAAAGCTTCCCTCTCTTGGTTGTCCCTAGTTTACACATACAGACTGGCCCCCTCAGCCAATGCTACACTGGGTATGTGCCCAACATCCTGATTTCCCCTGTGTTACTGCCTTCTCCCACAAAGTCCTCACACTGTTTTACATGTTTTTCACCATTTTATATAATTCCTTGTAATGTAGAAATATTCTGCCTGCTATTCTGTAAACCAGTCTTGTCTTGCCCCTGCACTCAGTTTTGTCTTGTGTTTGGGCACAAGATTGGGAGAGCTTTTTATCACAGAGAATATGAAAAAATCAGCTATACCTCTGGTAGCATCTATGGTTGCTTTATTTCTCGTGCAGAGGACTTGCCAGCATTTTGGATCTGGACTGCCCTTAAGTGAGCAAAAAAAATAATATATTTTTTTGCTTTTGGTTGGAACACTCCACGCAGCATGCACGGCTAACTTGTGAGAGAAGGAGAGGACATGCTGCCTGGCTGGAGATGGAAGATGGAGTCTGCTGGGACCCCTCTTCACCATACAAGCTTCTGTGCCACTGGACAACCAGGGAAGTTAGTGTCCCCCTCCTTGGTAACAGGTAAGAGGCAAGTACAGGGGAATAAGATAAGATAAGAATTTTTAAAAACTGCACCCCCCCATAGGGCCTATCCGACCCCACAAATTAACACACAGATTCTGCATCCACCTTACTCACTACACACACTACATCCACTATACACATACTGCATCCACCTTACGCACACTCCCTTTCTTCATTCACTATACATTGCATACACTATACACACATACTCTGCATACACTCTGCATACACTCTACACACATTGCATACACTTTACTCATCCTTGTTGAGATTGATTTGGAGGTGGACCCTATGGGAGGACTTGGGTGCGAGCCTATAAAGGGGCCCATGTCTTTGAGCTGTGTAAGGGGCCTAAAATTACAGATGGCAGCTCTGGGCATATCCCACCTTCCGTTGTTTTAATGGGTCCATGTAGTGAAAGGGAGCAGATGCACAGACATGATTATTGGGGTTTAATTAATGTTTAATTAATGTGTGCTTTTATTTGCAAAAATACCCCTTTCTGTCTCATTAGAGATATCTTTGCCAGAAGCTCAAGGAAGCAGGCTGAAGGGTCAGTGTTAGGACCCGCTTAGGGGGGGTCTGCCTTGACGTTGGCAGGCGGGCATCCCTCCAATGGCCATTGGAGCAACTAAATGACCTCCATTTGTCTAAATATACATAGGGATTAAGGAGAAAGCGCAAGTAACATTTTCTTTTCTTTGGTTTTTACTATATATTGGGGCTGATGTGTGTTGTAGTCCTTGCTGCTTAAGCGCAGGACTTCTCTTTTTGTATTTGTATTTACTTTGTATCACACAGCCTGGTTGCAATGCTGCTGCCCATCCCATGTGTTCCCTATTAAGGGTTAATAAGTAAAGGGGTGTATATAAAAAATACCCCTTTCTGTCTCATTAGAGATATCTTTGCCAGAAGCTCAAGGAAGCAGGCTGAAGGGTCAGTGTTAGGACCCGCTTAGGGGGGTCTGCCTTGACGTTGGCAGGCGGGCATCCCTCCAATGGCCATTGGAGCAACTAAATGACCTCCATTTGTCTAAATATACATAGGGATTAAGGAGAAAGCGCAAGTAACATTTTCTTTTCTTTGGTTTTTACTATATATTAGGGCTGATGTGTGTTGTAGTCCTTGCTGCTTAAGCGCAGGACTTCTCTTTTTGTATTTGTATTTACTTTGTATCACACAGCCTGGTTGCAATGCTGCTGCCCATCCCATGTGTTCCCTATTAAGGGTTATTAAGTAAAGGGGTGTATATAAAAAATACCCTTTTCTGTCTCATTAGAGATATCTTTGCCAGAAGCTCAAGGAAGCAGGCTGAAGGGTCAGTGTTAGGACCCGCTTAGGGGGGTCTGCCTTGACGTTGGCAGGCGGGCATCCCTCCAATGGCCATTGGAGCAACTAAATGACCTCCGTTTGTCTAAATATACATAGGGATTAAGGAGAAAGCGCAAGTAACATTTTCTTTTCTTTGGTTTTTACTATATATTGGGGCTGATGTGTGTTGTAGTCCTTGCTGCTTAAGCGCAGGACTTCTCTTTTTGTATTTGTATTTACTTTGTATCACACAGCCTGGTTGCAATGCTGCTGCCCATCCCATGTGTTCCCTATTAAGGGTTAATAAGTAAAGGGGTGTATATAAAAAATACCCTTTTCTGTCTCATTAGAGATATCTTTGCCAGAAGCTCAAGGAAGCAGGCTGAAGGGTCAGTGTTAGGACCCGCTTAGGGGGGTCTGCCTTGACGTTGGCAGGCGGGCATCCCTCCAATGGCCATTGGAGCAACTAAATGACCTCCGTTTGTCTAAATATACATAGGGATTAAGGAGAAAGCGCAAGTAACATTTTCTTTTCTTTGGTTTTTACTATATATTGGGGCTGATGTGTGTTGTAGTCCTTGCTGCTTAAGCGCAGGACTTCTCTTTTTGTATTTGTATTTACTTTGTATCACACAGCCTGGTTGCAATGCTGCTGCCCATCCCATGTGTTCCCTATTAAGGGTTAATAAGTAAAGGGGTGTATATAAAAAATACCCCTTTCTGTCTCATTAGAGATATCTTTGCCAGAAGCTCAAGGAAGCAGGCTGAAGGGTCAGTTTTAGGACCCGCTTAGGGGGGTCTGCCTTGACGTTGGCAGGCGGGCATCCCTCCAATGGCCATTGGAGCAACTAAATGACCTCCATTTGTCTAAATATACATAGGGATTAAGGAGAAAGCGCAAGTAACATTTTCTTTTCTTTGGTTTTTACTATATATTGGGGCTGATGTGTGTTGTAGTCCTTGCTGCTTAAGCGCAGGACTTCTCTTTTTGTATTTGTATTTACTTTGTATCACACAGCCTGGTTGCAATGCTGCTGCCCATCCCATGTGTTCCCTATTAAGGGTTAATAAGTAAAGGGGTGTATATAAAAAATACCCCTTTCTGTCTCATTAGAGATATCTTTGCCAGAAGCTCAAGGAAGCAGGCTGAAGGGTCAGTGTTAGGACCCGCTTAGGGAGGTCTGCCTTGACGTTGGCAGGCGGGCATCCCTCCAATGGCCATTGGAGCAACTAAATGACCTCCATTTGTCTAAATATACATAGGGATTAAGGAGAAAGCGCAAGTGACATTTTCTTTTCTTTGGTTTTTACTATATATTGGGGCTGATGTGTGTTGTAGTCCTTGCTGCTTAAGCGCAGGACTTCTCTTTTTGTATTTGTATTTACTTTGTATCACACAGCCTGGTTGCAATGCTGCTGCCCATCCCATGTGTTCCCTATTAAGGGTTAATAAGTAAAGGGGTGTATATAAAAAATACCCCTTTCTGTCTCATTAGAGATATCTTTGCCAGAAGCTCAAGGAAGCAGGCTGAAGGGTCAGTGTTAGGACCCGCTTAGGGGGGTCTGCCTTGACGTTGGCAGGCGGGCATCCCTCCAATGGCCATTGGAGCAACTAAATGACCTCCATTTGTCTAAATATACATAGGGATTAAGGAGAAAGCGCAAGTGACATTTTCTTTTCTTTGGTTTTTACTATATATTAGGGCTGATGTGTGTTGTAGTCCTTGCTGCTTAAGCGCAGGACTTCTCTTTTTGTATTTGTATTTACTTTGTATCACACAGCCTGGTTGCAATGCTGCTGCCCATCCCATGTGTTCCCTATTAAGGGTTAATAAGTAAAGGGGTGTATATAAAAAATACCCCTTTCTGTCTCATTAGAGATATATTTGCCAGAAGCTCAAGGAAGCAGGCTGAAGGGTCAGTGTTAGGACCCGCTTAGGGGGGTCTGCCTTGACGTTGGCAGGCGGGCATCCCTCCAATGGCCATTGGAGCAACTAAATGACCTCCATTTGTCTAAATATACATAGGGATTAAGGAGAAAGCGCAAGTAACATTTTCTTTTCTTTGGTTTTTACTATATATTGGGGCTGATGTGTGTTGTAGTCCTTGCTGCTTAAGTGCAGGACTTCTCTTTTTGTATTTGTATTTACTTTGTATCACACAGCCTGGTTGCAATGCTGCTGCCCATCCCATGTGTTCCCTATTAAGGGTTAATAAGTAAAGGGGTGTATATAAAAAATACCCTTTTCTGTCTCATTAGAGATATCTTTGCCAGAAGCTCAAGGAAGCAGGCTGAAGGGTCAGTGTTAGGACCCGCTTAGGGGGGTCTGCCTTGACGTTGGCAGGCGGGCATCCCTCCAATGGCCATTGGAGCAACTAAATGACCTCCATTTGTCTAAATATACATAGGGATTAAGGAGAAAGCGCAAGTAACATTTTCTTTTCTTTGGTTTTTACTATATATTGGGGCTGATGTGTGTTGTAGTCCTTGCTGCTTAAGCGCAGGACTTCTCTTTTTGTATTTGTTTTTATTTGCAATGTGTCTATATATTTCTGATTATTTCTGAACAAGTCTGGAAGAATATGTTTAAAGGGGGTCTGGAAGAGTTAGTCTAAGAGTTCAAGTAAGAGTATGTTTGTAATGAGGGTTTGGAAATGTGTCTGTGAGATCTCGGAGTACATGTGTAAAGTCTTAGTATTTATGTCAGTTCATCTGTTAAAATGGTTGTGCCTGTGATAAAGTCACTGCCTTATTTGCCATTTTCACACCTATCACCCTAACCCATGGTCCTAGACAGGATTCCAGATTGGGGACCCCTCTCAGCGCTCTGGACTATTTAAATGTTGTGTGTATGGTGACTCAGTGTTGTATGTGTGCAGGGGAGACTGAGTGTTGTATGTATATGAGTATGTGCAGTGGCTGACTGTGTGTGCAGGAGGTTAGAGTTGCATGTGGGGGGAGGATGAGTGTGCTATTTGCTCATTGAGTGCAGTTTGCCTCTCTGCTGCTTGCTTTTTGGTAGCAGGGTGTAATGCCTGGTGGCCCAGTGGAGGGCATGCTGGGGAGCTGTCCCCTGGTTCTCTGGTGGTGGAGCATCTTTTGTGAGGTGATCTGCACCTGATAAAAGTGCACACCAAGAAGCTCCCTCAAGGTAGTAAGGAGCACAGAGCCGAGCGGGGAGATCTATTGATCTTACTGCCAGCCCAACGAGGGCCCACTCACAGTCAAAGCCAGATCTTCAGGCTAAGACTGGGGTCCACTGTCCTATGCTGCCTTATCGGTGTAATCCAGAATATGACAAAGTTGGGGGGAGAGGGAGAGGGCATAGAAAAACAGCTGCTTGGCTGTCTAGTAGTCTAGTGGTTAACACCTTTCAAATGTTTATGTATATTTTATAACTGTTAGCTAGCTGTCATTATTAGGGCTTTTTTTTAATATACAATTGTTAAAGTCAGGACATCAGGAGCACCCAAACTGAAATTCCTGGCTTGAGGAAACCAGTTTCAGAGCAGTGTCCAAGCAAGTGTTTTGTTGATACTCTTCTTCAGATATTTGTACAGCAGTCCACATCCTCCTGAATGGCTACAGTCCATTTAATTAATTAGTTAACTAACAACCATGCAAATTTTGGCAATGTAATGGCTTTGTATATTTCTTTAAAGAATGCAAAATGTGCCTTTATTCCATTGCACAGGAAACTCTTTGACAGTTGAGCCAATAAACTTAATTCACACAAATTGTGTCTCAATAAAGTAGATATGGTGTCTGGAGTCCACTGGCACCATCTCACCATCTAGTGTTGAACCTTTTTAGAATGGTTTAATATAGAAAAAGTGTTGGTCTGCTGCATCTACTCCTGCGCTCAGGCTAATGCGCAAGAATTAGCTCAATCAACAAAGCGGTGGCAGTGATCATCTGATCTCCGCAGCCCATCACTGCAGCATCTTAGCTCTATCACAGGAGGAGAGGCAGCAGACTGGTGCCTGGGGACACTTCTTCTGTGTTAAACCTAAAATAGTTCAACACTAAAAGACAAGATGGAGACTGGGGACTCCAAGCACCGTAACCACTTTATTGGGATGGAGTGATTAAGGTGTCCAGAGTGTTCATTGAAAACATTTATCTTTTTGACAATATCCTCAAGCCCATTAATGCTACAGGTTAATACATAACTAGAAAATTGCATACGGACATCCATTGGCTAAACATGTATATTTCAGTGTAGAAAACATGCACGAGTTCTGTTAGAACAAAATGTTACAACAGGCTAGTCAGCAAGGCAATGAGTAGCTAGTTCACATAGTATGTTAAAGTTAAATCTCACAGTAGGTTATAATTAACTCAGTGGGAAGTCAGAAATACAAGCACTAGTTAAGCATTGAGTCACAAGTGAGTGAATTTGGGTGTAGGGTTTATATAGTTAATTATCAATCTGAGTTTTTCATTAAATAATTTACAAGTTATGACAACATTTCGAGTTATTAAATGTGTAGAACAGTACTCAAAATAGGTTTTAATATGATCTTTAGGTAGTTATGGTTACTATTGTAACTTGACTGTAAGCTCGTTTGAGCAGGGTCCTCAACTACCTACTGCTCCTGTTACATTTTGTTATTGTCTCATTTGGTAAATTCCTCATATTGTAAAGCGCTGCGGAATAAGCTGGTGCTATATAAATACCCATAATAATAATAATAATAATAATAATAATAATAATAATAATAACTATTTGCTGATTATCAAAAAGGATCTCTGGAGATTTGTTAGCACAGTTTAATATTTTTGGATACGCTTTTCTGATTTAATATTTTTGGATATCGGTTTTCAAAATATAAAAATAACAAAATATATATTTATATAAGTGTATCAATAAATAAACAATCTAAATATTAAAATATTTTTCAAAATATTGAATCATTTGCAAAGTTTATATTAAATCAAGGCCGTATTTAGCACAAAAGATATACGGCCTCGATTTAATATCAACTTTCAATGAGGAGTTAATGAGGTTCTTGCTTATGCCATGTCACATTTCTGTGAATTTCTCACCTTTCTGTGAGGATAGTTGGTTGTGGTCGGCACTTCGTATTCCCGTCCAACACATTCCTGGGAGAAATTTTTGTAGCAAACTGAGAGTTTTTTAAGCTAAATCATGGGCCCCTAGGCGAGGTGGCTGAGTGTACCTGTTTAACCACTGTCTGTCCTGTACAACTGATGTCGTGGTTAATGACAGAACCCAAGTGCTGTTCTCCCAGGAATCTTCAGCTCCAATTACTAGTAGGATAAATATAGCTTCTGACTCCACTATCTCAAATTCCTGCTCTGAAGGCAATTAACCTCTCCATTGCCATGTCTGTAGTAATTCTAACTTTCCCTCACAATCTCATGGCACAATTCGGGGATAAAACACAAGTACTTGTCTTAGGCTCATATTTCGTGATAAAAAAACCCAATGAAATTAAATTAAAGAGTATTGCTATTATTTTTTTATTTTGCTAGATTCAGATATTTTATAGCTGCTGTAACAATGGCGCTTATATGATTTATCATGGTAAAACGTAACTAAACTATAAAGTGAGTGATCTGTATTGGCCTATTTTGTAATTAAAATTGCACATATAAATTCAATGTTAAAGGGACACTATAGTCACTCAGACCACTTCAGCTCAGTGAAGTGGTCTGGGTGCCAGGTCCCTCAGGTTTTAACCCTTCGGATGCAAACATAGCAGTTTCAGAGAAACTGCTATGTTTACATTTGGAGTTATGCCAGCCTCTAGTGGCTGTCTTCCAGGCAGCCACCAGAGGCGAATCTGCGACTTTGGAGGCATATTATGCCTCCATCGCGCAGAGCGTCCATAGGAAAGCATTGAGAAATGCTTTCCTATGGACACTTTGAATGTGCCCGCGGCACTTGCAGACGGGGGAGCTGACGTCGACGGGGGAGGAGAGGTCACCAGCGCCGAGGGTGTCGGCACTGGAATAAGGTAAGCTGCTGAAGGTGTTTTAACCCCTTCAGCGCCAAAGGAGGGGGACCCTGAGGGTGGGGGCACCCTCAGGGCACTATGGTGTCAGGAAAACGAGTTTGTTTTCCTGACACTATAGTGATCCTTTAACTGTCCACAGTACATCTCTCACTGTCTTCACTGTCTGTTTTGTACACTGTTATCCATTTAAAAAAAAAAAAAATAACCACTGTCATGTTTATTTATAGAGAAATTGGCACTATAATGTAATTTATATCATGCTAAAGGTGTGTGCTCTGCTAAGTCTATGTGGTATATTTCTAATGCAAATATATAAAATCACCTGGTATACACCATTAACCTTTCTCTCTCCTGAGTGCAGCCATGCCGTGTGATCTTTGGTCAAAAACACTACTTACCTGACCAAAGATCACCTTCCTTACCTAGTCCTAATGCACGTTCACTCCAATCAAAGCCACGTCAAGTGCAATGACACACAACAAGTGATCGTATGTGTATTTTATATGTTAAAATGTTCTGGAATAGTCCCCCCTCTGGATCCCATATGTAGCAACGTTTTCTATAATGTGTCTCTCGTAGGTTATTTGGAAAAGTAGTTAGTATGTTTTAAGCCAATTTGTTTTGGAATAAGTTAATTTTAAACATATATCTATATGAATCTACTGCAGCATTAGTTCATTGTAGACCTCCAGCTGTTATAGTGCAGCTCACATCACATTCAGCCAACTGTTGATTATAATGTTGGATCCAAAGTAAGTTAACTGTTAGATTGTTATTTAAACCACACTAAAGTATCACACCGATAAATACTTAATGCTTATATAATCAAATACTTAAATATGCAAAACAAAATAAAGAAATCACACACAATTAGATGGCTGCCTTTAAGCTACAGTAGGTTCGGTAATACATTTTGAAGGTGGAACTAATTATTCTTTCATTCAAAGTGTTAATTTTCATGGCGCTCTCATTAGGGCATAAATAAATAAGAAGAAATCAACAGACAAGCAAGCTTGTTGTGAGTTAGTTTGTTTGGAAATGTAATCCTCTGTGAGTGTGTTTTGACTTATTGGTTTATTTGTGTGCTAAGAAAGTGAGTCATGTTTTGGTTTTCTGTAGGAACACAAAATTCCAGCTGATCAGCTGCCTCTGTTTATCCACATGATTAATAACAGAATTACAAGACAAACAAAAATGAACACAAGAATGCTGCTACAAATTTGACCATTTTTGTTGTCACAATATTAAGATGTCTTTTAAATGTGTTTTAAAAAGTTAATACTGGGTATGCAGCAGTGCTAATGGATGTTATTTGTTAGACTGTTAGACCTGGGCATTTGTTATTGGGGAAAAAAAAAATCTCAATGTGGGTGAATATTGGCTCGTTAGGCCATATGCCTGGAAACCGAATCTACAAATGGCAAAGTGGAAGAATGAATTAATGGCGTTACATTTTCTTTTATGCAACATTTGTTCATTCAGATGAAGCAATCGGCAGGAGAGGGAAGCTAGAGGGATTGGGAAGGTTAGTTGATATCCTGGGGCAAATCAGCACTCTCCTGTGACATGACTTGATTTATAAGAGACTCTGCAAACATTATATATCCAGAGCAGGAACACATTGGCTGGGCTATTGAGGAGACATTGCTGATACATTGTGTGACTGACTAGTAGCCTCTGTCATTGATTCTTCTACGTGCATCTGGTGAGCCAAGCAGCCTGGGCCCTTTTCTTTTCTTTTAAAGACACAGTCGTTTTTTGTTTTGCATTTACTTTCTGTGTTGTACATTGATGTGTGGAACAGCTTTGCACACAGTCGGGGTTATTCACTAAAGTGATAATTCAAAATAAATTTATTTTTTAAGTCACCAAAACAACTTTAGGGAGGCGGGGCCAGACCATCGAACTGACTAGATGCCATCAGATACAGCTCTGGCTCCGGGCCCCAATGAACATAAATATTACGAACCAATCACTTCTTGACCCACTGGCGAGCCTACATTGTTGAGGGGAATACCCCAGAGGCAACCAGGAACCAGAATCTGACCGCTTTTCTCTCCGGGTATTAATACTGAAGCCTGTGGCCTTCCTGCACGTGTGTGCCTACCCCGCAGAGTACTGCATGAAGACAGTGCACTGCTGCTGGCAGATACAGCCAAGGCTGACACCTGTGGGGACTGCTCGGCCCGCTCCCCCCTCCCCGGGCAGGGGGTGTTATCCTGGTCCACAGCTCAATAACTGCACTCCGTGGGTTCAGCAGATCGGCTGCAGGCTACCTGGTGCCTACTGAGGTTGCGACCCTCTTACTTTGGACTGTTGCCACCAACCTACCTCTACTCCACGGACTGGAGGCACAGCCTTGCCTAGCGGAGGACCTGCCTCATCCAGATGATCCGGAGAGAGGACACGGTGTCTCCTGGTCGGGGGGCGGCTGAGCATGTGAGCCTTGACCTCTGGATGGGGGGGGGGGGGGTCTGAATGACGTTGCTCTTATCGCTGAGAGCCCAACTCTGGAGGTGTTGGGGCCTTGGGTGGACCGGTGGCTGTGAGGTCAGAAATGCCCTTTCTCGGAGAGGAGGCCGGCGGTAGGCGAGGCACAAAGAGGCTACATGTGTTCCTGGCCGGAATACCAGCGGTATAGCGGAGGTGCAGGAAGTAGCTGACCCGCGGACTCTATGAGGGGGAAGCACCGTGGCTTGGTGAGCCTTCGAGTGCCCATGGTGCTGCTCCCACTTGGAGAGTCCTGCTTACGCCGTTCTGGGACAAAAAGTACCCCAGTAACAGACCTTGGACAGGGCGGAGTGGGCCTCTGGTCTCGTGGAGTGGAGGGGCTTTTGAGGGGACAATTTTTATTTTTACCCTTTTAATTTAATTTTATTTTATACATATATTGTATATTATAATTTTTTTTGGAGACTGCCTCCAAACCAGGTGTGTAACTACTGAGCCCTGAGAGCATTTGGAAGGCCCATCACGCAGGCTTTAATTTTCATGCCATATGACCAGGAAACTTTTTTCTAAATAATGTTTTTATATTGTTCACATTATCGTTTTCCAATTATGCTATTACCTGGATAAAATATTGTAGCCTATTAGATTTTTATAGTTTTTGAGCATATTCTTACACTCTAATATACTCTACTATATGTCCTGTATACACCATACTTGTGCAGTCTAACTACTAGCGCAGTCTCAATTTCTGCAACAAATTCTATTCTGCCATGCTGTAACATGCTCTGCTCTCTATCTCCTTTGGCTATTAGTTGTTGTAACTCATTGCCACCATTGGCTTTACCTTAATGATGCTCAATATGGTAACCAAGATATGCAATTTAAATGATAAATTGCATACCATAAAGTGCATACCTGCGTACACTGATTCAGTTAGATTTGAGGCCCTGTCATAATACACCCATTCAAAGCGCTTTATTAACCTACTGTCCTCAGAGCCGATTTGTCCGCTAGGGACATAGCAGTGTCCCAGCCCAATCATCACTACCATTGTCCTATCAACCTAGAAGTTCCGAAGACACACAAACCACTTAAAGCGTCATACAAGCTACAATCTAACGCACTACCAATGCCAATTTCTAACGCTATATTACCCGCCACTATTTACAACATGTTCGATATTTTAATCCGTGTGGATCCGACACAGTATCTGAAAGGGTCAATTACATGAGATGTGCTTTATCGCTCGTATATGCACGGCACTGCTATTTTGTTGCAACATGGACACAGGTTGGTCCTGCTATTGTATGCTGTTACACTAATTGTTCACTCATTGAATATTACATGTCGTTTCTTTGAATACTATGCTCTTACTGGATGCAATAATATTCCTATATGCTCATCTACTCTTACTTGCTAAGGTCCTCTGCATAGGTCGCTTGATATATGTTATGTTAATGCGTCATATTACTTAACCTAGCCTCTGCGAAGGCAAAAGTAGAACTGCACTCCTGATTTGCTGTTGAACTGCTCTTATTCTTAACAAAATAACCATTTAAAACAAAATAACTTTAGCTTAATGGAGCAGTTTTGGTGTATATACCATGCATCTGTAGTATCACTGCTCAATTAACTGCTATTTAGGAGTTAAGTAATTTTTGTTCATGCAGCCCTAATAACACCTACCTCCATGTGACTTACACTGCCTTCCTAAACACTTCCTGTACAAAGTAATCTAATGTTTACACTTCCTTTATTGCAAATTCTGATTAATTTACAATTTATTATCTCCTGCCCTGTTAATAGCTTTCTAGACCTTGCAGGAGCCTCCTGAACGTGATTAATGTTCAATTTACAGAGCAAGAGATAAAAACAATTAAAGTAAGTTACATCTGATTGAAAATGAAACCAATATTTGTGTTCAGCGAAGTCTCCCGAGTATAACAGTACCCCCCATGTACGAGTTGTATTGTGTTTTTAAAAGCTACAGGGTCAAATATAAGGCCGTTTTTTTCACATTGAAATTTATCAGATTGGTTATGTTGCCTTTGAGAGCGTATGGTAGCCCAGGAATGAGAATTACCCCCATGATGGCATACCATTTGCAAAAGAAGACATCCCAAGGTATTGCAAATGGGCTATGTTCAGTCTTTTTTAGTAGCCACTTAGTCACAAACACTGGCCAAAGTTAGCGTTCATAATTGTTTTTGGCATTTTTAACACACAAACAAATATAAATGCTTACTTTGGTCAGTGTTTCTGACTAAGTAGCTACTAAAAAAGCCTGGACATACCCTATATTGAATACCCTGGGTTGTCTACTTTTCAAAAATATATGGTTTGATGGGGGTAAATTACATTGGCCGGTTTAAAAAATGTCCCAAATAGGACAGGGGTGAACGATGGCCAGCTGTGAAAATTCCAAGTTGGGAAAACTGGAATGTGCTCCCTCCAAATAAGGTATTTTAGCCCCCAGAGAACCTGACACACCTATACATGGGGAGTATCATTGTACTCAGGAGATGTTGCTGAACACATATTGGGGTTTTCTTTGGCAGTAACCATTAAAGTTCTCAGTACATGTATTCTTAAATTGATATGTGTGTCAAAAAAATCACCAATTATAATTTTTTTTTTTAATTTGGCATAGATTGGTTGTAAAATGGTTGCATGAAAAGAGTCAAAATACCCCAACTTTAATACCTTAGGTTGTCTTCTTTTAGAAAAATATATACATGTGAAGGGTTATTCAGGGATTCCTGACAGATATCAGTGTTATAGAAAAAGGAAAGGTGTATCCCGCGCCTAGTATATTATATGTGCAAAAAATACATACATATATTCTCAAATATATCAGGAAGGAACCGAACCTCAGGATAAAAACAGAGAATAAAACACAATAGTGCAATACAGTAATAAAAAATATTTTTATGGTGGTGAGTACGGCTATATATAATCCACTCACATTTATATGAGCTATAACAGAGCTCAGCTGTGCAGCGCTTGGACGGTACAATCCCCGTCTTGGGATATGTTGTTGTAGTATATGCAGGTGCTTCCAAAGTGCAGTATGCGTGGTATATGCAGACAAAAGGAAAAAATAGCAGCCAATAGTGAAGTAAGTCCCAATAATGGTGTAAATAATGAATAGTATTGTACTTACAATTAATAGAGCATGTAACCTGCTCTAGTGTGGTCAGCTTAGGTGGTATAATCCCCACCAAGGATATACCGGATCCAGGAGGTAAAAGAATGAGTATAAAAAGTAACTTTAAAAGTATACTTTAATATTAATACAATATAAACAAAAGCCATAAAAGGTATAAAAAGTAATGTCCCACTTAACGCGTTTCGCCTCACAGGGCTTCTTCAGAAGTGTGGTACAACCTCCTCTCAGATCCGTTTTTATATGGTGGTAGATTGATAGATTTTCGTCCGGTGTGTTTCTTTTTCCTAGTTCCGGGTGCCGGTGGAACGCATACAGCGCACCGGAAGTGACGCGGCACTCGCGTCGAACCGGAAGTGACGCGGTGCTCGCGTGTAGCTGGAGACCGGCATTGGCTGATACTATTGCGCTGGAACGCACGCAACGCCCATGATTCGGCGTGCGTTGCGTTCCAAAAGCGCTTATAGGGGGCCAGCTTAGCAAAAATTAAAGCATGGAGAGGGGGCATATCTTCTCTCTCCATGCTAGTCGTAGTCCTGCGGCGGCCATCTTGGTTGAGGGCATAGGATATAAAAACATATGGGAAACAGATATTAGTCTTTGGGGGCACTTATTAGGCTTCCATATTACAGATATATAATGCAAAAATTATCCAAAATAATATATGTATATACAGTAACATATTTTAAAGTGAAAACAACATCCAGTTTCTTATATATGCTAATAAAAAGCAGGGGGGAGATTTAAAAAGCAGTGGTAATAAAAGAGAGAGAATGCATATGTTTAGGATTGCAAAAATAAAAGAGATACATATATAAACACATACGCTGAAAAATATTAAAAACCTATATAGAATCTATTAAAAGACAAAAATAATCTAAAAGGTAATGGTTAAAAAAATATATATATGGAAAAGTATTAAATAATGCAGGAGGATTTATAGGAAGTTGTATAGATCAAAGTCTGCATTTAACCCGTTAGGGTGTCGGGTATCTAACTGGTATACCCACTGCATCTCTGTTTGACCGATCTTTTTAACAACATCCCCTCCTCTCCAATGATTCTTAACTATTGCAATCCCAATAAAAGAAAGGTATTTTGGATCATTATTGTGTATACAGAAGTGAGCTGGTATTGAATGGTTTTTTAAACCCTTTTCTACATTCCTGCAATGCTCAGCTATCCTGGTTTTGAGTGATCTTATAGTCCTGCCTACATACTGGAGGCCGCATGGGCACTCTAATAGATATATTACATTTTTACTATTGCACGTAATAAGCTCTTTGATATTATATATTTTACCAGTATTGTTTGACTTAAATTTAGTAATGGTTCTGTTTGTGGTTTTTGTTTTTTTGCATGCCATACAGCTGTTACATTTATAAAAACCCTTTTTATCCATAAAATTATTGATTTTATTTGGGCTAGTCTTGGTAAAATTCTTCGTTAGGTGCATTTTAAGATTTGGTGCCCCTCTGAAAATTATTTTGGGTTTATCAGGAATTATTTTTTTTAGAATATCATCTTCTTTCAATAGGTGCCAGTGCTTTGTTAAAATCTTCTTCAATTGTTTATTCTTATTATTATAATCCAAGACAATTGGTAAAGTGAAGTCTGGATTGCTTTGATTCACTTGGGCCTTTTTTGTTTTATGTATAAGCTGGTTCCTATTTATGATAGCTGCCTCATTTATTGTTGACTCAATCTTATTGGCATTATACCCTTTTTGTATGAAGCTTTCTTTTATTGTGTTGGCTTGTTTGAGAAACATGGATGTATCAGAGCAATTTCTTTTGAGACGCATGATTTGACTTTTCGGTATATTTTCTAGCCATATTTTGTTATGGCAACTATCTGTACTTATATAGTTATTTACGTTAACATCTTTGAAGTGTGTTTTTGTTTGTATCTTATTGTTTTCAACATAAATATTTAGATCCAAATAAGTCACCATAGTGTTGCTAAAATCCGCAGTTAAAACAATACCCTCTTCATTATTGTTTAAAAAAGAGATAAAATCCTTAGCAGTGCTCATAGACCCATTCCAAACAAACAGGAGGTCGTCTATGTACCGAGAATAGGATACCAGGTTCTCCACCCAGCCATGCCCCCTCCAGACAGACAGGTCTTCCCATTCTGCCATATATAAGTTGGCATAGCTGGGTGCGAACCTGGTACCCATAGCTGTGCCGGTCTTTTGTAAATAAAAACTATCTTTAAACCAAAAATAATTATGTTTTAAAATTAGATCTATGCCTTCAATTATAAAATTAATTTGTTCTTGAGGTATTGAGTTATCTCGTTCTAAAATGGATCGAATGGCTTTGCATCCCTTGTCATGTTTGATAATAGTATATAATGACTGTACATCACAAGTGATAAATATATAATTTTCCTTCCAAGCGATAGTTTCCAGTTTTTTTAAAAGGTCTATCGTATCTTTTAAATATGATTTTGTTTGTCTGACAAACGGTTGCAACATTATATCGATATATTCAGATAAGTTAGAAAGAAGAGATCCAATACCTGACACGATAGGTCGTCCAGGGGGGTTATTTACATTCTTATGGATCTTAGGGAGAAAGTATATTACTGGGGTTTTTGGGAATTTTATATTTATATAATTATATTCTTTTGCAC
Source organism: Pelobates fuscus (assembly GCF_036172605.1). Classification (NCBI taxonomy): domain Eukaryota; kingdom Metazoa; phylum Chordata; class Amphibia; order Anura; family Pelobatidae; genus Pelobates; species Pelobates fuscus. The sequence continues at coordinate 81,501,306 of NC_086327.1, read as the reverse complement.
TTAAAATTCCTATATCTTTACCTTTATCTAAATATACCTTAAATTCAGATTTAATGTCTGCTATTGGATCTTTCTGTAGTTTGACATATGTGTCACCGTCATTTAGTTGCCTCAGAGCTTCTCTTTCGTATTTTTCTTTGGATTGGATAACCAAACCCCCGCCTTTATCGGCGGGTTTAATCACTATGGTAGTATCATTATATAAATCTTTGAGTATTTTCATTTCCTTGTTATTCATATTTGGTCTGTTATTGATTTTTTTCGTATCTAATGTTTTTAAGTCCTTACATACTTTCTTCTCAAATATATGTAAAGCACTTGATTTAAAATATGCAGGATAAAAAGTGGATTTACTTTTAAGTTCGCTATTTCTATATTCTTTTGTGTTGGTGTCACTTATGTTGGTACCTAAATTGGTGTCAGAATTATTTTTAATAGTATAAAAACGTTTTAAGGTGGCGTTCCTTACAAATTTGTTTATATCTATATATGCAAGGAACGAATTGTATGACTTAGTAGGAGCAAACTTAAGACCACGTTTTAAAATGTTTATCTCAGTAGTGTTTAAAATTTTGTCAGATAAATTAAAAATGCCTGTAGGTGTGTTCTGTGATTTCTGATCTAAAAGCTTTCTAGCCTTCCTTTTTTGCTGTCTTCTCCCTGATCTCCTTCCTCTAATTCTCTCTTGCGGCTTTTTATTGGTGTGATGTTCAGACGATGGGTTTGTCTCTCTCTGTTGGAAGGGATTTCTAAAAAAGAAGTTTCATCAAACTGTTCGCAGAAAGATAGGGCATGATATCTATTATTTTTAATTGGATCGTGTGGTGATAGTGGTTTGGTATCATCTTGTCTTTTGTATGACTTCTTTGGGTTCTCCCAGGAGTACTTGCTATTTGTTTGTTTCTGTTTGGGGGAGTCTCGTATATAGGTATATCTGTGTGTCTTGGGTCTCACAATCAGAGGTGATATAGGAACATCTCGATGTGTGGTGTATTTAGGTTTAACTTCTCTTTTTTCTAGGTAGTGTGTGTTTGATTTTTCAAAAGATTTTTTATGAAAATTAGTGTCCTGGTGGTGGTTAGTGTTCTGGTGGTGGTTAGTGTGAAATCTATCATTTCTAGTGCTAACTTAAAAGTAAATCCACTTTTTATCCTGCATATTTTAAATCAAGTGCTTTAGATATATTTGAGAAGAAAGTATGTAAGGACTTAAAAACATTAGATACGAAAAAAATCAATAACAGACCAAATATGAATAACAAGGAAATGAAAATACTCAAAGATTTATATAACGATACTACCATAGTGATTAAACCCGCCGATAAAGGCGGGGGTTTGGTTATCCAATCCAAAGAAAAATACGAAAGAGAAGCTCTGAGGCAACTAAATGACGGTGACACATATGTCAAACTACAGAAAGATCCAATAGCAGACATTAAATCTGAATTTAAGGTATATTGAGATAAAGGTAAAGATATAGGAATTTTAAGTGCAAAAGAATATAATTATATAAATATAAAATTCCCAAAAACCCCAGTAATATACTTTCTCCCTAAGATCCATAAGAATGTGAATAACCCCCCTGGACGACCTATCGTGTCAGGTATTGGATCTCTTCTTTCTAACTTATCTGAATATATCGATATAATGTTGCAACCGTTTGTCAGACAAACAAAATCATATTTAAAAGATACGATAGACCTTTTAAAAAAACTGGAAACTATCGCTTGGAAGGAAAATTATATATTTATCACTTGTGATGTACAGTCATTATATACTATTGTCAAACATGACAAGGGATGCAAAGCCATTCGATCCATTTTAGAACGAGATAACTCAATACCTCAAGAACAAATTAATTTTATAATTGAAGGCATAGATCTAATTTTAAAACATAATTATTTTTGGTTTAAAGATAGTTTTTATTTACAAAAGACCGGCACAGCTATGGGTACCAGGTTCGCACCCAGCTATGCCAACTTATATATGGCAGAATGGGAAGACCTGTCTGTCTGGAGGGGGCATGGCTGGGTGGAGAACCTGGTATCCTATTCTCGGTACATAGACGACCTCCTGTTTGTTTGGAATGGGTCTATGAGCACTGCTAAGGATTTTATCTCTTTTTTAAACAATAATGAAGAGGGTATTGTTTTAACTGCGGATTTTAGCAACACTATGGTGACTTATTTGGATCTAAATATTTATGTTGAAAACAATAAGATACAAACAAAAACACACTTCAAAGATGTTAACGTAAATAACTATATAAGTACAGATAGTTGCCATAACAAAATATGGCTAGAAAATATACCGAAAAGTCAAATCATGCATCTCAAAAGAAATTGCTCTGATACATCCATGTTTCTCAAACAAGCCAACACAATAAAAGAAAGCTTCATACAAAAAGGGTATAATGCCAATAAGATTGAGTCGACAATAAATGAGGCAGCTATCATAAATAGGAACCAGCTTATACATAAAACAAAAAAGGCCCAAGTGAATCAAAGCAATCCAGACTTCACTTTACCAATTGTCTTGGATTATAATAATAAGAATAAACAATTGAAGAAGATTTTAACAAAGCACTGGCACCTATTGAAAGAAGATGATATTCTAAAAAAAATAATTCCTGATAAACCCAAAATAATTTTCAGAGGGGCACCAAATCTTAAAATGCACCTAACGAAGAATTTTACCAAGACTAGCCCAAATAAAATCAATAATTTTATGGATAAAAAGGGTTTTTATAAATGTAACAGCTGTATGGCATGCAAAAAAAAACAAAAAACAAAAACCACAAACAGAACCATTACTAAATTTAAGTCAAACAATACTGGTAAAATATATAATATCAAAGAGGTTATTACGTGCAATAGTAAAAATGTAATATATCTATTAGAGTGCCCATGCGGCCTCCAGTATGTAGGCAGGACTATAAGATCACTCAAAACCAGGATAGCTGAGCATTGCAGGAATGTAGAAAAGGGTTTAAAAAACCATTCAATACCAGCTCACTTCTGTATACACAATAATGATCCAAAATACCTTTCTTTTATTGGGATTGCAATAGTTAAGAATCATTGGAGAGGAGGGGATGTTGTTAAAAAGATCGGTCAAACAGAGATGCAGTGGGTATACCAGTTAGATACCCTACACCCTAACGGGTTAAACGCAGACTTTGATCTATACAACTTCCTATAAATCCTCCTGCATTATTTAATACTTTTCCATATATATATTTTTTTAACCATTACCTTTTAGATTATTTTTGTCTTTTAATAGATTCTATATAGGTTTTTAATATTTTTCAGCGTATGTGTTTATATATGTATCTCTTTTATTATTGCAATCCTAAACATATGTATTCTCTCTCTTTTATTACCACTGCTTTTTAAATCTCCCCCCCCTGCTTTTTATTAGCATATATAAGAAACTGGATGTTGTTTTCACTTTAAAATATGTTACTGTATATACATATATTATTTTGGATCATTTTTGCATTATATATCTGTAATATGGAAGCCTAATAAGTGCCCCCAAAGACTAATATCTGTTTCCCATATGTTTTTATATCCTATGCCCTCAACCAAGATGGCCGCCGCAGGACTACGACTAGCATGGAGAGAGAAGATATGCCCCCTCTCCATGCTTTAATTTTTGCTAAGCTGGCCCCCTATAAGCGCTTTTGGAACGCAACGCACGCCGAATCATGGGCGTTGCGTGCGTTCCAGCGCAATAGTATCAGCCAATGCCGGTCTCCAGCTACACGCGAGCACCGCGTCACTTCCGGTTCGACGCGAGTGCCGCGTCACTTCCGGTGCGCTGTATGCGTTCCACCGGCACCCGGAACTAGGAAAAAGAAACACACCGGACGAAAATCTATCAATCTACCACCATATAAAAACGGATCTGAGAGGAGGTTGTACCACACTTCTGAAGAAGCCCTGTGAGGCGAAACGCGTTAAGTGGGACATTACTTTTTATACCTTTTATGGTTTTTGTTTATATTGTATTAATATTAAAGTATACTTTTAAAGTTACTTTTTATACTCATTCTTTTACCTCCTGGATCCGGTATATCCTTGGTGGGGATTATACCACCTAAGCTGACCACACTAGAGCAGGTTACATGCTCTATTAATTGTAAGTACAATACTATTCATTATTTACACCATTATTGGGACTTACTTCACTATTGGCTGCTATTTTTTCCTTTTGTCTGCATATACCACGCATACTGCACTTTGGAAGCACCTGCATATACTACAACAACATATCCCAAGACGGGGATTGTACCGTCCAAGCGCTGCACAGCTGAGCTCTGTTATAGCTCATATAAATGTGAGTGGATTATATATAGCCGTACTCACCACCATAAAAATATTTTTTATTACTGTATTGCACTATTGTGTTTTATTCTCTGTTTTTATCCTGAGGTTCGGTTCCTTCCTGATATATTTGAGAATATATGTATGTATTTTTTGCACATATAATATACTAGGCGCAGGATACACCTTTCCTTTTTCTATATATTGTTCACAAGGTTTGGGAATCCTTGTTTGTATACTGCTGCCTGCACGTTAGTTACTATAGAGAGCGCCTATTACTCCATTTTTTTCTTTAGATATCAGTGTTACCATGTAACTGCGTTAATTTTGAAAAAAAAAATGGTTTGGAAATAGCAAAGTGCTACTTGTACTTATAGCCCTATAACTTTAAAAAAAAGCTAAGAACGGGGGGGGGCGGAGCCTAGCAGCTGGGCTGAACGGACGCATGCTGGTGGAGCTCCTCACGAAAAAAACAGAAATAAGCCTAAATAGAAACATTACACCCTACAACTGCCTACTTTTCAGCTCCTGTACAGAGGACTTACCGCAGAGAAAGTGCGTCCGCAAAGCCGCGGCAACCCACAGCGACGACGGACCGGGGATTGACCTGAGGCCTACAGGCGGCCTACTCAGACGGCACGGGGGAGGCGGCCGATCCCTCTGCTGGCTGATGCCAAATTACTTGGAGGTCTCCCCGACACACTCTCACCCCCCCCCCTGCCGGAGAGGGATATCCCGGCTCAAGCCTCGGCACGGCACCGTAAACAACTCACCGACTCCGTTGTTCTGGTGTGCCACATCATGGCGGACGCCACGTGCCAGCCAGAACGAAGACCCTCACTGCCACCGCTTTCGGAGCGGCTGGACCGACTGCTAGCTGCTTTCTGGGCGAAGCTCTCCGTTCCAGCAGAGACACAAGCAGCATCACCCTCTCAGGTCACCAAGCTACAACCCGCAGCTCCTGAAAGGGGCCATATTAATGCCTGGAAAGCTGGAAGGAGAAGGCGGGAAACCAGACGCAAGCATCAACGGGTCGGCAGCAGACCACCAGCGGTGAGTCATTTAACTAAAAGGCGACATACCCCAGGTCTGCCCGCTTACACCCCCCCTTCCCCCGAGGTGATCACTATCCCTCCCAAGCAAAGAAACCTCTGCTCAATAAGGATGGGGCGTGAGAGGGGATCACCTTGCCATACTGCCCAGACAGAGTGTCCCAGCCACCGCCAGCTTTACAACCCTTGCCTGGGACAACAGGCCCACAAAAGGCTTACTATAAGTCAGGGGACCTTAACCATCATACCCCCAGACTCCAACCCGGTTGGGAACTGGAAGAACATCAAAAGCGGGGACCACTGCCTCACCACAACTAACACAGACCCGGATGAGGGCTGGAGATGGGGACATTCCACACGCTCAGAACACAGCAGGGCTGCCCCAGATAAATCCCGCAACCAACCCCGAGCAGAGCTCAGACAGGGAATCGGGTGAAGACGCTCATAAGCAAAGGACAGCCGGATTAATGGATGCCGACCGCAAGCTACCACAACCGATGACTAGCAACTATAAAAATGGACAATAACAAATGTTTAGTTTTCATTATGTTTACATTATTTTTCCTTCCCTACTAGCACCCGCATAGTCTAGCATTTAGGCATGAATACATAGCCTGACAGGAGTGAATTGTTTTCTTTTAACTTTTATTATTACTGTGTGCTACATCCTAGGTTCAATGCTGCTTTTACTTATATCTGCCCACTCAGTGCACAGTTACTATTATTTACAGTATGTACAGCAGACACACCACAAAGCATATATTCTAACTTAACCTGCACGGTGTACCTACCAAGCCTGAGTCTTATAATATAACATGCGTTGAGTTACCTCGTAATTGATAAACTTTATTAAATGGAATAGCTGGTCGATATTAGTTAGAATAGCATGTTTATTATGCATAAAATATTACCTTACTTAACTGTTTTTTGTTTCAAATATTGAATCCACCTTTAAGCTACGCGTAACAGAAGTGACCTTTTACATTAATATAAAAAGTGTGCAAATATGATTATGTTCCCCAATGTTGTGAATGTCATTGAAAAGCATGTGGAATGCCTTTGGGGTACCACATACGCGTTGTTATTTCTTTATGCACTACAAAAATAAAGAATTTAAAAAAAAAAAAAAAAAGCTAAGAACATGTTAATATTGGGTATTTTTAAACTCAAGACAAAATTTAGAAACTATTTAGCATCAGTGTTTTTTGGCGCTTGTAGATGCGTAACAGATTTTGGGGGTCAAAGTTCGAAAAAGTGTGTTTTTTTAAATTTACATCATATTTTATAGTTTTTTTTATAGTAAATTATATATGATGAAAATAATGTTTTATTTAGAAAGGCCATTTAATGGTGAGAAAAGCGGTATATAATATGTGTGGGTACAGTAAATGAGTAAGAGGAAAATTACAGCTAAACACAAACACTACAGAAATGTAAAAACAGCCCTGGTCCCAAACAGTAAGAAAATTGAAAAGTTGTCTGGTTACTACGGGGTTAAGCTAAAGTTGTTTTGGTGACTATAGTGTCCCTTTAAGGCCAAAGTAGAGATCTGGAAACATAGCTGAATGTTTCAGTTCAGCTATTTTTACCTTGACTTTGAATTCACTGTGAATTAACACTTTAGTGAATAACCAATTGTGTGTCTGCCTTATACGAGTAGGATACTAGGCTTGGTAGGTTAGGCTAGAGCAGTGGTTCTCAACCTTCATTTTACTGTGGAAAAATTGGGGGTACTGCTCGCTTTCCCTTTTTCTCTCTTTCCCTTTTTTCTTTGCTCTCCTTCCTCTTTTTTTTTTTTGCTCTCCTTCCCATTTTCTTTGCTCTCCTTCCCATTTTCTTTGCTTTCCTTCCCATTTTATCTGCTACTCTTCCCCCTTTTTTTTGCTCCCCTTGCCCTTTTCTCTGCTATCCTTCCATTTTCTTTGCTCTCCTTCCTCTTTTCTTTGCTCTCCTTCCTCTTTTCTTTGCTCTCCTTCCCCTTTTCTCTGCTATCCTTTCCATTTTCTTTGCTCTCCTTCCCTTTTCTTTGCTCTCCTTCCAATTTTCTTTGCTTTCCTTCACATTTTATCTGCTACTCTTCCCCTTTTTTTTGCTCTCCTTCCCCTTTTCTCTGCTATCCTTCCCTTTTCTTTTCTTTTTTCCTTATATTTCATACCATACCTGCCTGTTTATAGTTCGGATATTTCCTCATTTATGGCTTGGTATATTATTTTTTTTTGTTGTAAATTCTTTATTAGGACAATCAGGTGAGTACAGAATCACAAAAATACTTACACCACAACAGTGTAAATACGTATAGTCAGTTCGGAGAGTAACACTGAAAGTAAGCGTTGTTGTCTTCTGATTATCTAACATACGGCAAGCATTATACAGCTGTTAATCAATCAGTAAATTATAAGCAATTGTAGCAAATTAAACAATTTAAACAATTATAGGTAGGTGCATCGTCACGAGCCAAAACAGTTTCAGTAACATCAGTAATCGATCAAGCGGGTTTAAACCAGGGGATATCTCAGGGCCCCATTCCTTGGTCCCACTAAGGAACCTGGCATATAGACCTTATGGCTAAGAAACTAGATAATAACTTCAATCTCAAACATGTTTATATTGGGCACATGGAGCTGTAAGATCCTACGTGGCCCCAGTTGGGCGTAGTGTCGGAGATATGTAGGTATTTGCTGAACTAGGTGTGTTGTGGTGCAATTAAGATTGTCAGTTCCAAGCACATACATTTCACAGTTAAGGAACGCCACCCCTCTAATCCGATTCTTAACCAGGGATCTCCTAAAGAAGAGAATTCCAGGAGTCGCCTGTGCAACAGAAGTGGTTTGGGTATGTCCGTCTATCGTAGTAGTCCTACAGTCTAAAGCCTGATGCGGTGCCTTGGAGTATTGCAGGGTTTATGTTGTATTCCCGTCCCCCTGTCAGTCTAGTGTGTCATACTTTGGGGTTATTGCTGTGTATGTTCAGTTCCCTAGTTGTTTCGTCAGTTAGCCTTTAGTGATGACATTGGCTCGCCTTCCTGAAATCTACTACATTCCATACCTATAATTCGTGCCTCCTCGCAGTCGGGTACCCCTGTTCCCGACCTCCTCGGGCCCAGCCCGAGCCGCCGCCACGGTGTCCTAGAAGTAGGTCGTGTGGGCTTGAGTGGAAGCATTGTATAGTGAGAGAAAGAGAAAGGGGATGGGGGGGGACAGATGAGGGGGGGGGGGAAGGAGGGTAGGGTGTAAAAGTGGCACCGTGCGTCGACGTGCGCCCGGGCATCCCTGGACCCTGTGTACAATGGCGTACGTTATGTTCCTCCTGCTCCCGGTCGAGAGAGGTATACATACCACGGGGTCCAGGTGGCGACGTGTTTGGTGCTCCGTCCGAGTAGTTCTGCGTATCGTGCCTCGGCCGTGTGTATGTCTTCTACCCTCTGAAGCCATTCTGTCACAGTCGGTGGTTGGGTCTGTTTCCATTTAGCAGGTATGGATGCCTTTGCCGCATTCAGTAGGTGTCGAATTATCGATCGCTTGTATTGGGCTATTGAGCCTTCCGTGTGATGCAGTAGGGCCATTTCTATGTTGAAGTCAGGTAGGTCTCCCAGGATGGTTGTCATTTCCCTTTGTATATCTTCCCAAAACGGCTTAATCTTTGCGCAATCCCACCAGATGTGTCTTATTGTGCCCGTGTGGGTTTCGCATCTCCAACAGGTGTCTGTAGTACCCGGGAATATCCTGTGTAGTAGAGATGGAGTCCTATACCAGTGGGAGAGTAGCTTAAAGTTGACCTCCTGGTAGTTGGTACTTATGGAGCTTTTGTGTTGTAATATTAGTATCTGTTCCCACTGTGCTTCAGTGAACGTCCTATCTGTCAACTCTTCCCATCTTCTCTTGAATGCCGTGTTTTGTGTGCGATCTCCTGTTATAAGCTGTTGATAGATGACTGAGACTCTGCCGTCCGCGTCGGAGCCGGTCGCGCAGAGGCGTTCAAACCACGTCTGTTCTCTATGTAGTGCTACCCTGTTGGGGAGGTTATAATAAAAATGCCGTAATTGAGCGTAGTGAAATCTGTGCATTAGCGTTGGATGCGGTGTTCCACTCCATTCCCGAATGCTCCGTATTCCAGAGTTGCCTAGGACCTCGTATATCGGGACATAATCGTTGTTTCCCTCTATTGGCCAGGAAGATCTGTGCAGCCCTCCACCTATCTCCGAGTTATGAGTTATCGGTATCAGGGGGCTCGGTTGTGGGGAGATACGTAGGTTTCGTCTTATGAGAGACCACGTCTTTAGCGTTTGTGTGATGGGTGATTCAGCGCCCAGTTTCGATGTTACATCCGCCGAGCCTTGCCATGTGAGCCTGTAAAGGGCTTTGTTCATGCCTTCTCTATCTAGTGCCACCCAAAGTTTATCAGACGCTGTATGCCAGTCCCTGATCCGCTGCAGTACCGCGGCATGGAAGTATTTGCGGATATCCGGTAGGGCCAGGCACCCCCAATTCTTAGGTAGGCATAGCTTGTCAAAACTGAGCCATGCCCTTCCTCCCTTCCAGACATATTTTATCACCGCCGACTTAAGAGACGTAAAAAATTCTGGTGGAACGTGCCAGGGAATGGTGTGGAAGTAGTAGAGCAGCCGTGGGAGAATGTTCATCTTAATCACTGATATACGACCCTGCCAGGATATGTGATCGTAGTTCCAACTCTTAAGGTCGTTTAGTATTGTGCGCAAAAGGGGGGTGTAGTTCCTGGCATACAGTTCTTTCGGGTTTCTGGGCATCCAGATTCCCAGGTATCGCATCTGGTCTTGGCACCAATGGAAGGGATATTTGCGTTTGATTTGCTCTCCTATAGTCGTCGTAGTCGAGACATCTAATAGTTCGCATTTAGTTAAGTTAAGCTTCAGCCCCGACAACTGGCCATATGCGTCAAATTCTTGCATCAGGGCCGGCAAGGATTTAGCTGGGTCGTTCACAAAGAAGAGCATGTCGTCTGCATATGCAGCTACCTTATGTTCCTGGTTCCCATGCCTAAATCCTCTGATCTCTGGCGTACGTCTCACCCTATCCAAAAATGGTTCCAGCGTGATGGCAAACAGGAGTGGCGATAATGGGCAACCCTGCCGAGTGCCATTGTGAATGGCGAAGGCGTCCGTAAGCGCGCCATTCACCCTCACTCTGGCACTGGGGTCTGTATAAAGCGCCTCTATCCAAGTCACCATCCCACTTCCTAGTCCCACTTTACGTAATGTCGCCATCATGAAGTCCCAATTCACCCGATCAAAAGCCTTTTCGGCGTCCGTTGAGAGCATTAGTAGGCCCGATTTCTCTCTAAGGGCTAGTGCTTGTATGGAAAATGCTCAGAGTGTGCAATCTCTGGCTTCCCTTCCCGGTACAAAACCAGTTTGATCTGGATGTATTAAGCGCGGTACATACTGTTGTAGTCTGGTGGCAAGGATCTTGGTGAAAAGCTTCACATCCGCGTTAAGAAGCGAGATCGGCCGGTAGCTACTGCAGTTTTCAGGGTTTTTGCCTGGTTTGGGGATCACCGTGATGGTAGCTGCTAGTGTTTCCTGGTGGAATTTATCCCCTTGTTGAAGTCGGTTGAGGGCTGCCATTAGGTGTGGAGTCAGAATATCTCTGAATAGCTTATAGTATCCCGCCGAGAGCCCGTCTGGTCCCGGAGCCTTCCCTTTCTTAGCTGCCTTAATCGCCGCTTGAACCTCTTCCGTGGTGATCGGGACCTCTAGTAGTTCCGCTTCTTCTGATGTTAAGGCATCAGGTTGAAATCCTTGTAAGTAGCGCGTTGTCGCGTCTTGTAGTTCTGCTCCGCGGGCATCTGGGGGTGACTGCGTGGAGTTATATAATTGTTGGTAATATTTACAGAATTCAGTGGCAATTGCCTCCGGGTATTGTGTAAGTGTGCCGTCAGTCTTCCGTAGTTCGTGTACTTGCGCCCTGGTTTGTTGGGGTCGGATCATGCGGGCTAGGAGTCTCCCACCTTTGTTGGCATGGATGTAGAAGAAGGCCTTGGATCGTTGCGTCGCCCTATGATGTTTGCTGGCTACCAGTTCCGCCAATTGTCTGCGAGCATCCAGGAGTGAGCGATAATGCTCTTCTAGTTGCGATCGCTTGTGTTGTGCTTCAAGTCGGGAGATCCGGTCGGTGAGATCCAGCATTTGTTGTTGCGATTCCCTCTTTTTACGAGAAGCAATCCGTATGAGATGGCCTCGAAGTACACTCTTGTGTGCTTCCCATAGCGTCACCTTCGATACATCCTCCGTGTCGTTTTCACTGAAGTAGTTGGTGAGCTGTTCTGTCAAGAGTGCCTGCACTTCCGGGTCCGACAGGAGCGACTCATTTAGCCTCCACGTTGTCCTAGTGGGCCTGAACAGCGGGGAGTCCAATTTCATGGACACTGCGCCGTGGTCCGACCATGGTGTCGGTGTGATTGTAGCTGACTGTAAGTATTGTAGGCCCTCCTGTTGTATAAGGACATAGTCAATGCGCGAGTATCTCCTGTGTATGGCTGAGTAGTGTGTGTAGTCCCGGGTTGTCGGGTGTATGGTCTGCCACGCATCTACTAATCTCAAGTCTCGCATGGTCTTCTTTATAGCCCTAATCGCGGTTTGAGGTATGCTGCTGTGTCCAGTCGAGGAATCCATCAACGTGTCAAGCGGTGCGTTGAAGTCCCCCCCTATGATGAGCGAACCTTCCGCAAATATTGCCAGTTGGCGGAATGTTTTGCACAAGAACATTGCCTGTTTTGCGTTTGGCGCATAGATAGAGGCGAAGGTGTATTTCCTTCCTGCAATCGTGCCTTTGATAAAAAGGAACCTACCGTTAGGGTCTGCCTTTTGGTCCAGCAGAGTGAATGTAAGATTCGCGGCCATCAGTATCGCAACTCCTACTTTTCGAGCTTCAGGGTGAGTGCTATGGTAATTGACTGGGTAATCTCTGTCCTTCAGTCTGTGGGTATCGGAAGATTTGAGGTGTGTTTCTTGTAGCATTGCCACGGAGATCCGTCTGCGGTGAAGTTCTCTTAGGAGGTGTGTGCGCTTCTCAGGCGTGTTAAGACCTCGGCAGTTCTGCGTCAGGACATGTAGAGGTGCTGCTGTGTATGCCATGGGGCGAGTGTGGGCGAGGTCGCTGGTGCTTCTGTGGTCGCTTTTAGGTGTTCCAAGTCCAGTAGCCCGTGCCCACTTCAACTGCCGGTAGGAGGGGGGGGGGGGAGGAGGAATACAAGTACAGTTAAGGAAGAGGGAGGGTATAGCCCTCGTAAGTTAAAATTCCCACGAGATGGGGGCGGCTCGGCCCACGCCCAATTCAGTCCGTCCCAGGAGGCCCCCGGTGCGAGTGCTCAATGGTGTGACGTCAACAAGAAATGGAATTATCCCCACAATACGGGGGGTCCTGTGTAGCTGGGTGGATAACAAGACCGTACCGTCCCCTAGCAAGCTAGGGCAGCCGCGGTGTTGGGTCCCCCAGTAATTTGGTCTACACAGGTATGAGTCGGGGTGGTGGTGAGACCGATGAGGCCCAGTGTCACTGCCAGGTAGGCAGCAGAGGCTCAGAGTCTAGTGGTGTAATAGTGTGTGGATCTCTCAGAGGGATGTCCGTGTCCCACTTGTTACTAATTTTAAATCAATGGCTAGTTCAATGAAAATGCGAATGTCGATCTGTACGGTCACGTCTTATGGGGGTATGGGTTAACATTCAGTAGGTTTGTGCGGTGTGAGCGGCAGCTGGTCCTTCCCTATGTCTGGGTGAGTAGTCCATGGCTGTTTTAGGTTAGCTCGGGTCGTGGGTTTCAGCGGGCTGGGTCAGCTACATGGGGAGTGCATCCCGGGTTTCCCCGTCTCCCACAGCGGTCCCCGTCCCGGATCCCCTGGTTCAAGAGTCATGAGCGGGGCCAACCGTCTGCGGGGGGGGGGGGGGCACACAAGGCGCCCTGGGTATGTGCATGTCTGTCAGCCATGTGTGCAAACTTCCTAATTGACGTTTATTGTGCAGTGCAAGGGATACACATTTCCCTCTCTAATGCGTTATAGCCAATAGATAACGTCACTCCTCAATACCTCCCATGAACCCCCTACCTCCCCGCCCCACCAAACCCACCCGCATTCCCCCCACCCCCGAGACCATGTGCTACCGATAGAGTCATAGTTTTAGTCCCAGTGTAACTCCATACTTCCCTCCCACTTCCCCCATAGCCCTAGGGCACATTAGTAACCCAGCCAAACTCCCACCTCTAGAGCCATCCCACCCGTCACAGCCCTGCATTACATTAACAATAAAACAAGAACTATGTATAGGTATGTGTCCCCTTATTCGCCTCCCAACCCCCTCCATCCATCTCACAATTAGAGCTGCAGGTAGCAGTTAAGTTAATGTTATGGCATGACCAAATCGCATTTGTAGCATCAGTGGAACCACATTATTTCAGGAGTTCGAGAGTCTCGTAATTAACCAGTAGTCTTATATAGCGATACAGTTCGTGTTCTATGTACACACGTGGGATAGTCCTTGCAAGGGCCCCCACCCACGAGCAAGCCCAGTGTCGCGTACCACCCCCATCAGGCCCCCCTCCCCAATCAACTCGGGATAGCCTCCCGTCCCCAGGGGTATGCTAGGAATGTGTTGCGATACTTGGTCATGCAAAAGTTCCCACAAATGTGTGTATGTGCGTACAGTACTTATCTGTCTTCTGCAGTACACGGGATAGCGTTGGCTTCAGTGGTCATCTGCAGGCTGTGGTATGTTGTGCTCGTCGTGGTCGGTCTTTCTTGCCTGGTGAGAATAGGGGAGGGCCACCACCTTATTCCTCCGGGTCTGTGGGTATCAGTTGCCTGCGGGCCTGTGGGCGCCTTGGTGTGATGTCTCGCCTCCTGCGATGCTGGCTCGGGGTGTGGATTCCTTGCCTCTGGTCCATTGGCCCCAGTATCCAGTCGGTGACCTCCGTAGGTGGGAGGTTGAGGCGCTGTAGGAACCTGGGCACCTCCTCTGGCCAACGTAGCGGGAACCAGTCGTCGTGATGTCTGGCCAAAAGCATAAAGGGGAAACCCCATTTGTACGGGATCCCTCTGTCTCTGAGTAGCGCAGTGATGGGTCTCAGGACCCTGCGGGCCTCTAGCGTAAGGGGAGACAGGTCTTGGTACAGAGCTACTTCTGCGCCATTGAATCGCCAGGTGGGTCTTGCGCGGGCCTTGTTCATTATTTTCTCCTTCAGTTTGTAGGAGTGCAGGCAGCATATAATGTCTCTTGGCATGTTATCAGACGTGCGTGCTCTATTCGCCCTGTGCGCCCTGTCAAATGTTATGGAGTCTGGTGCATCTGGTCCCAGTATGTCGCGGAACAGCGTTTGCAATGTAGCTTCTACGACCTCTGCCCCGTCGGGTTCTGGCATGCCGCGGACCCTTATGTTAGATCTGCGGCCCCTGTTATCAAGATCTTCAGTTTGGCGTCTTAGGTGTAAAAGGATATTGCCTTGCCTGTGTATGGCCAGATTTGAAGCCTCAACTCTCTCCCCAATAGCCTGTACTGAGGTTTCAGCTGCCTGTATCCTGGTGGCCTGTGTGGAAATTTCGGCCTTGAGGGAGTTTACCTCTATGCGGATCGCCGCGTGTAGGTTGTCAGAGAGGGTCTGCATGTCAGTTTTGGTGACCATTGCTGCTGCTAGGGCTTTGATCGCTTTTATGTCTTCACTGATTTCTGCCAGCGTGGGTGCAGCCGGCTCTGAGGTTGGTGAGGGGGCCGGGGAGTCGGCCATGTTTGCGCCCGCGGCCACGTGGTGTTCGGTTGTCGCCGGAGCCAGGTACCCGTCCATGGGACCCGTTTGTGCGGCAGTCGCCGGGTTCCTGGGGGTTTGGGAGCCGTCTGGGCGTTTAGTGCGCCCCATATCCGTGCCGTGCTGATGTGTAAGCCCGCTATAGCTGCTGCGTGGGTCGGAGCTCTTTCTCTAAGCGGCCATCTTCAGTCGCGGCCAAACCACGCCCCATGGCTTGGTATATTAGTCATCATAAATATTTGTTGGCTCATCCCTAACTCCTCTATTTTATTTATTAATTAAAACTTCCTTGCTTATTTACACTTTATAAACTCTTTTGTTCCCTTTCCTATGGGTATTCCTTGGGGGGTATCAACCTTGCCAAAGAGAAAAAGTGGGAGAAGAGGAAACCCAGCCAATCTTCAAGACAGAATGGAAGAAAACAAACAAAAAAAAAATTACCGCATTCATACCTTCATTCACACCATATCTTCCAGCAATGTCAGTCGTCTTTATTGTTTATTGTGAGGAATAATGTCTATTTCGTTATTATCTCTCTAGGGCTTATTAATTCACTATTATCAATTCCCAAATAAATAATTATTAACAAATAATAAGTGAAATTAGGCACATGCTCCATTGCAGGTGGTTTTACAGTGTTAGTGATAGCAACATAACAGTATTGTTGACCAGAGTCCGCGGACCATCTGCCTCCTGCACCTCCAGAGCTTTTGTTAATTGTGCAACCCCACATGCCTGGCCCGGCTCTGGCCACACTCTAGGTGCAGGTGTGCATCGCTCACGGCCACTGGTACACTGAAGATCCATACAATCTAGCTGCACAGGGCTCACAGTGTCAGGGACAAATCTCCCCGGGCTCTCCCCTGCACCCAGAGATTGGGGTCACCTCAATTTCAGCAGGCCTTGTGTTTAGAAGTTTCAGCAGCCAGGCAGCATTCCATCGTGGTACAGAAGCAGCATGTTGCAGCCTAATTCTTCAGCCAAGTATACCCTCTTAATTTTCCCAATGTGACCTCAGGAGTATGTAGGCAGCACAGAGACAAGGTAGGAGACAGGCAATAATAGAAAGCCACAATCAGTGGCAAGTCACAGCACTTCTCAGGCTCAAGGCTCAGGTCCATGGCCAGGATAACCCCCACAGTAAGGGGTGCAAGTGGCGCCAGACCTCCAATCTCCACACACGAACAATACGGACTTTCATTATTTGCAGCCTCCCTTTGGTGTGTTGTAGCAGGCTGCCTGTCGTTTCATGTGATTTACATGACATTGGGATTAGGCATGTGAGTAGGCCAAGAGTGCCGGCAGGTATCGATGCTCAATGATCTGGCTTTGTACCAGGAGCCTGTGTATTCCCCCACATTTATGGAGCAGTTTCCAGGGCTCAGATGAGCTTGGTGTGCTCTAAATTAGCCTTAGAGATAGAGAAGATGGCTGCCTCTCAGCTTGCTGTCCCTGTCCCTTACCCAGACCATTTAATCTCAATTTGGTGCAGTGTCCCTGTTCCCTTAACCCTGCAATGTAAAACAGAACATTTTTTGAGAAACTGCAACATTAACATTGCAAAGTTAAGTTCACCTCTAGTAGCTGTCTGTCAGTATTATAACCATGGGGTTTGAATGTTGCATTCTTTAATGATACATAATATAATAAGAAAACACAAAACAACTTAATTCAATATGTTTATTTTGATAAAACTGAAACATTTGAAGAATGTCCGTGAACCTTTATTACAGATTTCACAATTCCAATTTAAACATCAAAATCTGTAATAATAATAATAAACCATAACTTTTAACCAAAACCATAATAAACCATTAACCATTTCCAGGCTTCACCCCTTAAAGCCAGGAGCCATAAATATATATTAAAACCCAATAAACCAACCCACCCTCCTGTGATACCCAGGAGGGCGACTTATATCCCATAATAAGGTCACAACAAGATTCTTTACTGAAAGGGAAGGGTGGGTGGGGCTGCAGCTCAAATACTTACAAGCAATCAACCTTGTTAATTGTCTGGCACAAGTTGAGGAAAATGTATTTTGGTGTCGCGATCCACCAATCAGGGGATCAGCGTTGGGCTTCCCACCGAACAAGCAGCACGCGCTGCCCTGCACCTAACGCCCGCCTTGTGCTTTCTCTACAGATCTTAACCCAATACCTACTGGCTTCTGCCCCATCAAACTCCATGAGGCTGCTCCTCATTCGTCCGCTCACCCGACACTAGAGGCGCTTCTGCTGCACAGACTTGAGTAAAACTTGGTCACATGGTACGGAAGCTCATAGGAAAGCATTGATGAGGAGAACTGGATTGGACCATCTCATAGGACACCGTGCCTCCTCTGTGACATTGCCAGAGGAGGGGCGAGAGACATTGCAGAATGAGCCTCAGTGTTGGAACAAGGTAAGTAAATATTTTTATTTTTTTGGCACTGAGGGGGTATTACCTGACTAAAACTACTGACAGGAGCATTATAGCATTGAGAATTGGAATATCAATTTGCTATATTGATCTTTTAATTTAATCCTTAACTGTTTGCACTTTGTAGCAGTTTTGTCTAAGCACCAGGGCCGTTTGAAGGAATTTGGGGGCCCCAAGCAAAACGGACATGGAGGCCCCCACATGCACGCTCAAGGTCTGGGCTCCCCGGCGCCTGCACCCGGGTCCTCTCCCGGCACCTGCACCCTGGTCCTCCCCCCCCCCCGAGTCCGCCAACAGGGATGCAGTGTCTGCAGGGCCGGTGCAAGGATTTTTGCCGCCCTAGGCAAAAGTAAAGTTTGCCGCCCCCCATGTGACATCACAGTGCCCCACCCATATGATCTGCCATGTTAACTAACACAGTGCTGCAGTGCCGCCGTGTTTACAATAAAAGGCCTGCAGGGACAGGCTATAGACACCAGAACCACTACATTAAGCTGCAGTGGTTTTGGGGACTATAGTGTCCCTTTAATGTGAGGTAAATTAGAGATTAGTGCCACGAATAATATAGTAGATTGCCTACTTACAACCAGATGAGGATGATGATGGGCTTCAGCTGCCGTCTGGCTCCACTGGTCTGGTGTAGAACAGGCTCTCTGGAGGCGGTTTGTAACTGTGGTCACAAAAATCAATGTTCTGGGAGAACGGGAAGCAGCTCCATTTTTTGAGGGCCATTTACACAGCTCAGGGTCTGGGTCCCAGGGTCCACCTTCATGTTCCACCAATGAGTTTGTTCACAGGGGTGTGTGTGTGTGTGGGGGGGGGGGGGATGTCCTGATGTGTGTAAGGAATGCATTGTGTGAATCTGTGTTTGTATGTGTAAGGGCTGCAAGGTGAGTTTGTGTATGTATGGGATGCAGTGTGTGTGTCTGTAAGGCAGTGTTTCCCAACCCAGTCCTCAAGGCACACCTACCAGTCCAGGATTTAAGGATTACCCAGTTTTGTCTAAGGGGTTTTTAGAAAAAAAAGAAAAAACACCTTAGACACAACTGGGTCACCCCTAAATCCTGGACTGGTAGGTGTGCATTGAGGACTGGGTTGGGAAACACTGAGTGTGTGGAAGAGGTGCATTGTGTGTTGCTGTGTGTAAGGGATGCATTGCTTGTGTATGTGTGTCTGTGTGTAATGCATTGTGTGTTTTCTGTGTGCAAGGGGTGCATTGTGCGTGTGTGTGATGGATGTCAATCTCTCCCCCTACCCCCGTCAATTTCCTTCTTCTCCCCCCCTCTCCAATTTCCTTCTTCTCCCCCTCCCTCTCATTGCCTTCTCCCCCCTCCAATTTCCTTCTTCTCCCCCTCCCTCTCATTTCCTTCCTTCCCCCCCTCCAATTTCCTTCTTCTCCCCCTCCCTCTCATTTCCTTCCTTCTCCCCCTCCAATTTCCTTCCTCTCCCCCCTCCAATTTCCTTCCTCCCTCCCCCCCTCAAGTTTCCTTCCTCCCTCCCCCCTCAAATTCCTAGCTCTCCCTCCCCTCCCTCAAATTTCCTTCCTCTCCCCCCCTTCGAATTTCCTCCCTTCCTCTCCCCCAAAAAATTTCCTCCCTTCCTCTCCCCCAAAAAATGTCCTCCCTTCCTCTCCCCCCCAAAATTTCCTCCCTTCCTCTCCCCCCACTCCCTCAAATTTCCTCCCTCCCTCTCCCCCCCACTCCCTTAAATTTCCTCCCTCCCTCTCCCCCCCACTCCCTCAAATTTCCTCCCTCCCTCTCCCCCCCACTCCCTCAAATTTCCTCCCTCCCTCTCCCCCCCACTCCCTCAAATTTCCCTCCCTCCCTCTCCCCCCCACTCCCTCAAATTTCCTCCCTCCCTCTCCCCCCACTCCCTCAAATTTCCTCCCTCCCTCTCCCCCCCACTCCCTCAAATTTCCTCCCTCCCTCTCCCCCTCCACCCACTCAAATTTCCTCCCTCTCCCCCCACCCACTCAAATTTCCTCCCTCTCCCCCCCACCCACTCAAATTTTCTCCCTCGCCCCCCCACCCACTCAAATTTTCTCCCCCCCCACCCACTCAAATTTTCTCCCTCCCCCCACCCCCCACCCACTCAAATTTTCTCCCCTGCGACCCGGTATGTACCCACTGAATGTGGGGCCCGGACGACCTGAGCAATCCGGGCCCCCCAGGGCCGCATGCCCCTGCCGGCTCTGCTTGGGGCCCCGGGCCAGCTCGGGGCCCCAAGCAGTTGCTTGTTTTGCCTGTCGGGTAGCGACGGGCCTGCTGAGCACATTGGTTGTGTGACTGTGCATTGCACTGTAAGAGTTAATTTAAATTAGTTCTGGTATTAGCAAACATTTAGAAAGATTTATTGTAGTATCTTTTTGTTAACTTAATTCATTTTAATAAATTCTACTGTGTGTATACAATTTTAGTTGTACTCCAGTTTCCTATCTACAGTACACAAAATCAGTCAGGCAAGGTTAATTAAATTTTTGTTTTAGAAGTATATGGACAATTAAGTAACTGTCTATATGTCAATGATTTAATTTCTTATTTTATTTTTTTTCTCTTCACAATCAGCAGTGAAATAAACGGTTAAGACATTGATTCTCTGAATTGGTTTCGTTTAATTTGGTTTTCTAAGTACAGCAACTAGTGAAAGTAACTGGTTGTTATGTTTTAGTTATTTATTATCATTTATTATTTGCTCATAATTTGACTGTTATTGCAAGAGCTCCAAGGTGCTGTAGTACTGCTTTATTTTTTGTAATTTATTTTAGAAGCAGTAATTTACATTTAAAAAAAATATTATTCTCTAAAACTCTTTTTTTTACCAGTAATTCTTATTATTTTTTTTAATTCTTTATTTATGAGTTCAAAAATGCAGCGTTGCATATCTGATGTACTTATGCAAGGTATACAGTACGGTTTGCAATTAGTACATTGGCAGATAATCTTATACATTAACATTTATAATGGCCTAATGCATTACATTTTGTGAAATCGTTTACATTAGAGTCTCGTTTGAGCTGGGCTTCAGCCACACACACTGTACCCCAGTTATTAGGAGGCAGATGTCTTGGTGTGTCCATCTGAACTGCTGTTTTGTTTAGAATGGGGTGAAGGGCAAAAGAAGAAAAGAAGGGGAAGGGAGGTGGAGCCAGGGCACTGGCAATATGTAGAGGTTCGGGTGTGCATAGGCGGATGATTGTGGAACGTCCATCTTTAGTAGAAGACCCCAACCTCTTTAGTCGCTGTGGGTTACAATGCTGCTTACAGAAGTCCCCAAGACTATACCAGTGGGCACCGTGATAACCCCAGCCTGTCTTCCCTTCTGTATCCCCTACTTAAAAACTCAATAAAATACAAGTTGAAAAAATATACATCCAATCTTCCTAAAAGTAACATATTACTAATCAGCATCCTTTAAATATAAACACTCTCAAAAACAATACAAATCCCTCCAGTAGATAAAAAGTTAGTCGGAAGTCCTTTGTGATCGGTCAATTTCAGGCATAAAAATTATTGTCTTATTCGAATGCACGAACGGGGCCGTTCATGCAATTGGCTCAGTATAGTAGTGAGTGAGTCCAAGTACCGAACGGCGACCACCCAGCCGTTCGTCCATTAGGTCAATTAGTTGCGGTTAACCACAGCTTCTGGGAGGTTAACAGGCTGCACACTCCCATTGCGTGTGGTCTGGCCATTGGGCAGTTTATTCGGTAAAATAAAAGGGAATAAAAAAGGGTAAATTCACGAACGGCATACGAAAAAAAGGGCACTGGTAGCCACAAAACTGGGGTTTTGTCAGTTACTTACTACACAGTAAAAGATATATAAAAAAAAATATGATATAGACTTAGCCGCGTGCACTGACCGCAGTGATCGGTCACGTGGCCCGCCTGGCACTAGGAGCACGGCTCGAGTCACGAGCTCGCTCTTAAAGGGGCAGTGGAAGCCAAAAGTTGATTCAGGCTCCCAATGGCCCACGTCATTCCAGCACCCCCACACACAAACGTTTTGGGGGCATAGGCATGACATGGGCCAATCACTGGTGTAACAGTAGTGTACATTAAAAAAAACCTAGAAATTTGACTGTGAAATAATAGCAGTCAGTTTCCTTCACACGTGTGCGTTTCAGGGCCTGCCAGGGCACAGTGTCACACCAGTGCAACTCATATCTGGTGTAACAGTAGTGTACATTTTAAAAAAAAATACAGGGGGCTTGTTGTCACCTTTCGGGGATCCTTGGTGTTGTACGTGGCTGTGTGGAGGAAGAGACCTTCAATGACATCAGTGAGGACAAGGAACAGGACATGGCTAGCTTGGTATCCAACCTTGTGCAAATGGGGAGTTTGCGGTTGTGCAAATGGACTGTTTGCGGTTGTTTGCGGTGAGTTTGGTCTGTCACTGTGAAGCGGGCGTAACCCTTACACTACCTGATCGATACAACATCATGCCTGATGTTTTAAAGCACGTTATTCCAAACAATTTAGGAATGTTAGGTGATTTATGCCCTTTATGGATTAAAACCATACTCTGCATCAACTATGTAATTTTCCCCTCCGGCATGCCACAGTCCAGGTGTTAGTCCCCTTGAAACAACTTTTCCATCACTTTTGTGGCCAGAAAGAGTCCCTGTGGGTTTTAAAATTCGCCTGCCTATTGAAGTCTATGGCGGTTCGCCCGGTTTGCCCGTT
This sequence comes from Pelobates fuscus, assembly GCF_036172605.1. Classification (NCBI taxonomy): domain Eukaryota; kingdom Metazoa; phylum Chordata; class Amphibia; order Anura; family Pelobatidae; genus Pelobates; species Pelobates fuscus. The sequence continues at coordinate 81,479,051 of NC_086327.1, read as the reverse complement.
CGCGAACATTTGCGGAAATTCGCGTTCGCCATTCGCGAACAGAAAATTGTATTTTTTGCGACATCCCTATTTTTAAACCTTTGCCCCTCTAATTTAAGACTATGTCCGCTTGTTGTGGTAGTTTTTCTTCTTTTAAATATAGTCTCCTCCTTTACTGTGTTGATTCTCTTTATGTATTTAAATGTTTCTATCATATCCCCCTGTCTCGTCTTTCCTCCAAGCTATACATGTTAAGTTCCTTTAACATTTCCTTGTAAGTTTTATCCTGAAATCCATTAACTAGCTTAGTAGCCCTTGTCTGAACTCGATCTTTGAGAGATTTTTCACTGAAGGAAGAAGAGCAAAAGAAGCATGAGAGAAAGATGAAAATAACTTCACGTGACCAGTCGGAGGAGTGCATGATATCTGTTAACAAGGCTCCTGGCAAAAAAGCCTGTGACAAAGCCTGTGACGCATACTGAATGTGCGCTGAAACAGGATTCGACGCCAGCTAGAGATAGTACCCATCATACCCATATGGCTAAAGTAGTGGTAGACACCGGTTTGTGAGGTTTCACGTAAGAAGTGAGTAACTTTCCCGTCGGAGAACGATGTAGTGGGGCAGGAGACTTGACATAGAGTAATAACGTCTTAACCACATATAGTTAAGGGTCCGAAGGAAAAAATGGGTAAAAACTGGGGAACTGGCATGACCGACCTCTCCAACGAAAGCATAGAAATCTGTGAAAGAAATGCTCGACTGAGACTGACATGTACGTGTCCTTTAGGTCTAACCGGGTGAACCAGTTGCCTTTGAGTAGAAGGTCTCACAACAGGTGAATCCCTTCTATTTTGAAGTGCTGATACACCACGAAGGAATTGAGATGTCTCAAGTTGATGACTGGGTGGAAATCTCCGGTCTTTTTCTGAACCAGAATAATATTGCTGAGGAAACTGCCTTCGTCTCTGGCATACTGCACCATGCCTTTAGAAAAAAAGAGTCCGGATTTCATCATCGTGTTCCATGGAAAACCGAAGTGGAGGTGGAGGGTGAGGTTGACGTGGAGGAGCATTGAAGTTGATTACGTAACCCCTTACCATCTGTAAAATCTATACATCTGTGGAGATTTCTTCTCAGTTCAGCAAGAAAAGGGACAATCTACCTGTAGTGAAAGCATCTGGTTGGTAAAATACAATGGTACTCACCTGTGGTAATTTGTCAACATCCTCTGGAGCCTCTGGGCCTGGTTGCGCCCCTATAGAAGGATGTATTCCTGGGCATTGAGGATGGGTAGAAGGACGATGATGGTGGACTGGATCTAGAGCCAGTAGACCAGAAGCAGCTCGTGGCCCGGCCCCTGCTGCTGACCAGGCCATCCAAAAACACCTTGCCCCCTGTTAAGGGTAGTGAACAACTGCACATGCTTTTTCAACTTGGCAATAAATTAATCTCCAAACAGGAGGCCGTTAGTTGGGCCCAATTCTTTGGAGGCCATGTTCATCAGCTTCATGTCGATGTGTAGGAGGGCAGTTCTGTGTCTTTCAGTGCACAGAGCAGCATTCATATTTCCCAACATACATATGTACTTCCCGGATCGCGCTCGGGCCGAGCTGTGTGCCTTGGGCCATGGCAAGGTCCATGAAGTACAGGATCTTGCCCAGGGGACCTAGCAGGTCTATCAACTTATCTTGCGTAACTTTGAGCCATTTTTTTGAAGCCCTTGCGAGGGTGTCTTCCCGACTGGGACATGAAGACCACCACCATTTCATTCAACACTGGTGTGACTGCAATTTTATCTGGAAGCGAGGGCCTGAGGCATTCCATCCATATGCGAGTCCAGCAGTTTTCGGAGCCAAAAGTGTACAAATCTGGCGAGATGGGTTGGTAGACTCCATTCAGAAGACAAAGGGTGTCTGATGGCCCTCGGGTCAAATAGTAGGCTGCCATGGGTGTCAAAGAACAGTCCATTGCCTTTTGACGGGATGGAGTTGTGTGTGTCATGAGGGAAGGAGTCACCCTTGAGGGATTCCCTGTGGAACAAAGATGGCATATCCTGCCAGTCGCCCTCTTGCTCAGATTTGCAGTCTTCTGCCCTCCATTCATCCAGGATTTCAAGAGATTCAGGTTGGTATTCATCCTCCTCGTCCGAGGAGAGTATTGGAGGTAGGGGTTCAGCTGTTACCATTTGTCTGGAGCGCTTGAGCGGTAACCTTCTCCTTAGGCCAGGGCCCAGTGTCGATTAGGTAGGGGCGGGAGGTCCTTTCTGGAAACCTCTCAGCCCAAGACATCCTTCGGTTCAGAAAGTGGAATACCCCTAGTAGGGGAGGTGCGTCAGAATTTTAGATTTGGCCTTTTCCATGGAGGCCGCCACCGCAGCGCGGACAATGGACTGGAAGTCCTGCGTCTGTTGCGGCGAGTCTGATATAATGCACCATGTGTCATCCTGTAAAGGAGAGGACACTGTTACTCCGCCTGCTAGTAAGTCAGGCCTGTTGGAGAGGCCCCCCTGCAATATGTAGTATGGGGTTCGCCTTAAAAGGCAGTATATATGTATGTATAGGCCTTTCCTGCAAAGCCGGTCGGTAGGAGCGGCTGGTAATACACAGTAAAGTTAGTTGTTGTTTTAACCTTCACCATGTGTTGTCTGGTGTTTGGTCCAAGGTGGAAAAGGCCTTCAGTGATCCCAGTCAAGCCATGGCGACTTGGTCTGAAGTGCTTCAGGGTTCCTGATAGCTACGAGGAAGCAGACTTGGCGGAGGTACTCAGTTGGAGTACTGGAGCTCCGTCACATTTGGTTGCCAGTGGTGGGATGACTTCCTAACTATTGTGGAAACATCCAAGACACAACTGGGATCCCTGCACATTCTCTGGAACACAGAGAGATGGATAGAGCTAGCAGCCGTGCAGCGTCCCCATCTGAGGAGCAGTTCCAGAGGAGACTACAGGTTGCTCTGTCCCAGTATGAGTACACAGTCTCGGGAAAGAGTAAATTGGATTTTAGGGACCAGATCTGAAAGGAACGAGTTACTTGAGGAAGTTCAGGTTCACTGGAGGGAATCCCTCCCAACCCCAGAACAGCGACTTCATGATCAACTGGATCTGTGGATACATTTCCTGGGAGAACAGCCCCTGGATGATTGGGTGGTTGAACTTGAGTGACTGGTCTGGATGGAATTGTGGGTGGAAAATGGTTACTGGGTCTTACGACGGTATGCAGTCCAGCAGTACCCGTGGCTAGCCAATGACGACTCTCCAGCGGGTGAGGACTATGTTGGTCCTGGCCTATTGTGGGAGGCCTTTGAAGAGTGGTGAGCCTTGCTGTTTTCTGTCTCAGGGAGATTCAGGAACTTAGGAGAGACATCCTGGATCTATCAGAAGTGACAGACCTGGAACCTGATCTGACCTACCTGGCCACCCTGGAGTGGGAGCTTGAACAGGATTAAAGGCTATTGTTTGACTCTGCACAGCAGCAGGTACCAGAGACTGGGGATTTAATAGACCTTACATCTGAATATGTTGGTGAGGTAGATGGGGAATGAACTGTATACTCCACACCTGAATCACAGGGATACTGCACAGCCGGCCCTGATCCCCAAGCAATGGCATGGAACCCCATTGAGCAGAGGTAGAGGTTGTCAGCTTCCCTCTCCTAGCAGCAGATTAAGTTACTGGAAAAATAGGTTGTTAGTCTCCCTCCCCAGCGGCAAAATTCAACCCCGGCTGAAGCGCTGGCATCGGGACAGAGCATTGCTGGCCTCTGCCCCCAACTTGCAGCAACGCCGGAATTTGAGAATCAGGAGGACAGCCTTTTGGTGATGGTGGAGCTGGTGGAGTACACCACTGCCCCAGCTGAATCGCTGGCATCTGGACAGAGCGCCGCTGGCCTCTGCCCCCAACTTGCAGCGATGCCGGAGCTAAAGAGCAAGGAGATCAACCTTCTGGTGAAGGTGGCATTTGAGGAGTGCGCAACTTTCCCACCTGAAACACCGGCATCAAGGCTGAGCACCACTGGCCTCTGCCCAAACCCACTGGTAACCCACAAGCCTGAGGCATCAGATACAGCTGGCCCCACAGAAGAGTGGATCCCAGGGCAAAGCCTCTAACCTCATCCCTTCTCCACAAGCACTGTCCCATACTCTGCATTATTGGTGCAGAGTATGTTGAATGTATTACTTGTCTGTGCCTCTCCCCCTCCCCCTTTTTCCTGTCCTATTGTTTCCTCAGCAGGGCGTTGTCCCAGTGATAATGCCAGACCAGTTTAAACAAGCTGCTTCGTCCCTCCTCAATCTCTTATCAGTCCTTGCTATTGTCTGACCCAACCCTTCCTTGTACTATAGTGCTTTATGCATCACTGTATGTAAATTAGGTTGTTGGGGGCTTAAAATATGTGTGCTATGTCTAGGAAAGTTAGCTGTTGTTTTAACCTTCACCAAGTGTCATCTGGTATTTGGTCCAGGGTGGAAAAGACCCTCAGATATCACAACTCATCCCACCATATCCCGAACCAATATGCAACATCACCTATAAAAATCACCCCACACATAGGTTCACCAAACCTACTACCTCTGTCCCAACTACACTTAGACAAGACACCGATAACTCCATTCCCATACCATAGAGACACAGATTCACTTACCAAAATTCCAATCATACAAATCACATCACATCCCTTATTCACCACCCAAATATATACCAAATACTATCTATAGATTCTTAAACTGATATTAATGATCATATTTTAGAGATCGGAACACACAACATCCCATCTGTCCAAACACCTTACCCAACAAGAGTAAGAAAGAGGAATTTAAGTATAGAGGATGGAGAAGTGGAAGAAGATTTCAAGAGAAAAAAAAGTTAGAGAGATATTAACCAATTCTGACAATAACAGACATGGAATTTTTAATTTATCACAAACATTTTTAACTTTAACCCAAATTTCAGTTTTAAGTAAAGGTCTAAAATTTGCACGCACTAATCCTTTTACCCATTCCAGGCATTTTTAGATGTTAACAAGTTTGTGAGAAAAGCAACTTTAAAAAGATTTTTTATTAGCAAATCTAATATATCGCACACCCCCAACAACACCCCAAACAACTCTACCTCAGACCCGTGCACTACAAACAAACCTCATGTAGTAAGTACCCTGCTGAATTTTTTTCCCAACTTTTACCCATCCAGTTTTAACCCAGGTCCTATACAGGTGTTTGAGAAGTTTTGACAAAATCAAACAAAGGGAACAAAGAACAAACAAAAATACAAATATCATAATCTAACAGGCCAAGAACAGAAAGCACTGATAGAACTACAAAAAGACGATAATATAATTATCAAACCAGCCGGTAAAGGCGGAGGCTTAGTTGTACTTTCTAAAACTATGTATATCAATGAAGCACTAAGACAACTAAACGATCCAAATGTATATGGCAAACTATCTTCAGACCTCACCCAAACTATAAAAAACTCACTATAACTAATTTTATCTAAGGTTCTGGAACAGAAAATTCTCACTAAAAAAAGAATTGGAATATTTAAACCTACCCCATCCTAAAATTCCAGTAATCTACTTTTTACCCAAAATACATAAAGATGAATAGAACCCTCCAGGTAGACCTATTGTCTCTGGGATACATTCTATATTATCTAATCTGTCTGAATATATAGACATTTTACTACAGCCATCTGTCAAACTCATGAGGCTCAAAGACTCAATGACACTACTTCTCTTTTTAGAAAATTTTATATGGCATGCAGATTTTATTTTAGTTACTCGTGATGTACAGTCTCTGTACACGATTATTCCCCATGATAAAGAGTGTGAAGTAGTTTTTAATCGACTAACAGCAGATAATAATATCCCAGAGAAGCAAATCAATTTTATCAAAGAAGGTATTAACATAATTTTAACCAACAACTATTTTTGGTTTTAGACTCTTTTTATATACAAAAACAAGGTACAGCTATGTGAACTAGGTTTGCCTCCAGCTATGCAAATCTTTTTATGGAAGGCTGGGAGTCAAAGGCTATTTGGGGTGACCACCCCTGGAAAGCAAACCTAGTTACCTATTTTAGATACATAGATTGTCTGTTTTTTATTTGGAAGGGGCCTGAAGATTCTCTTAAACTATTTCTTAATTATTTATTAAAAATCTAGTTGCCATTACCAGCCTTGGTTGGATGGGGTCCCCAAGAGTCAGTTCCTACGCATTCGCAGGAACTGTTCCCGCAATAAAGATTTTGAAGAACAGTCTAAAACCCTCAAAGAACAATTCACCAGGAAAAATTATTCACCAGAAAGCCTGAATAAAATACTAAATACTGTAAAACAAAAAGACAGGAAGAATCTTTTAGAATATAAAACAAAGAATAAAAAAGATCCACCATCTTTGCCAGTCATTTTTAACTTTAACAACTAAAGCCAGATAGTGAAAAAATCAAGAAACACTGGCACATCTCAAAACAGGATGAAATACTTAAAACGCTCATCCCAGACAAACCCAGTGTGAAAACTATACAAAAGATCCTACTACCACTAATTCATTGTGTTTAACTAAATCTAAAGTTTTTTTTTAAATGTAACAGATGCATAGTTTGCAAAACCACAGACCCACAAATCAAGTTAAAAAAGGCAGTCACAGCAGTACATGTGGCAGTAAAGCATAAAATAACAGCAGTGAGATTAAGCACCTGAGGATCCTGCAGAAATCCTTAGAGAGCAGAGTGGTCCTTGTGAGAGGCAGAGGGAGAGGGCAGAGGGAGTCTGCAGAGCCGGAGACAGCCCCAATCCAGATATAGATAAGTACAGGCGAGATCCAAGATGGCCACAGCACGCACCCGGACCCGCCGGGAACAACTACTGCGGGTCCCGGTAATCAGTAGAGAGGTCGCAAGTGCCCCTACCACCTGAGGAGAGGTCCCCCAAGCCCAGCCTGCCTGTAGGGGAGAGCAGTGAGCGCAAAAGCTCAGCGATCGCAGCAACGCCTTCCGCAGCATGAGGAAGGCCGAAGGAAAAGGGAGTCTGCAGGGAGACCCAAGCCTGAGACCCAGCAACAGACCCCAAACAGAGCAGAGAGAGCCAGGCAAGGAGGGAAGACAGGTGGAGGGGACAGTATCTGGAAATAATGCCCACACATGACAGAGGGATTACATCAGAAATACAATAACAAAGTGAAGTAAAAATAAACTGCAGGAGCAAATTCTCTGACCTGTATCCTGCTGGAGCAGCCTAGAAAGAGGAGGAATGTGGGCGGACTCAGCCTTATATATCCTGTGGTTTTTTGAGTTTTGATTGGTTTATCTTTAATATGGATAGTTGCTGCTGGAGTTTTAAGTAAAGAAAGTAATGCAAAATAGGAAGCCCCCTGTCATGGGGTAAAATTGACCTATAACTGACCTTACTTTCCAAAGCACCATAAAACATATACATGGGGGGGGGACTGTTGTACTCGTGAGACATTGCTGTATACAAACATGTGTATTTTATTGCAGTAAAAGCTAACAGTATTATGACATTCACAGTTAAAATGCCAGGCAGAACCCAGAAATATAACATTTCTAAATTTCTATCACTTTTTTTTTAGATTTTATTCATTTTAAATTATGTATCATATATAAATATTTGATGTGACATTGGAGGCCTGTTTTCATTAGAACGTGTACAATTGCCTCCGTCCTTACGGGGTTAATATATCGCCGCTGAGTAAGGTGTAAATTCACTCACTAGATGCTTTCAATAGCAGTGGCTTTCAGGGCCGGACTGGGAATTAAAAGCAGCCCTGGAAAAAAAGATTTACCAGCCCCATAATGCGTCGCGCCAGCATAGTGTGCAGATACAGAGTTAGAAAAGAGAACTTAAAATTAAAAACTATTACTCCAACGTAAAGAAAAGCACTCATAGGCTTCAAAATAAACAAAAGTGCTGATTTATTTTAAGCAGACGTGCATGTAATCAATGTTTCAGTCCAACTACCTTGACATATTAAGGAAAGCTTGGTAATGGGACTGAAATAGTGAATGTATGTATGGCACAACTGTAAAAAATTGACGTTATCTTATTTATATTGAAGTCCTGTGGGTGCGCGCTTCACTTTAAATATGTTATTGTAAATATAAAAGGCATAATTTTATATATATATATATATATATATATATATATATATATATATATGTGTGTATATATGTATATATATATATATATATGTGTGTGTGTATGTATGTATGTATGTATATATATATATATGTATGTATGTATATATATATGTATATAACTAATACACACATTAATATACATGTCATATACCATTGGAGGATCCAGAGCCTGATCCCGGGAGGGGAAAAAAATCCATGTACAATAACCAGTACTGCTCTGTGTAGTGGTTATTGCGCAAGGAGTGCCGGGACCCCTTCACAGAGTAAGAAGTCAAACCGTTTAAAACCCCTTAAGGACACATGACATGTGTGACATGTCATGATTCCATTTTATTCCAGAAGTTTGGTCCTTAAGGGGTTAAGAACAGTTTGACAACTTACCTGGGGTCTGCTGGGATATGGGGCTGTAGTAGGGTATAGGAGCAGTGGTGCAATGTGTGAGGGGTGCAGTGTGTGTGTGAAAGGTTCAGTGTATGTGTGTGTGTGGGGGGGGGGGGTGTAGTGTGTGAATGCGTAGGGTGTGTGGGGAAATGTGTGTATGGGGGGGCTGTGAATGTGTGTGTGGGGGGCTTTAAATGTGTGTGGGGGGCAATGTGTGCATGTGTATGGTGTGTGTGTGGGGGTAGTGTGTCTATGGGGCTAGAGTTCACTTTCAACACTGCGACCACCAGGGGAGAGCCTCGTGGGGGGGTGGGAGGGGGGAGAGGAGTCTCCCCTCTCCTTCCCAGTCTCTCTCTTCCCCCTCTGCCTTTCTCCCCCTCCCCTTGTGTGTGTCTCTCCTTTCTCCCTCTGTTTCTCTCTTCCCCCTCCCCTTGTGTGTCTCTCTCCTTTCTCCCTGTCTCTCTCTTCCCCTCTGTCTCTGTCTCCCCCCCTTTCCCTGTGTCTCCCTCTCCTCCACATCTCTCTTCCCCTCTTTCTCCTCCCTTTCCCTGTGTCTCTCTCCCCCACATCTCTCTTCCCCACATCTCTCTTCCCCTCTGTCTCTTCCCCCCTTTCCCTCTCTCTCCCCCACATATCTCTTCCCCTCTGTCTCTCTCCCCCCTTTCTATGTGTCTCTCTCTCCCCCACACATCTCTTCCCATCTGTCTCTCTCCCCCACATATCTCTTCCCCTCTGTCTCTCTCCCCCTTTCCATGTGTCTCTCTCTCTCTCTCTCCCACATATCTCTTCCCCTGTCTCTCTATTCTCCCCCCTCTGCCTCTTTCTCCCTCCTTTCCCTGTGGCACTCTCCCTCCCCCTCTGTCTCTCTATTCTCCCCCCTCTGTCTCTCTATTCTCCCTCCTTTTCCTGTGGCACTCTCCCTCCCCCTCTGTCTCTTTCTTTCACCCCCCCCATCTCTTTCTTGCACTCCCCCTGTCTCTTTCTTGCACCCCCCTGTCTCTTTTTTGCACCCCCTCTGTCTCTTTCTTGCACCCCCCCACCCATTCTCCCTCCCCTTCTGTCACTTTCTTGCACCCCCCATTCTCCCTCCCCCTCTGTCTTTCTTGCACCCCCCATTCTCCCTCCCCTTCTGTCTCTTTCTTGCACCCCCCACCACCCATTCTCCCTCCCCCTCTGTCTCTTTCTTGCACCCCCCCACCCATTCTCCCTCCCCCTCTGTCTCTTTCTTGCACCCCCCCCACCCATTCTCCCTCCCGCTCTGTCTCTTTCTTGCACCCCCCCACCCATTCTCCCTCCCCTTCTGTCACTTTCTTGCACCCCCCCATTCTCCCTCCCCTATGTCTCTTTCTTGCACCCCCCACCCATTCTCCCTCCCCTTCTTGCACTTTCTTGCACCTACCTAAGAGGAGTCAGGGCGGGAAGCGCGTTCCACGCTACAGCCTCGCCGGTCCGGCGGCATTTCTAATGCTGGGGGCTGAGCCTGAAGGAGGAGGGAGGAGCATGTCTCTGTACCATGCTCCCTCGCGGTTCCTGTGCTGTGAATTGTGGGAACCGCGAGGGAGCATGGTACAGAGACATGCTCCTCCCTCCTCCTTCAGGCTCAGCCCCCAGCATTAGAAATGCCGCCGGACCGGCGAGGCAGCCACCCGGTCCGGCGGCTCAGAGTATGTGCCACCGGACCGGCCACCCGGTGGCACATACATTGCCAGAGCAGCCCCCAGGTGCCGCGGCCCACCGGGAAATTTCCCGGTATCCCGGTGGGCCAGTCCGGCCCTGGTGGCTTTCAAATGGTAATACCAAATAAAATCCTTCAGGTTTTCCTATCCATGCTCAATGATATAAATGTGAAGAGATAAAAATAGTGCAAAATGTATAAAATGAGCAAGACACATCAACCAGTGGAAACACTCAGAATCTCTGTTATGCAACAACAAAGGTACTTTGTGAAATATTTCCCAAACTTAATGCCCCATCCAACGCGTTTTGTCTTCTCAACAAGACTTTCTCTGGGGCTTCACATGATAAAAGACAACTTTTCTCAAAATCAGCAGGTAAAAAAACAAGGTAACATTATATTTCTCAATTCCCAAAATATTGAGGCCTCTTCTCCTCATTAGCTCTGTGTTTCAATGACCCAACCAAGTGACCTATGCAGTGTCCATTGGATCATGGCGACCCCAATGTTTATTCGTATTGTATATGTTTAATCACCTTTGTGGTTTCTCTATCCAAAAGTCCACTTATAGCTTACTAGGGCCACATGATCATAGTCAAGTGTCTGTAACATGGCAGTCTGTCACAATTCAGACCAAGTAGAATATTAGAACTTCTAAATAAAATAAGAAATATTTACAAAAACCAAACAGGTTTCCCTACTATAAAAAAAAATTGTTCTAAAATAGATGCTGATTTTGTTTGTTATAAGAAGTCTTTTGACCAAAAAGGAGCAATGCACAGGCACGTTTTATTTGTTTGTTTGTTTTATGTTGTTACATTTATGTATTTATGGTTAGATGTGTGTTATAAAAGTCACAGTTTTTTTATTTTTCCGAACATGCTTCGTACACAACGTCAAGATGTGCGCAAACAAATGCTTGGTAATCCTGTCTGCTGGTTTTATATGACACACTGTTACGGCTGAGATCATGCACAGCTCGTGAGTCACCTACAAGACCAGCAGCTGATCATTATAAACTTTTGTTTTGTAGAATTGGTAGGATTAGCAAAGTGAACTACTACTAAAAAAACAAATTAAAAGATCATCACGTCTGGGTATATATATATTATATAAAATGTACATTTTTTTATTATTTTTAAAAATTATTAAGGGTAAGAAAGGATTATAGAACATAACTTAGGAAAAGCAAATAATGCGATAGTGATAATATATAATAACACTAATCCTTTTCCTATCTCTCCTTCATTCTTTTTATATAGTTCCCTTTTGGGCACTAGCTATTAGGTCTCCCCTGTTTCTACTATATAAATCGCTATAAAATGAATCAGAGTTCACATGTGCCGGGGGTGTGACTAGTGCTGCACAAAAGTTAATATATTTTGGATGTGCAGTTACTGACTTACTGACACCTACCACCGTGACCACTTCTAAAAGAATAAGTGGTCATAGTGGATGGAGAAACTGTGCTGGTCTTCCTTTAAACATATTAAGAACTAGCAGGGCCCTCCACCCCTCTGTTCCTGTACGTCCAGTTGTCTGGTTACAATTACATGTCTGTTAGGCCACCCATTGTACAGCGCTACGGAGTATGATGGCGCTATATAAATAATAAAATAATAATAATAATAATAACTATGAATTGCCAGGAAAGAGTTTGGTGTATAATTAATTGGTAAATAGTGTAGGAAGTGATAAAATCATTTTTTGTAGTCTTTAGCATGTTAGAAGAATCAAGCCCAAAGTTATTATTGACAATGATGTTGTTCAGCCCTCTAGTGATTAGTTTTATGAATTGCATTTAAATATATACTGAACTTTTTTTCTATTAACCCTTAATTTTTCAATTAAAATTTAATGATTCAGGGATGTACAACAGAAATAATTAACTAAATCAAGGCTAAAACCAAGGCTCTAGCTTAGGTAGAAACCTTTTTCAAAACCATTTTATTTATTTTGCCAGTCTTGCAATTCATTTAGCAAATCACTACAATTTGTTGTTTAGTGAATAGGAGCAAAGCAGGATCACAATCATCATCTGAGTGCTCTCAGGCAATGATCTCAATCTTGCTTTGCTCTAGTCCAGTATAAAGTGACTTACATTATCTCCTGGTGGAGAAGACTGCATGCAACAGTTGCCAGTGTGTGTAACTCTGTGTCTGTATATGTATGTTTGTCAGTCTGTGTATATGAGTCTGTATATCTGGATGTGTGTCAGTGTGTATATCTGGGTGTATGAATAAATTTATAAACTTAAATCTTCCATTCCATATGGCCTTAACACTGACCTGGATATCTTAGCAAATCATAAAGTATTTGTAGTTATGATATTCTTTTATTTTATTCTACTTGTATATCTATTAACATATTCACTCTTTATATTAAGATGTATTGATATTGCTATTCACGATAGTATGCATTAATATATATTGATGTATTTGGAACTATTACAATGCTATTATTCATGACCCTACTAAGTCATCACGTTTGTTTTTGTTTCTTGTCTTTTGTCTCCTATAAGCTTATAGGCTTATAAGCTTATCACTATTCATATTGATAACTCCTTTATTATACAGTGCAAATCCGATGCCAGATGTAAAAGGTTTTTATCATTATTTTTTTATTATTATATATAAAAAAAAAATAGTTTTTTTTTTCCACTGTCTACCCCAAATAGGATCCAAAGTTCCTGTAAAAGTCCACATAGATGTTCATGGATAATCCTTATTATATCTTTGTTTATATATTATATATTTTTTATTTTAAATATCTTATGCTATGTGTACTTGGACGCCTTATTATTCGTTTCAGTAAGATAATACTATACTTTTATGTATTCTAATTTGCATGTACTTATATATATATATATATATATATATATATATATATATATATATTTATTTATTTTTTTTTTGATTTTTTTTTTTTGTTTAGATTGTAAGGGGTACCACAAATATATATATTCCCATAAAACATTTTCATACATCTTTTTATACTTGAGTTTTTTGTGGCATATTTTTGAAAATATTATTTTTTAAACACATAAGATTTATTTGTGGTATAAACCAAGGCTTCCGACATGCTCAAACCATCAGATGTTACGGACTAACAGCTACATGTAACCTCCACAGACGTGGAAGCTTATGTTACTTTGTGGAGGTTGTTCGGATGCCATTAAAGTTGTGCGTTCCAAGGTGAAGGCACATGCGCGCGAGGCACTTCCTGAACGTTCAAGGTGTATGACGTACAAGTGTGCGCCAATGCACCGGGGAAGATGGAGGATGATGCCTTTGCGCGCATGCGCATCGACCTACTTGGGTGCGAAGATTCGAATATTTAAAAGGAACACGGAAGGACTTACAATTTATCCCCAGCTCCTGAGGAAGTCCCGAACATTGCGGGACGAAACGCGTTAGGCAGAGCCAGCAGACGACAGCCCAGAGACCTGATTACTGCCACAGTGTCTTTCTACTACAGTATAAGAAAAAACAAGGTATATAGGCGCTCGCTATAATGTGATAGATCAGTGAGGGCTGCTGTATACAATACAAGGATTCCCAAACCTTGTGTATTGGTGAAACAGAGAATAAAATATGGCGTATACTGCGCCCAAAGGTAATACGTACATACACCTCAGGGAGGGAGAGTTGGTAAGTACCTTGAAGTAATAAAACAGAAAAAAACAATAATAGTGCAGTATATTAAAGTGCTAAATTTGTGCTGGATAACTGTAGGAAAACCACTCACATAGGGTAGAGCTATATAAGAGCTCTGCTTTGTTCAGCGTGGACGGTATAATCCCCGTCTAAGGATACAGGATGGTAGGGATGGTATTGGTCCTCCAGATGCAAATGTAAATAAAAGAGAGAAGCCCTCTGATAGTGTAGTAGGTACTATAAACCAGGATAATAGAACAAAGTATTGTACTTACAATTTGTAGAGCAAGACCTGCTCTAGTAATCACAGCATGGGTGGTACTATCCCCACCTAAGGATATGGTGGCACCAGGTAGTCAACAGGACATAAAATGTAGGTTAAAATAATAAAGGATATATGGCTAAGTAGAATAAAATAGACTATTTATTGTATAAATATAACATAAAAATATAGGTACAAATGTCCAAAAAAGAATGTCCCACTTAACGTGTTTCGCCTCTCCAGAGGCTTTATCAAAAGTGTGGGGTGGTTCCTCAATGTCCTGTATAAATATGTGAGGGTTGATTGTAGAACGCTACCTGGTGGATAATTCTTCCGGTTCCGTAATGCATACCGGAAGTCTTCCGGTATGCATTACGGAACCAGAAGAATTATCCACCAGGTAGCGTTCTACAATCAACCCTCACATATTTAGACTGTGAGAGTAGGACCTGCCAAAGATGGGGTACATTGACGTTGTGGCAGGCTTATGCAATGTATGATCATATAATGTAACTAAATCCCCATTATTTTTTTTGCCTAGATTAGGTGTTTTTAAAAAAACTTTTAAAAACTAATAAAATCTGTCAACATTGAAGTTGCTGTTTAGTAGATACGAGAGTGCGCTGGATCTTGTGTATTGTTTATTGTATAATATGGCCCCCAGCAGCACCCCATTTAAGCATGTTCAGGTGAGTGCAACCATCCCCCATGTTTCACATATATATATATATATATATTTTTTTTTTTTTCTAATATAAAATATTGGTCCTTTCAGAGTAAAACGTTTAATTATACAGTAAGCATACTCGCATGCAGACACAGACAATCTCACGGACACAAGCTGATTGATACACAGCCTCATAGACAAACAATCTCACTGATATATATAAGGTCATTGACATAAAAACACAAGCTCACTCAGTAGCAGGCACACACACACACACATACACAAGCAAGCCCACTCACTAGCAGGCGCGCACATACACACACAGCTTAATGTAGTGGTTCTGGTGACTATAGCCTGTCCCTGCAGGCTTTTCAATGTAAACACTGACTTTTTAGAGAAAAGGCAGTGTTTACATTGCTTCCTAGTGACAGACACTCAGACGGTCACTAGAGGTGCTTCCTGTGTCAGTGCGGATTGGCTGAGATCATCAAGCTTGATGATCTCAGCCATAGAGGCAGGGCCAGTCGAGGGGAGACCAGCACGACGTGGGGGAGGGGGGGGGAGGTGAGTAAAAACACACACACACCATGACAGACACACACCATGACACAGACAGACCGTGACACAGACAGAAACACATACACACACACCGTGACAGAGACACACACATACCATGACAGACACACACCTTAAAAAAAGACACACACACACCTTGACACACACACACACACCATAACAAAGACAGACCGTGACACAGACACACATTACATGACACAGACAGACACACACACCATGACACACAGACAGACCGGGACACATACAGACACACATTACATGACAGAAACACACAACATGACACAGACAGAGACACATACACACCATGACACAGACAGACACACACAATGACACAGACAGACACACACACACCATGACACAGAAAGACACACACACCATGACAGACAGAGACACACACACACACACACAGACACACACCATGACACAGACAGACACACACACACACCATGACACAGACACACACACACACACACACATCATGACACAGACACACACACATACACTCACACTGACACACATAATTTCTACCTGTGTGCTGGCGGCCGCATGGATAGCTCAGTCTGATGGCGGCCGCAGAGTGAGCTCTTTTGGCGGCTTCAGGGGGAGCTGGCTGTTCTGTCTCTGCTCCCCCGCCCCAGCGCGCTGCTTAATGAGACTGGGGCCGGAATATGACGTCATATTCCGGCCCCCGGTCTCTTTCTAGCGCGCGAGGGGGGTGGAGCAGAGACAGAACAGCCAGCTCCCCCTGCGGCCACCAAAAGAGCTCACTCTGCGGCCGCAGGTGAGCCAGCTGCCTGCCCGGCCCCAGGTGCCGACGGCCCACCGGGAAATTTCCCGGTGGGCCAGTCCGGCCCTGCATTTGAGTGTGCCTAATGAGAGGCTGCTGTATATACTGAGATCCTAGTATCTGTATCTACTCTAATTGTATGCTTTTCTATGTATATCTGGGTGTCTGCATGTGTTTCAGTGTGTTTGTGTGTGTGTATGTGTATCACAGTGTGTGTGGCAGTGTATGTGTATATGTTCATGCATCTCAGCATTCTAATGCCAACACTACACACAAATACACCCCTGCATTCAAACTTCAACACTACATACAAACAACCCCTACGTTCATATGTCAACACTACATACAAACATGCCTCTGTGTTAAACACCAAAATTATATATAAACACACCTCTGCATTCAAAAACCAACACTAAACATAAATGCATACTTACATTCAAAGACCAACACCACATACATACACACTTCTACATTCACACAAACATACTCCAAACAAAAACATGTGTACATTCAAAAACACAAACACTTATCAGTGCTAAATACAACCGAGGCATGGGAATATTGTAGAACCCCAGCTGTCAAAGCATTGTTAGAGTTGCCTATTGGCCACCCTTGCCAAATTGGGTCCCAAATATTTATTTGAACCATTTATTTGAGAGCCCCCTCCTCTACTTTAGTTTTGCCACTGCACTGGGGTGGAGAGTGTGGTATCATGCCTGGGAGCAGGGGCTATGGGGGTAGGTTCCAGTTGGACCCTCTGTCCTCCACTATAAATGTAAGCTATGCTTGTTTGGCTTTTTCCTCTGCAAAATAAAAACTACTTTAACCCCTTAAGGACCAAACTTCTGGAATAAAAGGGAATCATGACATGTCACACATGTCATGTGTCCTTAGGGGGTTAATACCCTTATAACCAAACTCTCCCAAAAACCCAAACACCTCTTTCACACAATAAATTCTCTATTTGCCCCATTGCTGCTCCTCTTGCCTACTATCTTGACATCTACAAACTTCACAACTCACTTCAGTGAGAAGATTTTCATAATCAGGTTCAGAGATTTCGAATCTCTCTCATATTCTTACCAATACATCCTCTCCCTCATCTGTTCTATGCTCACTTGCACCCACTATTCCATAACAGGCGGGTGCTTCAACCCCACCATTTATTCTCTCAATTGTATTCCCTCACATTTCACTCAAGCTCTGTTTTCTTCCCTTGCTCTACCTCTCGTCTTGCATATTTCCTTCATCCATTAAGCATGCAACCGTAATCCCAATTCTAAAAAAGTCCAACTTTGACCCTTACTTCTCATCCAACTACCTCCCTATCTTGCTACTACCATCCAGCATCCAGATCCTTGAGAGAGTTGTGTATGCTAGATTGACCTACTTCCTTGAATCCAAATCTCTGCTTGATCCACTTCAGTCTGGATTCTGCACTTGTCACTCATTCGAATTGGCCCTGGCCAAAGTATCTAGCAATTTAATGACTGCTAAATCCAGTGGTCACTACTTTCTTTTTATTATCCTTGAACTTTCTGCTGCTTTAAACACTGTTGATTATCAGCAACTTTTTCTCATCATCCGTAATCTCTATTTATGAGACTCTGCTCTTTCCTGATTCTCCTCCTACCTCTCCCAGCGCTCTTCTTCTGGCTCTTACTATTCTCTGTAACCCCTCTCTGTCCCAAAGTTCTGTCCTTATTCCCCAGAACCCAAACTGTTCTTAGTCACCTACTGTTCTCGATCTATACTGCCACCCTTGATAAACTCAACAGCTTCTGTCTTCCAATATCACTTCTATGCAGATGACATGCCTCTGTCCTCTGCTGATTTCTTGATGCTCCTCTTGATTTGTGTCTCTGACTGCCTCTCTGCTTATTCTAACTGAATGGCTGCTCATTCCCTTAAACTTAGCCTATCCAAAACAGAACTTTTAGTCATTCCTCCATCAAGTGTTGCTACTCTTGATTCCCTCCAAGTCAATGGCACTACCATCAGCTCTACCTCACAGGCTTACTGTCTAGGTATTCTCTTCGACAATCTCTCACCAAGTCCTGCAGTTTCAATCTCAAAAACATAAATCAAATCAGCACCTATCTAACGCTGGATGCAGCTAAGGTGCTGAATTGTCTTATGCATTCCCAGCTTGCTCTGTTACAGTATATAATGAATGCAGCGGTGAGACTCTTATTCATGTCCACCCTCACCACCCTGCCTCCCCCTCTGTCAGTCCTTACTTATGGCTTTAGGGCTGAATTAAAAATTCTGGTACTTGCTTACAAACTCTCTACATACGTAAATGGTAAAATATTTTATAAATAAATAAATAAATAAGGCTGCTACTACCTACCTATAGGCTGTTTATACACAAGTATGTCCTGTCCCTTATGCTCTGCTGAAGACCTACATCTATCCTCTGCTCATACTCACAGCCCTCAAACCTTCATCTTCACGACTGTGTCATTCCTATGGAACTACCTTCCATGCTCTGTTAGACTCTCACCCAGTCTCTGTTCCTTCAAAACATCATTGAAAACTCACTTCTTTAGGAATGCATTAAACTGTCAATAACTTTCCCTCCCCGGACCTTGGTAACCCACCCTGCTTACTCTCCTGCAACTGTGTTATCCAAAAAACAACAACCCTTCATTGTAAACTATTCTATCACCCTACTTTTTCCAGTACATGCAATACATCCTACCCTTACCTCTTGTGTCACTTTACCTCACTCCTTCTAGAATGTAAGCTCGTTTCAGGAACACCCTCAACATCCTCTGTTTCTGTGCACCCAACTCCTCTTGTTGCTGCAGAATTTTTTGACACTTTAGAAATAATAATAATAATAATAATAATAATACATACAAAATTTAAAAAGCATATTTGCAGCACTAGGTCCTTGCACCCGTTCTCTCTGGAGATTAAAGGTATTTTTGCTCACCTTTTCTCTAAAGCCACACCGGTCTTGCTGCAGCTGGCCATGCCTGGTCCCACGTCCATTGCTGAGATCACCATAGGAAAGCATTGGGAGGCTATTGCGCATGCATGGCAAAATGCCAAGCTGCGCCAATCAGCATATTCTCAGAGAGATGCATTGGATCAGTATATCTCTATAAGGAATGTTCAGTACCTCCATGCAGAGTGTGGAAACGCATCATTTGGGTGCAGCACGGACACAAGAAGCACCTCTAGTGGTCGTCTGAGTGACTGTCACTAGGGATGTTAGTAGCAGCAATGTAAACGCTGCCTTTTCTCTGACAGTGCTAAGACAGTGACAGTGCTAAGGCTGCAGGAACATGCTATAGACACCAGAACCAGGACATTAAGCTGTAGTTGTTCTGCTGAATAGAGTGTTTAAACCGAGGCCAATATTAGGTAAAATGAAAACAATTTTTATGCTATACATCAATACATTATTAAAGAATCACTATAGGGTCAGGAACACAAACATGTATTCCTGACCCTATAGTGTTGAATCAATGAATCTCTATGAGGAAAGTTCAGTGTCTGCATGCAGAGGGAGGAGACACTGAATGTTTGGATGCATTTTAGGCAGCTGTGACCCAGGAAGGATCTCTAACAGCTATCCGAGGAGTGGCCAGTGAAGTTATCACTAGGCTGTAATGTAAACACTGCATCTTCTCTGAAAAGACAGTGTTTACAGCAAAAAGCCTGAAGGTAATGATTCTACTCCAGAACAAATGCAATAAGCTGTAGTTGTTCTGGTGACTACAGTGTCCCTTTAAAAAAAAAATTTGTGCCTATTTTAGACTGATACCTAGTGGAGTGTTCGCATCTTATCCACAGTGTGTCCATTATTTGTATCTCTAAAATAGAGCATATAACTATGTTGCAGATGAAAGAAAGTATCTGCAACATAAACTATGAGGCAGCAAATATGAAGTAACAAAATATGTTACACATTTGTTATAAGTTGTGCCAAGAAATTCTGCAGTGCAAGCAAAACTGAGAGCATAATGAGAATAAAATAAACACACAATAAATCTGTTTAAATAAAATAAAAATAAATATTTTAAACATCAAATATATTAAATAAATATTGTTTATACATTTCACGGTCTGGAAATCAGTGCTGGTATAGGTGGGGAGGGGAAGAATTCAATTTTACAGTGTGGAGGGGCTGAGCATGTGGGTGAGTTGAGCTGTCATTCAGCTCATCTCTATTTAATGCACACTTTGTAGCGCTTGTGCGATGGCTATTTCTATGCTTCAAAATTAGAAGCATGGCTTCTATATAAGAAGAATTTAATTGGTGACATGTGTGGTAACCACACATGGGACTTATGTTCAATATGAAAAGTCATGAAGCTACAGCTTTGGGAAAAAAAATGACACACAACCCTGCTAGAAATTCTATCTATGCACGTGTATGTCTCTATATGGAATAATATACACAGGGCCAGGCCGACCGCTAGGTGGAATAAGCAGCTGCCTAGGGCGCACCGACCCAGGGGTCGCAATGTCCGGGTAACCGGCAGGAGAGAAGCGCAGTGCACAGTGCTTCCCCCCCGCCGGTCACTGCATGTAGGATAGAGGATGGAGGCGATCATGCACTGGGGCGAGAGACCACAAGGAGATTTTGGGTGGGGGAGAGGCACACAGATGACTGAAGGGATGGGGTGAGGGGGGTAGAAGCACACAGAAGGCTGGGGGGGGGGGGAGAGGCACACAGAGGGCTGATGGGGTCAAGGGTAGTCACACAGAGCACTAAGGGGGGAAAAAGGCACACTGAGGACTGCGGGCGAAGAGGCACATAGAGAGCTAAGTGGGGGAGAAGAGGCACACAGAGGGCTGTGTGGGGGAGGAGGAATACAGAAGGCTAAGGAGGGAGAAGAGCCAGACAGAGCTAAGAAGGGAAGAGACACACAGAGTTCCGATGGGTGGAGAGGAGTACAGAGGGCTGGGGGTGTAAAGAGACACAGAGAGTGGTTGGGGGAGAAGAGACCCACAACGGAGTTGGAGTTGGGGGAATTTCTTTGTTTAGGGGATGCACAAGTGGCTGGTCTTGCCTAAGGCGCAAAATAGTCTTGCACCTGCCCTGTATATTATATTCACTTGTGTGTCTGTATATACAGGCAAATCCAAACATGTCTCTTTCCAAAGAGGCATAAACATTGATAAACTTATATAAAGAGACATATACATTAATATATATCAGTTTGGTTTTGCCATGTCATTTCAAATGTGCATAAACATTTTCAGACTTTATTACTATGTAACTTGTATATGCTTCTATATAGAGACATATGCTTTTGAAAGCCTCTGTCTTTTTGCCCAGTCTCCTCCTGCATTTTGAAATCTGCTGGCAGATTTTAATATGTGGGACAAGTCCCCAAGGTATATTTTTGCTGAGACAGTACTTAAAAATGTAACAGAACCACAGTTCTGTCACTGTGAAGAGACATGTTTCCCCTTCAGAGTGTTATCACAGTCCCTAAGGCTGTATCTACCCTCCACCAGGCACAGCCCTTTTTGAAGAAAGGAGGCGGAGGTGGAGAGTTATTTGGGGAAATAAGACTTGAGAGGGTTATTTATGCTTTTTATGTGTTTTGGCCAATATATTGTAATGGTGCCCTGATATTTGGGAGATAGTTAAGATAACGTTTATGTGTGTATAAAAGTTTCCCTTTTTTCCGATAAAGACAGTTCTTATTCACCCTTCACTAAGTCTCGGCTAGTGTTTGAGTGAGACAGCTGTAACAGCTATAATCACTTCAGGTATCCAGCGTCTAAAGAGAGGGACTTATGACGGAAACACTCAAGCTGAGTGCTGAGCTCTGTTACAGGATCTGTTAGCACCTATGTTCTATCTAGAGACATATGCTTGTAAATGACTTTACATAGAGACATATCCATGTGTTCAATGCTTTCCACAAATGAGCACTGGATTCAGTGATTCTATTTGAGAAGAATTTGATTGGAAGATCTTGATGCTTGTTGTGCATGTATGTAGGCCCATAATGCTTCTCCATGAGAAGCATTTTATTGATGACTTTACAGTAGTCAAATTGGACTATAGTGAGTAATCTCTCTCAGCACCGGATTAAAGGTAAATTAAAAATCATCTCAAACTCTGGCCGCCAAATGTTAATGTTCATCAACTCTGAGAATTCCTTGTACACATACTTGTACAACCTCTGGGAAGGCAGTATTTGAAATGCCTGTTTTAGGGTTATTTTAAATGTAGTATTATTTTAGTTCCTTTATTAAAATGTCATCAGAGAGCTGTTTGTGTTGGCCCTGTAAATATTTGCATAATGTTATCATATCTCGTCTAAGCTGCAGTTTTTCTAAAGACAACGAATGCAGCTTTTCCAGCGTTTTTTTTATCACCAAGTTTCAATAAAAGTTTTCACTACCCTTTGTAGCTGCCCACTGACTTTTCACATAGTTGTGAAGATTTCTGCCAATAATTATCCTTTCATTCTTTTCATTTGCCATCATTCTTTATCTTTATTCTTCCAGTAATGTCAGCAAAATCAGAAAATCTTACTTTACCTTATGTAAACTGGATTATTATCAAGTCACTTACTAAATGTCTTATATAGATATAAAAGAAAACCGAGCAGAGCATGATAGAAAGGTTAACACAAGTTACATGTGATTTTCAATGTTTTATTCAATAGTATAAATTATGCTGGATGCCTTGTCCGGTTCCTCTCAGCATAAAGTGACACCTGAGCTTTTCTGCTAGGTGCTTCCATTAGTAAATCACATATACACAGATCAGCCACATTAAAACCACCTGCTTAATATCGTGACAGTCACAGCTAGTAAGCTGACCTTGCAATGGCTCTACTGGGCTTAGATCAGGAGAGATACAGGAAGTTCCTAGCCCGGATGGCCTAAGGGGCAGCTTATATGAGCTGGGCCGGCCCCCTTGGCTTGCATCTGAAGCCGGAAATTAGAGTAAAAACTGGAAAGGGGAATTTGTCGTGATTTTTGACCTGTTGCTTTTGGAAGATGCCCCTCCCCTGGGGGACAAGGATCGGAAGGATTTGGATAAGGAGAAGTTTTGTTATCAGAAGATTCCCAACACTTTCGGGAACTGGGAATGGGGCCGCGTTGGTGTGCCGACACTTGGGTGGCTGAGTGGCATGCCTTGGGCCTGACTAGGAATTTGACTTTCCTTGAGCTTTTTCCCATTATGGTGGTGCTGGAACTTTGGGGATCAGAAATTTCATTTTTCACTGCGACAATCTGGGGATAGTGCAGGCGATTACAGGTGGTCCGCTTGCTTTGGCGCTTGGTGCTGCAATGCTTGTGCCTCAATGTAACGTGTAGGGTGATGCATATTCCAGGGTTTCGTAATGTGATTGCAGATGCCCTCTCTCGTTCACAGTGGGGGGAGTTTTGGGCCATCGCGCCTCAAGCAGACAGGGACAGGTGACCATGTCCGGTGGAGCTGTGGTTCCTTGGTACAGCAGGCTTGTTCGTAGATTGGTGTCTAGTTCCACGTGGGCAAGGTACTCAAAGGTGTGGGTGGAATGGAACAATTTTGATGGAATTTGATTGGCACTGTGATGGAGGCTTCTTGGCTAGGTATGCCAGATCATGAGGTACAGAGAATTGGCAGGTGGGAATGTAGGAGCTTTGCTTCCTTTGTTCATCCTGTCGGTCTGCTAAGCTATTGTTTTTTCTCATTAGTTAAGGTTCACCCCAGGGTCTGGGTGTTTGAGCACTCATATATCCGCTGGGCATGGCAGCAGTCTGGCCGGGGGGGAGTACCTCGGATTTACGCCTTTAGCTGCGGAGGTTCGGTGGTTTGGCACCTGGGGAATGAGGTGGGTCTGGCTCCTCCCTGAATTGATCAGGCTCTCTCGCCTGCTAGGGGCACCGTCAGTTTTGGTCGTCCACCTGGGGGGGCAATGACCTGGGGACGATTCCGGTTGGAGGTTTGGTGGAGATGATTAAGAGGGACTTGTCCCATATCTCTATCCTGTTCCCCAAAGATTGTATAATATGGTCGGAGGTAGTTGCTAGGAACTTCTGGCGGTAGGCCCATAGCCAAAATGCGCTGGAGCGCTGCTGGAAGAAGTTATATAGGTGGGGTTCAAAGTTTGTCTCGGGGGTTTGGGGAATCCCCACTCGCTATCAGGTCTTTAAGAAGGAGGTGGAAAAATTATTTCTCCAGGACCAAGTACATATGACAGAGGTCAGGCTCGACCTGTTTAATTTGGCTATCCTGGAGGCGGTGGAGCAGGGCTTGGGTTGTTTGGATGGGGTCCCCTGCTGATTTTAGGCTTAAAACAGCAGGATTTGTGGCGGGAGGCATGTCCTTACCAAACGGGTTGGGAGATGGTTGCAGGTAGAAGATTAAGTTGGATAATGGCCGGGTTCCAACCTCCCTTGTCTCTTATGGTAAACCACAAGGGTACCAGGTTGGATGTTGCATTATGGATGGGCCTCCACCGAGCTAAAAGCCAGCTGGTGGTGAGCCCAAAAAGGGAAGAGGAATTTGTTATGACTATGGGGGTAGGTGAGAGCTTTTGGGAGGGGTCTGAGTTAGATTGGCAAGGACGTTTTGATTAGAGTAAGTACATACTGTATGACATTATGCACTGTTATTTATATGTAAAGTCATGATCATTTGGTTATTTATATTTATCATTTTATACGAATATGGATGTTATAAATGTTTTGTATGTTTTAATAAATGCTGTGGCCAGTTTCATCCAATATTAGTGTCTGTATTTTTTGGGGGGTTCATGGTTGGTTTCAGGAAGGTATCTCATCCAATGCCCACTACGTACATACATGGGTTGGTCTCTGGGATTCAGGCCTTCAGGATACAGGACATAAGGCCTCCAGGAGCAGGATACATGGAGTAAGGCCTCCAGGAGATAAGGGGCAGAATATAGGGACCAAACCTGAAATAAATCAAATTAGGGATGAGTATAGACCAGCGGTTCCAAAATCAGTCCTTATGTCTACCACCACGATGTCAGGTTGGTTGGCCAGCACTCGCTTGTCTCAATCTTGAAGTCCCACAGGATCTTAGCCCAGTCATTCTCAATTACCCTTTGTGGTATCTCCCATCTGGACTTAGGCAGGTCCAATCCATATTCTGTTCAGATGTTTCGTTACACAATCCAAGCAACTTGGTTGTGTCTCTGTGTGTATGCTGTTCCTACTAACATCCAGCTACTAGGTGCTGGCATATCTCAGAGGCCTCTTTGCCTAGTGGGGTAGACTTCTATTGATCTGGTGCTGAGTGCCTGTTCTGCTAGGATTAGTGACTCAGACACTGGTTTGTCTTGGAACCTCCACTATCTGTTGTTGTCTCAGGCATATTTGGGAGCCATCTTCGTGATGGGCTCTGTCTTTTATGACTGTGGCCTTGACACTCACCCCCCTCCTTCCTGCTGGTGCACAGTCTCTGGGTCCATTCATAGTGCCAGGTCTTCTCTTGCCAGGTTATTATGTCATGACCCGGACATTCCAGAACTCCATAAAACCTGTACATGCAGGGTACTGTTTTACTCATGAGGCATCACTGAACACAAATATCAGTGTTTTAGGGCAGTAAAATGTATAATGATGATATCATCAATGAAAATGCAGTCTTTGTGTGAAAATTGCACTAACTTTGGCCAGGGTTTGTGACTAAGTGGCTACTACAAAAGTCTGGACAAAAGCCCTGTTCATATACTTGCTGCCACATAACAGCCCTGTGACACCCCTCACAGGCCCCTGTTCCCACTCCCATGGGCCGGTGGGGGTTATCCCGGTCCCCACTGGAGGAAGCCGATACTATGCAGACCATCCATGCAGAGCTCACCAAGCGTTTGGACTCCTGTGCTAAGCCAACAAACACATATCAGCCGGGTGGCCTACACAGGGCGCAGCTCAACTATAAATGCCAATAATAATAATAATAATAATAACTAACTGCACACAGACAGCCTGTACATCAGAGACAATCCAACTCCTATCACCTAAACAACCCCGACAACCAACGCTACAACTACGGCTACACTGGCCTCTGTACCTGGACCCTAGGCCCGGTCTCCACGACTGCCTTCCTGGGCTTTGGGCCCCCAGAGGACAACCACAGCCCCACTCCTGGGCACAAAACCCTAGCCAGGATCTCCGTTTTCAGCCATTAGTGATAACGGAACCGGAATGGCACCACCGGACTTACCTTCCTTCCAGGACTCTACGCTCACTTTACCTCCGTCGGAGGCAGGAATCAAGCCTGTCTGCATGCCTTTTCAAGCAAGTCTGTGGAGCAGGCCCCAGAGAGCTGCATGGATTTCCTTAAGAAACTCCAGTGGCATATATTACTCTTGGTTAACATGTTGATTTTTATTAACTCGGGAACTTTTTAGCACACTGTTGTGTATCTGACATTTTGCCAATTGATATATCTAGAAGTTTTATACTGCATGTGTTATCGATTAGAGCTAAGCTGTCAGTCATGACAGCATAATATCCTTCTGAGCATATATTATTGTATATTGTGCTTTACTCCCCTACTCAGGGACGCCATCAGAAATTGTGGGGCCCCTAACACAGCTCAAGGTCTGGGCCCCTGGGTGCCCAGCTCCAAGCTCCGACTCCAAATCCGCCCACAGGAATACACACACACAGACACAAAAGGACACAGACACACACACAGAAAGATACACACATACTAACAGACACAAATACTGAAACATTCATACATACATACATACATAATGGCATACATACACATACATACTGATATACATACATACATACAGACATACACACACACACACACACACACACACACACAGAGATAGATATATACATACACAGATACATACAGACATACTGACACACACACAGGCATACATGCATACTGATATACATACTGATAGATAGATATATACATACAAACATACATACTGACATACACATAGACATACATACATACAGACATACATACAGACATATATACATACTGATATACACACACACATTCAGATAGACACATACACACATACATACAGACATACTGACATACACACACAGCCATACTGACATACATACATACACACATACATACTGACACACACACAGACATATATACATACTGACATACACACACAGACATAAAAACTGACATACATGCATACTGGCATACACACATACAGACATACATACTTGCAGACACATACACAGACATACATACATACTGACAAACAGACATACATACATACAGACATATATACATACTGACATACACACACACATACAGATAGACACATACACGTACATACAGACATACTGACATACACACACACACAGACATACGTGCATACTGACATACATACACACATACATACTGTAACGGAATGCAGTATAACAATACACGATATCCGTTGGTATCCTCAGGAAATCCACTGTCAGAGTAGAAAGCAAGGCAATATCCCCAATCCTCCCAATAACCGGACGAAACACAGTTTGGGAGTCAACTAACTCGGTTTATTCACAAGCAGCATATTTATACAGTTCCCCATGCAATGGGTTTCCACACAGATACTCCAGGGGATTTCTCCCAACATGCATTGTGACTTCCCCAACAGGCATTGCGGCACGAGAGGGATACTCCCACCAAAATGGACGATTAAGTGGATTATCCCCTCGTGCAGCAAAACCGACAATTGACTTTAAAATACATAATTCACACAATATTCGGTACTTTGGAATAATCGAACGTTCGGTAGATAGCTGGGGTCGGAGCGCACACTTTGGGAGAATACCGCTCCGATCCCGGCTGAATTGACCGAACGCCGCACCTAATACATTTAAACATGGAAGTTGGTCTAAAAGTACCGAATAAGTACGGGACACATAATGTACCGAACGCGGAACTCCCGAACGCTCTGGAAGTCCAGCGGTGCTCGGATCATTGAGTAGCCGTTTTCAGTTCCAGGCTCTCGACGACCGAACACCGCTGCAGAGACAAAGGATCCAAGATGGCCGACCGCCGCATGGTCGGTAGTGGATCGACGGCCACCTAGGAGAGCCCTTAATTACCGATTGCAACAATGTTGCAATCGGTTAATTGGTACCACACGACTTGGGAATGTGTGGTCGACCTGGGGAGCCCGTATTCGTACGGCGAACGGCCAGGATAGCCGTGTTTCGTCGTATGAATGCAGGTATGCTGGCAGCGTACGGCTGTCAGCATGCGAACGGCCATAGCACAATACATACACATTTAACGGAATACATCATACATTCAGCCTACGGACAACCTATACTGCATATCGCTCAGAAGTGGCTAGTTTTGCCACAATGCTCCCCCAGAACCAAGCCGGCATACACAGTCTGATCCCAACGGATCGGCTTGGGGATGTCCGGGAGAGTACTCACAGATCACTTCTCGAGTTCAGTCTGTCTGGATAACCCGTCAGCGTTACCGTTTTGTTTTCCGGGCCGATAGTGAATGGTAAAGTCAAAGGGCTGCAGCGCCAAACTCCAGCGCAGCAGCCTGGCATTGTCTCCAGATACACGGTTTAGCCATACTAACGGGTTGTGATCGGTGAGTAAGGAAAAAGGTTGTCCGTACAAATATGGCTGTAACTTTTTGAGGGCCCACACCACGGCCAGGCATTCTTTCTCGATGGCAGCGTAGCTCACTTCACGCGGCAGCAACTTGCGGCTTAAATAGGCTACGGGGTGTTCTCCGCCATCGGCTCCCACTTGGCTCAGTACTGCCCCCAATCCAAACATTGAAGCGTCTGTGTGAACAAGAAATCTTTTAGTTGGATCAGGAGCAGTTAACACAGGAGCATTAGTTAGAGCCGTTTTGAGTCGCTGGAATGCCTGCTCACACTCTGGGGCCCAGACAACCTGTCGGGGAAGGTTCTTTTTAGTCAAGTCCGTTAGGGGTTTGGCCAGGGTGCTATAGTCTGGAACAAACTTCCGGTAGTAGCCGGCCGTCCCTAGAAACGCCAGCACCTGAGTCTTAGTCCTGGGGGTAGGCCACTTTGCTATGGCCTCAATCTTGGCTGGCTCGGGTCTCTGTTGCCCACACCCTACTCGGTGTCCCAGATACTGCACCTCAGCCATACCTATGTGACACTTGCTAGGCTTTAATGTTAACCCGGCCTCCCCAATACGATCTAGGATCGCCCCTATATGGTGTAGGTGGTCTTCCCAGGTCTGGCTAAAGATGGCTATATCATCTAGATAGGCACAGGCATACTCCTGGAACCCGTCCAGTAGCCGATCTACCATCCGCTGAAAGGTAGCCGGAGCGTTTTTCATTCCGAAAGGCATGACCTTGAACTGGTACAGGCCAAACGGAGTGACAAACGCCGACTTGGGGACGGCGTCATCGGCTAGCGGAATTTGCCAGTATCCCTTACACAAATCAATGGTAGTGAGATACTGGCCCCGTGCCATCTTATCTAACAGCTCGTCTATCCGGGGCATCGGGTAGGCATCAGACACCGTTTTGTCATTTAGCCTCCGGTAGTCGACACAGAACCTGGTGGTGCCATCCTTTTTCGGTACCAGGACTACCGGCGATGCCCAGGGGCTATCGGAGGGTTCGATAACCCCTAGCTGTAGCATTTCGTCTAGCTCGGCTTTCATATGGGTACGGACTGATTCCGGAACCCTATATGGAGCCTGTCTCATAGGTAGCTGTCCCAGGGTGTCTACTCGGTGGGTGGCTAGCGGAGTGTAACCAGGTAAATTAGAGAAGGTAGCTCCTTTGGCTTCGATCAGCGCTTGTACCTGGGCACGCTCATGGGCGCTTAGCCGCTCCCCCAGCTGCACTCCCTGGGAGGGCTCTATCGGTGCCTTGGGTTCTAGTAGGTCAGGTAAGGGCAGGTTCTCCTGATCCTCTAAGGAGGAGGCACATATTGCCGTCACATCCTCGATCCTCTCATGGTAGGGTTTGAGCATGTTCATGTGGAGCATGCGTCTCTTCCCTACCCCTGAGCAGGGGCCAATCACATAGGTAGTGTCGCATCGCTGCTCCACTACCTGGTATGGGCCTTGCCAGATGGCCTGCAGCTTGTCTGTGCGGACAGGTTTTAAAATTAAAACTTTCTGTCCCACCTGAAAGCTGCGGTCTCGGGCTCCTCTATCGTACCAGCGTCGCTGTCGTTGCTGGGCCGCCTGGAGGTTGGTGTGTACAGCCTGAGTGAGCGCCTCCAGACGGTCCCTGAACTCCAGGACGTAGGATATGATAGGGGTTTCGTTGGTAGTACTCTCTCCCTCCCAGTGTTCCCTAATTAAGTTCAAGGGTCCCCGCACCCTCCTCCCAAATAGTAACTCAAACGGGGAGAATCCTGTCGACTCCTGGGGAACCTCTCTATAAGCAAAGAGTAGGTGAGGCAGGAACCTCTCCCAGTCTTTGTGGGTCTCCCCGAACGTCCGAAGCATCTGCTTCAGTGTCCCGTTGAACCTCTCACATAGCCCATTGGACTGGGGGTGGTAGGCGGAATTAACTATTGGCTTAATGCCACATACCTTCCACATATGTTGAGTAACTTCGGCCGTAAACTGGGTACCTCGGTCCGAGATTATCTCTTGGGGAAACCCTACCCGGGAAAACACTTTCATTAATGCTTCCGCTACGGTCTCAGCATGGATATTAGTGAGGGCCACAGCTTCGGGGTACCTGGTGGCGTAATCCACTACCGTTAAAATGTATCTTTTGCCAGAGGGACTGGGTTTTGGCAGGGGCCCTACGATATCCACCGCTACTCGGCTGAAGGGTTCTGCGATAATGGGTAGGGGACATAGCTTGGCCTTGTGGCGATCCCCTCGTTTGCCTACTCGCTGGCAGACGTCGCAAGAGGTGCAATACTGGCGCACATCCTGAGAGATTCCGGGCCAGAAGAAGGCATGCGTTAAGCGGTACCGGGTACGGGTCATCCCTAGGTGTCCTGACAAGGGGATGTCATGAGCAATTCTAAGCAGCTCCTGCCTATACTTTTGCGGTACCACTAGCTGCTTGTTAGTCAGGGTGACAGACCCCCCCACATCTTTTGTCGTGACACGGTATAACAACTCTTTCTCCCAGATGTACCGCTCCCCCTCTAGCCCGGCTTGGTCTGTTTGTGCCCGGTCCCTATATACTTGGAGGGTGGGATCGGTCTGGACTTCGGTCGCAAAGGTAGTCGGGGTATCCCAGGGCATGGGGTCGGTTGGGGAGCATGGTCTCTTACCTGAGCCTCAGAGTGTATCGGTGTAGCCGTGGTGCGAGCCTGTTGCCGGGTGGTTACGGGGTGTGCCTCCTGGTAGGGAGTCTGGGGAATAAAAGCGGAAGTCATTTTGCCTAAGTCATTCCCTAGCACAACATCTGCAGGTAAATTCTGCATAAGCCCCACTTCCACAGTCCCCTCTCCCACACCCCAATCCAAGTGTACTTTGGCAGTCGGTAGCCGGTATACTGCTCCCCCGGCCACCCGTACTGCTACTGAACCGCCAGTGTGGGTTGCGCCCGGTACCAAATGTGGTGCAACCAACGTTAAAGTGGCTCCCGAATCCCGGAGCCCTTGTACCTCCTTCCCCTCTAGGGTTACTAGCTGCCGATGATGTTGTCGGTTGTCGGTGGCTCGGACCGACATTACTTCGTGGAGCACCCCTAGAGGCTCCTCAATTTGAGCGCTCAGCAATTCTTGGGTGACGGGTGCTACCTGGTAATGGTGTGCAGCAGCCCTTGGTGCCAAATTTTGTCGCACCTAATTCCAAGCTTGCCGGCTCCGGTTTAGGGTGCACTCCCGAGAAATGTGTCCCCACTGTTTGCAGGTGTGACACTGAATGTTAGCCCGGCCGTTGTATCGGGAGGGGGGTGGTGGAGTATTCAGTGCTGGCCTGTGCACGGGTACGGTGGGGCCGGTAGGAGTAAAATTATTGGGTGGCCCGGTAATCCGAGGGAGAGTCTTATTCTGTGACCCGTGATGCCTCCTGGCATCAAAATGCTGATCCGCCAATCTAGCGGCTTCGGGTAGGGTGAGTGGTTTACGGTCTCTCACCCATTCTTGTGCGTCTGGGGAAAAACCATTAAAAAACTGTTCCAGTAGCATCAGCTGTCGCAACTCCTCCATATTAGTGGCGTTGCTGGCCTGTATCCATCCTTGCGATGCTTGATCCAGCTTGTGCGCCCACTCTGCGTGAGAATCTTTCTCCGGTTTGCGCAAGCCCCTGAACTTGCGCCGGTATGCTTCTGGGGTAATAGCATACCTCTCCAAGATCGCCCTCTTTACTTTAGGGTAATCTTTGCTGTCCTCTCGAGGTACAGCACGGTAGGCTTCAGCTGCCCTACCCGATAATTTGCCTGCCAGCAGCGGCACCCATACTGCGGGTTCCAAATCGTGCAAATCGCACAGCCGCTCAAAATCCTGTAAGTACCCATCAATTTCGTCCTTTTCTTCACAAAACGCTTTAAATGCGTGATGCGGGACTTTGGGCTTTACCTGTCCATAGGTGGAGGCAGTAACAGACTCTGCCCTAGGCGGTGTTGCTGGTGGGTTGGTTGCCAGCAGATAATCCTGTACATCCGATATCATCACGGTCAATATTTCCAACGATACTGGTTGCGGCAGAAACTCCAACCTGGTTCGTAGCTCTTTCTGGAATGGGGTCTCTTCCCTGGCTGGTGGAGGTGTAGCGCTGCGGGCTCTGTCTCCCTCCATCAGTTCAGCGATCAGCACAGCCTTAGATTTGTTGCTGGCTATCTTACCCCTGGCTTCCAGTAGCTCTTTTAAAGTCTGTCGTTTCAGTATGGTGTAGTCAATCTCCATACGAATTGCCCTTGCTTTCCTTGTTCGGTAGTTCCAGTTTACACGAACGCTGCTTTTCGGCTGTAAGGTTCGGATCCCACCGCTGCCACCAATTGTAACGGAATGCAGTATAACAATACACGATATCCGTTGGTATCCTCAGGAAATCCACAGTCAGAGTAGAAAGCAAGGCAATATCCCCAATCCTCCCAATAACCGGACAAAACACAGTTTGGGAGTCAACTAACTCGGTTTATTCACAAGCAGCATATTTATACAGTTCCCCATGCAAGGGGTTTCCACACAGATACTCCAGGGGATTTCTCCCAACATGCATTGTGACTTCCCCAACAGGCATTGCGGCACGAGAGGGATACTCCCACCAAAATGGACGATTAAGTGGATTATCCCCTCGTGCAGCAAAACCGACAATTGACTTTAAAATACATAATTCACACAATATTCGGTACTTTGGAATAATCGAACGTTCGGTAGATAGCTGGGGTCGGAGCGCACACTTTGGGAGAATACCGCTCCGATCCCGGCTGAATTGACCGAACGCCGCACCTAATA
The DNA here is from genome assembly GCF_036172605.1 of Pelobates fuscus. NCBI lineage: Eukaryota > Metazoa > Chordata > Amphibia > Anura > Pelobatidae > Pelobates > Pelobates fuscus. Next base: position 81,445,607 of record NC_086327.1, on the reverse strand, counting down.
CATTTAAACATGGAAGTTGGTCTAAAAGTACCGAATAAGTACGGGACACATAATGTACCGAACGTGGAACTCCCGAACGCTCTGGAAGTCCAGCGGTGCTCGGATCATTGAGTAGCCGTTTTCAGTTCCAGGCTCTCGACGACCGAACACCGCTGCAGAGACAAAGGATCCAAGATGGCCGACCGCCGCATGGTCGGTAGTGGATCGACGGCCACCTAGGAGAGCCCTTAATTACCGATTGCAACAATGTTGCAATCGGTTAATTGGTACCACACGACTTGGGAATGTGTGGTCGACCTGGGGAGCCCGTATTCGTACGGCGAACGGCCAGGATAGCCGTGTTTCGTCGTATGAATGCTGGTATGCTGGCAGCGTACGGCTGTCAGCATGCGAACGGCCATAGCACAATACATACACATTTAACGGAATACATCATACATTCAGCCTACGGACAACCTATACTGCATATCGCTCAGAAGTGGCTAGTTTTGCCACACATACTGACACACACAGACATATATACATACTGACATACACAGACATATATACATACTGACATACACACACAGACATACATACTGACACACACACAGACATATATACATACTGACATACACACAGACATATATACATACTGACATACACACACACAGACATACATACATACTGACATACACACAGACATATATACATACTTGCAGACACATACATATACACACACACACACACACACTTCATTTATCAGCCACCCTCCTCTTACCTTTAAGTTGCAAGAGGGTGGCTGGGGATGATGGGAGTGGATGCCTCTGGTGTCCTCTGCTCTGCCTCTCCTCCGCTCTCCCTCTGCTCTCCCTCTCCTCCGCTCTCCTTCTGCTCTCCCTCTCCCCCCGCGCGGAGTAAGCTGGGAGAAGGTGACCGGCCGTCATTTCCTCCGAGCAGCACTTGCAGTGTAGCCGCAATTTTTTTTAAAGGAGCCCGGTCGCGCAATTACACGCCCGCTGCGCTGACCAGGCCCCTGAAGATATAGGGCCCATCGGGTGGCCCTAAATGCTTGGGCCACCTGATGGGGCCCGGTGCAGATGCACCTGCGGCAGTTTCGCCGCTCCACATGGGGCCCGGCCGGCCGGGCCCGTGACAACCGTCATGGTTGTCACCCCCTGATGGCGGCCCTGCCCCTACTTAACACTACAGCTTAGCCCTGCTCAAAGTTGATTAGGTTGTTAAAGTTTAAATGCCAGCACAACAGAAATGTAGAATAGAGTGCCTACTTTGCAACAACAACCAACGCACACCCATAGCTTATGCACCAGGACAACGTGTAGTGTCAAATGTTAAATGTAACCATGCCTGTATAGCCAGCTTTCCCTTAATTCATAAAATGAGGCAGATTCACTAGGGGGTTATTTACATTTTGCATTTCGTACATTTCTTCTTGTCATGTTAACATATGTCTTAACTCTGATTTCTACTTTTTGTACTACAATATCTATGCCTCAATAAAATGATGGTGCGTGTTAAAAAAATAAATAAAAAGACTGGACATACCCCATTTTGAATACCCTGGGTTGTCTACTTTTGCAAATTGTATGCAATGCTGGGGTTAATTTTAATTCCTGGACTGACATACGGTCCCAAATACAGCATAGTCCCAGCAAACAAATCTGGCAAATTTTATTGTGTAAAAATGAAAAAGGGGAAGGCCCTATATTTGACCCTTTAACTGTCCAAAACACCATAAAACCTGTACATGATGGGTGCTTTTGTACTTGTGAGACATCGCTGAATACAAATATGTGTAATTTATTGCAGTAAAAACTAACTGTATTATGACATAAACAGTTAAAATGCCAGGTTTTGTTTACGTTTTGTTTTGATCACAACTTGTACAATTGACTCCATGTTTAAGGGGATAATGGATGATCTGTTACCTTAAATAAAAATGTATACCTCTTCATTTGATTTTTTTTATATGTGAGTAACCACTACAGGGAGTTGAAGTCCATATATCTGCACCATATACATACAGTATGGTATATATCAGACTAGTTTTGGACTTGTGTGCACCCTCATACTAATAGCAGGAGCTTCCATTAGCATTCCTGAGCACAGCAGGGTCAGCTCATTGACTCAGAGCATCAGCTGATCAAATGACTTCAGGGCTGAGAGCTTCAAGCTAGAGAGGGTATGGAGCACCACCCAGCCAAGCCTAGGTAAGAAGTCTAACAGTTGCTAAATGGTCTTGCTACTTCCACTGGGGGGGGGGGGGTGCAAGATCTATCATGGCACCATAACCACTACAGCACACTGTAGTTGTGGTGCTTCGAGTATTCCTTAAATACCTGTAAGTGCACAAATAATATTACATCACCCTTACCTTCATCTAGTTCAACCACATTCTTATTGAATTTCTTTCTTCACAATTTACATTTTTTTTGTTGCATTCAGGCTCTTAAGAAATTTCTAAAATGTACTTTTTGAGGAAGAATATCAGTGAGCTGAATACATTCTCTCCCTTAATAAGTTCATCCATCTCACTTCTCACACATGTCCCTAGGGCCAGCACAAGTTTAAGGTGGCCTAAGTAGCTGTATGAGCGTATCCCAGATGCACATATCCCTACCTGTATGTATGTCAGTGTTTTTCTGTAAGTTTCCTTCTGTTTATTAGTGTGTCTGTCTGCATGTATGACTGTGTATCTGTGAGTGTATATGCATATGTGAGTGTCTGCATTCATGACTGAGCATGTAACTGCTCAGTGCTTGTCTGTATCTGTCTGTGTTTTTCTACTGTAAATGTGTCTGTGAGTGTATATGTATATGTGAGTGTCTGCATTCATGACTGAGCATGTAACTGCTCAGTGCTTGTCTGTATCTGTCTGTGTTTTTCTACTGTAAATGTGTCTGTTAGTCTATCTATGTATCTGTGTTTCGAGTGTTTCTTCGTATGCATGCATCCATGAATGTCTACATATGTGTCTGTATGCATGAATGTGAGTATATGTGTCCGTAAGTATGCAACAGTAATTCATCTTTTTGTATGTGAGTATCTATGAGTGTTCCTATATATGTGCCTCTGTATTTATGTGTGCTGTGTCAGTCTGTATCACTGTTTTTATGTTTGTGTGTATTCTGTGACTGCGTGCATTTATATGCATATTTCCTAGTACATACCTCTGCATGACTGGCTTAGTCTATTTTTATTATTATAGTTATTCCTGTAAATTAATGCCTATGGGTGGCAATGAATGAGATGACGTCTAAACCCTTTTAAGCATGAATGAACATCTTGTACTTGAGTTTAACCATACTTTCTTATTCTTTTCCTATTTACTTATTATTTTCTTCTACAAGAAATTATAAGAAAGAAATGACAATAAGTTATTCTGTGTAAGAGCTGCCCAATCAGGGCAAGAAGAATGTGAAGAGTAAAAGGAGGCAGCAGTGGCGTACTAAGCGGGGGTTGGGGGGGGGGGGGTGACCAGCAGGATGGGAGAGCAATGCACAATGCTCCCTTCCTGCCAGTCACAAAATGTAAAGCGTGACTGAGAATGCACGCGGTAGAGGAACCTTTGTTCCCCCACCCGGTCTGACAGGAAGTGCCCACTGAGAGCACAGAACTGCTTCCTGTCGGACTGGATAAGGAAAGCAGAGGCTCATTCGATGCAGACTGAGCAGGCACAGGGGAGGGGGTTTAAAGATTAAAGAGGAGCAGGTCTAATGATTGAAGAGTAGGGGGTTGAAAGAGTGAAGGGGAGGGGGACTGAATATTGGAGGACAGGGGGGCTGAGGGGACGAGGACTATAGAGTGGAGGGGAGAGGGGCTAGAGAGTGGAGGTGAGAGGTGGTGTGGAGGGGAGGGGGGCTAAAGAGTGGATTGGAGAGGGCCTATGGAGTGAAGGGGAAGGGGCTAAAGAGTGCACAGAAGGTCAGAGAGACTAAATAAAAGCACAGAAGGGGAGGGGGACTAATTAAGGGCACAAGAGGGTAGTGGTGCTAAATAAGGGCACAGGAGGGGAGGGGGCAAAAGAAGGGCACGGGACCGGGCAAATGAGGGCACAGGAGAGGAGGGGGGAAGAAGTACACAGGAGGGGAAGGGGGGCTAAAAAATCACAGAAGGGGCTAAAAAGGCACAGGAGTGTAGAGGGTAAAAGAAGAGCTCAGGAGGTGAGAGGGGGCATAAGAAGGGCATGGGGGGAGGGGGCTTAAGAAGGGCACAGGAGGGGAGGGGGACAGAAGTACAAAGGAGGGGGGCTAAATTAATCACAGGAGGGGTGAGGGCTAAATAAGGCACAGGAGGGGAGGGGGGGGGGCAAAAGAATGGCACAGGAGGAGGGAGCACAAACAGACGCACATTTAGGCTCATGGAAAAAAGACACACAAAGGGGATGGGGGCACAAAGAGACACACATAAGGGCTGGGGGCACTAAGACACACACACAAAGACACACAGTGGGTTTGAGGTGGGACAAAGGGGCTGGGGGCAAGAGGCACATAAAAGGGCTGGGGGGAAAGCAAACACACAAAAGGGCTAAGGGGAAGAGACACACATAGGGGAAGAGTAAAAAGAGACACACACATGGGTTGGGGGAGAAACAGACACCTGTTTGTGTAATTATATTTGGCTTCCAAACTATGAACATTGCTTCATCATGTATGTGTAGCTTGTGTTGTTACAAAAGATTTGTTTTATTTATATATTATCCAGAGCTGCAAAATATGCTGGCACTTTTAATTATAAAATAGTAATAATAACAACAATCAATTAAAGAAATACACGTATATCTATTTTTGGAAACAGATGTCATTTATGCATGATTAAAGGTTTAACAATGGTGATATATCAAATTTAATTATACAAAAATTAATAGGAAAAGACAGATTGATGCAACAATGTAAAGAAGATTAAAGACAACATTTAGACGGTATCATTTGGTCAACTGTATTAGAAATAGTGGTTCATAATATAATTCCACCGTTTCTGAAAATTAACACACAGTATCAAACAGAAGTGCTCACTACATTTCCTTGTATATTTGAAGGATAACAGCTAATATGTTTAAAATGTAGCATCACGTTTTGGAAGCATTGCGAAACAATCTCTACAAGTATGGTTAAGACTTATACCAGAAATAGAATTACTGTAATTAATTATACATGGTCATTTTTAAATGTATACTATATTTAATGTTATATTATAGACACCAATTTTAATATGTCTAATGTATATTTTAATCTGTTAACAGCACTTTATATATATATATATATATTTATTGCCTTTGCAAAAGCATTCAGACCCTGATAAAATATATTTAAAAAATTTTCTGTTTTACAAATGATCCTCATGAATGAAAGCAAATTCATCCATTTTAACGGCACATTTTAAAGTCAAAATTAGGTATTTATGAGTAAATATTTTAAACAAAAAAAGTAAGTGTATTGTTTGCATAAATATTGCTGTGATAACAGCTTTAAGTCTGGATGTAATTTTTGTTTGTTGTTTTTGGCATTTTTGTGCCATGTTGGCTACGTAAAGCTTGTGAACTGTAATTTTCAGATGATGCCACAGATTCTCAATGAGTTTAAGATTAGAATTTTGACAGGGTCACTGTAGAATTTTAAAATTTGTTCTCGCGTTATTACAATAGTGCTTTGCTTTGTGCTTCTCATCATTGTTGAGCTAAAAGCTAAAAGTGAACTTTCTTTTATTGAGGTAAGAGCAGTGTTTTATTTTGTGAAACACAGAGCGGTTTGGATTGTGGTCGAAAGGTCTATCTTGCTAATGTTTTAATTTTTTTTTTTGAAGCACACTGCTTGTCCCATATCCTTGCCAATCTTTGGATTTGACACTTGAATCAGCGTTTGGCATCGCATAAACCGATATCCAAGCGAATGTAAGGTGTCCTAAAAGGTGATCTATCTTTGGGAAAAAAAATCTTAAATTGCACTAGTCTAGTTTTCTGATGAAGTTTCATACAGAACAAAAGTCCAATACATAAACTGTGTTTAAGTAAAATCTGAGCATTGTTCGAGTGCTTGAATACTATTGCAAGGCATTGTATTTGTATTTAATTAGGAACAAAGTGTTAAATACATGATTTGATATATTTTACATGTACAATACAATGTTTGGTGCTGCTATTTTCTTGGAATTAAATAGAATCCATAATATTCCAGGGGTAAATGCATTATATATGGAAGGCTATTATAGTTTTAATACTAAATTGTTCTCAAACATATACTTCAACTTTACTGCTTTTTGAAAGAGTCCTTGTCAACACTCATTCCTACATGTTTACCATGGATTATATTTCTTGTGTACAGCCTTACTGCTGAATACTGATTATGAACCAGATGTGCCGTCCTACATATTTCCTGATTATTATATCTCAACTTATTCAGTCTCAAGCCCAACTGATTTACCAGGTAGTCTGTCTTTTTCTATTGTATAGTTATAGTTATGTGGCCACTGAGGCCAGTATAAACCTAATGGTCACTGTGTCTCCAATAACTGTATCTGTATTAATAGTTGCTTAATTGCGAAGAAGTGACAGTACATGGATATTTCCATTTGCATCAATGATCTGGCACGTTTCATGTGGTAGAGTGCAACTGCAAAATCATTCAGAATTGCAGGTTATCTCCAAGAACATGTCAAATATACAAACAGCTATGCAAACATTCTCACCTGGAAATGGACTGGTTATAGTTGGTGGGTAAAAAAAGTAAGGATACTCTTGGCCCATACTAACCAGGAAGACTTATTTCATGATTTTTACCTTTTTCTGTACTTCCTGTGTTTGGGGTATGTGTTACTGATAAATTTCCTCATTTTATGGGATCTGAAATAGTATATCCGTGAAAGGGTTCTTAAATCTTCTGGTTCATTAATCTACTATCCCCACCAGAGGAATGATTAGTCACTATGGTATTCAAGGAACACTTCAAGTACCACTACAGCACGCTGTGCTATGCACCACCAAATTTAGTTAATCAAACCATTTGTTATCTCAGGTTTGTCCTGCCTCTCTGTAGATGGAAAATCTTTGTCTGACCTGTGTCTGGCAGTGCAGGGCTTAGCTCATTAGCTGAGAGCAATCAGCTGACGGTCTCAACCAGTAAGTCGGCTCAGCAATGGCCCTGCTGGGCTTAGGTCAGGATAGATAAAGGAAATTCCTAGCCGAAACCTCAATACACTATCAATACTGAAAGGGAAGAGACAGGGAGTGTTGCCCAACTAACCACAGGTAAGACCTTGAAAACATTGGGGCTCGATAGAGCATTTCTAGAGTGGTTATGGTGCTTGGAGTGTTACTACTTACATTGGGGCTTGATAGAGCACTTCTGGAGTGGTTATGGTGCTTGGAGTGTTACTACTTACATTGGGGCTTGATAGAGCACTTCTTGAGTGGTTATGGTGCTTGGAGTGTTCCTTTAAATAGTGCTCACAGACAGAGGCAGACACATATTTTAGCTTTACCCTCCCCAGAACTGTGTGTGTCTCACTACACACATTCACAATCATATACACTGTTAGGGTTTTGGTGTGAAGGGGTGCTGATACCCAATCAGAGCCCAAATATGCAACCAAAAAAGGCTTAATAGGGAGAAGATAATTATCAGATAGGGCCAGCTGGGGTCAGAGTCAGATCTGACCAATCTGAGTGCAGCAGCCTGCAACAGCACCACAGCAAGGTGGCACTGTGAGGTACTGCAGAAGGAAGAGATCAGAAATCTAGGGGGCATACATGGAATTTTAACATACACTTTCATATACATTCATATTCACACATACTTACATTCATATACACACGCAGACACATACATAAACACACTGATATACATGCACTTATATGCAAACACACACATGGACACATATAAACACACGGATGTGCCTGCTTTGGAGGGGGGTACTCTATGCACCCCCACCAGATATCACCTGGGTCGGACCACCCTCCTATTAGTACACTTCTGCCCACAGACCACTGTAATTTGGGTGGGAAATGTGAAGGCTGCTTTTAGTCTTTGTTCTAGTTTATTGGTGATCTGTTTTTTTGTTTTATTTTGCACCTATTGGGCCATTTTTATCTCAAAGCCACCAATACATCTGTAATTCACTACATCACTCCCATTAGATGATGTCAAGGAGCACTGCTTAACAGCCAAATATTATCAAGGACTTTCTGAAGTTTGCTATATTGCTTCATCTGACTTTATTATAGGCCTTTTTTTAATGCTAGTAAATAAGGCTGGCTTCAAGAATAAGCACTTATCTACATCTGACTTCATCTAGCTAAATTTCAACCTGTTTATCTTTGGTGAATGTACCCCAAAATGGTAGAAAATGAACGCTTAAAAAAGGCTTTATTCTGCAATCTCCGATGTTATAAAATAAGATGATCTAGTCAAGAATTAATAAAAAAAAGTTTCAGTTCCATATCTTAGAAAAAGGCACAGTAGGCAGCTGCAGTTCCCTGATCCTCATACCATTAATACATATATGGGGGGCATAGTTGTGCACCAGTGTTGTCTGGTGTTTCCAGGTACCCTCTAAGGCAGGTTCATATTACCACTTTGTCTCTATTTAGGTTCCTGTGTGCAATTGATTGGCAATGGCAATGGTTATCACTAAAGCAATTTTTTGTACACATTTTCCAAGTAATGTTCATTATTCATTAAAATGATATATAGATATCATCAAAAGATATGAGTATAGTTAAGCTTGTAAATAAGAAATGTTTTTCGTTACAAATGATTTAATATATGTTCTAAAAAAAAGTTGTAAAAAATAACTGGGCACACACCTTAATAGAGTAATAATTCTGAAGTGGGGCCAAGTAATTGATTAGTGGGCAGAATATTTTTAATGTTATGACACAGTCTTACAGGCATTAGTTGCGTTGAGCTAACTAGAAGATCCTTGCAGGCATTCCTGCAACAATGGAGGTGGCAGCTGGCACTTAGCAAGACCGATTCCTAAATAGTTTGACTACTTAGTCTGGTAGGGCACTAGGGTGGTTCTGACACCGTAGCTACTACATCAGGCTGTAGTGGTCGTGGTGATTAAAAACATTAATTAATTTGAATTTGATACTGTATAGGGTGATATAGCATTGGGCATTCCTTTGTCCTTAAATATGTTGTGTTGTGCTACCAGAGAGCTGGATGTACCAATATCTCTTTATTTTACATTTTAATCTTAGCAGGCAACAACATACCCTCCATTCCATCATATCTGGTATTTTCACAAAACCGGTGGGCTAAAGATGGAAGCATACAGTGAGGGTAAAAAGTATTTGATGCCCTGCTGATTTTGAACATTTGCCCACTGACAAAGAAATGATCAGTCTATCATTTTACTGTTAGGTGTATTTTAACAGTGAGAGACAGAATAACAAAAAGAAAATCCAGAAAAACACATGTCAAAAAAGTTATACATTGATTTGCATGTCAATGAGTGAAATAAGTATTTGATCCCTTCGACTTAGTACTTGGTGACAAAACCCTTGTTGTCAATCACAGAGGTCAGACGTTTCTTGTATTTGGCCATCAGGGTTGCACACATCTCAGGAGGGATTTTGTCCCACTCCTCTTAGCAGATCCTCTCCAAGTCATTAAGGTTTCGAGGCTGACGTTTGGCAACTCGAACCTTCAGCTCCCTCCACAGATTTTCTATGGGATTAAAGTCTGGAGACTGGCTAGGTCACTCCATGACCTTAGTGTGCTTTTTCTTGAGCCATTCCTTTGTTGCCTTGGCTGTATGTTTTGGGTCATTGTCATGCTGGAATACCCATCCACCACCCATTTTCAATGCCCTAGCTGAGGGAAGGAGGTTCTCACACAAGATTTGACGGTACATGGCCCGTTCCATCATCCCTTTGATGCAGTGCAGTTGTGTTGTCCCCTTAGCAGAAAAACACCCCCAAAGCATAATGTTTCCACCTCCATGTTTGATGGTGAGGATGTGTCAGGGACCAGGAACCAGACACAGACGGAACTAGATGCAAACACACCTTTATTAATAAATAACAAATAAATAACAAAAGCAAAGTCCAGGAATCAAGCAGGGGTCAGTCACCAGAGCAGGTAGTCAAACAAGCCAGGATCAGGAGCACGGAGAGCAGCAGAGTCAGGAACAAGGCCGGAGTCAGGAACCAGGAACAAACAGGAAACACAGGAACAAGGAGACTTCTGGGAAACAGGAAACCACGCAAGGGCAAGGAGGTTCTGGGATTTGCTGCTTAAATAGGCAGAACTGATTATCAGCAGGGTTGATTACTACTCTCAGGTGAGTAACCGTGGTAACAAGCAGCAGGAGCTCATAGTAATTGCAGCTGAAAACTCATTCACTGCAACAGAAAGGGTTGCTGTTTAAAACAGCAAGGAAACCCTGACAGGATGGTGTTCTTGGGGTCATAGGCAGCACTCTTCCTCCTCCAAACACAGCGAGTTCAGTTGATGCCAAAGAGCTCGATTTTGGTCTCATCTGACTACAACACTTTAACCCAGTTGTCCTCTAAATCATTCAGATGTTCATTGGCAAACTTCAGACGGGCCTGTACATGTGCTCTCTTGAGCAGGGGGATCTTGCAGGCGCTGCAGGATTTCAGTCTTTCATGGCGTAGTGTGTTACCAATTGTTTCATTCGTGACTATGGTCCCAGCTGCCTTGAGATCATTAACAAGATCCTCCTGTGTAGTTTTGGGCTGATTCTTCACCGTTCTCATGATCATTGAAACTCCACAAGGTGAGATCTTGCATGGAGCACCAGACCGAGGAAGACCGACAGTTATTTTGTGTTTCTTCCATTTGCGAATAAACGCACCAACTGTTGTCACCTTCTCGGCGATGGTCTTGTAGCCCATTCCAGCCTTGTGTAAGTCTACAATCTTGTCCCTGACATCCTTGGACAGCTCTTTGGTCTTGGCCATGGTGGAGAGTTTGGAATCTGATTGATTGATTCCTTCTGTGGACAAGTGCCTTTTATACAGGCAACGAGCTGAGATTTGGCGCACTCCCTTTAAGTGAGTGCTTCTAATCTCAGCTCGTACCTGTATAAAAAACACCTTGGAAATCTTGCTGACTGATAGGGGATCAAATACTTATTTCACTCATTGACATGCAAATCAACTTATAACTTATTATTTTTCTGTATTTTTTTTGTTTTGTTATTATGTCTCTCACTGTTAAAATACACGTACCATTAGAATGATAGACTGATCATTTCTTTGTCAGTGGGCAAACATTCAAAATCAGCAGGGGATCAAATACTTTTTACCCTCACTGTATGTTGATTTTATCATTTCTATTTGAGTACTGGTTATGGTTACTGACTGCACACCTATTTATTTTACAGTTTTATATGACATTTCCATTGGATTGTCGAGGGACTTTGCTCCATCTGTATGTGAAGTATCAGTTTTAGGAATTCTTTACAAGATTTTAGAAATCTGCAAGGCAGGTGTTACTAGACCTCATAGAATCAGGTCACAGAAATGAGGAAGAAGATCTAATAGGTACACTAGTGCAGCTTGTGTAATATAATGGTCTTATTAAAATATATTTAAGGCTACAGAATTGTTTTTAGTCTAAAATATATTGGCTGTAATCTCATTCTCTTAATTATCATGGCTAACAAAGCACTTTAAAGATGCCTCTTTTTTCGATTATCATATTTTATCCATTTCTGTCTACTACTAAACTTGACAGATTTTTTTATTGCGGCCTGATAGAGAAAAAAAGTGAGCTACTGAGTAAAAGTATATTGTTAATTGTTAAATTAAATAAAGGACCACTCCAAGCACCATAACCACTTCAGTACCAAATAGTGGCACTACTGTCAGGGCAAGTAATCAAACAATTTAAGATCAGTTTGACCTGTAGTCTGCCTAGCTCCTCACAGCCAAAAGTGAGAGCCAGAAACGCTTGCTAGTAACTTTCGTTAGCCTTCCTGAACTAAGCCCGACCGTGCAGGGATAGCTCATTGGCTGAGAATTTAAGCTGATTGCTCTCAGCCAATGAGCTCAGCACCGCACAGCGCACAGAGAGCTTCTCGCTGTGAGGAGGCGCTTTAGGGTTTATGCTGCTTGGCGTGTTCCTTTAAGCAGATAACATGTGGGCACATTAAACGAATAATGAGAGAGAGATCATGCATTTTTAGGGCAAAAACATTGCCTGCCTTTAAATGGATCCTATAGTGCCAGGAAAACAAACCCGTTTTCCTGGCACTATTGGGTTAATAGGTCCCCCCTCCCTCGGGCCCTCCTCCTGCTGGGTTAAAGGTGTTAAAACCCCTTCAGCCACTTATCTTAATCCAGCGCCGGGCTCCCTCGGCGCTGGTGACCTCTCCTCCCTCTGCTGACGTCAGCTCCCGAGTGGAGCCGAATGCGCAATGCTTTACTCAATTACTGTTTTGAAAAACAAATATTTGTGTTCAGCGAAGTCTCCCGAGTACAACAGTACCTCTCATGTACAGGTTTTATGGTGTTTTCAAAAGTTAAAGCGTCAAATATATAAGAATGAAAATTACCCCTATGATGGCATACCATTTGCAATAGTAGACAATCCAAGGTATTGCAAACGGGGTATGTCCAATCTTTATAGTGGCTACTTAGTCACAAACACTAGCCAAAATTGGCGTTTTCTGCATTTTTCACACACAAACAAATACTAACGCTAACTTTGGCCAGTGTTTGTGACCAAATGGCTACTAAAAAAGACTGGACATACCCCATTTGCAATACCTTGGGTTGTCTACTATTGTAAATGGTATGCAATTATGGGTGTAAATTTCATTCCTGGGCTACTATAAAGTCCTAAAGGCAACGTAACCAATCTGGCGAATTTCAATTTCAAATGTAACGTGCTATATTTGACCCTGTAACTTCCCAAAACACCATAAAACCTGTATAGGGGGTACTGTTTTACACTTTGCTGAATGCAAATATGTGTATTTTATTGCAGTAAAGGCAAACAGTATTATGACGTTGACAGTTAAAATGTCATGTAGAACTAAAAAAATTAAAAGAATTCTTATTTTCTCCCATTATATATATTTTTTTAATATTCAATTATGTTCCATACCTAAATATTTGATGCTAAACGAAAGCCCTGTTTCCCCTGAATAAAATGATATATAATAAGGGGGGATGCATTTAATATGAAAGAGGTGAATTACGGTTGGACAGACATATAGCGCAAATGCCAGGTTTTGTTTACATTTTGTTTTGTTCACAACGTGTACATTTGGCTCCGTCCTTAAGGGGTTAACCCTGCAATGTAAACATAGCAGTTTCTCTGAAACTGATATGTTATCAGCTGCAGGGTTAAAACCAGGGCGACCTATAGATGCCTATAGTGGTCCTTTAAGTTTTTAGTTAGAGTTCAATGTTAGTTTCTGTAAAAATGTAAAACACTTGCTATACATACTTATTATATGAAATCATTCCATGTGAAAGCTAAGTTTTAAGCATCTGGTTTCCTTCAGTGTGTATTCAAAATTATCTGAAGTATATTAAAGGTCAAGATCTAGTGCTACTCATTCCCAAATACATTTTACAAGACAAAATATTTAAGTAAAACAGGGAGCATAAATGTTTAATTTCTGCCATTTTCACTCACTATCAAAAAAATAAAACCCAACCATATTTGAAAGTGAAAATTGGCAATGTAGAAGATGTTGGTTGACCCAGTGAAATTTTTCTTACAAAGATGACTACACAACAATTAGACTTCATAAACAACACAAATAGTGTATTGACCATAAATAATTATTTAGCGGTGATGGCAAAATCAACAACTATTGCTGTGATTACAGTTCATTTTAAGGAATTATGAATGAGCAGGTTTGATTTATTTTTTGCCCAATTTCTTCTACCAAAAAGGGGTCCAGATAAAAGGCATTTGGTGATTGATGCTAAGAAGAGTGTGGAAGCCATGCAGTGATACGGGGTTGTTCCCATCACATCTCTAGGACACTGACCAGACCAATATAATGTGATCTTCAGAGATAAAGAAACCCACCAGCTTGGAGCAAAGGCAAAGTGAGGAGCAGGACAAGGGGCCATGATGAGCTGAGATTAAAGGTGCTTACTCCTCCACATCGTTCTAGTTTGTCTGTGAAAATAAAAAGTTAGAGCACACATTAAATGTGAGCACCATGAAATATAAATATACATTTAGTATTACACCAGAACAGCAAGGCAGTCTGTGTCTATCTCTCCATCTGCCTGCTCACAATTGCACTATACGTCACTGGCATTATTATTTTGGGACACTTTAGCACACTTTACCGGGTGGACTCACTTTTTCCATGCTTAATATAGATAACTAGTGATGTACCGAACTGTCCGCCGGCGAACAGTTCCCGGCGAAATTAGCGTGTTCGCGTTCGCCACGGCGGGCGGACACATGCGCAGTTCGATCCGCCCCCTATTCGTCATCATTGGGCAAACTTTGACCCTGTGCCTCTCGGTCAGCAGCCACATTCCAGCCAATCAGCAGCACTTCCTCCCTTCCACACTCTCCAACCTCCCTCCCAGCATCCATTTTCGATTCATTCGGAAGATGCATTCTTAGTGAGAGGAGGGAAAGTTTAGCTGCTGCTGATTAGATAGGGAAATTGATAGCTAGGCTAGGGTATTCAGTGTCCACTACAATCCTGAAGGACTCATCTGATCTCTGCTGTAAGGACAGCACCCCAAAAAGCCCTTTTTAGGGCTATAACATCAGGCTGCTTTTTTTTTTTTTTTCCTGTGTAATGTAATTGCAGGTGCCTGCCTGCCAGCTTCTTTGTGAGGTTCACATTGGATACTGTGCCTACTTGCCCAGTGCCACCACTCATATCTGTTTTAACAATTGGTTAAGCTTTACATTTAAAATAAATATTTTTTTTCACTGTAATAGAAGAGCAGTTGCCTGCCTGCCAGCTTCTGTGTGAGGTTCACATTGGATACTGTGCCCACTTGCCCAGTGCCACCACTCATATCTGTTTTAACAATTGGTTAAGCTTTAGATTTAAAATAAATAATTTTTTTTCACTGTAATAGAAGAGCAGTTGCCTGCCTGCAGCTTCTGTGTCAGGTTGGATGCCTTGCCCATTTGCACAGTCTGTGCCACCACTCATATCTGTTTTAACAATTGGTTAAGCTTTAGATTTTAAATAAATAATTTTTTTCACTGTAATAGAAGAGCAGTTGCCTGCCTGCCAGCTTCTGTGTGAGGTTCACATTGGATACTGTGCCCACTTGCCCAGTGCCACCACTCATATCTGTTTTAACAATTGGTTAAGCTTTAGATTTAAAATAAATAATTTGTTTTCACTGTAATAGAAGAGCAGTTGCCTGCCTGCCAGCTTCTGTGTCAGGTTGGATGCCTTGCCCATTTGCACAGTCAGTGCCACCACTCATATCTGTTTTAACAATAGCTTAAGCTTTAGATTTTAAAGAAATCATTTTTTTTCACTGTAATAGAAGATCAGTTAGTTGTCTGCAAGCGTCTGGGTGTCAGGCCTACTTCAGCGTGTGCTCTGCAGACCTGTGCCAGCGTGCTTTGACAGTTGCCAATCATATCTGGTGTCTCTTTAGCGTGCTTTTACAAAGAAAAAAGGTTTCCAGTGTAAGCTAATAGCAGACAGTCAGTGTCCTTCAAGCGGCTCTGTCAGGCCTTCCTTCAGCGTGTGCCCTGCACAACCCTGCCAGCGTACTTTGACAGTTGCCACTCATATCTGGTGTCTCTATAGCGTGCTTTTACAACCAAAATTTTGTTTCCACTGTAATAGAAGAGCAGTTGCCTGCCTGCCAGCTTCTGTGTGAGGTTCACATTGGATACTGTGCCCACTTGCCCAGTGCCACCACTCATATCTGTTTTAACAATTGGTTAAGCTTTAGATTTAAAATAAATAATTTGGTGTCTCTATAGCATGCTTTTAAAACCAAAATTTGTTTTTCACTGTTATAGATTGAATAGCAGTTACTTGTCTTCAAGCGGCTCTGTCAGTCCTTCCTTCAGCGTGTGCTCTGCAGAACTGTTACAGTGCACATTGCCAATCATATCTGGTGTCTCTATAGCGTGCTTTTAAAACCAACATTTGTTTTTCACTGTTATAGATTGAATAGCAGTTACTTGTCTTCAAGCGGGTGTCTCAGGCCTACAGTGTGTGCTCTGCAGAACTGTTCCAGTGCACATTGCCAATCATATCTGGTCTCACAGTAGCTTGCACGTATAGTACCACTAATCCCCAAAAAAATGACAGGCAGAGGCAGGCCACCCCGCAGGGGCCGTCGTGGTCGTGGTGCTGTGATTCCCTTTTGCCCTAGAATAATGCCCAGTTTTCAGAAGCCACGTACCCTGAACTTGAAAAGTTCTGAGGACATAGTTGACTGGCTAACACAGGACACCCAATCTTGTACAGCCTCCGCTCGGAACCTTGATGCACCATCCTCCTCCAGCTTAGCTTCAGGCACCTCTCAAGATAGCACTCACCCGCCTGCCGCCACCACCAAAACTAGCACCACAGCCGCTTTACTTGGTATGTCAGAGGAGTTATTCACACACCCGTTTGAAGAAATGAGTGATGCGCAACCATTATTGCTAGAGGATGTAGATAACAGGGATATGTCTCAGGCAGGCAGCATTAAACACATGGAGGTACGGTGTGATGATGATGATGTTGTACCCGCTGCTGCTTCCTTTTCTGAGTTGTCAGATACAAGCGAAGCGGTTGATGATGACGATGCGTCCATGGATGTCACGTGGGTGCCCGCTCGGCAAGAAGAAGAACAGGGCGAAAGTTCAGATGGGGAGACAGAGAGGAGGAGGAGACGAGTTGGAAGCAGGAGGGGGTCGTCGCAAGGAGCTAGTGGCACAGTCAGACAGCATGCATCGGCACCCGGGGTCAGCCCGACAGCACGCCAATCAACGCATGCTGTGTCCACCACCAGAATGCCGTCATTGCAGAGCTCAGCAGTGTGGCATTTTTTTTGTGTGTCTGCCTCTGACAACAGCGATGCCATTTGCAACCTGTGCCAAAGGAAACTGAGTCGTGGGAGGTCCAACACCCACCTAGGTACAACTGCTTTGCGTAGGCACATGATCTCACATCACAAACGCCTATGGGATCAACACATGAGTACAAGCAGCACGCCTACTCTAAGCCGCCATCCTCCTCCTGGTCCAGCATCTTCAGCCACGTCAACCACTGCTGTCCTTCTTGCCCCCTCTCAACCATCCGCCACTCCGTCTCCCGCCTTGAGCAGTTCCCGCTCATCGTAAGAAGCCAATGTCACCAAGTCACCCCCTTGCCCAGCGTCTGACAGCTGGCTTGTCCGAACTATTAGCCCGCCAGCTTTTACCATACAATCTGGTTGAGTCTGAGGCGTTCAAAAAATTTGTAGCTATTGGGACACCGCAGTGGAAGGTACCCGGCCGGAATTTCTTTTCACAAAAGGCAATCCCCAACTTGTACTCGATTGTGCAAAAGGAAGTCATGGCATGTCTGGCACACAGTGTTGGGGCAAGGGTCCATCTGACCACTGATACCTGGTCTGCAAAGCATGGTCAGGGCAGGTATATCACCTACACTGCGCATTGGGTAAACCTGCTGATGGCTGACAAGCAAAGAATGCGTGGCATTGCAGAGGAGTTGGTGACACCGCCACGAATTGCAGGCAGTCCTGCTGCCACCTCCTCTACTCCTCCTACTCCATCCTCTTCCATAACCTCCTCGGCTGAGTTCTCTTGTGCCGCTGCTTCTTGCTCCACATCAACGGCACCCCCCCAGCTCCCCAGGTACTATTCCACATCCCGGATACGGCAGTGTCACGCCGTCTTGGGTTTGACTTGCTTGAAAGCAGAGAGTCACACCGTACAAGCACTCCTGTCCGCCCTGAACGCACAGGTGGAAAAGTGGCTGACTCCGCAGCAACTGGATATCGGCAAAGTGGTGTGTGACAACGGAAAAAATTTGATAGCGGCATTGAAGTTGGGCAAGTTGACACATGTGCCGTGCATGGCACATGTGTGTAATCTGATCGTACAACGCTTTGTGCATAAGTACACAGGCTTACAGGACGTCCTGAAGCAGACCAGGAAGGTGTGTGGCCATTTCAGGCGTTCCTACACGGCCATGGCTCACTTTGCCGATATCCAGCGGCGAAACAACATGCCAGTGAGGCGCTTGATTTGCGACAGCCCTACACGTTGGAATTCAACACTCCTAATGTTCGACCGCCTGCTCCAACAAGAAAAAGCTGTTAATGAATATTTGTATGACCGGGGTGCTAGGACAGCCTCTGGGGAGCTGGGAATTTTTTTGCCACGTTACTGGACGCTCATGCGCAATGCCTGTAGGCTCATGCGTCCTTTTTTTTTTTTTTTTTTTTTTCAACGTATATTAAAATTTTTAGTATACAAATGTAAAAACATATCCCATGCTTTACCCATTTTACAGTACAACTGTACACATGCAACATAAAAGAAATCACTGAAATTCAACAATTCAACAACACAAAGCTTACATGGGCTTTGAGGTGTTTGCCAAAATGCATGTATTTGTAGCCCAGATATAACAGTGGCTATAATTAACCTATGTAAACTTGTCACATCTGGCACACTTATACATTACTAAACACAGAATAGTAGTGAACTAAAAAACAAATTAAAAAATTCTGGTATTTGAAGAATATATTCAAATCATTCGTTTTCTGCCTACATTTTGTCATTCAGTTTTCAATTCAGTACAAATAGATGTTCAGTGAATAAACAGCTTAATATGGGGTTGTTGCTTGCTAAAAACAGACAGTTATGCTTTCTTCAGAAAACAATTATTGAACATTTGAAACTCCCATAGAAAGTATGGCTTTCAACTTAAAATTTCAGCTTTGATGTTCAGCACATTACATGTATTTTTTTCAATATTTCGCTAAAACATAACAGTTAAAAAAAAACAAAAAACGTAAATATAACAAAACTACAACATTTATGCAAAAGGTTGAGGTCCTGCAGTAAATTGTTGATCAGATAAGAAGTTAGGTGGTATTATTTGTGAAAGCGGGTAAGAGAAGAGATTGGCTGGGTCAATGGACAATGGATTTACTGCATGAGTAGGGGGCAACATACCATGCCAGCCAGGGTAGGCTGCTTCTGGATACAATGGAAAAGATGGATATGGGAGACCTGCTGGAACAGTATTTGGCACATGGAGAGGTGGCATAATATTAGCACCCTGACTCTCTCCTATAATTACAGAGAATTATCCTGGGAACTGAAGGCCATTGCTCAAATTTTGGAGCATATTCATGATCTCAGGCATGCCAACTTCCTCTCCTGTATCCTCAGAATTCTGATTCCACTGCTCAAAATTTGGGAAACCTGGAGGAGGGAGCCCTTGCTCGGCCATTTGTCTCTCCTCTCGTTCAACATCTGCTAATATGTCAGAGAAAATATCATCTGGGATATCCAAACCTTCTTTATGTTTCTTGGAAGATTTTTTGGGATAAGCTGTCCAGGAAGGATGGCTTGGAAGAAGCAAGATCAGAAGCAGAATAGGATGGTTGTCTTCCAAACCTGGACCTCCCAAAGGACGCAATCTTTGAGGGATGGGTTGGCCGGCAGGTAGAGGCACTAGGAACGCCTCCATGCCATGACTTCTGATGATTGCATATCTCAGTTCCGATTAAGATAAGAATACAGCCGAGCATATGAAACTGCATCACTTGACGTTCTTTGATTCAGTCGGATCACACACATGTCCTTGGTGCACTCTGGCCAGATACGATCCACATATTCCCAAACAGACTCTTGCAAAATGCATCCTTCGGATGTTAACACTTTTGGTAAATCCTGGCAAAGATGACTGCTATAACCAAACTCTGGCGTGGCTGTAACTTTAAACTGCTTTATAGAGAACATGTGAAGGAATCCCTTCCACACACTTGAGTCTGCTGGATCTGTGAGTCTAGTATCTGGATAATACAATTTCTTGTTCTTCTTTTCAATGCATGAAGAATGTTGATTGCCATTAGTTATATGTTGTTTCCATATTTTCTCTGGTTTCTTGGTAATTACCCATTGGCTTAAGTCAGCATCACCTGGGGGGTTTATCGGCCCTTTGCATATAAGGCAGTCCTGATCTAAAAGGTGGCTCTTGTGTTGGGATGTTGTGTCCCTTTTCTCTGAGATGCAATCCTGCTGAGAATCCTGAGGCTGCCACACAGAATCAGACAGATCCTCTAGGGTCAAGTTCTGATCGGGCACGGTATCAATTTCAATTAACCCCTTGTGTGTCAGCTTTGTCATCTGAATCTGGTATGGCTGTCTTTCCTCTTTCTCGATTAGTTCCAGTGCATGTTTTCTCTTTTGAATTCTCCAGTTGGCCAGCTCCTGTGCAGCCATTTACGTTGCACTCATTAGAACCAAACACTGTGGGGTGATTTATGGCCCCCACCCACCGCGCAGGGGTGGGGGCCGAGGGGGGGAGGACAGTAGGTCCCCCCATTGTGATTTATGGCCCCCACCCACCGCGCAGGGGTTGGGGAGGACAGTAGCTCCCCCCAGTGTGTATCATGGGCTTTGAGGACAGGTGTCAATCCATACCTGCCAAGTGACCCTATGTAGGGGTAACAGTCCCTATTCTGCTCTGTGTCAGTGTGTATCATGGTCTCTGTGGACGGGGAACAGTCTCTATTCTGCTCTGTGTCAGTGTGTATCATGGACTCTGTGGACAGGGAACAGTCCCTATTCTGCTCTGTGTCAGTGTGTATCAGGGGTTTTGAGGACAGGTGTCAATCCATATCTGCCAAGTGACCCTATGTAGGAGGAACAGTCCCTATTCTGCTCTGTGGACGGTGAACAGTCTCTATTCTGCTCTGTGTCAGTGTGTATCATGGTCTCTGTGGACAGGGAACAGTCTCTATTCTGCTCTGTGTCAGTGTGTATCAGGGGTTTTGAGGACAGGTGTCAATCCATATCTGCCAAGTGACCCTATGTAGGGGGAACAGTCCCTATTCTGCTCTGTGTCAGTGTGTATCAGGGGTTTTGAGGACAGGTGTCAATCCATATCTGCCAAGTGACCCTATGTAGGGGGAACAGTCTCTATTTTGCTCTGTGTCAGTGTGTATCAGGGCTGGGCTTTGAGGACAGGTGTCAATGTTAGGTGATTTCTGCCCTTTATGGATTAAAAGCAGACTCTGCATCAACTGTGCAATTTTCCATGGGAGTTTTGCCATGGATCCCCCTCTGGCATGCCACAGTCCAGGTGTTAGTCCCCTTGAAACAACTTTTCCATCACTATTGTGGCCAGAAAGAGTCCCTGTTGTTTTTAAAATTCGCCTGCCCGTTGAAGTCAATGGCGGTTCGCGCGGTTCGCCGGTTCACGAACATTTGCGGAAGTTCGCGTTCGCCGTTCGCGAACCGAAAATTTCGGGTTCGCGACAACACTATAGATAACTGATTTGAAATATGTACAAAGACATATTACAACACATACCATATTTAAAATGATCAATTTCTTTTAATTTTACAGCATGTAGCAATCCTTACACATTACTGCACAAGCCCTGAGCTTTACTAACTCTTGGAATGGCTTTGCCAGTCAGGTGCCTCTCATTCTGGTCTATGGGGTCTAAAATGTTGGACATGGTTAACTTGGCACTGCAAGGATTAAAGTGCAGATTGGGGAAAAGCTTTTTAATTCTCTTTGCAGATATTAGACATTTTACAGCCACTAGCCTGCACACATATATCTTGCATCTGTGTTCCCATCACATATAATAAATCTGTAAACTGCCTATATCCCTGAATAGTTTGTAGGACGATGGACTGACTAGTAGATAGTAGACCCTTAATTCTGTACAGACCTGGGATTTCTAAATCCTATAGCTTAGTCATTAGTGTTCTACTTATAAAAAATGTTAACTGATCTGAAACTCCCAGAAACCTTTCATGTGTCTCAAGATGTAGTGTACAGCTTTGTTACTAAATACTGCATAAACCAAATATACTATATATTGGGGCTGATGTGTACTGTAGTCACTTGCTGCCGCCCAGTGATAGGAGTGAGCGCAGGACTTTTCTTTCTGCATTTGTATCCATTTCTTGTATTACTCAGCCTTGTTACAATGCAGCCGCCCATCCCATGTGTTCCCTATTAAGGGTTAATAATGTATAGGGGTGTATATAAAAAAATACCCCTTTCTGTCTCATTAGAGATTTTTGCCAGAGGCTCAAGGAAGCAAGGTGAATGGTTAGAGTTAGGACCCACCTAGGGGGGTCTGCCTTGACGTTGGCACGTGGGCTCATCCTCTCATGGCCATTGGAGGTAACTAAAAAACCTCCATTTGTTTAAAAATACATAGGGATTAAGGAGAGAGCGCAGGTAACTTGTTTTTCTTTGGTTTTTACTATACATTGGGGCTGATGTGTACTGTAGTCATTTGCTGCCGCCCAGTGATTGGAGTGAGCGCAGGACTTTTCTTTCTGTATTTGTACTAAATACTGCATGTTAGGATGGAGGGCAGAAACAGAGCTGTGATATAATCACACACAATAATAAGTTACATAGTTACATAGTTACATAGCTGAAAAGAGACATGTATCCATCAGGTTCAGCCTTTCTCACATATGTTTTTGCTGTTGATCCAGAAGAAGACAAAATAAAAACACATCTGCAGTGCTTACAATTTTGCAACAAAATTCCTTCTTGACCCCAAAATAGCAGTCATATATGTTCTTGGATCAATTAGTTATTAACCCACTTATTAGAAATTATATCCCGGTATATTATGTTTTTGGAAGTACTTATCCAATTGCTGTTCAAACATCTGCATGGTAACTAAAACCACCTCTTCAGCCAGAGAATTCCACATTCTTCTTATTCTTACTGTAAAAAAAAATGTTTCTTTGCCTTAGACTAAATCTCCGTTCTTCCAGTCTAAATGCATGGCCCAATGTCCTATGTATAGTTCTGTTTATGAATAGATTTCCACACAACGGTTTGTACTGGCCTCCAAATTTATTTGTATAAAGTTATCATACTCCCCCTGAGGCGCTGTTTTTTCAAACTAAATTTGTTTTTAAAATGTAATAATTTTTAAAAAGAAAGTATTTTAGAACAGTGAAATGGGATAGAAGAGGCAGGATTAAAATGTGCAACACTGCAAAAGTCTTTTTTAAAAAGCTACTTAAAATTGAACAGTCAAAACTAATGGCTAATACTTTTTTCACAAGTTATTTTGGCATCTGTCCCCTACATACATTATAGATGCATTTCCATTAATGTTCAGCAGACTTCTCGTCCTCTTACCTTTCTGAACACTAACCCTGGCTGTCTGATTAATGGTCAAGTCATTAGGAATATTCAGGGCACATATGTAAAGGCCCACATCGGAGGCATTGAAGCGCTCAAGATGAAGCTGAACCAAACCACGTGATAGGAAAGTGCTAGCCCGGTTATGGTATTTCTCACTAAAGAAGTTAAGGTTCATTGTAGTGTCAATGATCAGTTCTCGTTCACGATTCACCCGAAATTCATAACGCAGTTGATTGTTTGTGATGTTCTGGTATCGGCAGTCCAACCGCAATTTGGGACCAGCCCCAGATATACAGGCAGTGAAAAGGGTAATTTTCTGTCCACATGCTGTCTGAAATGCTGGAATATAATAAAGAGGTACACGTGTTAATATTGTAATGCTAAAACTTCAAATACAATAAAAGTGATAACAATGGATGAGGGGCAGACAAATATAATGACTGATGATGAATTTTATCACATGACAGGAGGCTTCATATTTTGCATAACTTTCTTTACTTTATGCCTCCAGCAGCACAAGTCAATCAGAAAACTTTAAACCAATCAGTAACATACATCACATCCATATATAAAGCCCTGACAGTCACATGATTTCCTCTTTCTTTGCTGCTTCCAGCCAAGGCACAGGTCAGAGTATTAGCTCTCTACTGTCTTTACCTATATGTAATACAATTTGTCTTCTGGCTCCTTTAAATCATTTTGGGGCATTGTACATTACTTTTCCACTGTCACCCCTTTCATCTGCCTCCCCTTTTCTCCCTTTACCTTATCCATCCTCCTCCCTGGACTGTTAGGTGTATTTTGTCATACTGCCTGTTTTCTCCCCTGCTGGGGTCTGTTACTGTTTGACTGCTTGCCTGTTGGTCTCTCGCGGTCCGCGGCTTTTTGCCGCGATCGCGCTGGACCGCCAGGTTTCAACAATAGTCCCAGGGTACTGAAGGGTAGGTGGGGGGGTTAGAGGGGGTGCTGTCCGATACCGTCAGTCAGCGATCGCGACCACGGACTGCGCGGCTAATTTGCGCGCGAACGGCGGCCATCTTGGATCTCGCGATACCGCGAGATCCTCGGCGGCCATCTTAATTTCGCCAGTTCGTGATTCCCACGAACTGGCACATAATTATCAATATCTAAATGTTTTTACACCAATAAATGGAAGATTTCATTATGTGGGATTCATATGCTACATGTCATATATCTAATCACAGTCCTGGGCTGGAGACACTGCACTGTGGGTCTGTATACTACCAAACACCAAGTCAGCAGGATACCTCCCATCAGGCTCAGGCTACATTACAACAAATTGGATATGTGCCATTAAAGAATTACATGAATAAAATTGGTCCTACCCACAGGACACCTAACCTAGTTTTATAGGTAAAGTGTAAAAACTCCTGATATTGTCGGAAATAGAAGTTTTACCACATAATATAAAGGTGTAAAACCAAACACACTTCTCACTGCAGTTAATCCCTGCAACTCTGTGTTAAAGGGCCACTGCAGGTAACTTACCATTAGGACTGGATTGCACCAAACCAGGAACAACTCCCATCAGGCTAAGCACACTTCTCACTGCAGTTAACCCCTACAACTCTGTGCTAAAAGGCCACTGCAGGTAACTTACCATGGGGATTGTATTACACCAATCCAGGAACTACTCCCATCAGGCTCAGGCTGCACTGCCCAATTAGATGAACACTCAGAAGGCTATGATGGTTGGTACAAAGCACTGAAGAACTAGCCAGAAGTCATTTCAAACAACAACAACTAAAGATCTGGCGTTATCCGAAGTGACAATTTTGTTTTACAAAGGGTGACCACCACGCCCAATCAGGGGCTTATAGCAAAGTACGCACAATCCGCAATGGCGAAATTTCCACAAAATTCCATACACAAGGGTGACTCCTTACAAAAGCGTACTGAGGTCTTCGATACCTCCCATTACTGGGCTTACGTCCCGACCATTACCGGGCTCCGTCCCGACCATTACCGGGCTCCGTCCCGACTATTACCGGGCTCCGTCCCGACCATTACCGGGCTCCGTCCCGACCATTACCGGGCTCCGTCCCGACCATTACCGGGCTCCGTCCCAACATTAAAGACCGTTCACCCCGGTCGATAAGAGGGTAACCCCTCTTCAGACCACTAGTCAAACTCCTAGTGGGACTGAT
Organism: Pelobates fuscus; assembly: GCF_036172605.1. NCBI lineage: Eukaryota > Metazoa > Chordata > Amphibia > Anura > Pelobatidae > Pelobates > Pelobates fuscus. The sequence continues at coordinate 81,420,138 of NC_086327.1, read as the reverse complement.
TACATGGTACCTGGGTGCCCCCCAGTTGTACGTGGAAGCCACTGTGTAGACACATACGCACTGACGTATACTCTGTCTCCCCACAGACGGAGAAAAATCATACTACCATTGTGTCAGACAATCCACAAGACCCTCGTCAGGGGATGAGGAACCATTATCTCCATCGTCCTTAGAAATCATAGACGAATGGAGGGCAGAGGACTCTCCCTCAGAGGAGGAGGTCTGGCAAGACATACCTCAGGAAGTCAGAGAACCCAACCAAGGCCCGGAAGGGCTAAGGACATATAGATATTGGGGTCTAACCCCCACGCCCTAGGACGGGCTGATAACCACGGAGTACGATCTGTTACTGTATGCCAGATCGGAACACAATGGACACATGTATGTCGACAGCACCAAGAAAAGAGAGCTCACGGTGCTGCCAAACTCCACAGTACTGTACCCAATAAGGGTGACCCCTTGGATAATTTGGAGTCTACCGTACCTCCCCATACAGGCTTACGCCCCGACATTCCTGACCGTTCAGCCCGGTCTTATTGAGGGCAACCCCCTCCCCAGACCACTCCAGGAAATCTCTAAAGTGGTACTGATGGAAACAGTTCTGGGCGAACCCCAGCGGTATGTGGAGACCCACTAGTGGCAATAAGTGTATTACCGTACCCGACACCTGTCTCGGTACCCCACAGACCGGAAGAGGGTCCCAACAGGCCATAAGAGACATACATACAGGGCTGACCCCCTACGCCGGGTGACCCCAGGATAGTCTTAACCTTGGCGCTAGTGGCATAGGTACGAAGGGGTGATCACCGCGCCCTTGTCTAGGGCTTCTACCTTCAAAGTATGCTCTGGCATTACATGCACAGACCAGGGCACACAACATGCTTGTGTTCCGACACCTCTATGTTCCAATTGGAGGACCCATACGCCTTTCCCTTAACCGAGAAGGAGAACTCACTATACCACCAAACTCCACAACTCTAGGACATATAAGGATGAACCATTAGATTATACATAGGGAGACTTTCACGTCTCCCATACCAGGGTACATCCCGGTCCTACAGAGGGTGTCCTCATTCTCAGACCACTACCCAGATCCTGCGAAAGTGGTACCGATTAATCGAAATGCTGGGTGACCCCGGTTATACACAGAGACACACTGAGGGGCAATAAGCGTACTGTTGTACAATCCTGACTCCACAGACCGAAAGGGTGTGAACCAACAGGTCGGATTTCCCTCAATTCACCAAACAAATTTCCAGGTGAGGATTAAGCCGCCAGGGCAGCTCCGGGGGAAGAAGCCCTCTCCAAGAGGCTGGCTAACAAGTCGGGCACCTTACCACCTAAGCACCATGGGAAGGGCCCAACGCGACTTCCCCTAAGGGGAAAGAGAACACCCCGACTTAGCGGAACCGTCTCTCAGAACGTCCTACACATTGAACATCTCAGACCCCTTCATCAGGGTACGAGGACTCCATTCTTCCCTTTCTCTGGAGATCATAAGAGAACGGAGAGTCTCCATCGGAAGAAGAAAAGTGACGGAACCCGCCTGGCAAGAAAAGTTTTTCTTTTGGCACACTGGGAAACCTCAGTTAACTCGCGTACCACCAGACACCCAGGATCATCCGAAAAGGTTTTCTGCCGAAGCACTGGGCACACCTTGCAAACCTCCGGCTTCAGGGAAAGAAGTACGAAACAAGCTCAGGATGGAATGCCCATGTCATCTAGGAACGAACAAGATAGTCCTCAACAGGGAGCTCGGTGTCACTACAGGGATATCTATGCCCCGATCAGATCGAGGTCCATGTAAAGTAGTAAAGAAGAAGACAGGAGACTCTCATCGTCATCAACATAGGCCAACCCAATGGTTTTGGGGACGTACCGACATCTCAAGAAGGAAGGTATACATCTATTAGGAGACCTACTCCTCGAAAAGGTTTTTTGCAAGGTTAGATTTGAAAGGACACTTACCTACTGGTTCACATAGTACCTCAAGAAGTTTTGGAAGCTGGTCAGGACGCAATGAAGAGCAAAGGGTATCCGCTGTAACACTGGCTGACCCTTTGCAAACCCAAGTCCTAACTGCGTAGACAAACTAGATTTATTGTCACAACTCCTGGAATGGTTGGGGTTCATAGTGAACGGAGCGGAGTCGATTCGATTCCAGTTCCGAGTAACTACGTACCTCTACTTCGGAATAGATTTCACATTGGACGGATTGCACTTTCCCCACATCAGCGATAACGACTTTAGTAAGGAAATTCGACGGATATGACGGAAAGGCTCCATAGTACCTTGACCACTTCCCAGGACCACTTCACTGACGGGCCAGACATCGGCTGAAAGCTCGCTGCATGAGATCCGGGCACACCTACGAAATTGGGATCAGAACGGCAAGGACTTCGATAGTACTCGTTACAGAGGTAAAGGAGCTAAGCGGGACTTCTAGAATGATTGTCTTTAATTGGGATCATCCTCTGCTTCTTCAGTTTTAACGTGCCTTCGGGCAGATCAAAGGGAGAACATCATCGATTGTTAACGCAGGAGCGGCTAGAGTTGGTGGATTGGTGTCTTCCAAGGGAGACTGGTATGTCAAGGGACTATCGCAACCAACTAGAGTCATGGGACTCATGGACAACAGGTATTCCCCGAAATTATTTATCCACATGGAACACTTGGAAGTCACTGGGGTATGGAAAGGGACTACGATCCTTTTATTACCCCTATCTACCTCGATATTGAATCTTGCTCATAATTTTCACGACGGGCCGATCGGAACGATCCGACCGCTCCATTAACGGGATACGTTCCGTTACTTCAACAGCGCATAGCACGATTCACGTCACTCGGGTCGATCAAGAACCTTTGATAGACCGTTTTTTCCGCGGGGTAGCATACAGTCCAAAACCATGAGTTAAAGTATCACTGTTGTGAGACTTTGATTGGGTTTTTTTTTCGGAACTAGTCAGATAACACGAACCTATCCCTCCGTCAACCGTCAGTCATAATCACAGTATGTTGGATTTTCGTCGGATATCAGATATTCTGGAGTTCGACGTATATGGTTTTTCGGTATCACCTGAAGGAAGGACCTCTACGGTGTCTCGTAGAACTAAATCTTTTTCGCGTCCGTGTTTTACCCTGTCCCCGGCGTTTTTTCCCAGTCTTTGTGCAGTTATAGCGGTTTTTGGTTATATGGAGATCCCGACAACACTTAGATTGACACATTCAGACATCGGTGGGGATTATAACAACCATACAAGCCAGTTACCATGAACACTCCATCTAGATGGGTTCACTGGTTGTCATCGTTAACGGGGGAGGAGACGTGCTTTAGGTACTCATTCGGTACGAGACACGTCTGCTTCTCAGGCCTTCACGAGGGGCCTCAACATTTTTTTTTCAGGCGGCGAATTGGACACGGCGAGACAACTTCCGTATATTTATTTCGTCAACCACACACGCACCCTTTCGATCATACCACAGCTTTAAAAATGCAAAATACGAAGCCTCCTGTCATGTGATAAAATTGTAGATTATGCTAACGTAGTGTACCTATAATCTTAATTTTAATAATGACAGGAGGCGAGTATTTTCCCTCCCTGTTTCCCTCCCTATACTCTGGGAAATTCTAATTTTCTGGTTATCATTTTCAGTCTAATTGTAAGATTTTGGATATTTCAGTATATTTATGGGATGCTTATTTGGTTGACGGGTGTTACAGCCGTGGCGATTATTAAAGTAAACCATGGTTGTTTAATGTTGCAATTTTTTTACGTAATATAGATATAGATACATATAGTACTGTTTTTTTAATGTGGACATCAGTTGGGTTCCACCACCTTTCACGTATTTCTGTTCTTTTCAGAGTAACCATCATAAAGATAAAGATCAAGATAAAGCTGGAAGGTTTTTTCAAGTCATGTTCCAAATTATGTTCTACACGTTACTCAAGACTGTTATTTGAATTCCCTGACGTTATAATGGACTGTTTTCGCATCAAAGAAAGAGGAAATCATGTGACTGTCAGGGCTTTATATATGGATGTGATGTATGTTACTGATTGGTTTAAAGTTTTCTGATTGACTTGTGCTGCTGGAGGCATAAAGTAAAGAAAGTTATGCAAAATACTCGCCTCCTGTCATTATTAAAATTAAGATTATAGGTACACTACGTTAGCATAATCTACAATTATTATTGCAAAGTTCAACTATTATATGTTACTAATTTGTTAGTGTTTTGGATCTTTTTTAACTCCTATGGGTGAGCCAAAAAGTAGTTTGCAATTAAAGGTAAACTTTATACAATCAAAGTGGTCAAAATGAACAACACTCTCTTAAAACATAATTTTTAAATCCTCGAAATCAAGTATCAATCCAAAAGTATATACGGCAAATGCAGACATTACAAATATATATGGTGTAATGGTCCAATCAATCATAAGAAGATTACCAGTGGTAACAGACATTCTTCTACACAGAGTTTACCAACATAAGTAAAGAACTTTAAGAGTTTTAATACAAGACAGAGTAGTGGACCTAAGGGGCACAGCTAAGCAAATTGTAGATTATTATAAATATCTTTACAGTGGACCATGGATGGCAAATTGTAATGCCCATAGTTTTTGAGCCACCTTTGACGAAACCATCAAGGAGTTATTTAACATGTTGAAACTCTAAAAAAAAACAATAAAGCCGAGGTCTGAATGTCTTTTTATAAAAGTTTCCATCACCTGATTGTGCCTAGACTTTTAACATTGTTCAACTATGCATTGATTCCAAAAGAGATATTGGAAGAGAGCATTGAAGCTTTGCCAAAATAAGGCAAAGATAGTACTACTTGCTCTTAGTATAGTACTCTTATTAACCTTGGATTGGAAGGTTTTGAAAGAAATCAGACTCCCAGACAGATTTAGATCGGCTGACAAGATCCTTGGTAAGTTTTTCACCTTGGGAGTCTTATCTCCACCTATACCAGTATGAAATGACACGAGACAAGGCTGCTCCTGATCTTCATCACTATTTGCAATTTGTATTGAACCTTTAGTGTGCACTATAAGAAATAATGGTGACGTAGGAGGAATAATATGTGGCACTTCAGAATATAAAATCAGGCTATTCAAGAATAATATTCTACTTTGTGTAATATATGCAAATGTTTCACTTCCTTGTATATACCAGATAATTTCAGAGTTTTAAAATATCTCTGATTATATGCTTAAAAGGCCACTACAAACACACACACACACACACACACAGAGATTCAGAGGTTTCTTCTCTTACTCCTCTACTATAACTATAACCACTCAACTCATATCCTTTTATCTTGCTGTACACCATGAAGGTGGTTTGTGGGTTCCTAGTGCATCTTTTTACTAGAGATCAGCTCTGTTTGCATAGGAATTAAAGTAGAACTTGTTGAAGATTTGTTGGGTTGAGGCTGAGGATTCAGTTTGCCTGCCTTTGTGCTTGCAATCCCTACCCATGGTCCATATGAACAAAAGATATTTACTATATATGTTGCCAAATACAGCTGAAACACATAAACTTAGGTGTGGGTGTTACTATAGAGATGGTCTTTCGATCCATAGTTCAATAATGAAACCAACAATGTAAAAATAGAACTAAATTATTTTCTTGGTGGTTCTCCTACTCTATAACAAGTATCAGAGATATGTAAATTTGTCTTGAAGCCATCATGAGCCTACATGGAGGAAATGATCCATATGCCTGCACAAGAATATGGAACATGATTGTCAATGATGGAATTTTGGCTTGGACATGGGGCTTCTTAATCAATAATCTCATTCTCTTAGAATTTATTTACAAATACAGGACTCATGTCCTGGAAGTCATTTCTAGAATCCAGGTTAAAATTTAGCCGTAATGGGAAAAATGTGGTTCCACGGTTTTTGTTCTAGCTTTGAAATTATATCCCATAACATCACAATGCTCTTCTATTCCCCTGAGATTACAAGTGCATGTTGTGGTGTGTTGAAGTTAGCAGTCTCTAGAGGCAGCCTGCAGGAGAGACTCTGTGACCATCTGAGTTTGCGATGCATATCTTGCAGGTATTCTCCGTGTATGCAGACCCTGGATATTTTATGAGAAAACAAGACACACAATCCAGACATGGTGTGCGGGCAAAGTCCACTAACTATTGGTCATGAAGGAATTTTACAGTTTCACCTGGTAGCCTCTCCATTAATTCCCAATATTTTGGGGTTGCCATGGTTGAAAATAAACAACCCTCTTATTTGTGGGATTAAAGGAACGGTGTCTTTTGCATTCCCCTTATTGTGGACAAAAGTGTCTATCCAGGTCCTTCCCTGTAGTACACATCAACACTATTTTAGATGGTAATAAGCACAGTCAAGAAATCTCTCTTCCTTATCTTTACATGAAATACAGTGATGTGTTTGACAAAAAATGAGTAGGCGCACTACCACCACACCATTCATATGTCCCATAGATGTGCTTCCTAGAGCACCTGTTCCATTCAGACTCAAAACTGCATCTGCATATACCAAATGCAACCTATGAGCGGCCTATAACTTACTCCTGTTAAGAGTGTGAATGAATAGAGAAACACACTCAAAACCAAATATGGTTACTTTCAGTATCTGGTCATGTCCTATGGACTATGTAATGTCCCCGCCACCTTTCAACATTTTGTCAACGATATCTTCAGGAACTTGCTTGAGCAATACGTAGTGATGTACCTGGATGATATTCTGATATCCTCTCCTGATATAGAGACCCATCGTCATCACATATGTACAGTTCTTGGCAGACTACGTGTCAGGCTTACCTTGCTGGGAGTCCAACATGCAGAGATAAATGCTCACCCTTGCAATTAGACACAGGCCGAGGTGGTCAAGGTAGAACGCACCTGGCCTGTGAATCTGTGCACGGGGGCTGTGCAGGTGAATGCTTGAAGTCGCAGTACAGAAAAGGGAATCCAGGAGAATAGTCGTAGGTAAGCCAATGGTCAGAGGGTGCCAGAAATCAGGAGATATGAGTAACAAGCCGAGGTCAAGGGATGCCAGAGGTCAGGGTACAAAACGAGTAGCAATCCAAGGTCAGGACAATACTGGAACGTGGAGTAGCAATTCTCTAACCAGAGTCATTGAACTGACACTGCCCTTAGGGAGGTGCAGTGTCTTATACCTTGTTGATTAGGTATCTGATTCAGCTGGAGAGTTACTGACAGGTCTGAGCCAGGTGAAGTCCAGCCCCCTAGTGCTGCAGGCAATTCAGGTATAAACGGGAGATATCCAAAGTCCTGAAATGGTTCAGAGGCAACAGAGCAGGTCCAGAACTGCCAAGTACACAGGTTCAAATCCCTCTTCAGGCAATAAGGGGGTGACCCCGTCTGGCAGTCTGGAGGTCACGGTGTGAATCCTGACAGTACCCTCCCCTTAAGGACGCACTCCGGGCATGAACAGATTCTTTTTGGGAACTGTAATCCTCGTCTTCGGACTCTGTATCACTTAAGAAGTCCTTGTAGTCGAAGTTTCCAGAGCGGAGACCCTCAGTCGGGGACTTTGGGGTGGCAGTGTCGGGTACTGATGGACAGAGGTCTGGGCCATTCAGAGGCTTGGTGCAGGCGGAAATAACCTTTGTCCCAGGAGCCATTTTATCTGAAACTTTTTCCTTAGGTGAGTCCTCTGGAGGTGGTTCTCCTTTGGGTAGGTAGGGAGTGGTGGAGGTGCTTGCTCTTTCTTGAATAGTAGATTCATCAAGAAGAGGTACAGATGTGTCTGGAGCAGGAGGTAGAGATTTTTCAGGGGTACCGGTAGCTGATTCTAAGGAAACACAGGTTGTATTAACTACCGTGGTCTGAGTACCCTTATGTGTCACGGAGCGTGGACCAGACTGACAGCGACTTTGGTGTTTCTCAGGCAGAGGTGCAGAGTTGGCCGGATGGGTATGCATAACCCCAACTTGAACAGTTTTTGGTCGATGAGGGCGAATTGGGCAGAATGAGATAAAGTGCCCCCTTTCACCACAGTAAAAACAAAGGCCATGATTTCTCCGCCGGTCTTTTTCTTCGCTAGTCACTTTGGGCTGGACCAATTCTATTTCCATAGGCTCATCTGAGTCAAGAGGAAGGTAAGATTCCTCTGGGGCCTTCCTAGGAACAGGAGCAAACCGAGGCAACACGGTTTTGTGGTATTGGTACAGATTCCTTTTGTTTCTGGGAATCTGTGATCCTCTGGGACGTGGTGCTGGTTTAGGCACAGCGGTCTTGCTATCCATAAGTTCAATTGGTAACGATGGTTTTTCCCATGATGAACCCGAGAAAGTTTTTCGGCCTTTCTTTCTCTAAGCCTTCGGTCAATGCTGATTGATAGTTGAATCAGCACGTTTAATGTAGTAGGAAGTTCAGTTCTAGAAAGTTCATCCTTTACTCCTTCGGATAACCCAATTCGAAATTGGTTGCGCAGGGTTATATCGTTCCATTGAGTTTCTATTGCCCATCTTTTAAACTCAGCTATGTAATCCTCGACAGGTCTATGTTTTTGCTGGAGGGTTCGGATGGTTAGATCAGCTGTAGACTGTTTATTAGGATCTTCGTAAAGGAGAGACATAGCTTCAAAGAACTCGTCCAATGAGTCTAAGATGGGATCATCATTTTCCAAGAAGGAGTGGGCCCAGGCCATAGGTTCACCTCTTAGGAAGGAGATAACTGAACAAACCTTAGATCTTTCAGTGGGATAAGATCGAGGTTTTAGAGCAATCAATAGTTTGCAGGAATTTAGGAACTCCCTGTATTTTGATCTATCTCCAGAAAACTTCTCCGGATTACAGACAGCAGGGTCGCTAGCTGAGTGCATAACTGTAACCGGTTCTGGGACTGGGCGTACTGTGCCTTTAAGAAATAAAACTTCCTGCTGTAGCTCCAAAACAGTCTGGGTCAGGCTGGACACTTGCTGAGCAAGGGAGGTGAGCATTATCTCTGTGGACTCCATAATGGTCAGTTCAATCTGTCAGGCTTACCTTGCTGGGAGTCCAACATGCAGAGATAAATGCTCACCCTTGCAATTAGACACAGGCCGAGGTGGTCAAGGTAGAACTCAAATGGCCTGTGAATCTGTGCACGGGGGCTGTGCAGGTGAATGCTTGAAGTCGCAGTACAGAAAAGGGAATCCAGGAGAATAGTCGTAGGTAAGCCAATGGTCAGAGGGTGCCAGAAATCAGGAGATACGAGTAACAAGCCGAGGTCAAGGGATGCCAGAGGTCAGGGTACAAAACGAGTAGCAATCCAAGGTCAGGACAATACTGGAACGTGGAGTAGCAATTCTCTAACCAGAGTCATTGAACTGACACTGCCCTTAGGGAGGGGCAGTGTCTTATACCTTGTTGATTAGGTATCTGATTCAGCTGGAGAGTTACTGACAGGTCTGAGCCAGGTGAAGTCCAGCCCCCTAGTGCTGCAGGCAATTCAGGTATAAACGGGAGATATCCAAAGTCCTGAAATGGTTCAGAGGCAACAGAGCAGGTCCAGAACTGCCAAGTACACAGGTTCAAATCCCTCTTCGGGCAATAAGGGGGTGACCCCGTCTGGCAGTCTGGAGGTCACGGTGTGAATCATGACACTACGTCAGTACCACCTACACGAAAAACTCGAAAAATGCATCTTTGAGACCACACAGATAGAATTCTTGTGCTAGGTCCTGACTCCTGGACACCCTGGTATAGATTCTCGTAAAGTTTAAGCAAATATGAAATGGCCTACAGCTCTGAAAAAAAAGGTAATACAATAATTTCTTCATTTCGCTAGCTTCTACAGGATGTGCATATGTTACACGAGTGGTCCACCCATTGACAACTCTCAATAAAAGCCACATCACGTTCCAATGGTCGATGAACTTAAGCATCTAATTCCCCCACTCTATGCGTTCCTTTAAAACCATATTTCATGGAGGTTGATGCTTCTGAAGTAGCCACCGGAGCCATATTGTCACGGAGAGGTGAGATCGACGACCACCTACACCATGTTGTCTTTTACTCTACGAGATTAAGTTCTGCTGAAGCTAATTAAGATATAGGCGATAAAGAACTCCTAGCTATCAAGAGTGCTTTGGAAGAATGTCTCCAATCCTTATTGTAAAGTGCCTCCAATCCAATCACCATATACACTGATCACTGCAACCTTGAATACTTCAGATTATAATGTAGACTCAGTCCAAGACAAGCAAGTTGAGCCCTTTCTCCCCCTGCTTCCAGTTTCACATCACATACTGTCCAAGTTCAAAAATTGGGAAAGCTGACGCTTTGTCTCATATACTCTGGCCAATCAATTCAACAGTTGAACCAACCAAAACTATATTACACAAAGGACATTTACTGGCAACCCATTCTCTTCTATTGGAAAAAATCCAAAGACTTTCACAAGAGATCACCATACCAAATCCTCCCCCAATGAAGTGCCACAATACCTTGATCTCGTGCCACAATACCTTGATCTCTAGTTACAGAAGCATGAGACAGACCTATGACTCGGTACAACAATAATTTGGTGACCCTTAATGTGGAACAATGTAAAGGCTTGCTCTGTCTGTTCCAGGTCCAAATACCCTCCTACTTGTCCAGATGGTTTATTACAACCCTTTCCAGGCCTTGTGCCTGTGCACCTAGCTTCATTATGTCTGATAGAGACCCTCAGTTCTAATTCTTGAGATTGTTGTGTAAACATGTACAAATCCAGTTATGTCTGTCCACTGCCTTCCACCCCCACACGAACGGTCAGACCTAAAGAGCAAGACGCTTCAACAATATCCACAATGTTATACAACTCATTTACTAAATGACTGGCAGCAGAATTTGCTTATAATTTGCACATGCACAGTTCTCATCATAATTCTCCTTTCTACGTCAATTATGGTCAGTGCCCTTCCTATTGTATTTTGATAACCAACCCCTTCTAGACTGCAAGCTCGTCTGAGCAGAGTCTTCATTAACCTATTGTTCCTGTAACATTTGGTCTCCATCTAATATATTGTTACAGTTTCCCCTTTTATAATATCGTAAAGCACTGCGGAATAAGTTGGCGCTATATAAATTCCAAAAATAATAATAATAATCATCCAGTCATGTTCCCTGATTAACCCATCATAAGTCCTGTCTGAAGTGGAACAATTCACCCGTGATCTCCATAGGGAATTTCCACGCACTGAAATCATCCTACAAGAGTCACAGAAGAAGTATGAACTCTGTGCCGACAAGAGATGCAGTCCTACTTCCAAATAGCATGTAGGACAAAAAGTATGGTTATCTGCCAAGCACTTGAAGTTGTCTTGTCTAAACAAGAAACTAGTACTGAAATACATGAGTCCATATCAATTCGTCTCAATCCTCTCTCCTGTGACGGTACGGTTACAACTTCCATACTCTCTGTAGGTACATCCTGTGTTTCATGTATCCTTGTTTGAACCCTAGATAACCGGCTGATTTGCCGACAGACATCCTCCTACTACCAGTCCTATCCAAGTCAATGGTGAAGAGGAGTACAAAGTCACAAAAATTCTATACTGCCATATATAATGTAACCGATTGGACTATCTTATCCAATAGCAAGGCTATGGACCAGAAGAGTAGTCCTGGGAACCTGCCTCCAGTGTCCATGCTTTTGATCATGTCCGTTCATTCCATCAAATTCATCCTGGGAAGCCATCATGCGTGAATACAGGAGGCAGGCCAATTCGCGACATGTCTCCTGGGCAACACAAGATGCCAGGGAGACGTGCACACTCTGACCATGCTGCAAGAGAGCCCTGTGGGTGTGGCTACAAAGTATCCTCCACTGACAAAGGTGTGTTTGATGAGGTGTGGCTTCTAATAGGCACCCTATTTAAACAGTTGAACACCTGGGCTATCATTGCTCAGTTGTTCTGTGCTGTTTATCAAAGAAAACTCAGCTATAGTTCCCTGCTTTATAAACATGTAACCAAAATCTGGGTCAATCCAACTATAGGGAAATAAAAAAATAACATAGTGCAACTCTGTTTATGATATATGACAATGGTATGTGCCAAATGGATCACTCACACTTTAACTGTTAAAACAGGGCATATCAAGATTCCTTGTGGCTCTCTGATGTTTCTTTGGTTCCCAATTGGTTCAATCTCATATATGTAGAGAGAAAAAGAAGCATCCAAAATTGAAAAATAGAAAGGCTTGTGCAAAGTACAAAAAGCATTTATTACTTACACATAGGTAAGGATCAGTCAGCATAAAATCAAATGAAAACTGCCCCCAGTGTGTCCAACGCGTTTCTTCCCACTTCAGGGACTTCCTCAGGGACCTTGTAGCAGTATGACTGATAAATCGTGTATAAAAAACATTCCCTCTCCCTCCCCCTTAAATACACCCCACAATCCATCATTCTTGGCTCCACCGGTGAGATTCAGCTGATCGCGATCAAGACGCGATCACTTCCTGGTTCCGGGTGGATGACGTCATCACGTTCCGTTCCGGACGTCCGCCGTGCGTTCCATTCGTATTTTGTTTGCGTTCCACCCGTTTTTTCTCTTTTCTTTCCGTAGATCTTATTCCTTTTCTTTTGCAAACGGTCCATTAGGGTGTAACCAATCAAGACTCATTGTGTGGTGCATAATGGGAGCATGTAGAGGGGAATAAAAATATATTTAAAACGAGCTAAATGAATTTGCACATTCTCCTTTCTATCGATTATATGACACTATATCTGAATATATTTGAATCTGGAAGTATTCTTGGACATGGTTTGCAGGGAAATTGCGTCCTTACCAATGGACGACTTCCAATCACAGTCGGGGGGTAATCTCTCTAAACAGGAGAGGATGGCCATTAGTCAGCTCCAAGCCAATAAGGACCTGATTATTAAGCCATCCGACAAGGGAGGGAATGTGGTGGTTATGGACAGGGATTACTATGTGAGGTTGGCTGAACTCCTTGTATTGGACGAAAAGACATACCGTGTGATAAAGAGTGATCCTACCTCACTTTTTCTGACTGAATTGCGCACACTTTTGATAGGCGCTATTGATATGGATTTCATCTCGAAAGATGAATTTGAATTTATGAATCCCAAAGACCCAGTTCTGTCAACCTTTTATTGCCTACCCAAGGTACATAAATCCATGTCTGACGTAACGGGCAGACCGATCGTATCTGGGTGCGGCAATCTCACTCAAAATGCTAGTGTGTTTCTGGATAGGGTCCTATCCCCGATGGTACAAGAACTACCCTCACATCTTAGGGACACTAAGCAGTTACTCGGGTTTCTTAACCAGACTAAGCTTCCTAACCAAGCTAAACTGTGTAGCCTGGACGTGGAGGCACTGTATAGCTCAATCCCCCACGAATTATGAATTGAACACTGTAGATTTTTTCTCTCACTGAACCTTGAACTACCTGAGAGATATATTGACTTTATATCAGATCTATTAAGATTTGTTTTGACCCACAATGTATTTCTCTTTAATGGTAAACTGTTTCATCAAGTGAGGGGCACGGCCATGGGGACACCATGTGCACCATCATATGCAAATCTACATTTGGGCTGGTGGGAGAGAGCAATCAGGGAGGACCCTACCCTTAAACAATATATGGACTGTGTCCTACACTGGAAGAGGTACATTGATGACATCCTTATTGTTTGGATGGGTACCTCGGAGCACTTTGGGGATTTCGTTACAGCCCTTAACGACAATACTCAAAATCTACGCTTCACGAGTGAGATAGGGGGCTCCAGCTTAAGCTTCTTGGATGTGACTTTAGAAATAGGAGTCACGAATGAAGTACACACTACCCTTTTTCGTAAAAAGACAGCTACTAACAGTCTTTTAGACTGGTCTAGTCATCACCCTACCCCACTGAAAGCTGGAATTCCGATCGGCCAGTATTTGAGGTTACGTCGCAATTGTTCAACTCTGGATGACTTTAAATCCAAAGCAAGAACGTTAAGGCTGTCATTTAGGGAAAAAGGTTATCCTAATAGGGTCCTCAAAAGAGCTTATGCTAGAGCCCTCTCAACAGAACGCCAAGTTCTTATTGACGATAACACCGCGAAACAGGAGGGTCAAACAATAAGGTGCATAGGAACATTTGATGCAGGCTGGGCTAAGATGATGGGAATCTTTAAGAAATATTGGCCCATCATATCTTCGGATAAACACCTTAAGGAGGTAGTGCCCACATACCCCTCCATAACGGCACGTAGGGGACGGAATCTGCGAGACTTACTTGTTCCAAGTCACCTTTCCCTACCAACTAAGTCAGGACCCTTTGGTAACTACTTACCTATGGGCACATATCGATGTGGCCACTGTAGTGCCTGTCCATATATCAATAAGAATTCCAGGGTCTGTACCAACAGTACTAAGTCGGAGACATTTAATCTTCGCTCATTCATTAATTGCCGTACCACTGGGGTGATTTATTTACTCACATGTTCATGCGGCTTAATGTATGTGGGCAAGACATTCCGACCTTTTAAACTCAGAATTAGGGAACATGTAAATTCGGTAAGGAGACGGTTGGAAACCCCCATATCAAGACATCTACATCTTTTCCACAACCACTCCTCAGAGGGAATACGCTTTATGGGGATAGAACACATCCCTCAACCCCCACGGAAAGGCGGTTGGGATACTAAACTCCGTCAGAGGGAGGCATACTGGATCTTTAAACTCCAAACTTTATCACCAAACGGTCTCAATGAGGGGTTTTCATATACCCCGTTTATTTAACTAATGATCCATATTTAGTAATTACGTGGGCTACCAAATGCTAAATTATGATTTATTGATTTTTTATTTTTAAAGTTTTATTTGAATTTTTTCCTTTCTTGTTTCATTTGTGCATATTATTTAGGGATCATTTAACTAATCATATGGCATATCTCTATTGATAACTCCGGATGGTCCGTACAAAACATGCATCACCTATTGGGTTACCCGTAATTGAACCCACTTACTTGTCACTTTTTCATTATAATCCTACCTTTCAGTAGGATTTTACATCATTTTGGATATATATTGGCGATGAACATCTCGATGGGACAAGTGTATATATATATTTATGAGAGACTTATTCGTCCTTGTCTTCTCACTATCTATAAACATTATAACGGGATTTGACACTCCACCCACTTAGTGACATCCTCGCAATTTTGATTGATACTGTCAGTGGTGTAGGAGTAAGTCCCGCCCATCTGGTGACGTCTTATTTGATGCATTGTAAATGGCGAGTAACGTAGGGGGTGTTGCGGCGGTTACTCCCCGCCCATCTCCCTCCCCGCTCACGTGATTCAAGGATGACGTAATTACCACGTGGGTTGCAGGGAAGTGGATTGGTCGGCAGAGTTGCTGACAGCTGGGCGGGCTTTCCCGTCCGGACCAATGGCAAGTAAGCACTGGGGATACGAACCAGCTGATATGGGTCTGCTTAATTTTGTACCGGCTACTTAAGGAGTTGGAGGCAGCCCTATGATTGTTTGCATTTTGCCCCTGACGACGGCGTTGTCAGGGTACCTGAGGTCTCTACCTCTAAGGGAGGTAGAGACTTGGTGGTTTATCCGTCCAGGCGAGCTGTTTCCTCCGTTCCTCGCGGTTCATCCAGCTACTTAAACACCGGCCGCGAGGAATCCACGTCCTTTTCTAGCAGGACGCTCAATACGTGACGTCATGACGCTATCACGAGCGACCTGTCACTCAAGTGTCCGATATCCAATCGGCACTTGTCAGAGGCGTGCTTACCATCCGGAGCCAGGGTATTTAAGCTTACTTCTCTCTTCAGCTCATTGCCCTGTCGTGGTTCTAGCTTGTCTAGTCACTCAGTGCTCTGGTATTCTTGTTTGCTCTATTTGGTTTTGACTCGGCTTGTTGTACTTCCCTGATTCTCTGTTCTCCCTTGACCCGGCTTGTCTCTCGCTTATCTGTCTTCTCGTTCCCTCGACCTCGGCTTGTCTCTGACTATTCTCTATTACTCTCGGTACGTTAGTCCGGCCATTCTAAGGCCCGGTATACGTACCTTTCCACTCTTTGTACTCTGCGTGTTGGATCCCTGTCCCGATCCTGACATTACGACAGGGCCAATGGATCCTGCAGGTACAAACAGTCAGCTTGGTTCTTCTGATCCCAGGTTTGACGCCATGGAACATAGGATGGATCAGATGGCTTTAGCACTACAGGCACTTTTGTCTCGTGCTAGTAACCCACCTGAGGAGACACGTACTCCTTCTATTTCTCCTGCAGTCTCAGGTCTAGAGGTAGCCACTGTAGGTGCTTCTTCCCGTATTACCCCACCAGTACGTTATGGCGGGTCACCGGAGAAGTGCCGTGGTTTTCTGAACCAGATTAGCATCCATTTCGAATTACAACCCCGCTCTTATCCTACAGATAGAGCGAAGGTTGGATTTGTTATTACTTTACTCATTGAGAAAGCTCTGAGATGGGCCAATCCTTTATGGGAGAATGATAATCCACTAGTCTATAATTATAATGCCTTTGTAGCTGCGTTTAGAAGAACTTTTGACCCTCCTGGTAGAAAGGTCAATGCAGCTAGATTACTGTTGCGCCTTAGACAGGACAATCGAACACTTGTGGATTATGCACTAGAGTTCAGGTCCTTGGCGGCAGAAGTTAAGTGGAACGAACAGGCTTATATAGATGTGTTTCTGAATGGGTTATCAGATGTAATTCTTGACGAGGTCGCTACTAGAGAACTCCCTGAGAATTTGGAGGATTTAATTTCTTTTATATCTCGCATTGATGAACGCATAAGAGAGAGGCAGAACACTCGAGATAGGACCCGTAGACCCTCCTTTAAACTAGCGCCTACCTTTCAAAATTCTGAGTTCGAGGACTTACGTATTTCTGAACCTATGCAGATAGGCAGTACTCATCTCACAGAGAGAGAGAGACAGTACAGAAGAAGGGAGGGTTTATGTATGTATTGTGGAGTCAGAGGACATTTACGCCTAAATTGTCCTAATCGTTCGGGAAACGCTCGCACCTAAGTTTCTCTAGAGGACAGGCCTTGGGTGTTTCTACTTTGTCCTCTATTCACAACTACAAAGAGTTCAGGCTTCTGTTACCCGTTTCTTTGAGGTGGGAGAAGGGAGTAGTAAAGACTATGGCACTAATCGATTCTGGAGCTGCTGAGAGCTTTATAGATCAGGGTTTTGTTGCCAAGCATGCTATCCCATCCCAGTTAAAAGAGACACCACTGGCTGTTGAGGCCATCGATGGTAGACCGTTACTTGAGCCTGTTATTTTCCATGAGACCATACCGATTAACTTAACTGTTGGCATCCTACATAAAGAGGATATATCCTTAATGCTCATTTCTTCTCCGTCTATTCCCATAGTCCTGGGGTACTCCTGGTTGAGGAGACACAACCCTATTATTAATTGGGAGTCTGGGGAGATAGTTTCGTGGGGAAAGAATTGTCAAGAAAAATGCTTGCGGAAGGTCTTACCTCTCGGATTAACTAACACATCGACTACCTCTGACAATCCTACAGAGACACAAATTCCGCCTCAGTATCTAGATTTAAAGGCAGTATTTGACAAAAAGAAAGCCGATACCTTACCCCCACACAGGTCCTTTGATTGCAAAATTAACCTACTCCCTGGTACCATGCCTCCCAGAGGTCATGTATACCCATTATCTACTAAAGAGAACTCAGTTCTAGAGGAGTATATTCACGAGAATTTAGACAAGGGATTCATCAGGAGGTCCTCCTCCCCTGCTGGGGCTGGATTTTTTTTTGTTACTAAGAAAGATGGTTCTTTGAGGCCTTGTATTGATTATCGAGGCTTGAATAAGATAACCATTAAAAATGCCTACCCGATTCCCTTGATCACCGAACTCTTCGATCGTTTGAAGGGCTCTACAATTTTCACCAAGTTAGACCTCAGAGGGGCATATAACTTGGTGAGAATCCAGCAGGGACATGAGTGGATGACGGCATTCAATACTCGATATGGCCACTATGAATATACCGTCATGCCTTTTGGGTTATGCAATGCACCAGCAGTATTCCAAGATCTGATTAATGAGGTTCTTAGGGAATTTCAGCAAGAGTGCGTCATTGTATACCTAGATGATATACTCATTCATTCTAGTGACATTGAGATTCATCACAAACAAGTCAGGAGGGTTTTGCACAAGCTTCTCCAGCATGGCTTGTACTGCAAGTTGGAGAAATGTAGCTTTGATCAAACCCAGGTAACCTTTCTCGGCTATGTGATCTCTGGGGAGGGATTTAAGATGGATCCGGATAAGCTCCAATCCATTCTAGAGTGGCCTTTACCCACAGGTCTTAAAGCCATACAGAGATTTATTGGTTTTTCCAATTATTATAGGCGCTTTATTAAGGGCTATTCTTCCATTATTGCACCTATCACTAACATGACCAAACAGGGGGCTGACACTAAGAATTGGACTACTGAAGCTCTCCTTGCGTTCAAGACTCTCAAGGAGCTTTTCGCTTCCGCTCCAATTTTAGTTCACCCTGACACTTCTCTGCCATTTTTGCTCGAGGTAGACGCATCAGAGACTGGTTTAGGTGCTGTTCTATCTCAAAGGTTGGGTGTTGATAAACCATTACATCCATGTGGATTTTTCTCTAAAAAATTGACCGGTACTGAAAGCAGGTATGACATTGGTGACAGAGAATTACTAGCGGTTATCAAGGCTTTGAAAGAATGGAGACATTTATTGGAAGGTACATTACATCCTGTTACCATCCTGACAGACCACAAAAACTTGTCTTATATCGGAGAGGCTAAGCGTCTGTCCTCCAGGCAGGCTCGTTGGTCGTTGTTTCTTACCCATTTCAATTACGTTCTGACTTACAGACCTGGGTCAAAGAATTCTAAAGCTGATGCGCTATCTCGCCAATATGAACCCTCTGCTTCAGTTGAACCACTTTTGTCTTCCATTGTACCCAAATGCAATATTATTGCTAATACCAGTCTCAAAATTCATTCCCCGCTACTTGACCAGATCTTGAAGTCACAACATCTAGCTCCCGGAAACACTCCTGAGGGAAGAAACTTTGTTCCTCCTGAACTTCAACTGGAGCTCTTACAATGTTTTCATGAAAGTAAAATAGCTGGTCATCCTGGTATTCGCAAGACGTACTCTCTGATATCCAAGGATTTCTGGTGGCCTTCACTTCGTAAGGATATTGAGGAGTTCGTCGCTGCTTGTGAAACTTGTGCCAAGACTAAACTACCTCATGCATCTCCATGTGGCCTGTTACACCCCTTGGACATTCCTGAGAAACCTTGGTCCTGTTTGTCCATAGACTTTATCGTTGATTTGCCTGCTTCCAAGAGACAGACTGTTATTCTCACGGTGGTGGATAGATTTACTAAGATGGCCCATTTCGTGCCATTACCTAAACTTCCGACTTCTCCTGAATTGGCGGAGATTTTTGCAAGAGAGGTTTTTCGCCTACATGGGATTCCTTCGGAGATTGTCTCTGATAGAGGCTCTCAATTTGTCTCACGTTTCTGGAGATCCTTTTGTTCTCAAATGGGCATCAAATTGAACTTCTCCTCGGCCTATCACCCTCAGTCTAACGGAGCTGCTGAACGTACCAATCAAAAGATCGAACAGTATCTGCGTTGCTTTGTTTCCGAACACCAGGACGATTGGGTCGGTCTGATTCCTTGGGCGGAGTTCGCACACAATAACCTTGTTTGCGATTCAACTCGCTCCAGCCCTTTCTTCATGAACTATGGCTTTCATCCTTCGATTTTTCCTTCGGTTTCCTCTTCTCAGGGGATACCGTCGGTTGATGATCATGTCGCCAACCTGAAGAAATTATGGGATCAGACTCGGCAAATTCTGTTACATAGTTCCTCGTTGTTCAAGAAACACGCCGACAAGCATAGAAGAGCGGCTCCTGTTTTTGTTCCTGGGGATAGGGTATGGTTAAGTACTAAGAACATTCGACTAAAAGTTCCATCTATGAAATTTGCTCCTCGCTACATAGGTCCTTACAGGGTTCTCACTCGTATCAATCCGGTTGCGTATCGCCTTGCTCTGCCACCTGCCTTACGCATTCCTAACTCTTTTCATGTCTCCTTGTTGAAACCTCTTATTTGCAACAAATTCTCCTCTAAGGTCTCCTCGCCTCGTCCTGTTCAGGTGGAGGGTCGGGAAGAGTACGAGGTCAGCTCCATCGTTGATTCCAGAATTTCAAGGGGAAAATTGCAATATCTGGTCAACTGGAGGGGATATGGTCCTGAGGAGAGGAGTTGGGTACCTCAGGAGGACGTTCATGCCTCTCGCCTTCGCAGAGCATTTCACCTCCGCTTCCCATCTCGCCCCGGTTCCTTCCGCCCGGTGGGCGTATCTGAGAGGGGGGGTACTGTCAGGGTACCTGAGGTCTCTACCTCTAAGGGAGGTAGAGACTTGGTGGTTTATCCGTCCAGGCGAGCTGTTTCCTCCGTTCCTCGCGGTTCATCCAGCTACTTAAACACCGGCCGCGAGGAATCCACGTCCTTTTCTAGCAGGACGCTCAATACGTGACGTCATGACGCTATCACGAGCGACCTGTCACTCAAGTGTCCGATATCCAATCGGCACTTGTCAGAGGCGTGCTTACCATCCGGAGCCAGGGTATTTAAGCTTACTTCTCTCTTCAGCTCATTGCCCTGTCGTGGTTCTAGCTTGTCTAGTCACTCAGTGCTCTGGTATTCTTGTTTGCTCTATTTGGTTTTGACTCGGCTTGTTGTACTTCCCTGATTCTCTGTTCTCCCTTGACCCGGCTTGTCTCTCGCTTATCTGTCTTCTCGTTCCCTCGACCTCGGCTTGTCTCTGACTATTCTCTATTACTCTCGGTACGTTAGTCCGGCCATTCTAAGGCCCGGTATACGTACCTTTCCACTCTTTGTACTCTGCGTGTTGGATCCCTGTCCCGATCCTGACAGGCGTCTAGATACGCTGAAACGCGCGTCGGGCTTTCTTATTTAATTTAATTTAATTTAATTGATTTCTCTTCACCATGCACTGGGGTTGTGGGTGGTAGCACTTTTGGAATTTTGTATTCTCTTTAGTCCCTCGTTAGATGGAGTAATATGGTAGGCATTGGCATTTTGCAGTGCTGAGGTAATCAGGGATCCTTGGTAGGAATCTAGTAGTCAGTATGAGGTACAGACAGTGAGATTTGATTACCGTAGATTGTGTGTTTCAGACATAGACTGAGCGCCTCGGCGTTTAAAGATATACACACACAGGGTTTATATCCTCTCTCTAATCCGCATTTCTGGGTTACTCCTGAGAATTACCTGCGGCTGTGCTATGGCCTTGAAGTCTACCTAACTCTAGTATCTATTTGATAGGAGATTAAGTGTTTTTAAGCTTTATTAATAAATATTTTTTCTTTTAACGATTTAGCACGCTCTAAAGGGTTGTACTACTTTTTCCCTGGCACTATATCCCTGTTTGGGTATATGTGTCGGTGAATTAGTATTCTTTCTTCTCCTCTTTTCTATATGACACTATACATTCCAATATGTACAAGATCCAAATATGTATCCAGAATTGGAAAATTGGATAGAAGGGAACTATTAACCCAAAAAAGGAGGGACAAAACACAAAAAGAGGTTTATATTGGATTTTATATTAAACTCTTTCCCTGTTGTGGTGCTTTTAAATTTCTTTACATTCATTAATCGTTGGGTCTTGCAGGCTTTACATTTGTTACATGAATGAAAACCTTTTCTGTTTTCTATTTTATTCTCCCTATGTATATTTCTTAGAGCGTAGCTAGGTGCTAATATGTTTTTTAGATTTTTTGCCTTCCTAAAAATTACCGGTGCTTTTCTTGGGAGAACCTTCCCTAGAATTGGATCTTTTAGCAAGATACCCCAATGTTTGTTCAGAATTCTTTTGATCTCATGATGTTGTGCATTAAATTGGGTGATAAATGAATATTTATAAACCTCTTTTTGTGTTTTGTCCCTCCTTTTTTGGGTTAATAGTTCCCTTCTATCCAATTTTCCAATTCTGGATACATATTTGGATCTTGTACATATTGGAATGTATAGTGTCATATAATCGATAGAAAGGAGAATGTGCAAATTCATTTAGCTCGTTTTAAATATATTTTTATTCCCCTCTACATGCTCCCATTATGCACCACACAATGAGTCTTGATTGGTTACACCCTAATGGACCGTTTGCAAAAGAAAAGGAATAAGATCTACGGAAAGAAAAGAGAAAAAACGGGTGGAACGCAAACAAAATACGAATGGAACGCACGGCGGACGTCCGGAACGGAACGTGATGACGTCATCCACCCGGAACCAGGAAGTGATCGCGTCTTGATCGCGATCAGCTGAATCTCACCGGTGGAGCCAAGAATGATGGATTGTGGGGTGTATTTAAGGGGGAGGGAGAGGGAATGTTTTTTATACACGATTTATCTGTCATACTGCTACAAGGTCCCTGAGGAAGTCCCTGAAGTGGGAAGAAACGCGTTGGACACACTGGGGGCAGTTTTAATTTGATTTTATGCTGATGGGACCTAATGGGACCTGGAGGAAATTCTTTCTAACACACTCTCTAAAGGACACTGAGATAGCCTCTGCTAGAATGACCCCCCCCTCCATGGCCCATTAGCCCTCAATTGTAGTCTCTACTGGGGCCTGGAGGCGACTGTTTCCAGCAGGGACGCTGAGATGGCCTCTGTTAGAAAGACCCCCTTCCAAGCCTATTAGACTCCATTGTAGTCTCTAATGGGGCCTGGAGGGGATTCTTTCTAACACACTCTCTAAAGGACACTGAGATAGCCTCTGCTAGAAAGACCCCCCTCCATGGCCCAGTAGCCTTCAATTGTAGTCTCTACTGGGGCCTCGAAGCGATTATTGCACTTTTGTTCCTTGTGTCTAAAGATTGTGTAGGGTGTGGCTGGAGGCGGGACAAGGGTGGCGCTTGCTGCGGAGTATGGGTGGGGCCTGTAAGGGGGCCCTTGATTTATTTTACCCGGGGGCCCTGAGGGTTCTCAGTCCGCCCCTGGTTACAAAATGGCCCCCTCTGCCCCCCCCCCCCCCCCCTAGTGACGCCACTGTTTAAGCAATCAAAGTGAGTGCCTGAGATTTTTTTCATTAATCGGATTCTTTGGGGTTTGCTGACCCATGCTCAGTAGCACCCTGTGTTGAAAAATTGTGACTGAGTGCGACCCTCGCTTTTTTCTACTAGGCATTCTTCTTCATCACAATATTTTATTGTGTATGGGCAATTATTGTAACTTTTATTTTATTTAAATGTATACTGGTAATTCAATGTGTACTATATTCTGTATGTGTAATGCTTAGATAAATATGTCTAATAATTCTTTGTACATATCAAATGTAATGAAAGACTGTTACTTCTGGTATCTTTTCTTTGTTTGTTTGCAACTAGTGATAGTAATGGACCGTTTATTTAATATTAACAGGTTTATTC
The DNA here is from genome assembly GCF_036172605.1 of Pelobates fuscus. NCBI lineage: Eukaryota > Metazoa > Chordata > Amphibia > Anura > Pelobatidae > Pelobates > Pelobates fuscus. Next base: position 81,396,685 of record NC_086327.1, on the reverse strand, counting down.
ACTATGATCTATAATGGCCCAATAGAAAACAACTTTTTGACTTGGAGAATTGCTCTTAGTCGGCTACTTTGCCCCATATTTTGCAATTCACTTTAAACAAACATTTAATTCCTGGCAAACCAAACTTTAGTGAATACCCTTGAAAGTGATTGTGTCCAAATATGATATACATTAAAATGGTGCATAGTTTCTTTAAATGCATGAATTATGTGTTTTTTTTTTTTTTTTGCTTCATCTGCTAGTAGCTATATGCCTTGGAGGCTATTCTGGGATATATATGAGCTTTTGTGGCATTGTTGGTCGCAAATAATATTTGGGGTTAAATTCTATACTGCACTTCACAATTCCTATAAGGATACTTGTTGTAATCTGCATTTTGAGGATAGGATCAAGTGCACACAATAAGGGAGGAACACACCACACACATAAGAAGTGCTTTACTGCTCCACACTCAACTGAGTAAGAGGTGGGGCTGCAATTTTATTGTACCACAGACAAAGAAACACATTGAGGGCACCTTAGGATCACATACCCAACATTACTGCTATGAAATCGTTAAATTGAATGCAATTCTAGAGACTTGACATATCTGGGTGGATATTCCATCCATCACATATCAAGGAAAACTGATTCTGTAATGACATCTATTTTTGTTGTGTGTCTGTTAAATGTTGATGTATTGGAGGAAGTCTTTTACAATATGAAGAAGCTGTTTTTTCCAACGAAACACTCTACAGCAGTCTGTGGCATTCACTAGGTGATAATAGAGGCAGTGGTGTATCCTGTTTTTGTGCTGCCCTTTTAATTTAATCCCCCCAGCCTCCTTACCTTTGGGAATGCTGCGGGGGGAGGAGGGGGAGGGGGGTTCTCCCTCTCCCTGGGGTCTAGTGGGGCTGCTGTGCGGTCGGGCGGCGCTGGCGAGGTATCACTTTCCTCTGAGCTGTCTGCTCAGCTCCCTCGCGTGCCCCAGAGTGATGCCGGGAGCCGTAATATGACTTCATATTCCTGCTCCCAGCATCACTCTGCGGCGCGCGAGGGAGCTGAGCAGACAGCTCAGGGGAAAGTGCTCCCTCGCCAGCACCGCCCGTTCGCCCGCCTGGCTTGTCAGTTAGCCGCAAGGCTAACAAGACATTTGCCCTGGGCATTTGGGGGCGGCTTTTTTTGCCGCCCCCTGGAAAATGCCGTCCAAGGCAAATGCCTTGTTTGCCTTGCGGCTAATACGTCCCTGAGTAGAGGTTACCTACGTGCTATACTGGACAGAAATCTAGAAATCTGTGAGAGCCAAGTTCATAATTTTATTCCTAAATGTTTATTTTGTTTTTATACATATTATTCTTTTACAGGCTTTATTTTCCTCCATTTTATCTGGCTGAGAGTTCTGTAATGTGAAATCTGATATTCAGCATATATAATGGAGAATGTTGGGGCCTTTATAGTAAAAGCAGCATTCATTCAGCTCCCTTACTGAGTGATATTCCACCTTTGATTGACATGTATTTACCGGTGTATCTACATACTGCACAATCATCTTGTGTTTTTTTTCCGCCTTAAATTGTGAACATCTACATTATTATTATTATTATTACTGCTATTTATAAAGCGCCAGCAGATTCCGCAGCGCTGTACAATTAGTGGAAAAAAATATACAATATACACAGACAAATACAAGAGGTAGAGAGAGCCCGTAAGCTGATATCTAGCCATTGGAGCTCTTTTATACAAAGTGCTTGGCTAGATGGCCCGTGAGCTTACATACAGATATAAGTATTTCACTGCTGTTATGTGGGTGTATATAACCATGGGCACTGATTGTTCAATTTGTAGACTTATGCAAATAACTACCAATTGAAATGATATAATTTAAAAACATTGGGAAATGTTCTATTTCTCACTGGAAAAAGTATCCTGCGTGAGACTAAAATGTCTAATTATTCAACCTTTCATAATTTTAATATGTTGTACTTTTACAACACTTGTTTTAACCCCTTAAGGACCAAACTTCTGGAATAAAAAGGAATCATGACATGTCACACACGTCATGTGTCCTTAAGGGGTTAAACAATATATATCACTTTCAAAATGCAAAACTTTTTGAATTGTGATTTCAAAAAATACTTTGCATTAATTATTTACCCCCCTGTATCAATACTTGTTAGAAACATTTGGATTCTACAATAGTTGGTTGACAATTCATCTTTGCAAAAAAGATCTGTCAGATTGAATGAGGACTTTTTTTTTTTTTTAACAGATTATCAATTGGATTGTGTTAAAGGTCATTCTGAGAAGAAATGGATGTATGTTTAGAATAAATTATGTTGCTGACTTTCCAAAGTTTACATTTATGTGTTAAAAATAGAAATAGGTTTACACCGTCTTCATAGGTGTTCTTTAGTATATGATTCAATTAATGATACATTACATGACAGTCTCAATTAAGATATAATGCTATGTCTCTAGTCAGATTGCATGGCAAAAAATTCAGTTCGTCCATGTGGTATTTTGATTATGAAACATCGATATGAACCAAACTGGAACAAAAATGCTTTTCAAAAGCATGTGGGGGTCAATATAACCACCATTTTAGTATAAGTGAGGTAAAATGGATGGCAGCATATCTGCTAAATGCTACATTTAAAAACTTGTGACTGGGCATCACCAATTAAGACCACATCCAATAGAGGCGGTGCCTGTTAAATTAATGGGATTGACCTGGCACTGGTCCACACGTGTCCCGTGAGGGCATCTGTTGAGGGCATAAACCAATTCACCATAACAACTCACAGAGAGACAGACTAAACAGTCCTCTTTACTCTCATCTATATGTAGCAAGTAGGGACTATTATTTAATAATTGGGGTAACATTCCAGTGCCCCCTATGCCTCACCAAAATATACAATCAGAGCACTCTGACAGGCAAGTCACACCTCTCTCAAGGCTTGCGTGGGAATATTCCCAAGCAAGTCTTGTAACTTGCCATTGTAAGAGCACTCTGATTGTTTAGCTTACAAGCGTTTCTTGAGAGGGGGGTTCTTTGCACATCTGTCCTTTTTTAATTTTATTATTAGCATATTGGAAGGATTTTTGATTTAGCTTTTTTGGAAAAACAAAAAAGAAGAACAACGAAAAAAGATTTCTAAATGTAAGTATGACTTTTATTACAGTTTATTGGGCCCTCTGTTATTAGGGTGAGGGGGGAGGTAGACTTATTCTTTTTTTTATTGGATGGTGTTGAATTTAATTTCACTTTAATTCCCAACAATTTTCACTTTAATGACTAACCCTGTGTGTATTCAAACACATAGCTGCACCAGAGACACAGAACACTTTAGTTCATTAAGGGTTTGAATAATTTTAATAATGACTTATAGTAAGGGAATTAAAGGCAGGGAAGAAGAAGACAGATAATGGGTGGGACAGATGAAGGAGAAATAAAGAGCAAAAGGTAAGTATCTACATGCTTTTAAGGTATGCTGTTTTTTTCCTCCTCTATTTCTCTGAATAACCAAACTCAATTCGCCTACCCAAATATCTAGTGGCAACCATTAGCATAATCATTGTTTTTTACACTCAGTTTATCCACTTGCCATGCAAAGTTTCTGTTTTAGGATTGTTCCAATAATTTGGAACAGTATGTCTTTTTTTTTTTAATTTTACAGGAAAGTTATAGTATTTTATCCCTCACTAAACTATTATGAGAGTTGGAGAAAGAGAAGTTTGTATGTTCCCAGAAGTAAACAAATTAAGCTAATCTCAGTGAATTCCCATGGGATTAATTCACCATTCAAAGGATCTTGTTAAGAGTTTTGGTGGAAAAATCAAGTACAGATCTGTGCACTCCAACAAACTTACTGGAAAAGGTCAGATATAATTAGCACAAATAAGAGACCAATTATCCTAAGTGCTGCTTCGGAAGACAAAAAAAAAGTGCTTTTATTCTTTAAAAAAATATATCCCTTAACATGAAATACCAAGGATTAGATCAAGAGGAACAATACATTATTCTAGTGTATAAAATAAATAATAATTTTATGGCAAGAGAGGAGGCTTCATATTTGCTTTAACCGTCTTTACTGAACCTCCCAGCTGCAAAGAAATAGTTAAACATATAGAGAAAAAAATCAACCAATCAGGACACATATTAGAACATAACAGTCTGTCAGGCTCCTCCCAAATCCTCTTTCTTTGCTGCTTGCCTCCCAGGTGAGTCTATTCCAATTATAGCTCTCTAATATATATTATTGACCTGCCTTATTTTGTTTTTCCATATATTTTTTGACTCCTTTAATTAACCTTCCCTGTCTGTTTTGCTCCCATGAGGTAATGTGTGAGTTTATTTTATCTGTGCCCTTTATCACATAGACCTTTCCCAGGTCAGCCCACTGTTCAGTCCCTTCCCTGTGCTTTTATTTTTCTCTGACTGTTTTTTTAGTAAAGTAAAACCTTAATAACCTTTTCCTTGGCGAAATTATCTTCAGACCGCGCCACTGCTGTGGCTGCGGTCCGTTTGATCACGCCCGCGATCTGTTTCTGTACCGCCCGTTTTCGCGTCATTGATTGACACGCAGTTTTCCCGCCTTCCTCCTTCTTGCAGACGGCCATCTTCTGTTTGGCGGTTAGATTTCCCGTTCGCGCGCTTTTCGGTGAACAGCTCTCTGCTACTGGATTGCAGCTCTGTTAAACTGTAAGTATTTATTGCCCCCTGCTGGTACATTTTGTTATTACTCTTAATATTACACAGAACACTTGCTTATCATAGCCTATTTGTGTTTTATTTTCAGATCGCCCTCAAACTATACCAAACAGCTCTATGCCTATTAGAGGGTGACCCCCTCTTGCCTCTTTTATTTGAGGGTGATCCCCTTGTGACTCTTTATTGAGGGTGACCCCCTCGTGCCTTATCTCTCAGGGTGAACCCCTTATATATTTTATTGATTTGCACAGGTTACCCCTGTCATTATTATATTGACAGTTTAACTGCTATAATTGTGGATGAAACCCACTGAGTCCCTTAAAGGTGACTACATATTATCTGGGTGAACCCCAATAAGACAGCCCCTGCTTTTTACTTTTTTGTGTGAAATGTTTTGTTAATATATATAATACAAAAAAAAAAATTATATAAAAGTAGTTTAATATACCTTTGGTATACTGATTCTGTGGTGAATCCACTACTATTTTACTGGTCATCATGTCGGACCAACTAGAACCTGCTGTAACGAGAATATACCCCTACACGCAGGATCCAGCTAAACAGAAGGATGAACAGAGGAGAGATGCATCTACCGGACCTTAGAATGGCCGGACTCGACGTATCTAGGAGAAGTACAGAGTCAGGAACAATCCGAGGTCAAGGGCACAGAGAGACAGCGTAAACGAGGACAAGCCGGGGTCTGGACACAGGAAACAGCAAGCCAGCAAACAGAACAGACAAGGATAAAGCGAAAACGAAATCAGAATACAAAGCCAAGGTCAAGTACGGAGGAACACAACTGAACACAACAAGCGCTAAAGGGAACTGTAGCAGAAACCACGATAGGGCAAGGAACTAAGGGAAAAGGGTAAGTATAAATAGGTTCAAAACTAATGTGATTGGCTCCTGTCACTTCCACACCCCCAAAAGGTAAGTGTATGGGGTGTGTGGGATGACAGGGGCCAATGGGAGCCTTTTGGCAATTTAGGCTCCCACTGTCTCTTTAAGAGCGCGCCCGAGACTCGCGGCGTGCTCTTAGATTCAGGCGGGACATGTGACCGCATCTCGCGGTCACTGCCCGCCTTCCTGTCTGAAGCGTCGGATGAGCCGCGCGCGGCTCGTGGAGCCGCAGGACCGCGCGCGGCTTGAAGAGAGGAAAAACATTAGGTATGCGCAGATTCTTAGGCAGACCCAAGGCATAAGAAACGGGATTAACCTTATGTATAATACGATAAGGACCAATGAAGCGGGGAGCCAATTTCATAGAAGGCACCCGGAGGCGAATATTCCGCGTGGAAAGCAAAACTCTGTCCCCCACAACATAGGAAGGAGCCGCTCTGCGATGCTTGTCAGCCTGAGCCTTCTGGCGAGCAGCAGAGTCAACCAAAGAACGCTGAACCTGCTCCCAAGTATTACACAAAACAGCCAAATGCTCATCCAGAACTGGCATGCCCTGTGAGGAGAATGCAGCCGGGAGAACATCGGGATGCTGGCCATAGACGACATAAAAAGGGCTTTTGCCGGAAGAATCATGAGTGGCGTTATTCCGAGCAAATTCAGCCCAAGGAAGCAGGTCAGACCAATTGTCCTGATGGTGAGACACAAAACAACGGAGGTACTGCTCCAGAGACTGGTTGGCACGTTCAGCAGCTCCATTAGACTGGGGATGGTAAGCGGAAGAAAACGAGAGAGAAATACCCATTTCTGTACAAAAGGCTTTCCAGAACCTGGAAATAAATTGGCTACCCCTATCGGACACAATAGATAAGGGAATGCCATGTAACCAAAATACTTCTCTAGCGAAGATAAGGGCCAGTTCCTTGGATGTGGGCAACTTGCGAAGAGACACAAAGTGAGCCATTTTGGAAAACCGGTCAACTATCATCAGGATGACTGTATTACCATTCGAAGGGGGTAATTCAACAATAAAATCCATAGATAGGTTGGACCAAGGTCTCTCAGGAACGGGTAACGGATGCAACAGCCCACAAGGAACTCTACGAGAGGATTTCATACAGGCACAAGTAGTACAAGCACTTATATAGTCAGTGACATCCTTTCGTAAGGAATCCCACCAAAAATACCGAGAAACAGCTGACACTGTTTTGGAAATACCAGGATGTCCAGCAGTCTTAGTATCGTGATATAGTGACAGAATATCCCGTCTCTCGAGAACGTCAACGAACAATTTATCATTAGGCCTCTCGCTAGGTGCCATGCTTTGTTTCGCTTGTATGGCCTGCAAGAGGGACGAGGAAATAGATAATACAGTAGTTGCTATTATCCTGTCTGGGGGAATGACAGGAGTAACATCAATCTCCTGTTTGTCAATAGTTTCAAACTGTCTGGACAGAGCGTCCGCTTTAGTGTTCCGATCACCTGGCCTATAGGTGATTATATAATTTAAATGGGACAAGAACAGTGACCACCTAGCCTGCCTGGAAGACAATCTTTTAGCTTCGCTAAGGTAGGACAGGTTCTTATGATCCGTAAATATGAGGATGGGGTGCCTTCTAACAAATGTCTCCATTCTTTGAGTGCTAAAATGATAGCAAGGAGTTCGCGATTACCCACATCATAATTCTTCTCTGCTTTGGACATTTGTTTAGAAAAGAAGCCACAAGGATGCAATGGCTTTTCAGGAGACTCTCTTTGAGATAAAACAGCACCTACCCCGATATCTGAAGCATCAACTTCAAGTATAAAGGGCAATGAGGGGACAGGATGCTGTAAAATAGGTGCAGAGGCGAACGTAGTCTTAAGGAAGTCAAAAGCTTGAAGTGCCTCGATAGACCAGACACGAGTATTGCCATCCTTTTATGTCATACGAGTAATAGGTGCTACAATAGACGAAAAACCGTTGATAAAACGTCTATAATAATTAGAGAAACCCAGAAAACGCTGGATGGCTTTTAGACCTTGCGGCAGAGGCCATTCTATGACAGCAGCGAGCTTCCGGGGATCCATACGAAAACCCTTAGCGGAAATCAAATACCCCAAAAACTGGACTTCGGATTGGTCGAATAGACATTTTTCTAATTTACAATAAAGACCATTAGCAAGAAGGGTCTTCAGAACGGTCGTAACATGTCTGTGATGAGTGTGTAAGTCTGTAGAATATATTAAAATGTCGTCCAAGTACACAATAACAAATGAGTGAATAAAGTCTCTTAAGACATAATTAATAAATTCTTGGAATACTGCTGGGGCATTGCAAAGCCCAAATGGCATGACGGTATACTCATAATGACCTGACCTAGTGTTAAAGGCTGTCTTCCATTCGTGGTCCTTTTTTATACGTATCAAATTGTATGCTCCTCTAAGATCTAATTTGGTGAATACCGTAGCATGTTTGAGCCTGTCAAACAATTCTGTTATTAATGGTATAGGGTAAGCATTTTTGATGGTGATTTTATTAAGACCTCTATAATCAATGCAAGGTCTTAAATCACCTTCTTTCTTCGATACAAAGAAGAACCCCGCTCCAGCCGGAGAAGAGGATCTCCTAATAAATCCCTTGTCTAATGATTCTTTAATATATTCCTCCATGACACGGTTTTCTTGAACAGATAAGGGGTACACCCTGCCCTTTGGAGGTATAGTGCCAGGCAACAAGTCAATAGCACAATCGTAGGGTCTGTGAGGCGGTAATTTGTCAGCCTCTCTTTTATCAAAGACAGTCTTTAAATACTGAGAGGGTATAGCCGTAGACAAAGGAGGAGTGGTAGGAACATTAATAGAATTCACAGGCGTGACTTCAATAGTACATGACTCATGGCAGGCCTCACTCCATGATTTTATCTGCCCTGTCTCCCAGTCAAAAATGGGATTGTGGGCACGTAACCATGGATACCCTAACACTAACTGTGAAGAGGGAGAGGTGATGACCTGGAACCGAATGGTTTCATAGTGTAAAACCCCTGTGTACATGTGTAACGGTGCAGTCTCATGAGTAACAACTGGAGATATCAATGGTCTACCATCTATAGCCTCAACGGCCAAGGGTATCTCCTTCTCCCTGATGGGAATGTTGTTTTTCTTTACAAAACCAGAGTCTATAAAATTCTCGGCTGCCCCAGAGTCAACCAAGGCGTATATATTTTCAACTATACAACTCTCTCCCATATGTAAAGAAACAGGGAGAAGCAGTCGGTTAGGAGGCAATGTAGGAGACTTAGAAATCACACCCAAGGCCAGTCCCCTATAAGGTCTTAGGTGCGAGAGTTTTCCGGGAGCAAAGGACATTCCTTTACCATATTGTCTCTCCTACCACAATATAGGCAGAGTCCCTCCCTTCTCCTATGTAATTTTTCATTATCAGAGAGTTTGGCAACCCCTAATTGCATAGGTTCCTCTTCAGATACTTTAACACTCTCCGGTGTATTAACTCTGGGGTGAATAGGTGTAACAAAACGTCTATTTCTGTTCTTGGTATAGAGCCTGTCACGAATCCTATTATCTATATCAATGAGGTAGTCAATAAGGTCCTCTAAAGCAACAGGAAGCTCCTTAGCTGCTACCTCATCCAATATAGAGTCTGATAAGCCTTCCATGAAGGCAGTAGTTAACCCATTGTTGGTCCAATCTACCTGTGAGGCAAGAGTACGAAACTGTATAGCGTAATCAGCCACAGACCTAGAACCCTGTTTAACCCTCATTAATGCTCTTGCAGCATTTTTAGACCTTTTCATAGTGTCAAAAGTTCTGCGAAATGCTGTAAGAAAACTGTGAAAGTCATGCACCAAAGGTCCATTAGCTTCCCAAATAGGATTTGCCCATTCAAGTGCTTTGTCGGTAAGTTGGTGCATAAAGAACCCAACCTTAGACCTCTCTGTGGGAAATGAACGTGGATACATCTCAAAGTGAAACTCTATTTGGTTAATGAACCCTCTGCATGTCTTAGAATCCCCTCCATAGGAGGTGTTAAATGGGCCGTAGCATTAGGCACAGTCGATACTTCAGGAAGAAGGGGTGTAGGAGGGTTAGGTGTGGTTGCTGGAATGGTTCTAGCTAAGAGCGTCTGAAGAGCCTGGGCTATCTGATCCATTCGGTGATCCTGCTCTACAAATCTAGCCTCATGAGACACCATCTGTTGAGCTAAATCTGCGGGGTCCATGGCCCTATCGTAATGTAACGAGAATATACCCCTACACGCAGGATCCCGCTAAACAGAAGGCTGAACAGAGGAGGGATACGTCTACCGGACCTTAGAATGGCCGGACTCGACGTATCTAGGAGAAGTACAGAGTCAGGAACAATCCGAGGTCAAGGGCACAAAGAGACAGCGTAAACGAGGACAAGCCGGGGTCTGGTACATAGGAAACAGCAAGCCGGCAAACAGAACAGACAAGGATAAAGCGAAAACGAAGTCAGAATACAAAGCCAAGGTCAAGTACGGAGGAACACAACTGAACACAACAAGCGCTAAAGGGAACTGTAGCAGAAACCACGATAGGGCAAGGAACTAAGGGAAAAGGGTAAGTATAAATAGGTTCAAAACTAATGTGATTGGCTCCTGTCACTTCCACACCCCCAAAAGGTAAGTGTATGGGGTGTGTGGGATGACAGGGGCCAATGGGAGCCTTTTGGCAATTTAGGCTCCCACTGTCTCTTTAAGAGCGCGCCCGAGACTCGCGGCGCGCTCTTAGATTCAGGCGGGACATGTGACCGCATCTCGCGGTCACTGCCCGCCTTCCTGTCTGAAGCGTCGGATGAGCCGCGCGCGGCTCGTGCAGCCGCAGGACCGCGCGCGGCTTGAAGAGAGGACCGCGGCCGGCCCCTGGGAAAGGTGAGTAACGCTACACCTGCAATGTCAGCAGAATTAAAAGCCTGGCTTCAAGCTGCAATTTCAGACTGTATCCCCAAAGCCTTGGCAACGTTTCGTGACCAGACAGCCACTACTGCCACCATCACGCAATTGTCAGACTCTGATGATTCCAGGGTCTCTGACCATGATGAAGCCCCACGTAAGCGCCCTTGGAAGGGTAACAGTGCTTCTGCTGGCAAAGGCAAAGCCCCAGCAAAGACAGCTAAATTGTCTCATGCCAAACCCACTTTGACTTCAGAATCTGACCCCTTAAAGGGTTCAACCTCTGGCTATCACCTACGAGTGATAGACGAATACAATGCGTATCCAGATGAGGATCTCCCAGGTGACCCTTCCTCTTCTGAATTTGTTACGGAGACTTTTCTCCTACCCCAAAACCAGTCCTTTCAGGACACTGATCCTATGTCCACTACTAATTTAGACAATACTAAGGACGATATCCTACTGGATACCAATGGTTGTCCTCTATTTGACCCATGCTGCATCAGACACCCTCGTTCAGCGGAATGGACACCCCCTGATCACATTGCCAAATATTGCTGATTATTGCTTCGTAAACCATTAGAAAAGGAGATTAGGGCCAAATTAAGAGCAGAATGTCCATGGCCTATAAGCCCTGATAAGGTGGCTGTCACCCCTGAACTTTTTCTAACTAAGACGGGTAAAGATCCCCGCAAGGGAATCGAAGTTGGCTTAAAAGCCACCCAAGACAAGCTGATGGATATAGCAGGCCCGCTTATCCAGATTTTTATAATTGCTGATGAGACGCTAGCAGGAGGCAATTTTGACGCACACATGGTGCGTGAATGGGCACAAAGAGCGTTATGCCTGTTGGGCAACGCCAATGTAGCTATTTCCGTTGAACGGCGTAAAGCCGTGTTATATAAAATTGATGCCAAATTGGCAGAACTAGGCACGAACGAACTTGGTCCAGAGGCTAACGGACTGTTATTTGGGGACAGATTCATACGAGACCTGAATAAACACGTATCCGTGTTTACCTCCCTTAACAAGGCACAATGAAACCTTCGCAGGGTGTTCAGACCCCAGCGTTTTTCCAGGAGAGCTGGTCGCTATAGGGGCCGAACGACTGGCAGAGCTGCCTTCACAGGCTACAGGCCTCAACCAGCAGACTCATGGAATTCGGGCAATACCCGTTTCTACCACAAGCAGTTCTTTCCCTCTAGATGTTCCATCAGAGAACGTGGATATGCTTCCCTCCGGGGCCGCACTGCTTCGATTGACTTTCCTTATTCTCAAGTTCTTATTGCAGGTCGCTTAACCCTTTTTTTTCCAACAGTGGTCTCTATTAACTCAGGATCCATGGATCCTTCAAACTGTATCTGGTTCCCATATAGATTTTGCAAACGACCCTCTACAGGAGTCTCCCCCTCCACCTCTGCACATGTCTCAAGAGGACAATGCGACCTTGGAGGCCGCGCTAAACGACCTTGTCACCAAGGGTGCTATAGAACATTCTCGGTCCCCTCACAGATTCATAAGCAACATATTTCTGGTCCGAAAACAGTCAGGGGATTTTCGACCAGTTATCAACCTGAAAGACCTAAACAATTTTATTGTTTACCAACATTTCAAATTCAATCTCGACCTATTTGCGTCTCATCTGAATCGACAGACGGACGCTTTTTTCAGTTGGTTGCCGGATCCGACCTCTCTGGCAGTAGATGCCTTCCTTCGATTTTGGCCAATGACCGGAGCTTATGCCTTCCCTCCGTTCTCCATGATCCTTCACACTCTCCATCATCTCAGGACTCAGGGGACCACAATAACACTGCTGACCCCTTTGTGGCGTACCCAACCATGGTTCCCCAATCTGTTGGAGATGTCGGTGAATTATCCACTACTGCTACCTGCCACGCACGATCTTCTCAAAGATCCCGCAGGCAATTTTCACCCTCTTGCGTTGCAGAGCCATCTCCAGCTAGTGGCCTGGACTGTTTCAGGGGATCCTGGAATGCCGCAGGACCTTCGGAGACTGCTAGAGAACTCTTATGGGACTCATGGGCCCCCGGGACTAGACGCTCTTACCTGTCAGCCTGGCGAGTTTGGCATCGCAGGTGCTTGGAAAGGGGTATTGATCCCGTTTCAGCTTCTTTGATTAACGTTATGAACTTTCTGTCCTCTCTTTTTGATCAAGGTAAATCCTACAGATCCATTAATGTGTTTCGTTCAGCAATTTCGGCAGCTCATGACCCCATTGATAATACAGCAATAGGTAAACACCCCTCCATCTGTAGACTATTGCATGGCATTCGTCTTGCTCGACCTACTGTCCCAAAATATTCTCATTTTTGGGATGTTGCTCTTGTTTTGTCCTTCCTAGAGACTTGGCCACCCAATGAAGCACTCTCTTTACGACAACTGTCGGCCAAATTAGCTCTTCTTCTCTGCTTGGTTTCTTTTAGGAGAGTGTCTGATATTCAGGCATTTGACTTTCACGCTATTGATTTCACGCCCCAAGGCGTACGTTTCAACATTTCTCGCCGCACTAAAACTAATTCCTTAACGATTACTTACCCTTATTTTTCTGACAGACCGTCGCTCTGCGTTGCTCGTTGTGTCCAAAACTATGTCGCCTCTACATCACCTCTACGTACCCCTACGGGCCTCCTGCTTATCTCATATGTGCGACCACACAAGCCAGGGTCTTGTCCCACGATTGCCCGCTGGATTAAATGGCTTCTAGATTTCGCGGGCATAGATTCATCGCTTGGAGCTCATTCTGTCAGAGGTGCTGCTGCCTCTTCCGCCTTTATGGCTGGGGGATCCCTGGCAGACATCCTAAAATGCGCTGATTGGTCTAGAGAATCTACCTTCCGTACCTTTTATTTTCGACAATTGTCCCATGCTTCTTTCTCTTTGGTTTCCACGCTTTAAAACAGCAAATTTGAAGCCTCCTGTCTTGCCATAAAATTCGGGATTATTCTAGCTTTAGTGACTGAATAATCTAAATTTTATTAAAGACAGAAGGCGAATATTTTCCCACCCTATTGATATCCCACCCCAGATTTTTCAGGTCACATATACTCTTACATTTTTCTAGGTTTCTTGTGAGACTTTATATTTATCTGACTGTTTTCCTGTTTGCTCTGTTTAGGTGCTTATTATTCTGCCTGGTTCTGACTATTTTACATTTTGCAATAGTTATACTCGTAATATCCAGGGGGTAGATCTGTGTATGTAGATATCTTGCGGACACCCAGTCCAAGTGACCATACTTTCACGATCTTTCTCTGTCTTTTAGTGTGAAGTTTCTCTACATGAGCCACGAAGACTACGTTCCAGTGGTCTCTAGTATCGGCTGCGTTCTGGTTTACATGGTTGATGGATTACTCAAGTTTACACTGTTGACTACACTTACATCAGAAAGAGGATTTGGGAGGAGCCTGACAGACTGTTATGTTCTAATATGTGTCCTGATTGGTTGATTTTTTCTCTATATGTTTAACTATTTATTTGCTGCTTGGAGGTTCAGTAAAGAAGGTTAAAGCAAATATTCACCTCCTGTCTTTAATAAAATTTAGATTATTCAATCACTAAAACTAGAATAATTCCGAATTCATACATAAGTCATCAATAAAAATTATTGTAAACGTGTTTAAGAAAATTGACCAGATTAAATAGGGGGAGTATTAATAATTGGTGACTTCAATTACATTTTAGAACTGGCTAAAGACAGGAGGAATTACAAAAAGACAAAAATTAGAAAGGGAACTTCTGATAGATTTAAAAATGTGTTAATATATAATCTCAGAACTATACGGAGAACATTCCATCCTTCTAGATTTCACATGTTATTTTAAAACATTTAACTCCTTATCCAGAATCGATCTTATATAGGGAATCGTGGCCGCACTTTATTTGTTTAAGAAAATTGAGATAAAAGAGACCTGCTTTACTAGAGCTCCAGAGCCAACAATTCTAATTCGCACAAATTGGAGGCATCCTGCAGTGTCCCCAGCCACACACACTGCTATCAACCCCAGTGTATCCCACTGATGCAGTTTTTTCTGACACCTGGCTCCAAAAATTGACGCTGAGGTGGCAAGGCCTACCGCGCGGGCGTACCGCAGCGTGATATAGCGGGAGGACATTGGCTTTGGAAGGGTTACCAAAGGAATTTATACTTTTTCCAGACTACTTAATAAATTACAAATTTTAATCCTTTTTTCACTGTCTTGCTGTATATATGATGCACATATGAAATATTTATAAACATATTTATATAAAAATGTATTAATACACTTGCATGTATATAATACTGAGTGGGATGACTGTTTTGATACGTACCCAACAGAGTAAGAGAAAATGGCAGTAAATAATTCATTTTCTTGTCTTGTTATTGGCACCTGTGAATAAACAATACAAATTTATGCAAATGTTGTCTTAAGAATCTATATCTTTAAGATATACACGTTCTAGTGATCTATAATGAAACACATACTGAAATTAGATTTCTGAACTTTTCTGATTTACTCCACTGACCACCATCCTCCAAAAAAACAACAATCACAATTTAGTAGATATATACCCCAATGAATACGTGCATTCATTTCTGCATTTTTTTTATTGGGGTGATAATTAAAAGCAGCTTGCAAAATCTGCAGTTCTCTAATCTGAATCCATTGTAAGTCCAGCTCTTCTAGCCCAGCCCAGACTTTCTGAGCCAAGCTCATGCTCGTGTTGCTTAAAACATTTCACCACATAAAAAAACTTCAAATAAGCCAAGTATGGACAAAAACAAAAAAAATGAAATAACCAGATACGCATAGCTGGAAGTGAACAATACTGACTGTGCTGTCATGGTGTTATGCAGAAAAGACACCAAACATAAGTTTGCACAAAAGCTACAATAGAACACAAATACTTAAATTCCCTCTAGCTAGGCACTACATCAGACATACACTGCCTCTGCTAAGATACATAATATGGGTTTCTGGTATCAACTTTGGTCTTAGTTCTAAAGAAAGAGATAAAACCAATATGGTATCTCTAGGCCCAGTAGCATGCCTCCACTCATTGGAAGCATGTTTTGCTGCCTGAATCACAACTCAATACATGCCTAGTTGCTCAAGTAACCTTCTCGAAACAGCTACCAATAAGGGGGAAGAGGCCCTGCAGAACTGAAACATATTACAGAATGAAAGAGACACAATGTTTTTGGCGTACCACTCCCCATCCAAAACAAGAATCTAAATTAGTGCAAATATATTTTTCCCCACATAAAAACTGATGGGGCACAGCCCCAAGTGCCCCATGGACGAGTCTCCACTGAAATATATATAAAGCCAGAAAAGCCCAGGGGTGACAAGGGAAGGGGGGCATTTCTGACAGAGTACTGTGCTGCATGTCACTAATAGTATTAATAGCTCCTACTACACATACCCACCATCTTCTTTAAAGGGCTCAGTCACTTTACAGCTCTAGAGTCACTCTAACCTGAGACATTCATGCTGTGGATAGTTGAAAGGTTGGGAAGCTTCAAACTGCAGGACTATGACTGACTCGGGTCACTGAGCTGATTCTGATTTCAATCTGTTAATGTGTAACGATTAATAACTCTGTTAACCATGGTATCTACCGCTTGGCTCTATATTACCACTGCAGATTACTTATATTACCAGTTGCAAAGGAGTCTGTCAGTATCCTGCTGCTTTAACCCCTTGTACATTGTGTACTGAGAACCTATAGTGAGTCAGGAGCAGCTGACATGCTTGGATTCTTTCAGTATCTTGATGCTTTAACCATGTGCATACTGTGTACTGGAGCTGAAGCAATATTTTATAGAAAGCTAAAGTCATCATAGCAGGAGCACTACCATTTAAGGGAGAGCTAAGATACAGCTAAGAAGATAGAGAGAGAGCTAAAGCAGTTTTTAGAGACATGTACTGTGTGGGTATCTCTGTATTGCAATTCTGTGTAATCCTGGCTGTGTGGAATAGTTATTTTATCTCCTTATTGTGCCTAGCTTGTGTGTTATTTCTCTGTATTTTACTCTCTGGAACTTTGCTCTGGGCTGCCTTATGTCAACTCTGTGCATAATACACGCTGACGACAGATGTAACTGCTTCTGCCTTGTTTGCCTAGATGTAACGCTTCCCGCCTCCCTATCCCCTCCGCTCTGTTTCTTTTCCCACTCTTTCCTCCCTCCTCCTCTTTTCTCTCCTTACGTTTTCATCTCCCCTTGCGGGCTCAGAGCGCAGGCAAGCAGTATGAGCCCATTAAACACTCCATTTAAAGACTTCTTTATGACGTCAGATGTCAGAGATTCGTCTGGCGCTGGAATAAGGTAAGTACAACTTTATGTAAAAGCACTCTTTGAGCGTTTTTATTTTTCAGTGGACTGATAATGTAATGCCAATAGGGCATTGTTCTATAAAAAACAAAAAAGGGTTGAAAACAAAAACAGATCGAGATGAACTTCTCTTCAAAACTGTCCCTGCCTGTACCTCATAGGCGTGCGCACGGGGTGTGCCGGGTGTGCCTAGGCACACCCTAATCCCCGCGGCACGCCTGTGAGTCCTGCAGGAACGCGTGGGAACAATGTTCCCACGCGTTCCTGCAGGCACTCTGCCACCCCCAAATGCCCTCCGAGTTCCCCCTGTCATGGGGGGGAGGGCAAGAGGTAATGGACCCCCCCCCCCCCGCCGGTCTCCATCTCAGCCGCGGCGAGGGAGCTGTGTGCTGTCTGCTTCCTCTCGCCGCGCGCCGTTTGCTGATGCCGGAACTGATGCTCCCAGCTACAGCAGACAGCCCGCGCGGTGAGAGGAAGCAGACAGCACACAGCTCCCTCGCCGCGGCTGAGATGGAGACCGGCACCCGACCCACTGGACCCCAGGGACAAGTCCACGCCAGCACTCCAGGTAGGGAGGCTGGGTGGACAATTTTTAATAAAAAAAAATAATAATTTGTGAGTGTCTCTGTGTGTGTGTGTGTGTGTGTGTCTAAGTATGTGTGTGTGTCTAAGTATGTGTGTGTGTGTGTGTCTAAGTAAGTCTGTGTGTGTGTGTGTGTGTCTAAGTATGTCTGTGTGTGTATCTAAGTATGTCTGTGTGTGTATCTAAGTATGTCTGTGTGTGTGTGTGTCTAAGTATGTGTGTGTGTGTGTGTGTCTAAGTAAGTCTGTGTGTGTGTGTGTGTCTAAGTATGTCTGTGTGTGTATCTAAGTATGTCTGTGTGTGTGTGTGTGTCTAAGTATGTCTGTGTGTGTGTGTCTAAGTATGTCTGTGTGTGTATCTACGTATGTCTGTGTCTGTGTGTGTATCTAAGTATGTCTGTGTGTGTATCTAAGTATGTCTGTGAGTGTGTGTGTGTCTAAGTATGTGTGTGTCTGAGTATGTGAGTGTGTGTCTGTGTGAGTGTGTGTGTCTGTGAATGTATGTGTGGGTGGGTGTCAGAGTATGTGTGTGTCTGTAAGTGTATGTGTGTGTCTGTGAGTGTATGTGTGTGTGTCTGTGAGTGTATGTGTGTGTGTACGCGTATATATATGTGTGTGTGTCAGTGTGTGTGTGCACGTATATATACACGAGTGTATATTATTTTTTTGGGGGGGTGGGAATCTTGGGAGAGTTCTTACACTTTATTCCCCAGGACTTGACCCCTGCCGGCAGGAGAGATCTCCGGATCTCCCCTGTAGGCTCATGCAGAGCCGGCACTATTTGAGTGCCGGCTCTGCTCTAAGCCTCCATGGGCCGGCGGGGAGATCAAAGATCTACCTCACCGGCCCACAGCAGCATAGAGGGAGGCAGGAGAGGACCCGGGGAGCTCTAGACAGAAGCTTCGCCAGGTTCCTCTCGCGAGATCTGAGCATTGCCGTGGCAACGCTCAGATCTCGCGAGAGTGAACTCTAGCCCCGCAGGCTAGATTATACTCTACACTGGACCACCAGGGATGGCGCATGGCAGCAAGGATCTCCCCTCCCTATCATAAGGTAAGAAGGGAGGGGGGATATTTACTACAGCACACACACAGCGCACATACAGCACCCTCACACACACAGCACACATACAGCACCGTCACACACACAACACTCTCACACACAGTACACTAACAGCACCCTCACACAAACAGCACACTCACAAATACACGACACAAACAGCAGCCTCACACACACAGCACCCACACACACACACATATCACACATCAGACAAACAGCACCCTCACACAGCACACTAACAGGACCCTAACACACCCTCACACACCGCACACTACCAGCACCCTCACACACAAACCGCACCCTCACACACAACACACTAACAACACCCTCACCCACATAGCACACTACCAGCACCCTCACACAGCGCACTAACAGCACACACACACACCCACACCCACACAAACAGCAGTGTGTGTGTGTGTATGTATGTATATGTATATATATATATATATATATAAAACAAACAATAAGAAAAAAATATATATATATACATACATGCGGTGTGTGTTTGTGCTTTAGGGTGCACACCCTAATGCAATAGGCTGCGCACGCCTATGCTGTACCTTCAAGGGCACCCGCATGTTGGCACACCAAGGAATATCGTAAATCAGAGCAGCACGAGAGCATCATTAGACGTGCTTGCGCTGCACAGAGTACACTTATGAACAGAGCACTTCTGGAGCATTTTCCAACTGGTCCTGAATTATGATGGCAAGAGTGCCTGAGTATCCTCAGGGAAATAAGACCATGGTACAGAGCACTTCCAGATCATTCTGCACATGGTGCATGTGGGGGTGAGACCAGCCACTTGTGCACACATGGCATGATGACACACAGGGCCGCCACCAGAAATTTTGGGACCCCTAACTCAGCTCAGGGTCTGGGCCCCCTGAAGGAGGGAAGGACCACTTCCTCCCAGCAGCACTTGCGGCTGCTTTTTTTTTTTTTTTAAAGGGGCCCGGTCGCGCTATACAACGGCCACAGCGCTGACCGGGCCCCTGAAGGAGGGGGCTAATCGGGTGGCCCTAAGTGTGTGGGCCACCGATGGGCCCCACACGTGGGGCCCGGGCGGCCGGGCCCCCCAGGGCCGCCGGGCCCGTGACAAGTGTTATGGTTGTCACCCCCTGATGGCGGCCCTGATGACACACCACTTTGTCTGCCAAGCCAGCACACTTCACAGACAAATTCGTCCATTGTCAACACCCACTTCTGGCCTTCACACCTGCCCGTCCCACATCTTTACCTCCCATTCTTGGGAGGTGCAGTTTTTGGTGTGCTTGGTAGTCAGATTTTGTTTAGGGTACAGTTTCTGACAGCCTTGTTTGGATTTTTAATTAAATACAATAAGAAAAGATCAAGGAAAAGCTTCAGGATATGACATATTTGACAGAATTACATTTAAAAACAAATAAATGAAAAGGATATTTGCCAGGACTGCAACAACGACATTAAAGAAATTAAAGGAATAATGTGCAGGTTGGGAAGAGTTGCATGTTGACATAATTGCATTTCAGCGCCAGACTCCACTCTAATACCAGGAGGGAGACAGTCCAGCATCTTCTTGTCTGTACCTCCACTGAGTGCAGACCATGACTAACTGTCTCCGGTCAAGCCCTGACCAATCTGACATTGTAACTGCTGGAGTTCACAAGACAGAGAGTTATTCATGGTCTGCACCCAGGCCTGCTGGACCACCAGAGACCCGGAATGTCCCCGCTCACAGCAAGGTAATAACTGGAAGCCCTCCTTCCTGTTATTACCTTGCAGTGAGCGGGGACATTCCGGTCCCTGGTGGTCCAGCAGGGCAAATGTTGTTTATTTAAAAAAAATAATGTTTTAATTAATTTAATAAACTAATATTTTTTTATTTTTTTTGATAAATTATGAATTTAATAAAGTAATACACACTATGCTCCACTATAAAATACACCCTCCTACACACACTATACACATTTATTATATTTTTGTACTCACTCTAAATCCCCTACGCACTCTTTATCCTGTTTACACACACTGTACCCCCTATATGTGCTCAATCAGGGGTAGGCAACCTTTTGCACTACAGATGTTATGGACTACATCTCCCATAATGCTCTAATAGCCATAATGTTAGCAAAGAAGGTGGTGGAACAACTCTGTGACACCACCTATGTAGTTGCCAGCTGCGCCGATGAGCGGATGCGGCGATCCTTTCATATCAACATGCTGAAAGAGTACCAAGAGAGGCAGGAAGACATAGCTGCTGTATGAGCCCCAGTTACAGATGACCCAGCCAGTCTACCCCTTACCCGATCTGCTAGATGGATGTTCAAACTGTGGTGGAATCTCGGTAAAAATAAATTTAGTAGGCCGAGATTACCACGTGGCATGTGTACGTGCATATACTGGTGTATCGGTCGGTTGGTTGCACGTGGCAAAGATACGATCAGTAGTGTACGGAGCATGTGCGAGAATACCGGATGTAGTATTCCCCTCCTCCATTGTGCTGGGCAAGCCATGCGGTCAAACATGAAGTTAGTTCTTGTTCGTTTGATTGGGTAAGAGAATGTGTGGGTGGAGCTTATTATGGGAGGAGTTACATGCTTATATAAGGAGCCTACACTATTGTCCGGGGCTCAGAACTTGTTGTATTTTGGTGACATTAGTCCCTCTGAGTCCCGATCGGTGAACCGAATAAAGAATCTCTTCCTTCCTGAAGAAACCTGTGTCCATCTCTATGTGCTTGGCTTCCGTCAGTTTCTCCGGTATCATTTGGTGCATTGGCCGGGAAGCTCATCGTTCAACGGTAGCTGAGAAGCAGAGGCGTGAGACGGTCTATCTTTGCCCACGTTCTCTACGGCTGCACCCCTGAACTTCTGCGTGGACCTCCCTTCGTCTCGCCACTGGTTTGTTGTCCAGGAGATCATCGGCCTCTACGTAGTAAGTGCTGGGGTGTCCCCGTCGATGAGTGTGAACTAAGGTTCAGGAACGAGGAGGTAAGACGACCGCTGTTTTAGACGGCGGACCCACTAGGGGTATTGGATACCGATTGTGTGGTAGGCCCATAAGGGGTTATTTGGAATCTGCCCCCTCCAGTGGAGGGAAGGAGCGAAGGCGCACCGCTCAATTAAACGCCCTTTAGTAAGCCCGTTTAATTTTGGTTTGGAGTCAGGCGGGGTTCTGGTGTAAATAGTCCAAGCCGGACACCGGTGTCTTGTCTAGACTAGCGTTCTAGGGTGTATATTTCGTTCGCTAGGTCGGAGGGACCGGGAGACTAAGCGGCGCCTGTGTAAATTCGGTTCGCTAGATCTCAACCTATCTTGGCTAAGTGGGAAGGCGTGTAAATTTGGAACCCACTAGACTATTGATAGAGTAGATAGACTAAGAGGGTACTGTTGTAAATTCCGCCCTCTAGTTCGCTATATGTGGTGCTTGGGCAGTGTGGCTAACCAAAACGTATGTAGATAGTTTTAGGTAGTCCATCAAGGTACTGGCCAATAGATTAGTTGGGAATTCTATATGTGTTAAAGATTGTTTTAGTAGCGTGTATATCTTGCTAGATAGCGTGAGCTCTGCTGTCTAGCGAGAGTATGAATAGTGTGTAACTGTATTATAGCGCACGGTACCATAACCATGTATAATTACTGACACTGTAAATAAGTACTAATAATTGTCGTCTATGTTGCATGTTTTAACACCATAACCACTACTAATTGTACTGTGACTTTAAATTGTACTTTAACCTATGCTAACCGTACTGTAACTACTGTTTGTAAAGACGATGTTACTGGGGTATGTTATAGACGGGTAATTCAAATATAGGAAATTATAGCGGGGGTGACCGTATAGTTTCGCCAAAGGGCACATTATTAGTTACTTAGTGACTGGTGTAACAGCTGTGTGTACGGGAATTCCCTGAGTGTTTTGTTGTGTGCGTTTCACTTAGTAACTGTACCACGTGGTGCTGTTGCCGAGGGAACGGGTGTGACCGTTGGTAGAGTGTTTGTATAGTTTCTGTTGGAAACGACGCTCCATTGTTAAGTATGGGCGCGTCAGATTCGACGATTTTGGATCCCTTAGGATGTATGATAAAGAATTTTAAAAAGGGATATAAAGCATGTGATTTTGGGGTAAAGATGTCTCCAGCACGCCTGATTACATTGTGTAGTAGGGAATGGCCTACTTTGGTTGCCGCATGGCCACCACGTGGCAGTTTGGATCCTAATCTGGTACAGCGTGTACACGTGGCTGTATCAGGTAGGCCTGAACTTTACGGCCAGTTTCCCTATATTGATTGTTGGAGGCAGGCCGTAAATGACTCGCCAAAATGGATCCGAGTATGCCACGAGGAACAATGTCGCCTCATGGTGGCCAGGACTCGCTTGTCCACTAAGGCCGTAATTACGCCCATTTTGGACACGCCCCCTGAGTCTGAGATCCCTATGCCGCCCCCTTACTCCTCCTCCACAGGAAGAGGAAGAGGAGGTGCTGCTGGAAACGCTCCTCCCCTTGCCCCGTTGTCCCCACCTACTTCCTCCTCTAGCTCAGAGCCCAGCCCCTTTGTTTCAAACTTGGCGCCATATCTAGCTTCCGGTCAGGCTCCCCCTAGCCCGGCCCGGAATATTTTACTCACCAACCTTCCCCATAGTAAAGCTTCCCCATCCCCTTGCCTTACTACCCCTCGACCGGAACCCCTAACTGACGCATCTCTACGAAGCCCCATATTAACCCGACAACTGACCGGTACTCTCCAACCCCGACATTATCAAATGCCACTTCGATTGACTCCTGGCCCGACACACATTAACGATGACGGCCAGATACAATATGCTGATCCAGTCTACGTCTATGTCCCTTTCACGACCACCGATCTCTTTAATTGGAAGACCCATAACTCCTCTTACATCGAAAAGCCTCAAGCCATGACGGATCTGTTTACTTCAATAGTCCAGACACACAATCCCACTTGGGCTGATTGCCAGCAATTATTAATGACATTGTTTAATAACGAGGAAAGGACTAGGATAAATCAAGCGGCAATTAAATCGCTGGAAGAAGAGGCCCGTACACAAAATCAGGCCAACCCAGCAGCAGGGGCCACAGCACATTATCCAAATGCCGATCCAAATTGGAATGTCAATGGCACAGACTTGGTTCATCTAAAAGCTTATAGGGACGCTATTATTGCTGACATGAAAGCTGGAGGAAAGAAGGCGATTAACATGTCTAAGACGGCTGAGGTATTGCAGAAATGTGATGAATCGCCCAGTGTCTTTTATGACCGATTATTGGAGGCATACCGCTTGTATACCCCCTTTAATCCGGAGGCCCCTGAGAATTCCCGGATGGTTAACTCTGCCTTTGTCAGCCAAGCCTACGGAGATATAAAGCGCAAGCTACAAAAGTTAGAAGGGTTCGTAGGGATGTCCATAACCCAACTAATGGAGGTAGCGAATAAGGTGTATATGAACAGGGAAACAGAGACGAAGAAATAGGAAGAGCGCAAGATGCGTAGAAAGGCAGATATGCTAGCGGTAGCGATCGCAGGCGTAGATAGAAGGGAGAAAGAGGTGTATAGGGGAGCAGATAAAGGCGATAGTAAGTGGAATAGGGAACCCCTGAGTAGGAATCAGTGCGCGTACTGTAGGGAAGAAGGGCATTGGAGAAGTGAGTGTCCACAAAGGGAACAGTACGAGAGAGACAGACCTAGGGCAGGATATGGTAATTATAGAGGCAGAGCGAGAGGTAGAGGAGGTCCTGGAGGGAATAATGGTAGCAATAGAGGAAGTGTTAGAGAAGACAGGTATTATCCAGCAGTGCAGAGATCCCGCGATAGAGAAGATAGGGACTTTGTAGGATTGGCTGACACGGTCATGGAGGACTATTGATACCGACCGGGCTCTATCCCCCTTGGCCGAGCGGAGCCTATGGTCGATGTATCAATAGGGGGAAAAAGGAGTGCGTTCATGATCGATACTGGTGCGGAACATTCGGTGGTGACTGACCTAGTTGCTCCTCCATCTGGAAGAACCATCACCGTAATAGGAGCAACTGGAAGGAGTGCTGCTAAACCGGTTCTTAAAAGTCAACTCTGTACATTGGGAGGCCACGTAGTAAAACATCAATTCCTTTATATGCCTGAATGTCCAGTCCAACTGCTAGGACGTGATTTGTTGTCAAAACTACAAGCGCAGATAATGTTTCTACCAAATGGAACAACATCTTTAAAGTTCAATGGACCTTCAGGTATAATGACAATATCTGTACCAAAGGAAGAAGAGTGGTGACTTTATACAGCGTTGACTAGCCAAAACCCTAAGAGTGATGAATCCTTGTTTAATATACCAGGAGTGTGGGCAGAGAACAACCCACCAGGACTTGCTCGCAATATCCCACCAATTCGAATCGAACTGAAACTTGGGGTTTATCCAGTGAACTTAAGGCAATATCATATCCCACAAAAGGCCAAGAAGAATATACAATCATATTTGGATAAGTTCATAAGGTATGGTATCCTAAAATTCTGTACTTCCCCCTGGAACACCCCATTGCTGCCTGTTCAAAAGCCCGGTACAGATGAGTATCGCCCTGTGCAGGACTTGAGAGCAGTCAATGATGCGGTCGTAAGTATACACCCAGTTGTGCCCAATCCATATAACCTGCTTGCTTTAATTCCGGGCGGGGCTACCTATTTCACTGTCTTAGATCTCAAAGATGCCTTCTTTTGCCTTTGAATTGCTGCGGAAAGCCAGTGTATCTTCGCATTCCAATGGGAAAATGCTGTAACGGGCTCGAAACGCCAGATGACTTGGACAAGACTGCCCCAAGGGTTTAAAAATTCACCTACCCTATTTGGATCAGCTTTAAGTCAAGACTTACTGGATTTCAAGTCCATCCCAGGAGAGTGTGTACTATTGCAATATGTAGATGATTTGTTGATAGCGGCAGTTACTAGAGAAATATGTCAGCAAGCAACGCACGATCTACTACACATTCTATGGAAGGCAGGATACAAGGTGTCTAGAAAGAAGGCTCAGTTGTGTTTGCCAACTGTCAAATATCTGGGATTCCATATCTCTGAAGGTCAAAGAATTATGGGGCCAGAGAGAAAAGAAGCTGTATGCCAAATACCAATACCCAAGAATAGAAGACAAGTGCGGGAATTCTTGGGGGCAGCAGGTTTCTGTAGGATATGGATTCCCAGTTATGCGATATTGGCGAAACCTCTTTATGCAGCTATAAAAGGTACAGAACACGATCCCTTCCTGTGGACACCTGAACAGCAAAAGGCATTTGAAGATGTGAAGAAGGCTTTGATGGGTGCCCCAGCATTAGGTCTACCTGATCATACACGTCCATTCTACTTATATGTACACGAGCAAAGAAGAATGGCTGTGGGAGTATTGACACAGTACTTGGGATCATGGCAAAGACCTGTTGCATATATGTCAAAACAACTGGATGCAGTGGCCAGTGGTCTTCCACCTTGTCTAAGAGCCGTAGCTGCCGCCGCCCTGCTGGTAGCTGAAGCCGATAAACTCACTCTGGGTCAAGAACTTTATGTGCGAGTCCCGCACGCAGTACAGACGTTGCTAGACTATAAAGGCAATCATTGGTTTAGTAACAACCGCATGACTAAGTATCAAGCTATGTTGTGTGAAAACCCAAGAGTGCACTTAGAGACTGTTAACACCTTAAATCCAGCTACCCTTTTGCCACAACCTACTGAAAGTCAACATGATTGCCTGGAGGTGATGGATGAAGTATTTTCAAGTAGACCAGATCTTCGTGACTTTCCCATCCAGAACCCTGATGTCCAGTATTATACAGACGGCAGTAGTTATGTGAAAGAAGGGATTCGCTATGCAGGATATGCAGTAACAACCATAGACAAGGTGATAGAAGCACGGCCATTGTCAAAAGGAACATCGGCACAGAAAGCAGAACTAATTGCACTAACACGAGCGTTACAATTGGCTGAAGGTTTAAGAGTGAACATCTACACGGACTCCAAGTATGCGTTTTTAACCACTCATGCCCACGGAGCTTTGTATAAAGAAAGAGGACTATTGAATTCAGAGGGTAAAGAAATTAAGTACGCAGCTGAAATAATACAACTACTGGAAGCCGTGTGGGAACCAAAAGAAGTTGGTATTATACATTGTCGGGCGCATCTAAAAGGAGATGGTAATGTAACCAAAGGAAATCGGATGGCAGATAATGCAGCTAAGCGTGCCGCTGAATCAGGGAGACAGGAATATGTGGAACATATAGCTGCACTTATACCGACTCCACTGTCTCAATGGACTCCAGTTTATACAGCTCAAGAAGAAGAATGGTTAAAGACTGAAGCTGGGAAGTACCTGGAGAACAAATGGTATCAGTTAGAAGATGGAAGAATAGTTATTCCAGCATCACTAGCTGTAGAAATCGTCCAGAACTATCACAACGGGACACATTCTGGAAGAGATAGTATGGAAGAATCTCTCAGAAAACATTTCTACATACCAAGATTGTCCAACTTGACTCAAGCCATTGTACGAAGATGTGTAATATGTGCTAAGAACAACGCAAGGCAAGGACCAGTGAAACCACCGGGAGTCCAGTATATGGGGGGACTCCCTATGTCCGATCTTCAAATAGACTATACAGTAATGCCTAAATCCGGTGGAAATCGGTACCTACTGGTAGTTGTGTGTACCTATTCAGGCTGGGTAGAAGCATGTCCTACTCGTACAGAGAAAGCAGGAGAAGTTGTACGATTCCTGTTACGATAAATAATACCCCGATATGGACTACCATGCTCTATAGGATCGGATAATGGTCCAGCCTTTGTTCATCAGTGCCTACAACAACTGACTCATATGCTTGGTATTAAGTGGAAGCTTCATACGGCATATAGACCTCAGAGCTCTGGTAAAGTAGAAAGAATGAATAGAACTATTAAGAACCAGTTGGCAAAGATGTGTCAAGAGACTCAGCTTAAGTGGAATGTTATTTTGCCTGTTACGTATTCGTAGTACACCTACCAGAAGGATGGGCCTCTCACCTTTTGAAATCATGTATGGGCGTCCACCTCCCGTACTTGGTAACTTAAGGGGGGATTTGAGTCAGTTGGGAGAAGGAATTACCCGGCAGCAGGTTGTAGAGTTGGGTAAAACTATGGAGGAGGTACAGAAATGGGTACAAGATAGATTACCTGTGAATATTTATCCCCCTGTTCATAGCTATCATCCAGGAGATCAAGTGTGGATTAAAGAGTGGAACAGTATACCGTTAGGGCCTAAGTGGAGGGGTCCTTATGTTGTTCTTTTGTCTACCCCTACAGCAATAAAGGTGGCTGAAGTGACTCCGTGGATTCATCACTCCAGGGTTAAACCAGCAGCAGTAGATTCTTGGCAAGCTACACCAGATCCAGAGAATCCCTGCAAGATCCGCTTAAAGCACATGACTCAGTCGGAGTGACGAGGAGATATTGGGATTACAATTGTATTTAAAGAGATCAGTAAGTGAGTGTTTTGACGGCCATAATAAAGCCTGACCACTTACCCACGTGTCATAGCCAGGGTGTCTCGAAGGGACCTCTGTGAAGGGAAGAGCAGAACTCCATTCCTTGCAGCCCTTACATCCTGGAAGCTGAGGTGCCATTGCACGGACGAAGACTGAGGATGAAGACGTCGAAAAAAGTGTTTTTGATAATGTGTATTTTTATGTTTTTAAATATTCAGGAAGGTAGAGGTACCGACACACCTAGCTGTGAGGTTTGCATTAAGACTACTATAACAGGTAATCATATTTCCCAGACCCTAATTTGGCATTCACAATATGAGTGTAAAGGATATGTGTCTAGGTGTAGATACTTAGGTATAGAATTGTCAGGGTACCTGTGGTCTCTACCTCCGAAAGAGGTAGAGACTTAGCTGTTCCTCCATCCAGACGGTCTGATGGCTCCCTTCCCCGCGGTCTATCCGGTCATGCTAGGCCGGCCGCGAGGGAGTGACTGCCTTTTACAGCATCTAGGCAGGAAGTAGTCATCAGGACACTCCCCCGGAACGACCTGTCAGTCAATTGCTGCAGGACCAATCAAGACGCCTCGGAGGCGTGGTTACTGCTCTGAACAGGGTATTTAACAGAGCTTCTTTCATTAGCTCATTGCCCTGTCGTGGTTCTAGCTTGTTCTAGTCACTCAGTGCTTGTGTATTCTATTATCCCTTTTGGTTTTGACCCGGCTTGTTTACCTTACTCTGCTTATCTCTGTTACCCTTGATTCGGCTTGTCTCTCGCTTACCTGTCTTCTGTTACCCTCGACCTCGGCTTGTCTTTGACCATTCTATACTGTACTACTTACGTTAGTCCGGCCATTCTAAGGTCCGGTATACGTATCTGGCTACTGTTTGTACTCTGCGTGTTGGATCCCTGTCCCGATCCTGACATTACGACAGGGCCAATGGATCCTGCAAGTACAAACAGTAAGCTGGCTGCTCCTGATCCTAGGTTTGAAGCCATGGATCACAGAATGGATCAGATGGCGCTTGCGCTACAGGCTCTATTAGCTTGTGCCAATAACCCACCAGAGGAGATACGTAATACCCCTGTTTCTCCTGTCGGTTCAGGTCTAGAGGTAGCCACAGTGGGTGCTTCTTCTCACATTACCCCCCCAGTACGCTATGGTGGGGCTCCTGAGAAGTGTTGTGGTTTTTTAAACCAAATTAGTATCCACTTTGAATTGCAACCTCGCTCTTATCCTACAGATAGGGCAAAAGTAGGATTTATTATCACCCTACTCATTGAGAAAGCTCTGAGATGGGCCAACCCATTATGGGAGAACGATAACCCATTAGTTTATAACTATAACGCATTTGTAGCTGCTTTTAGAAGAACATTTGACCCTCCAGGTAGAAAGGTTAATGCAGCCAGATTACTGTTGCGCCTGAGACAGGAGAACCGAACACTGGTGGATTATGCACTAGAGTTCAGGTCTCTGGCGGCAGAAATCAAGTGGAATGAGCAGGCGTATATGGATGTTGTGACAGACCCCTTTCTGGTGTAACAGATACCATCTCGGAGAATTGCCGTTGCATATGGATTATTGTGGATTTCGGGTACTTGTGGATCCGTACGGTATACATCGCCACGTGGAGAGAACAATGGGTCGCGGCCATTTTGACCGCGTGGACTAATGACCGAACTTTCCACACGACGAATTCCGACCTTACCAACGACGTACGCCCATGCTAGTCGACGGATCCAAAGTACCGAACTAAAGACACCCGGTCCAACAGAGAGTTTTCGTTTATCTTGTATAGTTTTTGAGTAATTGGTGCAAACGTGTATCTGGCGAACGGCCCAACCGATCTAGGGGATTTTCACGTATATTGTTCCCCTAGATCTCCGTTCCCTAATACACGTAGCACAATGTATTTTCGTTGCATATTGTGTGTGTTATATAAACTTGTAATAATGGTATAATATTCTGCTCGGTACAGTGGGAGTGACTCCCACTGTAAATGTATTATCTCCTCCGGATACGGGGAGGAGTTGTTGTACGGCATAAAAGCCCGAGTTACCGAATAAACATTATTCCTACTTTGACCCTCAACACAGAGTCTCGTCTCGTGCTTGGAGGGGATGACTATTACTTGGATATCGTAATTATGGGGAACCTGTTATGCTGTAGCTAACTTCGTGCTTGGGGGAAAGGACACCTTCTCAGCGGCGTAAACCCCTACTACACCGGGGTGCCGCTACAATTGGTGGCAGCGGTGGGATCGTTCTTTCACCCCAGAAGGACAGCTACCGAGAGCAATCAGGATGGAGGCCTACTACGGAAGGTTGAAACGATCTACCCTAAAAGACTTGTTGGAGAGCCGTGGTCGTTCGGCTAGCAACAAAAAGAAAAGAGACATTTTGGCAGAGTTGGTCGCATTGGACTTAGCTGAACAGAATGACGGACTGGATGTCGAACCAAACCCAGAACCGGAGATCGCTTTGGTCCGAACGCCAGCAGATGAACAATTCGACCACGAGGTGAGGGTAAGGCTGGCTCACTACGGACCAAACCCCTCACCTAGGATTGTAACCCAAGTCATTGCGGCAGTCGATGCCAACCGGCGCCAGACTTCCACAGGCACCAGTCCAATTGCGGGGACTTTCCAAACTCCCGAGGAAAAGAGGAAAGTACACTTTGCCGCTTTTAAAAATTTTGTGGAAGCAGAGGGGGAGATTGACCAATACCTGGCGGACTTTGAACGTCAATGTGCCCTGCATAAAGTACCCTCCGAGGAGTGGGTCAAAATTTTGTCTGGCAAATTATCCGGACGAGCCAGCGATGCTTTCCGGGCGATCCCGGACCATGAGGTGGGAAGCTACCGATTGGTAAAAGAAGCTCTATTGTCCCGATATGCGGTAACCCCCGAAGCATATCGGAGACGCTTCCGGGAATCCCGAAAGCAAACCGGTGACTCCTACACCGAATGGGCCTGCCGATTACAACGCACGGCTGGCCACTGGATGGATGGGTGCCAAGCTACCACCGCGGAGGAGGTTTTACAGTTGTTTTTGTTGGAACATTTTTTTGAAAAGGTGGACAAGGAGCTCAGAGAGTGGATTCGGGATAGGAGACCACTTACCCTACCCGAAGCCGCTCGGTTGGCCGACGAGTATGCAGACGCCCGCAAACCCGATCTCTCGGTCCAAAAGACAGCTGCCCGAGTAGAAAGCCGCCCTGTCGGCCCTACTCCAACCACCCCCACTATCCAACCTAGCTACAACACTCCCTCCCGCTTCACCCAGTCAAGTGTCCCGGACCGCCGGCGGTGCCATAGGTGTCAGCAAGTGGGTCACCTGAGGGACAAATGCCCACTTGATCCCGCTCGACAAACGTCCTGGAGGAAGCCTGCTGAAGGGAACCCCCGACCTTTTACCTCAGGGGCCCATTGCATTGAAGCCCAACCCCTGGGGGAAGAGCAATGGGAGATTTTACACGAGGCCAATCCCCTATATGCGGCTGCTGTAGACAACCGGCAGCATCACCGACAAACAGTCCGAGTGAATGGACAAGTTGTCAGTGGGTTACGAGACACTGGGGCCACCTTAACCTTGATTCAACACGACCTGGTCCCAGAAAAAGAACATACTGGCCAAACGGTGGCCGTTAGGGTGGCCGGGGGTGCAGTACATCGCCTCCCCACGGCCCGAGTGCATTTGGATTGGGGGGTGGGAGCTGGCCAAGTGAATGTGGGCCTGATGAAAGGGCTACCCGCGGAAGCACTTTTGGGAAATGACTTAGCCCCGCTGTTGTCCGCTTTTGCTCCTCAAGGCCCTGCTGGAGCCTGCCCTGTCACCACCCGGGCTCAGGCTCGTGCTATTGGAATCGGCCCGCCAGTCGCGGAGACCCAGGTAAGATCTGACCCTCCGACTGTGACCTTAGGACCGACCCCCTTAGACTGGGATACCCCTGAGACTTTTGGGAGGGAGACGCGGGAAGACGTCACTCTCCGGAAATATAGGGATAAGGCAGAGAAAGGGGAACCGGGGACAGATGGGGAAAGCTACGAGTGGGTGGGGGATAGACTGTATAGGATCCCCCAGGAGCCCGCAGCAGGTAAAAACCCCGTCCCACAGAAGCAACTAGTGCTACCGAAAAAATACAGGCGAGAGATCATGAGGATCGCTCACGATATACCCTTAGCTGGCCATTCAGGAGTACGTCGCACGGCCCATAGGATTACCCAGAATTTCTTCTGGCCAGGGTTTAACCGGGACGTGCGACAATATTGCAGAACCTGTGACACTTGCCAACGGGTGGGTAAGAGGGGAGATCGCCCGAAGGCCAAATTAATGTCGATGCCGATCATTGGGGAACCCTTCTATAGGGTCGCCGTCGACATTGTAGGCCCCCTAGCGCGACATAGCCCGTCCGGTAAGAAGTACATTCTTACCGTGGTGGACTATGGGACCCGGTACCCCGAGGCGGTACCCCTGCCGAATATTGAAGCGGAGACGGTAGCCGATGCCTTGGTTAAGATATTCACTCGGGTGGGGTTCCCTAAAGAAATCCTATCCGACCAGGGAACCCAGTTCACTGCCGTACTCACACAGCAGTTATGGAAAGTGTGCCACATTAAACCCCTGCTCAGTTCCCCGTACCATCCCCAAACTAACGGTCTCTGTGAGCGCTTTAATGGGACTCTCAAACAAATGTTGAGGACCTTTACGGACGGTTGCAGAGACTGGGAGAGATTCTTACCCCACCTGTTATTTGCCTATAGGGAGGTCCCCCAAGAATCTACGGGTTTTTCTCCCTTTGAGTTATTGTATGGGAGGAGGGTGCGAGGACCCCTCGATCTCATTCGGGACCACTGGGAAGGGGAAACCGAACAGGCAGGGACACCTATTGTGCCATATGTCCTGGAGCTCCGGGACCGCATGGAGCAACTCTCCCTATTGGTAAGGGAGAATCTCCAGGCGGCCCAGGGGCGACAGAAACGATGGTACGATAGGGGTGCCCGGCAACGACTGTTCCATATAGGGCAGAAGGTATTGGTGCTAAAACCGGTGAAGGACAACAAACTGCAGGCTGCGTGGCAGGGTCCTTACAAGGTTTTAGCCCAACTCTGTGATACCACCTACCTTATTGCCAGCTGTGCAGATGAAAGGATCCAACGCTCCTTTCATGTGAACATGTTGAAAGAGTACCAAGAGCGACAGGAAGATGTTAACGCTGTTTGTGCCCCAGCTACTGATGACCCCGAAAATTTACCCCTACCTGACCTGCTGGAAAAGGAGACTCACCCCGACCCAGTTAGCCTAGTGAAGCTGGGAGAACGACTGAACCCTACGGAGCTAGAGCAGGCTAGACAGCTCCTATGGGAGAAGCAGAGTACCTTCTCCCAGGAGCCAGGATACACAACCCTGGCCATACACAAAGTAGAGACCCCAGGGCAGGCCCCCCTCCGACAACCCCCGTACCGTATTCCGGAAGCCGTCCGGGACGGAATGCTGAAGGAAATACGGGAAATGACACAGCTGGGGGTCATTGAGCCATCCGACAGTCCCTGGGCCTCTCCCGTAGTCTTAGTCCCCAAGAAAGACGGAACCACTCGGTTCTGCGTCGACTACAGGCGGCTAAATGAAAAGACTACCACTGACGCTTACCCCATGCCTCGGGTAGACGAATTATTAGATCGCATAGCCAGGGGTAACTACCTCTCTACCATAGACCTCTGCAAGGGTTATTGGCAGATCCCCCTGGCCGAGGATGCCGTCCCCAAGTCGGCCTTTGTCACCCCGTTTGGCTTATACCAATTTAAGGTCATGCCATTCGGGATGAAAAATGCCCCGGCTACGTTCCAGCGAATGGTGGATCGGCTCCTCGATGGCTTCCAGGAGTTTGCGTGTGCATACCTGGATGACATTGCGATCTACAGTGAGTCTTGGGAAGAGCATTTAGTCCACGTAGGGGTAGTCCTAGATAAGATTCGGGCCGCGGGCCTGACACTAAAACCCGAGAAATGCCATCTAGGAATGGCCGAGGTCCAATACCTGGGACATCGGGTGGGGTGTGGAAACCAGAGACCGGAGCCTGCCAAGGTTGAGGCAGTAGCAAACTGGCCCACACCGAATACCAAGACCCAGGTATTGGCCTTCTTAGGGACCGCCGGGTACTATAGACGCTTTGTCCCTGATTATAGCACGGTAGCCAAACCTTTGACTGACTTGACCAAAAAGAATTTACCCAGACAGGTCCTGTGGTCTCCCGCTTGCGAAGCCGCATTTCAATCTCTCAAACATGCTCTTGTTAATGCTCCTGTCTTGGCTGCCCCAGTACCTAACAAACGTTTCCTTGTACATACAGACGCTTCCATGTATGGACTGGGGGCTGTGCTGAGCCAAATCGGGGAAGATGGAAAAGAGCATCCGGTCGCATACCTCAGCCGAAAGCTGTTACCGAGGGAAGTGAGTTATGCGGCCGTAGAGAAAGAGTGCCTGGCCCTGGTATGGGCATTGAAAAAACTAACACCTTATTTGTATGGACAGGAATTCTCTTTGGTAACAGATCACAATCCATTGGTATGGCTTAACCGGGTCGCAGGAGACAACGGCAGATTGCTAAGATGGAGCTTGGCCCTGCAAACGTACAATTTCACCATCAGCTATCGACCCGGTAAGCTAAATGGCAACGCCGATGGGTTGTCTCGACAACTGGACAATTCTCCGGACAAATGAATTCCGGTCATCCCTAAGTTAATCCGAAAGGATCAATCCAGGTCTGCCGGAGTGTACCACTAGGAGGGAGCCGTGTGACAGACCCCTTTCTGGTGTAACAGATACCATCTCGGAGAATTGCCGTTGCATATGGATTATTGTGGATTTCGGGTACTTGTGGATCCGTACGGTATACATCGCCACGTGGAGAGAACAATGGGTCGCGGCCATTTTGACCGCGTGGACTAATGACCGAACTTTCCACACGACGAATTCCGACCTTACCAACGACGTACGCCCATGCTAGTCGACGGATCCAAAGTACCGAACTAAAGACACCCGGTCCAACAGAGAGTTTTCGTTTATCTTGTATAGTTTTTGAGTAATTGGTGCAAACGTGTATCTGGCGAACGGCCCAACCGATCTAGGGGATTTTCACGTATATTGTTCCCCTAGATCTCCGTTCCCTAATACACGTAGCACAATGTATTTTCGTTGCATATTGTGTGTGTTATATAAACTTGTAATAATGGTATAATATTCTGCTCGGTACAGTGGGAGTGACTCCCACTGTAAATGTATTATCTCCTCCGGATACGGGGAGGAGTTGTTGTACGGCATAAAAGCCCGAGTTACCGAATAAACATTATTCCTACTTTGACCCTCAACACAGAGTCTCGTCTCGTGCTTGGAGGGGATGACTATTACTTGGATATCGTAATTATGGGGAACCTGTTATGCTGTAGCTAACTTCGTGCTTGGGGGAAAGGACACCTTCTCAGCGGCGTAAACCCCTACTACACCGGGGTGCCGCTACAGATGTATTTTTGAATGGCCTATCTGATGTAATCCTTGATGAGGTTGCTACCAGAGAACTCCCTGAGAATTTAGAGGATTTAATTTCGTTCATCTCTCGTATAGATGAACGTCTAAGAGAGAGACAGAACACTCGAGAGAGGAACCAGAGACCTTCTTTTAGGTTAGCTCCCGCTTTTCCAAGTCCTGACTCCACGATATCTTTGCTTACTGAACCTATGCAGATAGGGTATACCCGCCTCTCTGAGGAGGAAAGACAGCACAGGAGAAGAGAGGGTTTGTGTATGTATTGTGGGGCCAAGGGTCATTTACTCTCGAACTGTTCTAACCGCCCGGGAAACGCTCGCACCTAAGTCTCTCTAGAGGACAGGCCTTGGGTGTTTCTATTTTGTCCTCTACTCCTAATTATAAAGATCACAGGCTTCTGCTACCAGTTTCCTTAACTTGGGGGAAGGAAGTAGTAAGGGCTATGGCATTGATAGATTCCGGTGCTGCTGAGAATTTTATTGACCAAGCCTTTGCTAGTAAGAACAATTTCCCATCCCAGCTAACGGAGACACCTTTGGCCGTTGAGGCCATAGATGGTAGACCACTACTAGACCCTGTTATCTTTCGTGAGACCATACCCATTGATTTAAATGTTGGTATCCTACACGTGGAGAATTTATCTCTTATGCTCATTTCGTCTCCTTCCGTTCCCATAGTTCTGGGGTACCCATGGTTGAAAAAACATAACCCTATTATCGATTGGGAGTTAGGAGAGATACTCTCATGGGGCCAGGGCTGCCAGGATCGGTGTTTGTGCAAGGTTTCTCCATTAGCTAATATTAACATACCAGAGAATCCTACTCAGTCCACAGAAAGACAAATACCAGACCTTTACCTAGACTTAAGGGCAGTGTTTGACAAGAAGAATGCCGATTCTTTGCCTCCACACAGGTCATTTGACTGTAAGATTAAGCTTCTACCCGGCACTATGCCTCCGAGGGGCCATGTATATCCTTTGTCTGTTCAGGAAAACTCGGTTCTAGAGGAGTATATTCGGGAGAATTTAGAAAAGGGATTCATCAGGAGGTCTTCTTCTCCGGCCGGGGCTGGGTTCTTTTTCATTAAGAAGAAGGATGGCACGCTGAGACCATGTATTGATTACCGAGGCTTGAATAAAATAACTGTCAGAAATGCCTATCCTATCCCACTGATTACCGAGTTATTTGATCGTCTTAAGGGCTCCAAAATCTTCACCAAGTTAGATCTCAGAGGGGCTTACAATTTGGTGAGAATCCAGCAAGGTCACGAGTGGATGACGGCATTCAATACCCGGTATGGCCATTACGAATACACTGTTATGCCATTTGGACTATGCAATGCGCCTGCAGTATTTCAAGATTTGATTAATGAGGTACTTAGGGAGTTTCAGCATGATTGTGTTATTGTTTACCTGGACGACATACTAATACACTCTAAGGAGATTGAGACTCACCATAGACAGGTCAGAAAGGTATTACACAAGCTGCTGCAACATGGTCTATATTGCAAATTGGAGAAGTGCAGTTTTGATCAGTCTCAGGTAGACTTTCTTGGATACGTGATTTCTGGGGAAGGTTTTAAAATGGATCCTGTAAAACTCCAATCTATTTTAGACTGGCCCTTGCCCAAAGGACTCAAAGCTATCCAAAGGTTTATTGGTTTTTCCAACTACTATAGGCGCTTCATTAAAGGATACTCCTCTATCATTGCGCCTATTACCAATATGACCAAACAAGGGGCTGATACTAAGTTCTGGTCTAAGGAAGCTCTTGGTGCTTTCAAGACTCTCAAGGAACTTTTTGCCTCGGCTCCCATTCTAGTCCATCCTGATACGACTCTGCCTTTCTTGCTTGAGGTCGATGCCTCTGAGACAGCAGTTGGGGCTGTTCTGTCTCAAAGGTTAGGGGTGGATAAACCGTTACACCCTTGTGGTTTCTTCTCTAAGAAATTTTCTGGGCCTGAGAGCAGATATGACATCGGGGAAAGGGAACTGTTAGCAGTCATTAAAGCCTTAAAGGAGTGGAGACATTTGTTGGAGGGGACCCTACACCCTATATACCCTCGGATATAGAACCCAAATATATATGCTCAACCGCATTATAAGGTTACAGGCAGTGTTTGAGATAATTACCAATGAGACATCACAAGCGCTCAATCTCCTAGCGAAGCATAATACTAGGATGAGGACAGCCGTTTACCAGAATAGATTAGCTTTGGATTATCTATTGGCAGTAGAGGGAGGTGTATGTGGGAAGTCTAACCTAAGCAATTGCTGTCTTCAAATAGATGATGAAGGGCAAGCAATAGCTGAGCTTACTAGCCATATGGTTAAACTAGCGCATGTGCCTACTCAGGTATGGAAAGGGTATAATCCAAGTAGTTGGTTTGGTAGTTGGTATGAGCAGTTTGGAGGACTTAAGGCATTGGTAGGTGGAGTCATGCTAATCTTAATGCTGTGTCTTCTTCTACCATGTCTTGTTCCTTTGGTAGTTAGGTCTGTGCAGGGCATTATAGAAAATATAGCAGAGAGAAAGGCTGCTGCACAGATAATGGCCATATATAGATATGAGGCTCTAGATCAGGGAGAACTAGTGCAGGAAGAAGAATGTTGAGGGATTCACGTCATTAGTCGCAAAGTCTGGTCTGGTTCATGGCAACCTGAGGTATATGCAAACTAAGGTTAAGTGATGCCTCCGTAATTGTGAAAATATCAGAGGCATCAAAGGGGGGAATGTGGTGGAATCTCGGTAAAAATAAATTTAGTAGGCCGAGATTACCACGTGACATGTGTACGTGCATATACTGGTGTATCGGTCGGTTGGTTGCACGTGGCAAAGATACGATCAGTAGTGTACGGAGCATGTGCGAGAATACCGGATGTAGTATTCCCCTCCTCCATTGTGCTGGGCAAGCCATGCGGTCAAGTTAGTTCTTGTTCGTTTGATTGGGTAAGAGAATGTGTGGGTGGAGCTTATTATGGGAGGAGTTACATGCTTATATAAGGAGCCTACACTATTGTCCGGGGCTCAGAACTTGTTGTATTTTGGTGACATTAGTCCCTCTGAGTCCCGATCGGTGAACCGAATAAAGAATCTCTTCCTTCCTGAAGAAACCTGTGTCCATCTCTCTGTGCTTGGCTTCCGTCATTTTATCCGGTATCAAAACCACATTACCTCAATAGCCAGGTGAAGCTAGGGGATGGGTTAATGGAGACAGAGAAGGGCCAGGCTCGTCAGTTATTAGAAAGTAAGCGACAGACTTTATCTAGCTAGCCACAAAGTAGAGACCCCTGGGCAAGCCCCACTCAGGCAACCTTCCTACCGTATCCCTGAAGCAGGCCGAGAGCAAATGCGGAAGGAGATACAGGAAATGTTACAACTAGGTGTCATCAAACCCTCTGACAGTCTGTGGGCCTCACCGGTAGTCCTTGTACCTAAGAAGGATGGGACCACCCGGTTCTGTGTGGACTACTGGCGACTAAACGACCGGACTGTTATAGACGTGTACCCGATGCCCCCGATAGATGAACTGCTAGATCGCATAGCCAGGGGACGTTATCTGACCTATTAGCTATCCCCAAGTCAGCCTTCATCACCCAGTTTGGCTTGTAGCAGTTTAGGGTCATGCTATTTGAGATGAAGAATGTCCCAGCCACCATCCAGCACATGGTGGATAGACTCCTTGATGGCTTCCAGGATTTTGCCTGTGCATACCTGGATGACATTGCAATCTACAGTGAGTCCTGGGAAGAACACTTATTTCACGTAGGGACAGTACTGGATCAGATTCGGGCCGCTGGCCTGACTCTGAAGCCAGACAAGTGCCATCTTGGCATGGCGGAGGTCCAGTATTTGGGACACAGGGTGGGTGTGAAAAGCAGCGACCAGAACCTGCTAAGATTAAAGCAGTCGCTAATTGGCCCACACGTTGTACTAAGACCCAAGTACTGGCCTTTCTAGGAACCGTTGGGTATTATAGACATTTCGTACCCGACTATAGCACCATTGCCAAACCCCTGACTGACCTGACAAAGAAAAACTCCTGCATGTGAAGCCACTTTCAGTCACTAAAACAAGCATGGTAAAACAAGCAACAGTAATGCTCCTGTTTTGGCTGCCCCAGTCCCTAACAAACGCTTTATTGTTCACACAGATGCTTCCATGTTTGGACTGGGGGCAGTCCTAAGCCAAATGGAGGAGGGCATCCTGTCGCGTATCTCAGTAGGAAGTTGTTACCCCGGGAGGTGAGCTACGCGGCAGTGTAAAATGAAGGTTTAGCCTTGGTGTGGGCATTGTAAAATACGTATTTGTACGGACAGGAATTTACATTGGTCACCGATCACAGCCCATTGGTGTGGCTGAACCGGGTCGCAAGAGACTATGGCCAATTAATGGTGGAGCTTGGCACTACAGCCCTAGAACTTCACAATCCACTATCAGCCTGGGAGCAGAATGGCAATGCTGATGGGTTGTACTGACAGACGGAACTCAGCACCTAACCTAAGTCCGGGCATCCCCAAGTTGACCTGAAAAGAGTCAAACTGGGTCTGCCGGATGTTCCACAAAGGGGGAGCACTGTGATGGTTCACCCTGTCCCTGGAATTACAATCCCTTTATTTCATTCGCCTATGTGTTCGGGACATTTCATTCACCTTCGTTTTTATTTTATTCCATTCCCCTACCGAATGAACTACCGAACAACCAAACCACCTGTATGAGGAGTGTGCCACTCATTAACCCCTGCCTCCCTTCTGCTTCGAGTGTATGCTTGTAAGAGCTGTTCCTTTAAAGCATCCCTCCCACTAGGGGGAAAAGAACATCTCTGGCAGCGGAACCCCTTTTCCCATTGAAGTGGCCGTCACAGCTAATTTAGCCATGTCCAGGTGACATCATTTCTGAAGTCAGCAGAGATTTTATCCTGCAGAGGGAGACATGAGGGGTCTGAGGAGAACCTAATGTGTTCTTTTTGTAAGCCCCATGCAGTGTAATCACCAGCTGTAGAGGGTGATCAAGGGTTCTATGCTCAACGCTGATCACAGTGTAGGAACATAGCTACAGGGGGAATTTAAATCAGATTACAACAATTTGTCATAATGTAATTTAGCAACAGAGAGGGAAATAATACTGCTCCTGCTGCAAATGTAAAGGCAAACCCAAGCTCTGCACTCTAAGGGATACCCTATGCTGATATTGACAAGCGATGTCAGCAAGAGTTTCCCTGAAATCAGTAAGAGATTACCTTTTGTTGAAATCAGCAAGATATTCTTTCTGCTGACATCGAATTCCATGCTAATCCTTATCCTAACAGTACTGATAGAATTAGGGTTAAGATTAGAGATAGATTAGGGACTAGGATTAGAGTTGGGATTAGGTTAAGGATTAGGCTAGGATTAGAGTTGGGATTAGAATTGAGAATTAGGCAATGAGGTCCACCTAGCCTTATTTACTTACCTTGTAAGAAAGAACTGGAGTCAACCTCATCTCTGGGGTCTAGTGGGGAGCTGATAGGATCTCTTGTCAATGACTGACCAGCACCTAGCGGCTCTGTACTGGTGCCGGGCCTAGGGTGACATCACATTCTGGCTCCAGTATCAATACAGAGTGCGCAACCTTAACCAGGCCGATTAGGGACACCCTCACGGAACTATTCAACAAGTTATTGGGCAGGCCGGCAACAACGCCTATTGAATTTGTTCAGGCTAACAGAACACTGAGGCCTAAAGGACCACCAGATGCTCCCTGAGGGAAGTAGTATGCTGTCTAGCCCACTTTCAGCTCAAGGAGGATATTTTGTGCAAAGCAAGGGGCACAAAGCAAGTCCTACTTAATGGAGTGGTACTACAATTGTATCCTGATCTGTCCCCCCCAACCTTGGCATATCGGCGAGCTATGCGCCCGCTCACTAGGGTCTCAAAAGCCAATAAAGTGAGATACCGATGGAACTTCCCTACGGGGTTGCAGGCCTCTACCCCTAATGGCCCATTTACAGTGAAGTGAGAGGGAGACATGGAAAACCTCATACAGGAATTACAATTGCCTCCGATACTCATGAACTGGCCTGACCCACTGGCCTTCTACACCTTCCACCAAGGGACACTTCACCCGGCCCCTCTACCCCCTAGGACAAGGAGATCCCGAATACAGGCCATTCAGCCCTCGGGAACACCCATATAAAGAGACCACAAGAGACACTCCCAGAGACAGGTGCTCTGATGATTCTGGCGCCCTACAGATGTGCACTGCTACATACCTTCTCCGAAATACCAGAGACATGACACTGTGGGGTCAAGGAGGACAATGCCGCCCAAAAAAACAGCGGACTGCAAAGGCCCTACCCAACTG
Organism: Pelobates fuscus; assembly: GCF_036172605.1. Classification (NCBI taxonomy): domain Eukaryota; kingdom Metazoa; phylum Chordata; class Amphibia; order Anura; family Pelobatidae; genus Pelobates; species Pelobates fuscus. Next base: position 81,354,842 of record NC_086327.1, on the reverse strand, counting down.
CAAGTGAACTGCCAAAGTGGCCTCCCGCACACGGGATAGAGCCACAACCCATGGCCCACACTGATGCTGAAAGACTATGACATGCAAGGAGGTGGGCGAGGGGAACTTCTCGAGGGTTGGGTATGGGACAAGATGCACAAGTATGCCTCCACTTTTATCAAAGCACCCATCTCCCACTAACTAAGGATTAAGCAATGGAGGGGTAAGGGGGAGGGGATTTTGGCCCGCTGCACCTCCTAGACCGTAAAGCGCAGAGAGAAAACCTTGGGGGAATCCACAGTACTGCCTTACCTGCTAACCCACACACTGATGGTTTTAGACCCCCTATCCTGCACATATACTCCTGGGGGGGGAGATCGGTTGCCCAGGCTGGGCTTCGCTGCCATGGCTCACCCGACCTGTAATCAATGCTCAGAGAGCAGGCCGGGGGCAGCAGATATGGACGGAGCCCGAGACACGACACTTAGGAAGGGTCAAAGGTTGGAATCGGTACTTTGGGAGCCAAGGAAACAAGGGGGGGAGGGGGGTGGAGAGTCAGGGGCCCGACCAGTTGGTGTGACACGCAGATACACACACACTGGCATATACAAACACAGACACACACACATTGACACACAGACAAACACCGACAGTGTATATTTGTGTGTGTATGTATGTGTGTATCTGTGTTTGTATGTGCCAATGTGTGTCTGTGTATCAAGGTGTGTGTATCTGTGTTTGTATATCTGTGTGTCAGTGTGTATGAATCTGACACATAGATACACACACACTGGCACATAGTGTCAGGGTACCTGAAGTCTCTACCTCTGAGAGAGGCAGAGACTTAGAAGTTTATCCGTCCAGAAGGGTTGTTTCCTCCGTTCCTCGCGGTCCTTCCGGTCATTTACACGCCGGCCGCGAGGGATCCACTTCCTTTTGTAACACGACGCCCAGCACTCGACGTCATGATGCCAACCCGGACCGACCTGTCACTCAATTGTCTGGAGACTAATCAGGACTCGTCGGAGGCGCGTCTACTCTCCTGAGCCAGGGTATTTAACAGTGCTTCTTCCATTTGCTCATTGCCCTGTCGTGGTTCTAGCCTGTCTAGTCTCCCAGCGCTCTTGTATTCCAGTTATCCTTTTGGTTCCGACCCGGCTTGTTTGTATTACTCTGCTTATCTCTGTTACCCTTTGACTCGGCTTGTTCCTCGCTTACCTGTCTTCTCGTTCCCTCGACCTCGGCTTGCGTTTGACCATTCTCTCTATCTCCGTACGTTAGTCCGGCCATTCTAAGGTCCGGTATATGTACCTTTCTACTGTCTGTACTCTCCTCCACCAGAGGAGACGCGTACTACTTCTATTTCCTCTGTGAGTTCAGGCCTAGAGGTAGCCACTGTAGGTGCCTCTTCCCGTATTACCCCACCAGTACGTTATGGTGGTTCACCTGAGAAGTGTCGTGGTTTTTTAAACCAGATCAGTATCCACTTTGAATTACAACCTCGCTCCTATCCTACAGATAGGGCGAAGGTTGGATTTATTATCACCTTACTCGTTGAGAGAGCTCTGAGATGGGCCAACCCATTATGGGAGAATGATAACCCGTTAGTATATAATTATAATGCCTTTGTAGCTGCCTTTAGAAGAACTTTTGACCCTCCTGGTAGAAAGGTCAATGCAGCTAGATTACTTTTGCGCCTGAGACAAGAGAACCGAACACTTGTGGATTATGCACTAGAGTTCAGGTCTTTGGCGGCAGAAGTTAAGTGGAATGAGCAGGCTTATATAGATGTATTTTTGAATGGGCTATCAGATGTAATCCTTGACGAGGTTGCTACTAGAGAGCTTCCTGAAAATTTGGAGGATTTAATTTCGTTCATTTCTCGTATTGATGAGCGTTTAAGAGAGAGACAGAACACTCGAGAGAGGAACTTTAGACCTTCCTTTAAATTAGCTCCCGCATTTCAAAGTCCTGATTCCACTACCTCACTGTTTCCTGAACCTATGCAGATAGGCAATACTCGCCTCTCAGAAGAGGAGAGACAGTACAGGAGAAGGGAGGGATTGTGTATGTATTGTGGAGTCAGAGGTCACTTACGCCTGAATTGCCCTAATCGCTCGGGAAACGCCCGCACCTAAGTTTCTCTAGAGGACAGGCCTTGGGTGTTTCTATTTTGTCCTCTACTCATAACTATAAAGATCACAGGCTTCTGCTACCAGTTTCTTTAACTTGGGAGAAGGGAGTACTAAAGACCATGGCTTTGATAGATTCCGGAGCTGCTGAGAATTTTATCGACCAGGCCTTTGCTACTAAACACACTATCCCATCCCAGTTAAGGGATACACCCTTGGCCGTTGAGGCCTTTACTTGAGCCTGTTATCTTTCGTGAAACCATACCCGTTAACTTAACTGTTGGTATCTTACACGAGGAAAACTTATCGCTTATGCTTATTTCGTCCCCTTCTGTTCCCATAGTCCTGGGTTACCCATGGTTGAAGAGACATAACCCTATTATTGATTGGGAGTTAGGGGAGATACTCTCATGGGGCCAGGGTTGCCAGGAGAGGTGTTTACGGAGGGTTTCTCCATTGGGTGTAATTAACTAAAATTAGTTCTACCCAGTCTACAGATTTACAGATACCGCCTCTGTACCTGGATTTAAAAGCAGTATTCGACAAAAGGAATGCTGATACTCTACCTCCACACAGGACTTTTGATTGTAAAATTAATCTACTACCTGGTACCATGCCTCCGAGGGGCAATGTATATCCTCTATCCACCAAAGAGAATTCAGTTCTAGAGGAATATATTCGGGAGAATCTAGACAAAGGATTCATTAGGAGATCTTCTTCTCCTGCCGGGGCTGGTTTTTTTTTTTGTTAAAAAGAAGGATGGTTCCCTTAGACCTTGCATTGATTACCGAGGTTTGAATAAAATAACCATCAGAAATGCCTATCCGATCCCCTTGATTACCGAGCTGTTTGATCGCCTAAAGGGCTCTAAAATTTTCACCAAGTTGGATCTCAGAGGGGCATATAACTTGGTGAGAATCCAGCAAGGACACGAGTAGATGACAGCGTTCAATACCCGTTATGGGCATTATGAATACACGGTCATGCCTTTTGGTCTTTGTAACGCACCGGCAGTATTTCAGGATTTGATTAATGAAGTATTCAGGGAATTTCAACATGATTGTGTTATTGTGTACCTGGACGACATACTTATACACTCTAGAGAGATTGAGACCCACCACAGACAAGTCAGAAAGGTATTACACAAACTTCTTCAACATGGGTTATACTGCAAATTGGAGAAATGTAGTTTTGACCAGTCTCAGATAGACTTTCTTGGTTACGTGATTTCTGGGGAAGGCTTTAAGATGGATCCCGACAAACTCCAGTCTATTTTAGATTGGCCATTGCATAAGGGACTCAAGGCTATTCAGAGGTTTATTGGTTTCTCCAATTATTATAGGCGCTTCATTAATGGATACTCTTCTATTATTGCGCCTATTACCAATATGACCAGACAGGGGGCTGACACTAAGACTTGGTCTACTGAAGCTCTCGTTGCTTTCAAGACTCTCAAGGAACGTTTTGCCTCTGCTCCAATTTTAGTCCACCCTGATACAACTCTGCCGTTCCTACTCGAGGTCGATGCCTCTGAGACAGGCGTAGGTGCTATTCTGTCACAAAGGTTAGGGGTGGACAAACCACTACACCCTTGTGGTTTTTTTTCCAAGAAACTGTCTGGCCCTGAGAGCAGATATGACATCGGTGACAGGGAATTATTAGCGGTCATTATGGCTTTAAAGGAGTGGAGACATTTATTGGAGGGGACCTTACATCCTGTTACCATTTTAACGGATCACAAGAACTTGTCCTATATTGGGGAGGCTAAGCGACTGTCCGCCAGACAAGCTCGTTGGTCATTATTCCTGACCCACTTCAATTATGTGCTTACTTATAGACCTGGTTCTAAGAACTCTAAAGCCGATGCTTTGTCTCGCCAATATGAACCTTCTACTATATCCGAACCTGTTCTTTCCTCTATAGTTCCGAAATGCAATATTATCGCTAACACGAATCTCAGGATTCACTCTCCGTTACTTGCCGAGATCTTAAAGCTGCAACATCTAGCCCCTAAACAGACTCCCGGGGGTCGACATTTCATTCCTCCTGCTCTTCAACTGGAACTGTTACAATGTTTCCACAACAGCAAGGTGGCTGGACATCCTGGCATTCGCAAGACGTGGGCTTTGATCTCTAAAGACTTCTGGTGGCCTGCTTTACGTAGGGATATCAAAGATTTCATCGGTGCGTTTGAGGTTTGTACTAAGACCAAGCAACCTCATACGCTTCCATGTGGATTTCTGCATCCCTTAGAGGTTCCAGAAAAGCCGTGGTCCTGTTTGGCTATGGACTTTATTGTCGATTTACCTATATCTAAAAAACAGACTGTTATCCTCACCGTGGTTGACAGATTCAACAAGATGGCTCACTTCGTTCCTCTGCCTAAACTTCCGTCTTCTCCCGAGTTGGCAGAGATATTCGCAAGGGAGATTTTTCGTTTACATGGGATACCCTCCCAAATTGTATCTGACAGAGGTTCCCAATTTGTTTCTCGTTTTTGGAGATCCTTCTGCTCTCAACTGGGTATCAAATTGAATTTCTCTTCCGCCTATCATCCTCAGTCTAACGGAGCTGCTGAACGCACCAACCAAAAGATTGAACAATATTTACGTTGTTTTGTTTCCGAACACCAGGACGATTGGGTCGGTTTGATTCCTTGGGCGGAGTTCGCGCACAACAATCTCGTTTGTGATTCTACTCATTCAAGCCCCTTCTTCATGAATTATGGCTTTCATCCATCCATTCTTCCCTCGGTTTCTCCTTCCCAAGGGGTACCGTCGGTTGATGTTCATGTTGCCAATCTGAGGAAGTTGTGGGATCAGACTCGACAAATTCTTCTGCACAATTCTATGCTGGTTAAGAAACACGCTGATAAACGTAGAAGGTCGGCTCCGGTTTTTGTTCCAGGCGATAGAGTATGGTTGAGTACTAGAAACATTCGTTTAAAAGTGCCTTCCATGAAGTTCGCTCCTCGTTATATTGGACCTTACAGGGTTCTGACTCGAATTAACCCAGTTGCGTATCGTCTAGCTCTCCCATCTGCCTTACGCATCCCTAACTCCTTTCATGTTTCATTGCTGAAACCGCTAGTCTGCAACAGATTTTCCTCCGCGGTATCCTCTCCTCGCTCTGTTCAGGTGGAGGGTCAGGAGGAGTATGAGGTCAACTCTATCATCGATTCTCGAATCTCCCGGGGGAGATTACAATATCTGGTCGACTGGAAAGGATATGGTCCTGAGGAGAGGAGTTGGGTACCTCAAGAGGATGTTCATGCTCCTCGCCTCCGCAGGGCGTTTCACTCCCGCTTCCCATCTCGTCCCGGTTCCTTCCGCCCGGTGGGCGTATCTGAGAGGAGGGGTACTGTCAGGGTACCTGAAGTCTCTACCTCTGAGAGAGGCAGAGACTTAGAAGTTTATCCGTCCAGAAGGGTTGTTTCCTCCGTTCCTCGCGGTCCTTCCGGTCATTTACACGCCGGCCGCGAGGGATCCACTTCCTTTTGTAACACGACGCCCAGCACTCGACGTCATGACGCCAACCCGGACCGACCTGTCACTCAATTGTCTGGAGACTAATCAGGACTCGTCGGAGGCGCGTCTACTCTCCTGAGCCAGGGTATTTAACAGTGCTTCTTCCATTTGCTCATTGCCCTGTTGTGGTTCTAGCCTGTCTAGTCTCCCAGTGCTCTTGTATTCCAGTTATCCTTTTGGTTCCGACCCGGCTTGTTTGTATTACTCTGCTTATCTCTGTTACCCTTTGACTCGGCTTGTTCCTCGCTTACCTGTCTTCTCGTTCCCTCGACCTCGGCTTGCCTTTGACCATTCTCTCTATCTCCGTACGTTAGTCCGGCCATTCTAAGGTCCGGTATACGTACCTTTCTACTGTCTGTACTCTGCGTGTTGGATCCCTGTCCCGATCCTGACACATAGTGGCACACCGATACACACATCTTGACATGCAGTGTGTATCTGTGTGTGTGTGTATCTGTTTGTCAAGGTGTGTGTATATTTGTTTGTATGTGCCGGTGTGTGTCAAGGTGTGTGTATCTGTGTTTGTACGTGCCTGTGTGTGTATCTATGTGTCAGTGTGTATCTGTGTGTGTATGTATCTGACACAGAGATACACACACTGGCACATAGTGGCACACAGATACACACTGACACACAGACAACACACCTTGACACACAGATACACAGATACACATACTCAGATACACATACACACACTCAGATACGCACAGTGACATATACACACACTTGCACCAACAAATACACACACGGGCACATACATACACTCAAAAACACACATTGACACATACACACAGTGCCAAATACACACACTGACACATTCAGATACACACACACACTGACATAAACACACACACATAGGCACATAGAAACTCACTGATATACACTGGCACTGGCACATACACACACACACACCAATACACACACACTCAGATACACACAGTGACACATACACAAACCTTGACGCACAGATACACACACACTCTTTGACAAACACACATACACTTACTGAAAAACACACATACAAACACATATACACTCCCTAACAGACACACATACAATTTATAATTTTACATTTTTTTTACTCCACCCTACATTTGGGAGTGCTGGCATGGATTCCCTATGACCCTGTGGTCCATTGGGGCTGCGGAGCTGGTAATGCGATCCATGGGGTCCAGTGGGGCTGCTGAGTGGCTGGCGTGCGGTACAGTGCGGGTGGCGAGGGAGCAGTGAACTTCCTGCTCAGCTCCCTCACGCACCTCTTAGTAATGCCGGAGCCGTTGTAACGTCATATTCCGGAGAGAGTGCTCCTTCGCCGTCCGCTGCCATTTTATTTTTTAAAAGTTTTGTGGAACCTCATTTGTGTTCTCGTGGAACCCCAGGGTTCTGCGGAACACTAATTGGGAAACACTGGTCTATAGGAAAGTGAGAGAGTCATATGGGCCACTGGTGGCACTGTGCGCATCCGCTCCCCAACTCCTGTTCCTAGTCGTCACATCTAAGTGGTGTATCCTCACGAGAACCACTAAACGCTTTCTCTTTCCTACACTACTCTCTATACTTACACTTTCCCTTACTCTTTTTACCCAGCTGTCCCCCCACCACCCGTCACACCGCTCCTAATCCCCCTCCCACACACACAGACAGTCAGGGCCGCCTGAGTGCATTCATTACCACCTCCGTTGACCAGACACGATGGCACTGACACCAGCCCATCTTACCATCCTTGCCAAGCTGGAGAAATGCTCAGAGGCACTGCTAGGGCCTCGATTGTCATGATTCAGGAAACACATTTTGGGGAAGGGGACAAACCCAAATTGACCAACCACCAATTCCCAACCATGGGGGTAAATCTAGGGGCACTGCTATATTGATAGGCAAGCGAATACAATTCCACAAGGGGGATTGCATGCTAGACCGTGAAAGCTGGTACCTGTTTCTAAAGGGCACAATCGCGGGACAGACATATGAATTTGCAAACATATACGCCCCTAACCGAAAACAATACCTTTTACGTACTCTATTACGTACTCTATGTAAGCTACAAACCTTCATAAAAGGGATCCTCGTGCTGGGGGCGACTTCAACATAGTGTTAGACCCCAAATAGGACTGCTCCACGGGCACTTCTCATATTCCAACCTCAATTCTCCCATGCAAGGGAGACACCAACAGACAATTAGGAATTATCCAATCACCAACTGGTTACATCCTACACATCCCCTCCCCTTAGCCTGAGAGGTAACATAATTAACCGTACAGTTAAAACACACATTTTACCCAATTTCTATAACTCCACAATTATACAATGCATTCATATAAAAATTACATTGTCAGAATCAGCATACATAGGGAACAAACATATCCAAAAATCATTAGAATCCGTTCAGCCGTTCCGGAGTTAGCCGGAAGTCATATTTTGACCGACCGCACGCACATTTTCATGCCCAAAACAGTTCCAGAGATTTGAGCTGTGCGGCCGGTCTATTTCCCATGTTAAAGTCAGTTCAAACAAACGAACGACAGAGAAGGTAAAACTTCAGCGGTGTTTGTGCCATCGAGTATCCGATCCGACGGCAAAACACAGCTGACTGCGTTCGACTAAATAAAATGACTGCCGCCACGTGTTCAGTTTTCGAATGGCGGCCACTTCGACTACTTTGGCACTTTGGCTGCATCCGAAGTGCCAGTTTAAAAGTACAGATACTTTCCCCGGGAGTTAAAGGGCCAGCAGCAACACAATAAAAATCAGTTATGCCCAAATACCGTTTTAAAAGGGCAATACATCCAGGGGCCATAGTCGCAGGGCAGGAGGCGGGCAAGCAGGCCCCTCCAAAAACTCATGAAAGGGGTGAGTTTGCCACAACTATTAAATCCCTCCTGAGACTGTTGGAGAGCCCATCACCCCAACAAGAAGGACTACGCCTTCTTCTCCCACACACACAATTCCTACACTCGCCTAGACTATTTCTACACAACACAATACACCCGCCCCTTAGTGGTGGACGCTGAACACGGAGTGGCGACGTGGTCAGACCAAGCCCCAGTAATAATTAGTCTGAAACCCCTAAGTGGTGGCTCAACGACTACTTGCTATCCCGACTGGACCTGACAGCATGCATACGGCATGTTCTCAGGGGATACCTTGAGACTAATACCCCAAAATAGACATCCCCGACGATCAGGTGGGAGGCCCATAAAAGTGTGGTGAGGGGGCATTTCATACAACAAGGTGCAGAACTTAAGAAACAAAATGAAGCTCAGCTGACTGCTCTCCTTGAAGACATACACACACAGAAGACATGAACAAATGACCCAACAACCAACCCACCAGGCAAAACACCTACAACTGAGACGGGACTTAACCTCTCTGCTGCACTCCAAATTCCACATAGACGTGGTTGAACACAGGGCCTTTCTTCTCCCTCCACAGGAATAAGAGCGGCAAACTTCTAGCCATAATACTAGTCAAGAGGAGACAGTTGACATACATTGATAAATTTAGAGACAGACAGGGCACCCTACACTGCCTCCCGACTAAAACCCTGGAGAAGGTACGCACCTACTACTCTGACCTACACTTGCTGCCACAAACCCGCACTGACGAGGTGAAAGCAAGACTACGGGACTCTATTCAGTCGTACTTGATAGCACATCCACTGCCATCCATCGACAAAGACATATTGAACCTACTAGATGAACCGATTTCCCTGGAGGAACTAGCACTGGTGATAAAAAACACTAAACCGTGCAAAAGCCCCAGCAAAGATGGACTACCACTGCAATACTACAAAAGTTTCCCTGACAGTCTATACCCACCATTGTTGGCCTCTTTCAACGCGGTAAGAGAAGGCCAATGAATACCAAAATAAGCACTGACGGCACATAATACTATCATACCCAAAGAGTGCAAGGACGGAGAGCATTGTGGAAACTATAGACTCATCTCACTCATCAACTGCGATATTAAAATCCTGGCTAAGATCCTGGCGACGCGGCTCCAGATGCATATCCCGACGCTGCTGCCCTCTGTTCCCCCTGCTCTTCATCCTTGCCCTTGAACCATTCCTGACGCATGTTAGACGGGACAGGAACATTACTGGGATCATGACTGGGGACATCCACCACTAGGTGCCTGCATTTGCAGATGACATCCTCTTCTTTGTGTCTACACCAGAAATTACACTACCCAATGTCCTAAAAGCTTTTAGGGATTTGGAGACATTTCCAACTTAAAGATCAACTTCTCTAAATCCTATATCCTGAATGTTTCAATGCCAAGTAACCGCACAGATCCCCTACGCCTAAATTTTCCATTCCAATGGACCGACCATAGAATTCGGTACCTGGGCACATGGCTGACCAAGCGGAGTGGGGGACTATTTAAGGAAAACTTTACTCCCATGCTGGAGACATTCCAATGGGAGATGAGGGCTTGGGCCTACCCACACATATGGCTGGGAAGGGTCCAGGTTATAAAAATGAACTTCCTCCCACACCTCCTCCAGCTGTTCCAAGCCATTCCCATCGTGATCCCAAGATCCTTTTACAACTCTCTCCTATCTACACTATAGGTCAATACGTATGGAACGGGAACAGGCCGAGAATGAAACTCACTACACTCATGTTACCCAAGGATAGGGTGGCCTGGCACACCCACCTCCAACGTGTGAAGGAGTGGGCATAAAATAAGGTCCGCAAGCTTTGGAAGGCAGTGGAGGAGGAGGAGGCTGGCAGACCGGTCTCAGTCCTGCCCTGGGGTCCGGGAGACCTTGAGGACACACATACACACACACACCCCCGACAGACATAAACAAAGACACATACATACATACACACACACAGACACATACACACAGACAGACGCATACATACAGAGACACACACAAACACACACCCCCGACAGACATACACACACACATACACACATACAGACACATACATACAGACACATACATACATACGCACATACAGACACATATATACTGAAACACAGACACATACAGAGACACACACATACACACACACACACATATACAAAATGTTTCCTATTTCTTACCTTCCTCCTGCGCGGCTCTCTGATAGCTGGGAGGAGTAACGGGCAGTCACTTCCTCCCAGCTCTGTCTGATGTCATCACAGGGGGCCCTGTCACGCTGGGCACTTAAACAGTATGACCGGGTCTCCTGGAAAACCATACCCATCGGGTAGCCCTAACAGCATGGGCCACCCGATGGGCCTCTTGAACGCCAACAAAACATGAAGGCGGGTACCCGGTCGCAGGGATTTTTGTAGTGCATAGCGTAACATACAGCGGAACTTGAACATTTCTTAGTAGTATACACATCCAAACAATGGCAGGGTCATATCCGTAAATGTCTAGATAACTGCACTTCTTTTTTTGGTTTATAATATGTAAGAATATAATATAATTATGACAAGGCAATATAAGACAAAATATGTAATCACCTGGGTACGGACATATATCCACGTGAATACAGAGAGCTTATTTGGCTACAAGTCACGTTAAGAATAGTCTAGCCTCTTTATGTGAAAATAATAAGAAGGCGAGTAACAGGGGGCGATGGGTAAAGCACAAACTGTCAGTCGAATGTCAAGAAGGACATGTCACGGTAAAATATTGGGCACGACTTGCTGGCAGTTAAGGTGGCAGCAATACAAAGCTTGGCTGGATATTAGAGCTTAATAGACAAGCTTGGCATTGAAGTCTAATTGCCGTGTAAGAAAAGGTATCTAAGTAAAGTTATATGCTCAGGTGTAGGCATTAGAGTAACGGGCAGTGTGTAAAAGCCACTGGTCACTGGAATGCCCCAGCTTTAAAGTAAAGATGTCTTTCTCTGTATTCTGGCTAGGCTGATGGTAGAAAGGTCCTAAGGTAAACCCATGTGTGGATGTGAGTAAGCCTATATATAAATACAGTGAATATATGTGGTACATTCTGAGCAGTACTACCGCTTAAGTAAAATTCGATTGGCCATTTTGATACATTTTTTTAAATTTTTTTAATATAAATATATTTTATTTTTTATAGAACCAAGGAAATTTTATATATATTATTTAAATTTCTTTTATATATTTTTAATAAATAATTCTGGTTATTATATACACATTTCCATCTTGCCAAGTTTAAAAAAATATATATTGTCAATATTATACTGTGTATCTATATTTTCTTATCTTGTGTAAGATTGGTCTAGTTAAAAAAAAAATGTAAATAATTTATTTTGCAAATTATCAGTACCTAATCCAAGTGTTTATAAGCCCACATAACACCTTTTATTCTACATTATCCCAATTATGGGCAAAGTTGCCCACTAACAATATGGACGCTAAAGCACTTCCTACAGTAGAGAGACACAATCAGCACTAACCCGGAAATGACGTCATATTGGTGCCGGACCTGTTCTATCAAAAAAGCATACCCTGTGAAAAAGACATACCCTCGTCACTTCCGGTGACGCGGCCGCACCGGAAGTGACGTCCATCCAATGGAGGAGGAGGTGTGCCGCATCGCGCAGGCGCACAACCTCCAGGTAGGGAATTTTAACAGCGAGCAGGGGAAATTAATGCCGCAGTGCGCACGCACGTCATAGTACTCCCGTCGGAGGTACACTGCGCGCGTGCGCACTACTGGGCAGGGAGCACTTCGCCATCCGCGCGTGCGCCCAACGTCACTTCCGGTGCGGCCGCGTCACCGGAAGTGACGAGGGTATGTCTTTTTCACGGGTTTATTGGGTTAAATCTAAAAAACAACTAGCAAAATTTGCAGTTCTCTTGTTTGCAGCATTTAAAAACCCTCACTTCAAACCCACATACCTGCACTAACCTGGATTACAGTCATACCACCCACACACCTGGAGTATCCCCAAGGGAAAATAAATACACCCTACCAGACCAACCACAACACTACTCACCCTGGGCATGTCACTATACCTATTTGTTAAGAGAAAATGTGCTTACAAACTTGAAACATGAACGCTAACGCTAAAACATGTACCTGCTTGCTCCCATTTTACAACTATGCTCCGAACTGTATTTTGTAACCATGTACTACCAAGCACAAAAAAAAACAAACAAAAAAAAAACCCTCACTTAACTCCGCCCAGATGTTCTGTGGTTGTCCAATCACAGACTTTCCAATGCAGCTCATTGAGAAGTATTTTGAAGTCTAGCTCTACTGAGCTAACCAAACCAGGGAGTAACTTGATCTGATGTATGCTTGAAAGCTAAGAGGTTGTAACCATTTCAATTCATAAAAGTGTCAGTTTCTAAAATCTTAACTTTTTGCAAAATGAAAAAAGGGGCACACTGCAGACATACACATAAGAACACAAATAATCAAAGCCACACACACACAATCACATACCTGCATACATAATCAAATAAACATACACATAATAACAGACAGACTGTAGCAGAGAGCTGGTCTTTCACAGGTTAACTCCACTAAAGATCCCAGTAAGGCTCAGGAACAAGTTATAAAATACCATAGCAAGCGAGGTAATCCACGAATATCCCAATACGGATCCCAATGACTGGACGACACACAGCATCAGAAGCAGAACTGAACTTTTAATCACTCAACCTTTTTTTAAAGCATTCTCCCATGCAAGGGAGGGATTTACAATAATTATTACAGTAGCCAATCATACATGAGTTGCCGCCCACACATTCCCTCCCCTTAGCCTGACTCATAATCCTATTATGCAGGACACAAATTCCCTGGGTTTCTGGATGTACCCCTAAACATAGGGGTACCCCTTTAACCCCTTAAGGACCAAACTTCTGGAATAAAAGGGAATCATGACATGTCACACATGTCATGTGTCCTTAAGGGGTTAAATATTATATCCTCAGGTAGCCCTGATCTGGGTGAGGGAAATATCCAAAAATCACCCAGATCAGACCAGGGGTTCGGGAGATTTGTGGAAGTAGTAAAAAGACCGACCGCACTGGAGGTAACAGCCGAAATTGGTTCCATGCATTTTGGCCCTGCGGTCGGTAACAGAAAAAGGGAATAAACTGCACAAATGACTTGGGCTATGGAGACTGGAGAGGATTCGAATGAATCCCCTTGTTTGTGTGTTTCTGTCTACCGAACGGGTAGCCGTTCGTAGTAGTTTCTACACAAATGTATGGGCAGTGTGGAGGTCTTAGTGGTGTTTGCCTAGCTGAGTGTCCGATTTGGGTTCCAGACACTCCACGGCAAAACACCGCTGTTCGGGAGTTTAAAATGGCCGCCGCCACGTGTTAGTTTCCCGAATGGCGGCCACCCAAAGGACAAAACACACATTACACGAATCACCAATTACCCGTTTGCAACATTGTTGCGAACGGTAATTGGAGGCACACTTATTCCTGGGTGGTCTGGTTGTTCGGTAGTTTAACTCAATATAATGAACGGAGTGATTTTACCGAACAATCAGCGAATGCTGCATACACATAAATACATAAGGCAAAAGTTAACAGAAAACTTATGAAGATACAGAATTTTGAGGACAGCCCAATGCCCCCCGCTACACAGACATCCACCTATAGCCACACAAACACACACAATCACAGACAACAACACAATCACACACACAATCATTGACATACCCACAAACACACACACAATCACAGACATACACACACATAATCACAGACACACATACAATCACAGACACACACATGACGGAAATATACACACAAAATCACATTCATATACACGAACATTTACTTGTTAAGATGTCCACCCGGCCTCCCTACCTTTCTCTGGGAAGGCTGGAGTGGATCTGCTCCCTGGTGACAAGTGTGTTCCATGTGCACCCTCTAGTGATGCAGATGCCTGGATAACATTATATCCTGGCTACCGGCACACTGTAGGGTTCTGCATGGAGAGCACAGGAACATTTCCCACAACACCTGCTTTCTTCCCTCCATCTAAACTGGACAATGTTATATTTTGCTTACTTTGCGACGGTGCTTACTATGCCAAGTTTAATTAACAGTGCTCCTTCCCCTAACCCTTTTTAAAATACAGTGGTAAAATATGCTGCTGCTGTATTATGACAAGAGAAAGAGGATGCAATAATTGTATAAATGTGTTCATGTTTTTCCTTGCTCCAGATCTATACTATACTGATTCTAATACCATGGAAATAATGATTCTCATAGAGAAATAGTCTGGCTACAAAACAGGAACTGGTTGAGATCTGAAGAGTAAATTACAGACAAGCAGCCTAGGAGCTTCTAATCTTTAGAAACAAAAGTGAAAAAGTATTGTTTCTATAGAATTTCTCAACACTTTTTACACAAGTGCAAAATAGTGAATAACATGCAACAAATTCACATCGAGCATTTCATAGTGATTTCATGCTCCCTCAGAATGAGCCTTCTCACCACTTCTGCCACGTTTATGCGCACTATTATACCAAAGCTGTGCTATTAATAATAGTATAGGGTTTTTTCAGACTTAAAAAGGTATGTCGAAAGAACCATCGTCACTGGGATTTGGAGAGGCCTGCTTGCCAGCCTCTTGCCCTGTTGACTATGGCCCCTGTGACATATTGCCCATTAAAGGCACTGTTTCTGCCCCTTGGACTTTTAACTGGAACAGATTCAAACATGTGGTGGCGGCCATCTTAAATTGTCCAGCAGTGTTTTGTCATCGAGTGTATGGAACTGTTTTGGGCATGGGACCATGTGCATGGTGGGGCAAAAATAAGACTTCCAGGAAATTCATGAACCCCTGAACCGATCTGGGTGATTTTTGGATATGTTGTTCACCCAGATTGGGGCTATCAAGTGATATGGGGATATGTTGTATTTTGGGGTACTTTTTGGGGTTTGAAAAAAATGTATGTTTTTTTCTGCTTAGAATTAATTGAGTTAGTCCATTGTCTTAGTTATTTGTATCACAGGCAGAGGGGAGGGATTGTGTGCTGTATGTGGGAGTGTCGGACATTGTTGTATTGTTCTGATTGGTTTGTGTCCTTTGTGTGCTTGTGTTCCATCAGGTCCAGGGGGTGGGCCTGAGGAATTGTATAAATTGTGAGTGCTGACTTGCATTAAAAAGACCTGTTCTACCCTTCATGTAGTCTTGGCTCATGTTTGGGGGATTGGAGAACTACACTCTGGGGATTGCTATAATCACTGTACTCCCCAGAGTATAATCTCTAGCTCTTGTATGAGCTGTTCCTGTTCTGCTATCTGGACTAAGGAGAGGTTCACCCACTGGAAGCTGGAGCCCGGTCTTAGGTCCAGGGTGGGTGGAGGATGGCGAAACCCCAACCAAGCTGCGTCGGTTTGTGGGGTTTGCGGTGGTTATGGTTTCGAGTGTGGTGCTGATGGTCCTTAGCGAGCAGTAGGAGCATCATTCGACGGAGGCACCCAGTCGAGGTGGCAGGCGGTTTGTCACAAAAGGTAACTCATTGTAGTTATAGTAGTTTTTGCATACTGATGCTGGTTAATATCAGGGGTGTTGCTAGGTGGAAAGGGGGCTCACAGGGGCTGGAGTAAAAAGTTGGACACTGAGTCTAATTGTGCTAATTGTGGCCCCATTTAAGTTATTCCAGTCCATAGAGAAATAATGCATGCCTCCCAACAGCCTGATTTTGGGGTGCTGTCCCATGGTCCTGCTTTAGTTCCCTGGTGTCATGCATCTGTGGATACCAGGGAACTGACATCGGGCAGAACAGTCCGAGAGCATCATTAGATGGGCTCATGCTGTGCAGCGGGCACTAGGACCATGCAGGGAGCACTACAGCAGCGTTCTCTGCATGATCCGCCCAACCCCCTTTTTACTCTTTGGGTTGAATCCACCCGCGTTTTGGACAAGACCGCCCCTTTCCATATAGCTCCACCCATTGTGTTGTTGGCATCACTAGCAAAGCACTGGTGATGCCACCTAAGGACACCGCCCACTCAACCTGATTTCCTGAGGGCAGAAGTTGGGAGGTATGGATTATATGTTACATAGTTTGTCACAGTGCCACATTAATGTTCCATATTTTAAGTAAATTATACAGCACAGTGTAGAACTGTTGTGGGCGCAGGGTTAGTTAACACATCAAGGCTTAGGGTTAACACAGCAGGAGTGGCGTTAATGAATCTATGTTTATATAATACTCTGAATTCATCCACAAATTTGGTGTCACTGTGTGAATTATAAAACATGCTGAGGTTGATTTAGTCACAGTTATTATATTTGGGCGGGCCATAACATTTAACCTTGGACCGAAGAACCAAGCCTATTAATTTCCCTGGTTATTATATTAGATATTATAGTTGAAAAAGTTAATATATGACTCCTTAAATTAATGAGCATGCACTCAAAACAATAGAAGCTGATTTATTTATTTTGATAAGTATCAATGATCACTTTGCTAAGAGAGTTATTCCTGACATATCATAATTATGCTGAGAGCATAATATGAAAACAGTTATCACTACACCAATAGCGTGTGTATTGTTTTGTATTTCATGAATAGTTTTTTTCGGAAAACTAAACAAGAGATTTAAAATCAGAATATAATCTTTTGTTACGTCGAAGGTCACGTGATGATACACTAGAAAACACTATTTTCAAAATCACTGTTATGAATTCATGATGATGATTGACTAAATCATAGATTAAACAACTGTATTCATTCAGTAATTAAATTAAGTGAATTACAAACATTTTGTAAGTCAATAAGGTAAATTCAAAGTACAACTTACTACAATTCACCCTTTAGTGAATAAGCCATAAGTCTTGTCAGTAAAACAAGGGTAAGAAAAAAAAAGTTACGTAATTTTTTTAGATGAAAGGATCACACTAATTTTAATATCTGAATATATGAAACATCTCTCTTGAGTCACAATTATTCCTACATAATACCAACCCATAACAGTGTTTAATAGTGTTTAATCACTGCACAAGTAATATGTATAAAGAAGAAAACTTAAAATTCAGTACTATTGCAATGAGCAGGAAACCCATGTCTCTGAAATGATTTAAATAAAGGAAAAATGTCTTAATCTCAGACTAACATCCCTTCACACAAGTAACACTGTCCTGTTCAAGGACACCATTCACCTGGCATGCAATACATCTATCTTCTTGGTTAACATATCTCTGGGCTATTTTTTTTTTTTAAAGTTCTATTATATTGTTTAGATATCTCTATCTGTTCTATAACCAAAGTATGATTGTATCATCTCAGATATTATAGGAGAACATGCTCCCATCCCAGCTATGTCTTACCTGGGCTTGCCCTGTCAAAGAATAGGGGGCAGTGTGTCTGCATCATCTGTCCCATTTCTAAACAGATAAAATGGCTTTATCTCTCTACCTGCCCCAATTAGAAATGCTGCCCCTTTGCAGTCTCTATAATCAGAGTGCTTGTCTCATACAGTGATCCCCATGCAGACTTGCTCTTATTTCCTGCAGTCTCGTTACCTTCCTCCCTGAGAATGTCCGTCTATCCTCTGCAGCTCCTCTCTGCCGCAGTGTTCAGCAGTTCTCTGCAGAGAAGGGAGGGAGACTTGGCCTCTCTCCAAAATAGCAGCACTGTAGATTCAGACCATCAAAGATAGTTTTAGTATCTCATGTGAGGATGGGAGAAGAAGGATATATATGTAGTACCAAGGAGAATGAGATAGAATGTGGATAACAGGGGTGGGAGGAGAGAAATAATAACACAAACAAGAATATTTATCAGTCATTTGTTCATTTTTAATCTTCCCTTAATTTTTTTAATTTATTTTAAATTTATTTTTTAACATATTTATTAGTTATATAGCTCCATACATATAAGCAAGGTCATGTATCCTACATATGTGCATTTTTTGACAGCAGGATCTTCTGTACACTTGACTCCACAGTTTAGCAGTCTGCATGATTGTATTCTAATATTTTTTTTTAAGTCTCAATGCTGACAGTAATGTATCTGTGAAGGTACTGGGTGATATCATTATTGATATCAATATTGGTGGCATCCCTTATTCTAAATCTATTATGTGTGCTATTCTGTACAATGCAGTCCTTAGCAGGCTTACATGACTATTTGTATAACCCTCTCAGCATCAAAGGGATTTCAGCACTAGAATCCTCTGGTTGTGAAAGATTTTAAAATATGATAATTCAGCATTGAATTCCTCTAGCGGTATAGTTACACATCCTGAAATTTTGGGAAAATTGACAAGGAAACTCCAAAAGTAAAGCAGCAACCTTTAGTGTAGTGTTTACGTTTCCTAGAGTCTTCCTTTTTATTTAGAATACTGGGCAGACTAGATGGGCCGAATGGTTCTTATCTGCCGTCACATTCTATGTTTCTATGTTTCTTCAGATAGGGTTTTAAGTCTAAGCATTTAGAAATGCAACTGGATTGTTGAAAAGCAGAGTTGCTCATAGTACAGGGGTTTGAGATTCTATCAAACTCATCCTGACTGGACTAAATAAAATAGAAGAAACTGCCCAGAGACTTCAAGTAACATAACCGTTACATAGAGCTGTAGTGGTTATGATGCTTAGTGTGCCTTTAAGGAAAAATATGATTGTGTTAACACAAGCTGATATCTTATCTCAGTCAGTGCTGTATTTAGCGCAAGGCTGACAAAGCCTTTGCTTTGGGCGGCACTTTCAGGGGGGCGGCAAAAAAACACCGCCTCTCCAAACACCCTGGCGGATGCCTTGTTAGCCTCCTGTCCTGGGGGGCCCAGGAGCTGGCAGGCTGGCCACCCCAAGGTGGGCAGCTGCTCTAGTTGTAGCCTGGTGGCGCCCCGCAGTGATGCTGGAACCAGAATATGACCACTCTAATGAGTGTGTATGTGTGTTTGTCAATGAGAGTGTGTGTATGCGTGTGTCAGTGTGTGTATGCATGTGTAAGTGTGTATGTGTGTCTGTCAGTGTGTATATGCATTTCTGTCAATGTGTGTTTCAGTGTGTGTGTGTGGTGCTGAGTGACTGTCTGTCTGTGTCTGTCATTGAATGTGTAGGTCTGTTAGTGAATGTGTGTGTCTATCATCTATGGCCGGTGTGTCTGTCAGTGAATGTGTGTCTGACACTGAGTGGGTGTGTGTCTGACACTGAGTGTATAAACGTCTGTCAGTGTGTATATGTCAGTTATTATATGTGTGTCTCAGTGTGTGTGTGTGTGTCTGACATTGAGTGAGTGTATGTCTATCAGTGAGTGTGTATGCAGTTCTGTCAGTGTGAGTGTGTCTTGTCAGTAAGTGTGTATGCGTGTCTGTCAGTGAATGTGTGTGTCTGACGGTGAATGTAAATGAGTGTAACTGTGAGTAAGTGTGTATGTCTGTGAATGCATATGTTTCAGTGAAGTGTGTGTTGGTTAAATAGTGTGTGTGACAATCACTGTTTATCTGTGTAGGACATATACATCAATGATCCCAGTAGCTATTTTGGATTAAAATTTGCAATTCTTTGGTGAGTTGTCAACAGATTGGTGGAGAAACTCAATGATGCTGTTCATTCAAAATCCTGCACTGTATCTTTGACAATGCAGCCACATTAGTGGACTAATAATTTTACAAAACATTTTACTGTAATCATTATCTTTGTGCAGCCACAATTTTTTTTACAAAAAATGTAATCATTATCTTTGTGCAGCCATAGAAAATTTAACAACATTGTTTTTACTGTAATCATTATCTTTGTGCAGCCACAATCACCTAGAGCTCACCACATATATATTTAGATTTTCTCACCCGTCCTCGGTGGTATGTTTATTCCTCATTCTCGGGTCCTCTGCCAGAGTTTGAGGGTTCTGCACAGTATCTTAGCTGTTCCTAGAACTGCACTCTTCTGAACAGCGATCTCAGATGTCCCACCTGGAATCTGTTGAAGCCACTCCCCCAACTTGGAAGTCACAGCCCCGAGTGCTACTACTGTCTTCACTTTCTTCACTCCTTGGTATTTCTCCACCTTCTCATGTTCCTTGTTCCTGATGTTATAGTCACTGAGTATTGCCACATTCACCACTACTGCAGTCTTCCATTCCTTGTCTACCACCACGATGTCGGGTCGGTTGGCCAGCACTTGCTTGTCTGGATCTTGAAGTCCTTCAGGACTACAGGATCTTAGCCCAGTCATTCTCAGCTGCTCTTTGTGGTATCTCCCATCTGGTATCTCCCATTGGACCCAAGCAGGTCCAATCCATATTCTGTGCAGAGTTTCAGTACACAATCCCAGCAACGTGGTTGTGTCACTCTGTGTATGCTGTTCCTGCTAGCATCTTGCATCTGGCTACTAGGTGCTGGACTGTCTCAGAGGCCTCTTTGCACAGTCTGCCCCTTAGGTCTTGCCTGTGTGGTAGATTCCAGCTTCTATTGGTGATGAGTGCCTGCGCCGCTTGTATTAGTGCCTCAGTGCTGTTTTTCAGTCCAACCACTGGTAGGATTTGTCATGTGAGTGGGTGGTATACCCCATGGAGAGGTTTGTCTTTTCAAGGGACCTCCTCATTTTCTGCATCCTCTTTGTCTCAGGCATTTCCTTACAGTTTATCTTTGGGAGCCATCTTTGTGATGTACTTAGGGATGCTCTGTGTTTCATCCAGGACTGTGGCCTTGACACTCATCAGGCCCCAACTTCCTTTTGGCTGGTGTATAGTCTCTGTGTGCTGGATTTCGGGTGGAATCCTCCATTCATAGTGAGTAGTTTCCATGGTAAACAGTTCATCTCGTGGCCAGGGTACCTGATGACCGGTAGGGTATATGTGTTGATGGCTTGGATCTTGTTCTTCAGGTAGTTGTAGCTGTTCTATACAACTTCTATTTGGCCTTCTGGAACTTGAACTCCTTCTGTCCAGATCATTTTCCCTTTTTTTGCTATCATCCGCCCGCACTTCTCTAGTCGTAATGTCCGATGTCCTTGCTCGATATCCTAGTTATCAGTGGGTCAATGTCCCGCTCATTCTTGGCATACAGCTTGATGTCGTCCACGTAGAGAAGGTGGCTGAAGGTAGCTCCACTCTTGAACCTGTATCTGTACCCACTCTTCTTGATTAGGGCTTTTGCAGAATATCATTGGTATATTTCACATTTGATGTTCACTTGTGTTATTGTCTTTTAGAGTTGTCTGGGTCATGGTAAGATTACCTTGTACACACACTAACTGTGTATCTGCTCAGTCTTTGCTTAGCTGTTTCCAGCGCCTCCGCCAGCTTACTAACTTCCTTCCATATTGTCTTTATCTTTGCTTCCAGTCGTAGTCTCTCTGGTGGGCATTGCTTCTCATTGAGCCTGATCTTGTTGTCAAGGAGATGGAAAATCACTAATGCTGTGTCATATATGAGCCTGTTGGTCTCTGTGATTGTGTAGGTTGAGATTGTGAACCGTGTGTCATTAACTGCAGCTAGCATGCTCTTCTGGTGGTACCTTTCCAGTCATCTTCTGGAGTTTTGTCCTCTGGTCAGGCGCTTTTCTAGTATCATATTTCTTATGTTGATATGTCCTTGTTAAAATATGAGCTTATAATAATACAGGAAGTAAGGAAAAAACACCTGGGCCTTGATTTAATATGATTACATAAACATATTGTATGTGAAACATATTCATATATATAAAAAAAATCTAAACATTAGAAAATGAAAATATTTGTCAAACTATTAAAGAGCTTTTCCAACAATATTAAATTGTAGGTTTAATTGTATAAAATTTGGCAAGCCAGATGGTTAGAGAACTGCACACCTACAGGGAGTGCAGAATTATTAGGCAAGTTGTATTTTTGAGGATTAATTTTATTATTGAACAACAACCATGTTCTCAATGAACCCAAAAAACCCAAAAAACAAAAAACTATTAATATCAAAGCTGAATATTTTTGGAAGTAGTTTTTAGTTTGTTTTTAGTTTTAGCTATTTTAGGGGGATATCTGTGTGTGCAGGTGACTATTACTGTGCATAATTTTATAACATGACAGGAGGCTTCCTATTTTGCATTAACTCTCTTTACTAAACTCCACAGCAGTAAAGAAAAAAACGTAAAGTAACAAGTAAATCACTGAGCAGCACAGTATATAAGGGTCATACTGTCTGCATAACTCCCTCTTTCTTTACTGCTCCATCGCAGACAGGTCAGAATATTTGCTCCTCTGGAGCTTTTGTACTTATTCTCATTTTTTGTCCTATTTATCTGTTTTATTTCATCTGAATTTCTCTACTGTGCTATTTACATTAGCCTTTTTACTTTATGTAGTGGGCTGTGGGACTAGGGGCTCTCTGTGGCCTTTCTGCCCTCTTCTCTGCCCCTTTACACCTTCTGGGACCCTTCCCTGGCTTTACCCCGGTCCCCCCAGGTCTCCCCACTGCCCCCCCCTACCTGGAGTACCCTCCTGGGCTCCCTCCTTGCGGCCGGTTCCATTCGCGACCGGTTCCGCGCCAGCCCGCTTCCGCCCGCGGCCGGCCTAATAAATTTAGTCCCCGGCTTTGCGGACTACCTCGCGGCCGCAATTTTGGATCGCGAATCTCGTGAGATTTTCGCGGCCATCTTAGTTTTGCCTCGTGCATCTCATCAGAGACTCAGTGTGCCTGTGCTAACCTGCTGTTGCCCCTGCACTGCTGTTCTTCACCCCCCTTTTGTGTTTGACACCCTTGGGACTGAAGGATTACCTGCACAAGCACCATTATCTGTCATCCACTTGCTACAGCCTCTGTCTCATCACCTTCTATCAAGATATACTGTGGCTGGGTCAGTCAGGTCAGTGCTGCTGCCTGTTTATTATTACTGTGACCTGCACTTAAGGGGTTCCAACCCTGTGCAACCGGGGTGAGCCCCCATTACTAATACGCTGCTTACTGGGAGACTGCTGTTGCAGTTCTCTCTAACTGGGTGAGCCCCAGTTTATAAGGTCACTATCATACCCTGCTGGGGTTATTCTGGGCTTGTTCCCACCATCATACTAAATCTGACCCTACGCCTACTACTATTGTTATTAAGACCTGGGTGCCCGTTTATTACTTGCCTACCCTTAACATGGAAGAATCCCAGAACCTCCCTGTGGACCTCCAGGCCATGATTAACGCAGCTGTCGCTGCCTCTCTGGAGAAGGCACTCTCCAAGACCCGAGCCGCGGCTCCTGACGTACCAAAACGCAGACGTCCCCGCCACGAATCGGAATCTGAATTGTCCGACCACCAGTCAAGGGATGACTCCCGCCCTAAAAAGCGCCATGACAAAGGCGAAGATTTCACACCTAAACCGACTAAGGGTAAGGCACCTGCCAAACGCAAGCCCTCAAAGTTACACACCCTGGCCCCGCGTCAGGAATACTCTTCGGATGAAGAGCAGGACCCTGCCCAGTCCATGTCGGTCCTGGATGAGTGGCAAGCTGATGCTTCTGACTCGGACTACGACGCATGGGGCTCGGATGAGAAGTCTGTCTCCGCTTTCATGCGAGAGACCCTCCTGGGTGCTGCCCAGTCTGGAGGTATCGAGGACACTGCGGACGCAGAACCTCGCGACTCAGACACTATATTGGACCCCTCGGGTCAAGCAATGTTCGACCCCCGTAACATACGGCACCCCAGATCGGGTGATTGGTCGCCTCCAGAACACCTTGCCAGGTTCATGCACCTGTGGCTCCGCAAACCCCTTGAGAAAGAGGTCCGCAGCCGACTCAGGTCTGAATGCCCACGCCCTTCCCTGCCGGATAAAGTCGCTCAGACCCCGGAATTCGATAAGGTCATGTCGACCTTCATGATGCGCAGTGGTAGAGACCCCCGCCGTGGGGTAGAGAAAGGCCTATGGGGCGCCCAAGATAACCTGCTGGATTCCGTAGGCCCCCTGGCACGCATTATGTATCTGGCGGATGACGCCTCCACAAAAGCCGACTCCTTCTCCTCCGAGGACATCAGGGAATGGGCACATGATGTTCGTGAATGGGCACAACGGTGTTTTTGTTTCATCGGAAACACCAATGTTACGCTCTCTTCGGAGAGGCGAAAAGCAGCGTTGTACCGTATTAACGGCAAACTGGCAGACCGTGGCACAAAGGAGATTGGGCCCCAGGCACAAGGGAAACTTTTCGGTGAACCGTTCCTCAAGGAACTCAATAAACACGTAAACGTGTTCACCTCCCTCAATAAGGCGCAGTCATCAATGCGCAAAGTTTTCCGAAGCAACCCTACCAGAGGGGTTTTTGGAAGGGCTGGCCGGCAACGGGGCCGTGCCGCCAGACGATTTTGGCCTTCAGGCACCCGCACCCAGCCAACACCATTTTACCCGACAAGGGACTACCGGCAACAACCCTTCTCAAGAGGCTCAGATAGAGGTCGCGGACCCCGCGGACGCGGACCCCGCGGACGCGGACGTTCCCGCTTTGCCGCAGGTAAGAACCCATATTCCTCCACTGTTACCATGTACCCGCACTGCGGGCCGTATTTCCCTTTCTTTCCAGAATTGGGCCGCTCTTTGCTCAGACACATGGATTCTACAAACTGTACAGGGTTATATCATAGACCTAGCGGGGACCCCCTTTCAGGTTCAGCCCCCTCGCCCCATCCACATGTCAACCTCCGACCACAACCTTGTCAACGCGGAGCTACGCGAGCTCCGAGACAAAGGGGCTATCCAGCCGGCCCACGACAGGGGTGGTTTCTTCAGCAACATCTTCCTGGTTCGGAAGAAGTCAGGAGAATACCGCCCTGTCATCAATCTACGCGCCCTCAACGCTTATGTGGTCTACCGCCACTTCAAGATGGAAGGCATCCACCTCCTACGAGACCTCCTCCGAAGTCACGACTGGTTCACCAGGCTCGATCTAAAAGACGCCTACCTGTCAGTCCCGGTGCACCCGGACTGTCGAGCACTCCTACGTTTCCTCTGGCACGGACGCCCTTGGCAGTTCACTTGCCTCCCTTTCGGGCTCAGCTCAGCCCCATGGTGCTTCACCAAACTCCTAAAGACAGTGGTGGCCCACCTAAGATCCAGGGGCGTGAGATGCATCATCTACTTAGACGACCTTCTCCTCTTCTGCTCCGACGAACACAGGCTACGCCAACACACTTGCCTGTCAGTGTCCCTCTTGGAATCGTTGGGTTTCGTGGTAAACCAACAGAAGTCGGTGCTGATCCCTGCCCAAACTATACAATTCCTCGGCTTCGAGATCGACTCGACGACTTGCACTCTGAGACTACCAGCTTCAAAGATCACAGCCATTCGCAAGGAGATTCGCAGGGTTCTCCGACTCGACTCCATTCCACTACGCAACCTGGCCAGGATTGTGGGACTCCTATCCGCCTCCATCCAGGCCATATTTCCGGGTCCCCTCCACTACAGGGCCATGCAACGTCTCAAGACCAAGTACCTACGCCACAGGCCTACTTACGACCAACCCGTCCCGGTGACGACGGAGGTTCGCGAGGAACTCTCATGGTGGCTGGACAGCATGCAAGCCTGGAACGGCAAGGCCATATTCGGAGACACCCCAGACTTCGTATTGGAACCAGACGCCAGTCTGTGGGGATGGGGTGCCACCAACGGAACCGTCTCCACGGGAGGAACATGGACGGCGCAAGAGCTCTCCATGCACATCAACTGCCTCGAGCTCTTGGCAGGATCATTCGCGATCCGCAGCTTAGCCCGGGAAAGCACCAACTGTTGCATCTTCCTACGCATGGACAACGTGTCCGCAGTCCAGTACATCAACCGCCTGGGAGGCGCTCGCTCACGCCTGCTGTCGGATATCACGAGGGACATCTTCGACTACTGCCTTCCTCGCAACATCACTCTACAAGCGGAATACTTACCGGGAGAGATCAATCTCACAGCCGACTGGTTCTCTCGCCACTGGAGAGACGTCAGCGACTGGAAGCTAAACACGAGAATTTTCAGGGCCCTGGCAGCCCGGAGGGGTCCATTTCACCTGGATCTGTTCGCTTCTCGCAACAATCACCAGACTCCGGAATTCTTCAGCTGGCTCCCGGACCCGGAGAGCAAGGCGGCGGACGCCTTTCTCCAACAATGGCCGACGACAGGAGCCTACGCCTTTCCCCCATTCTCCATGATTGCGAGAACGCTACACCAGATGCGGACGCAATGGATCAAACTAGTTGTCATAACACCCTTGTGGCAGAGCCAACCATGGTTCCCGGACCTCCTGGCCTCCTCCTACAGGGACCCTCTCCTCCTACCATCCTTCCCGGACCTTCTCACGGATCCCAAAGGGTATCTCCACCCTCTCCACCTGGAAGACCGGCTACCCCTGGTGGCTTGGTCTCTTTCCGGGGTTCCTGGCGAGTCAGCGGACTATCGCAGGCGGCTAGGGACCTCTTATGGGACTCATGGGCCCCGGGAACTAGACGCTGTTACCTTTCAGCTTGGGCCTCCTGGTCTACTTGGTGCATGGAACGGGACTCCGATCCATTTACAGCACCTATTCCCATGATTCTTAATTTTCTCTCCTCCTTGTTCTTAGCTGGCCGCTCCTACCGCTCGGTCAACGTCGTTCGTTCCGCGATTTCGGCGGCTCACACCCCCGTCGGGGATCTCCCGGTCAGCAAAGACCCTCTGGTCTGCCGTCTACTCCGCGGTATGCGGCTCTGCCGCCCCCCGGCCCCCAAATACCCTCACCTATGGGATGTGGGTCTAGTCCTTCGTTTTCTATGGGATTGGCTTCCGAATGACCGCCTCTCCCTACGCCAACTATCCGCTAAGTTCGCTTTTCTCCTTTGCCTAGTGTCCTTTCGACGGGTTTCCGATGTTCGGGCCTTCGATGTTGACGCCTTTGAGGTGGCCCCTGAAGGGGTCACTTTCCGCATTTCTCGTCGGACTAAGTCGGGATTGACTTCGGTTTTTTACCCCTTCGTCCACCGACGACCCGCCCCTCTACGTCGGGTCAACTCCTAGTCTCCTACGTACACCCTCATGCACCAGTCTCGGTCACCAGGCTGGCCCGATGGATCCGCTGGATCCTTTCCCTTGCAGGTATAGACCCCGTTTTCGGCGCCCACTCCGTCCGCGGTGCGGCGGCATCATCAGCCTTCATGGCAGGGGCGTCCCTTTCGGATATTCTCCGAACAGCGGACTGGTCTCGGGAATCCACTTTCCGTACATTTTATTTTCGCACTCCCCCTTCTGCTGGGATGTCTCTTCTTCAGCGTTAAAATTGCAAAATAGGAAGCCTCCTGTCATGTTATAAAATTTAAGATTATGCTAGCTTTAGTGTACTAATAATCTTAATTTTAATAAGGACAGGAGGCGAGTATTTTCCCTCCCTTCTGTTCCCTACCCTGACTCTTCGGGGGAGTGGATCTGAAGGTGACGGATATTGGGATTTATTTAGTGATTACTCTACCAACTAGACACATTCGGTATCTTTCCACCTCCATGCCCGTACGGCCATCTAGACAGACACTCTAGTCGTACAACATACTTACATCTCACACCCCTTTTTTACTCTATAATCAGTTTACAATCAGTCTTTATTGAGTTAATTTACTCCATTCTGTTAAAACACACAGGCGTGAACAGTTACGGTTCAGTACCTAACCGATTTTATACTCTCCTTTCAGTGTAACCCTCTTCAGGACCTCCACTGATCGCTGGTTGATTAACCTCACGACTCCGTAAGATGGGATGACGACTTCGTTTTGGTCTTATCTCCTACCTCGTTACCAGGAGTCTACTCAAGTTCCGCTCGCCAGAGACCACAGTTACTGTTTCGTTGAGTTTCTGGACGTTCGAGCATCTATCTGGACTTGGATGTCGCTTCAAGAAAGAGGAAGTTATGCAGACAGTATGACCCGTATATACTGTGCTGCTCAGTGATTTACTTGTTACTTTACGTTTTTTCTTTACTGCTGTGGAGTTTAGTAAAGAGAGTTAATGCAAAATACTCGCCTCCTGTCCTTATTAAAATTAAGATTATTAGTACACTAAAGCTAGCATAATCTTAAATTATTAGGCAACTTAACAAAAAACAAATATATACACATTTCAATTATTTATTTTTACCAGTGAAACCAATATAACATCTCAACATTCACAAATATACATTTCTGACATTCAAAAAACAAAACAAAAACAAATCAGTGACCAATATAGCCACCTTTCTTTGCAAGGACACTCAAAAGCCTACCATCCATGGATTCTGTCAGTGTTTTGATCTGTTCACCATCAACATTGCGTGCAGAAGCAACCACAGCCTCCCAGACACTGTTCAGAGAGGTGTACTGTTTTCCCTCCTTGTAAATCTCACATTTGATGATGGACCACAGGTTCTCAATGGGGTTCAGATCAGGTGAACAAGGAGGCCATGTCATTAGATTTTCTTCTTTTATACCCTTTCTTGCCAGCCACGCTGTGGAGTACTTGGACGCGTGTGATGGAGCATTGTCCTGCATGAAAATCATGTTTTTCTTGAAGGATGCAGACTTCTTCCTGTACCACTGCTTGAAGAAGGTGTCTTCCAGAAAGTGGCAGTAGGACTGGGAGTTGAGCTTGACTCCATCCTCAACCCGAAAAGGCCCCACAAGCTCATCTTTGATGATACCAGCCCAAACCAATACTCCACCTCCACCTTGCTGGCGTCTGAGTCGGACTGGAGCTCTCTGCCCTTTACCAATCCAGCCACGGGCCCATCCATCTGGCCCATCAAGACTCACTCTCATTTCATCAGTCCATAAAACCTTATAAAAATCAGTCTTGAGATATTTCTTGGCCCAGTCTTGACGTTTCAGCTTGTGTGTCTTGTTCAGTGGTGGTCGTCTTTCAGCCTTTCTTACCTTGGCCATGTCTCTGAGTATTGCACACCTTGTGCTTTTGGGCACTCCAGTGATGTTGCAGCTCTGAAATATGGCCAAACTGGTGGCAAGTGGCATCTTGGCAGCTGCACGCTTGACTTTTCTCAGTTCATGGGCAGTTATTTTGCTATTTTGAATGAAACGCTTGATTGTTCGATGATCATGCTTCAGAAGCGTTGCAATTGTTAGAGTGCTGCATCCCTCTGCAAGATATCTCACTATTTTTGACTTTTCTGAGCCTGTCAAGTCCTTCTTTTGACCCAAAGGAAGTTGCCTAATAATTATGCACACCTGATATAGGGTGTTGATGTCATTAGACCACACCCCTTCTCATTACAGAGATGCACATCACCTAATATGCTTAATTGGTAGTAGGCTTTCGAGCCTATACAGCTTGGAGTAAGACAACATGCATAAAGAGGATGATGTGGTCAAAATACTAATTTGCCTAATAATTCTGCACTCCCTGTATATCATGATAGGTTCACGTTAAAGACAGAATCTAGGTTAACCATGTTGTTCTATTAAGAACATATTCTGTACAGTTTGAAGAATGTATCTGTCCTGTAATGTGATGGTCATTTGCTGCCATCTACTGATTACTTTATGACACTACACATCACTAAAGATAAAGTAATTGATGCTGTCGAAGGCAGAAATTACTGACACATTTAAACTGGACCTAAACCATGATGAAAACTGCAAATCTTACCATGCTAAGTTTAATAGGTCAATACTGAGAGGTTAACAACTATTACATTGATACCTTTAAGATATTTTTGATTTCATCACAAATTGAATTTTCCAGAGAACCAAGTATTGCTAATAGATGACAGGTGTGCAGATAGTTCCATAGAGACGTTGCAATGTGTTTCTAAGTTGTTCACATTGACTTTTCAGGTATTTTCACACATGAACAATTTATTTTGTTGTATTATTAATTTCATTATATTATATTATATTTTAGCTACTGTACTTATTTGTTGGAATTATGAAATTATTCTGTAAATGTTGTCCTACCTTTAAGGACCCATGACAGAATAATTCGGTTTTCGTGCTGGTCATTGTGCAACATCAGGTGTCTCTCAATACCTGGACTTCCCTCTGTAAGGAAATGCAAAAATTAGAGGCTCTATGCTCAGTGATGAGCTGTGTTGCACTGCAAAAATGCAATGTGTATGTAAACAAATACAAAAAAAAAATGAGAAAGAATTACCACAACACAGGCTATGATAAGGCACAATAAACACCATATGAGATACCCTTGTAGTATGCCTTTGTGGGGTAATTAGAATGGTCACACTGCTACAATGCCCTGCATATCAAGTTCAACCCCTTAAGGACACATGACGGAAACATTCCGTCATGACTCCATTCTATTTCTGAAGCTGTGTCCTTAAGGAGTTAATAAATACACGGGAAAACTCTTTATATGTGTAAATGAAAAACAATACAAACACAAAAAAAAAGTGGAAAAAAAACAATTTGATTTTAAATACCCTAGTGATATGTACTTTATATTAAGATATACTTTTTTTTCGTAGACTTTTATATTTCTATGTTAGCTATTAAACATACCAAATTCTAAAATCGACAAACATACCAAATTCTAAAATCGTTACACAATGAAATTGTATTTTACTCCATGTATTTTGTGACCTGCAGCTACCAAAAATAAACAGAAATTCTATTGACGAATCTGAGAATTCCCCCCCCCCCCCCCAAGCGATCATTTATATATGCATATTTCTGATCAAATAAGGTCCCCTTTGCCTTTCAAAAATATAATATGTCTTGGTGCACTAGATGAGAAGATGTAAATTGTGGTTGAACACTCAGAGCAAAAATGCCAGAATTGCTTACGTTCTCAATTCCTTCACTACTGAAATCATGTATACACAGTTCCCAGGAAATGTACCCCATTGCTGATACATGAGAGCTATTGTATAGCTCCTTGTTTGTGAGTGCATTTTCTATTACCGTATTCTTCACCTCTGTCATATACAATATTACACTATTTTGCCATCCTTGTCATTTCATATCACGGAATTTGCATAAACTGGTGAACTCACTACAATACCTGCTGTACTTCACCTCCCCTATCAAGAATTCAGCTATCAATTGAATTTGGAACTGTTTTGTAAATACTATTTTATTACTTTTTATCATTAATGTTGCTTAACATCTCTACACCAACATTTGGCGCAACCTGTTTTTTTTTTTTTTTTTTATCCCTTCTTTTATGGTCACTCAGAATAGCTCAAATTGCTGAAAAACATAATTCTAGCCATAGAAAGGTGTGAGAACACACAGTCCATCATAGTCTGATCAGAGTGCCTATGATGACCCCCATCAACCGTCGAAAGCACCTTCAGTGGGGATGTAGCATTAGAACTAGACCATAGAGCAATGGAAGAAGGTTACCTTGTCTGGAGAATCACAATTTCTTTTAAATCAGGTGGATAGCAAGGTGTGTGTTATTTAATACCAAACAACGTAACGCGCTACAAACTGCAATAAATACAGTATCTTCCAAAATAAAATCTGGAATAAATAATAAGAAATATATAGTGCAGACTATCTGATAACAGTGGGATAGAGTGGGATAGAGATACAATAGTATACTCACATGTATCAGAGCCCTATCATCCCTGGCTCTGGGTTTGAATAGCTCCACTTGAGAGGGATATTTCCCACAGCTTTATACCAGGAAACTTGTCTCCATTCAATCAGATATGTATCTGGTGCTTCTGTGCAGTATAAGAGGGCTAGAGAGGCAAAGACCCCAAATGTAAAATTATTTTAACCCCTTAAGGACCAAACTTCTGAAATAAAAGGGAATCATGACATGTCACACGTCATGTGTCCTTAAGGGGTTAAAACAGTTTATTCAACATAAAAGGTTAAAGACTCTTACTTAGAGGTTTAGATTGCATGCATTGAGTCATACCCAAAATCACCAATAACGGTCTACAATTTCAAACTGAATCACAGTTGTTTGTCCAGACCTCCCTGAAATAGTTGGTCTATCTCTGGCATTGAAGGAAGATGATGGTACACATATCACTGGATGCCTATATATGTTCCCCCTTTTGGAATATTTCTGGTGCAATAGTTGACCAATGGAAGTATAATGCACCAAAACTGTAACACATGTATTATTTGTCACAGTGCAACCTTTTCATTCTGTACATGAATGTTTTTTTTTTTTATGCTTCATTTAATAAAAATCTATAATAAAAAAAAAAACACTCTTACTTAGGTAGTGGGTTTGCAGGCAATAAACTCACAACTTGGCAAGCAAAGTCAATATACAAAAACGGCAGCAGCGTGCAGTCACTTTCGGGTTTCGGCACTTCTCTGGTCACGTGACAGTCTGGGTCTGCCTCGCGATGACATCCTACGTGATGCGTTTCGCCCGCCTCCCCGGGCTTCTTCAGATGATGTCCTGATATCCAGCCCATCCTTTAAAATGTCTAGCGCCTCTCCTTTCTTCCTCTAGTCGAGGGGCGTGATGTTCTTACCTAAAGCCTACTTGCTCCTATTTGACTGCTAAAATTGATATACAGGTGTGTGTTATTTACCTGGGTAAGAGATGGCCGCAGGATGCACAAACCAGTCCTCAGGGCACGCTTCCCAGCCCAGGATTTAGGGATTATCCAGTTGTATCTAAGGTGTTTTTAGTAGAAAAAAACCCACAACTGTGTAATCCCTAAATCCTGGACTGGTATGCGTACCTTGAGGACTGTTTTGAAATCACTGCAGAAGACAGGCCTGGGCAGGGCTGTCTTTATGCATCGGCACGCTGGCCAGTTGCCTGGCTGCCCCACAAGCATAGGGGCCCCACTGTGTTGAATGTGCCAAGGCCAACAGGGAAGATCCTTTTCATCTCCCCTGCCAGCCCACACAAAGCCAGCTTCGTTTCTCTGCAGCCAGAGGAGCTGCAAGCTGAAGTTCCCACGCCTCCACTGGACCAACAGGGTTTTGCAAACAGGTAAGAAGAAGGGCTAAGGGAGACATTAACTTTTTTCTTCCTATCTTTAAATAATAAAAAATATATACACCTTGCTCCCTATCAGAACCCCCCCAATATAGACTCTATGCACACACACTGCACCCCCTCACACACTGCACCCCCTCACACACTATACACCCTTAACACACAATGCACCCATTCGCACACTACACCTCTTCAAACACACTGAATCCCCTCACACACCTCAGTAAATGAGCAGTGGGACTAGTGCTATGGAGAGCTATGTGCAGGGCTACTATCAGAAATTGTTGGGCCCCTTACACGGCTCTTTGGGCCTGCCCCCAACTCCCCCACAGATTCCACTCAAAAAGATGGAGTGCATGAGTGTGCTAAGCATACACATAGTGTGTGTGTATAGTGGATTGAGTGTGTGTGTATAGTGAATGCAGTGTATGTGTGCATAGTGCACAGGTAGACAAACGTGGATGCAGAGTGTGTGTACTGAATGCAGTGTGTGTAGTGGATCCAGTGTATGTGTGTTTGTTTGTTACTGGGATTTTTTGGGGTGGTGAACAGTTTTAAAAAAAATATACATAGATATTTTTTTGCACATGGAGGAGGGACACTACATACCCTATTGGTCTGGTGGCACTGTGCAGGTTTCCAGCTACCATGTTGGCTTGTATAGGTAAGGTCCTCTTTCGCAAGCGTCGAAGCATTGCTGAGGTAATCTGCAGCAATGATCAGACAGGCAGGCTCATGAGAGAGAAAGAAGACCTCCTGGAGGTGGAAGCCTCTTACAGCCATACACGTTGTAGCCCTCTGACGGTGGTCCTGGTTGTGGCCAGTGTATGAACTTGAAAGGGTACCTTTGTTTGAAATGTACAATACAGGGTCAAGAAGCAGAAATAAACACTGGCCCCAACTGACAAAAGAGTCTCATTGGTGTGAGTGGATTCCCTAAAGAGAAAAATGAAAGAAAAGGGAATTTATTTTAATGTACCTGTTTTTTATTACGCGTTTTATTATGGGACATTCTTAAATACCAAATTTTGGACAAAATATTAGGTGGGAAACCTAGAAGTAGACATTCACAAGCAGCCCGACCTAAAGTCCTTCTTGCTACTGCTCTACAACATAAAGATAAATCTACCAATACTAATATCGATTACGTTTCTAATAATTTATCAGGGTAGTCCTTTGTTAGAAACAGTTTTTCATATCCTCCATTTATGGCCTACAGACCCTTTGGTTCTCCACAATTCATCATAATCCTTCTAAATTAGCGGAAGGGTATTTTGTTCAGCCAAGCTTTTTTATGATGGTTGTATACAACTATTACACTCAACTGTCTTTCTAAAAGAGTATGCAATTTCCCCTCTTTAACCTAGATTTCCAAATCTACAAATGTGATGTGTTCTGTGGATTGGTTTAATGTGAATCCTAAATAGTACGTATTAAAATTTAAAGCATTTTTAAAAGACTCTAAAACATCCATCTATATATCTTCTTCAGAGGACTAGGTTCCACACCAAAGGGATAGTTTGGATTTATTTTCTGTTTATTGTTTTATATATAGCATTTTTTATTATTATTATTATTATTATTATATATTTTTTTTTTACTATATTGCCATCTAAGGGAAGGTCTCTGCAGTAAAAAATTCCCTTAATTTGCATTTTATTCTGATTATATGAGCTCAGTTTTTATCTGCAATTCTTGTTTTTTTATTGTTCCTAATTTATGCTGCTAGCCCTCGTTTTTCAAACCCCCCCCCCCCCTCTTCCTATTTACATCTCTAATTCAGGCATTTGACTATTAACTAATTAAACCATATTATTCTTTACTAATTCTGTTAGTTTCCCTCTGGAACGAATAAGGAGGCTTTGAGATTATTAATTTGAACTATTGATATGTGACAGGAATTTGCCTATAGTCTCTGCTGATTGTAAATATATGCTAATAGTCCACTTATTATAGAGGGCTAAATTAAGTCTGTTCTAGGATTCATTACAGGAAGCAGTTAGGCATCTCTGCCTCACTGTTAAGGTTGAGAATCCTTGTATCTTACTCACATGATAGAACTAATAGGCTTTAGTCACCGGTGCACTGTCAGGTTTGTCTGGGCTGTGCTGCAGTTTTGTTGCCCCCCGCGGGGTCTGTTCCTCCATTCCGCCAGAGTAATCCTCCGAGAAATCGGTTTCACAGTCTGAAAGGGCGGCCATTTTAGGCCCTGTCGCGCCCTCTGCCTGGCGCCACATATCGCCGATCATCATCCCCAGGTTTGGTTTGTCGGGTCTTTGCTTTTTATTCTTCCTCCCCATGTCGGTTAGGCTTTGTGTGGGGGTTGGAGAAAAACAAAAGCACACAAACTCCCTACTAGGGTAGCTGTGTGAGCGTCTACCAGATATCCAAAAAAGGGGGTAACCCTGGTTAAACTTAAAAAAGAAGAAAAAAATGATCGAGGATTCTCACTAGTAGATCCAAGATCACAATAAGGATATCTGAATAAATGGTCTACATGAAAAAACAGAAAAATGAAAAATAAAAAATACTTTATTATGAATATACAATAAACCTAACTAATCACTTAAAAAACACCCAGATATGTAAATCCCAGAGGGGAGCTATAAAAGCTCAGAAAGTCAGAATACCATATTGAGCAAACCAGCATAATATTGCCTGAGGTAGGATGAGAAAGGCGATATGTAACTTTTTTCACTCTGCACGTTTTTTGTTTAGCACAGGTCACTGATTATGGGGGATTTGTCAGTTTTTTAATTGGAGCTTTAATGTTGCAGCCGTTTACCGACTAGGGAGCGTTCAGACTCAGTACCTGATTCACTTACTTATATTGTCTGACTCCATGGTCTGATTGCAAGAATGCTATTGAAGGATAGATTATCCGTGAGGCATTTTCAGACTTAGTAGCCTTGTCAACGATTTATAGGGAGGGAATTTACTTAGGTATCTCTCTATCTAGTACCAGTTAGCAGGGGCGTACCTAGAGCATTTGGCACCCGGGGCGGACCCTGAGTGTGGCACCCCCCCACCCTCCCATAATAAAAATGTAATTTAAAAAAATCCTGCAAACCCTTAATAAAAACCCTGCACACCCCCTTAATAAAAAAAAACAAAAACTTGCACAACCCCCTAACAAAAAACATGCACACCCCCTTAATAAAAACCCTGCACACCCCCTTGATAAAAAACAAAAATCTGCAGTGCACATCCTCTATTAATAAATTAAATACTGCAACTCCGTTAATTAAAAAAAAAAACCTGCACCCCCCTTTAATTAAACATACCCCCTCTAAATAAACTTCCCCCGTGCTGCACTCCCTTTAATTAATCCACAACTCCTCTTTAATTAATCCACCCCTCTAATTAATCCCCCTTCTAATTAATCCACCCCCCTCTAATTAACCACCCCCTCTAATTAATCCACCCCCTCTAATTAATCCACCCCCTCTAATTAATCCACCCTCCTCTAATTAATCCGCCCCCTCTAATTAATCCACCC
This sequence comes from Pelobates fuscus, assembly GCF_036172605.1. NCBI lineage: Eukaryota > Metazoa > Chordata > Amphibia > Anura > Pelobatidae > Pelobates > Pelobates fuscus. The sequence goes on along the minus strand of NC_086327.1, from coordinate 81,317,970 downwards.
CCTCTAATTAATCCACCCCCTCTAATTAATCCACCTCCTCTAATTAATCCACCCCCTCTAATTAATCCACCCTCCCTCTAATTAATCCACCCCCACTAATTAATCCCCCCTCTAATTAATCCACCCCCTCTTTAATTAATCCACCCCCTCTTTAATTAATCCACCCCCTCTAATTAATCCACCCCCCTCTAATTAATCCACCCCCTCTAATTAATCCACCTCACTCTAATTAATCCACCCCCTCTAATTAATCCACCCCCTCTAATTAATCCACCCCCTCTAATTAATCTACCCCCTCTAATTAATCTACCCCCTCTAATTAATCCACCCCCTCTAATTAATCCACCCCCTTCTAATTAATACACCCCCTCTAATTAATCCACCCCCTCTAATTAATCCACCCCCCTCTAATTAATCCACCCCCTCTAATTAATCCACCCTCCCTCTAATTAATCTACCCTCCCTCTAATTAATCCAATTAAAGGCATTTGATACAGTTTCACAGAAAAGGTTACTAGTAAAACTGAAATCATTAGGCTTAGATGAAAAATCATGTTCTTGGATAGAACACTGGCTTAAAGATAGAATACAGCGAGTAGTAAATGGACAATTTTCAAATTGGACAAAAGTGTCAAGTGGAGTGCCTCAGGGTTCTATCCTGAGTCCACTTTTCTTTAATATGTTTATAAATGGCTTGAGAACAATTATAGATCACAAATTAGGCAAAAGTATTCAATGCCGGTCTAGTAAGGTGTTTTCGTGTATAAAAATGGGGTTTTGATTCACGTAATGCAAATATAATTTTGCCTTTTTACAGATCAATGTTAAGACTCCACCGTGAATATGCAGTGCGATTTTGGTCCCCAGTTTTAAAGAAGGATATTTTAGAACTAGAAAAAAAAGTGTAGAGTTGAGCTATAAAATTAGTAAGGGAGATGGAAAACATTAGCTAGAAAGGCTAGAAAAACTGGTTTTGTTTTCTTCAGAAAAAAGGTGATTCAGAGGGGATATACAAATATAAACAGGGTCAGTACAAACCGCTATGTGCCTACCTGTTTATCATCAGCATAAAAAAATGGACTTCATGGTTGAACTTGATAGACTTTAGTCTTTTTTCAACCTAGACAACTATATAAGTAGAATGTATGTTGCCAATGTTACCTTCACTATCAAATTGTCCACTATCATCTTTAGATGTGTCTTCTCCCAGTAGGGCTATAAAGACTCTTTTAGTTGAAAAAACTTGTAGGAAAGCATTAGCATGTGTAGTATAGTAGCTTTTCCTTTGAGAGGAATTCAAATCTCCATAATTAGGCATTGATAATTTAGGACCTACATTATTAGTTCAGGAGCTTAATAAAGACTACTGCATCTACTTTTCACAAATTAGTTTATTTACAGGGGCAGGGCTCACAGCATCTACATCTTCCCCTTACTTTAACATTTGTTTTATTGTTTTCTAAAAGGAACACTATAGGAAGAAAGGAGATTTCATCTAAGGCAAAGAAAAGGTTTTTATACAGTAAGAGCAATAAGGATATGTAATTCTCTGCCTGAAGAGGTGGTTTTGTCAGAGTCACTACAGATGTTTAAACTGCAATTGGATAAATACTTGCAAAAACATAACATAAAGGGATATAATTTCTAATTAGTGGGGTAATAGCTGCTTGATCCAAGGAGACATCTGACTGCTATTTTGGGGTCAAGAAGGAATTTTTTCCTAGTTTGTGGCAAAATTGGAAGCGCTTCAGACTAGGTTTTTTGCCTTCTTTTGGATCAACAGCAACAACATATGTGAGGAAGGCTTAACTTGATGGACGCAAGTCTCTTTTCAGCTATGTAACTATGTAACTATGAATTTAATATTAGTTAGTATTCCTGACGCCATAGTGTTTTTCTCCATATTTAGATTTAGAGCCCTCCAAAGTGAAAAAATGGGAAAAAGATTTGACATACCCTTTTGCAGGCATCGCAACTCACTGTCACATCGCGACCAGGGCCGGCGCGTCCATAAGGCGGACAGGCGGCCGCCTTAGGGCGCACCGACTTTGGGGGCGCAAAATTCCAGTGACCGGCAGGAGGGAAGTGCTCCCTCCTGCCTGGTCACCTCCTGGATCCCCGAAGCTGCTGGGAGGTGTGCGGCTGAAGTTGATTAGGAGGCGGCGAGGGAGCTCTCTGATCTCTCTGACCGGCTCCCTCGCGCGCCTTTTGCTGATGCCGCGGGAGACGGAATATGACGTCATATTCCGGCTCCCGCGGCATCAGAAAACAGCCTGCGAGGGAGCCGGTCAGAGAGATCAGAGAGCTCCCTCGCCGCCTCCTAATCAACTTCAGCCGCACGCCTCCCAGCAGGTTCACTGGACCACCAATGAGAGACCCACACCAGCACTCCAGGTAGGGAGGCTGGGTGGGACATTTAAATGTAATTTATTATTAATTACTGTGTGTGTGCATGTGAGTGTGTATGTCAGTGTGTATGTGTGTGAGTGAGTGTGTGTGTGTCTGTCAGTGTGTGTGTAAGTGTGTCTATGAGTTTGTGTGTGAGTGAGTGTGTCTGTCGGTGTGTGTGAGTGTGTATGTCAGTGTGTATGTGTGTGAGTGAGTGTGTGTGTGTCTGTCAGTGTGTGTGTAAGTGTGTCTATGAGTTTGTGTGTGAGTGAGTGTGTCTGTCGGTGTGTGTGAGTGTGTATGTCAGGGTGTATGTTTGTCTGTGAGTTTGTGTGTGTCTGTCAGTGTGTGTGTCTGTCAGTGTGTGTGTCTGTCAGTGTGTGTGTGTTCGAGTATGTGTCTGTGAGTTTGTGTGTGTGTGAGTATGTATTTTTCTGTATGCCTGTCTGTATGTATGTATCTGTATGACGGTATGCCTCTGTATGTATGTATGTGTCCGTATGCCTGTATGTCTTGTACGTATGTTTCTGTATGTCTCTGTATGTATGTAACTGGATGTATGTTTGTCTCTGAATGTCTGTATATATGTATCTGTATGCATGTATGTAACTGTATGCCTTTATGTCTCTGTATGTACGTATGTGTGTGTCTGTGTGTCTCTGTATGCCTGTATGTATTTGTATGCATGTTTCTGTATGTCTGTATGACGGTATGCCTCTGTATGTATGTATGTGTCTGTATGACGGTATGCCTCTGTATGTATGTATGTGTCTGTATGCCTGTCTATATGTATGTGTCTGTATGACGTTATGTCTCTGTATGCATGCATGTATCTGTATGTGTGTATGTCTTTGTATGCCTGTATGTATGTATGTATGTGTCTGCATGCCTGTATGTCTCTGTATGTATGTTTCTTTATGCCTGTATGTCTGTATGTATGTGCCTGAATGTCTTTGTATGTATGTTTCTGTATGCCTGTCTGTATGTATGTGTCTGTATGACGGTATGCCTCTGTATGCATGTATGTCTTTATATGCCTGCATTTCTCTGTATGCATGTATGTCTCTGCTTGTATGTCTCTGACTGTATGTGTATGTATGTCTCTGTATGATTATTGCTGTCTTTGTATGACAGTGTACCTGTATGACTTTGACTGTGTGACTGAAAAATGATGCCTGTGTGCCTGTGGCTTGGGAGAAAAGACACACAGGTGAAGATGCATTTTTTTTTTTTTAATGAGGGTTGGGGGCGCCAAAATGCATCTTCGCCTGTGTAACTAAAAATCCTAGCACCGGCCCTGATCGCGACACATCTAGTCCCCTCCTCCCATAACGTCATCCCACGGCCACTCTTCTTAGTCTTCTTGTCCAATCCAGAGTGAGTGTGTCAACAAGAAGTAGTGTAAGTGTAATTAGCTCATATCTTTGAGTGAGGACTGATTCTCTGAATTCTAGAAAAATGACTGCTGCTCAATTTAAGTTGTGATTTATGGGAAGTGGAAGTATGAATATAAGTTGAGAGCCTGGATCACACTGGTTCCTATTAATATGCACATTGTGTAGAGTTATGCGTGATGTTCTCTGTGCTCCTGTAAGCGATTTAAATAAACGAGTAAGTCAAATATACCAGCTTTGCCCTTACTGAAAGTTCAAGAACAAAAAACAGGATGTAGGAAAAGACATGCCACAGCCTTCAAATAAAAAAAAAAACAACAGCCTATGTCATAAATAGAACACAGTGAGAAAATGGAGATACGAAGATGTAGTGGTGATTGAAGATACAAGCACTGAAAATAAAGGAAATATTTTGCAATATCTTGGATTTTAAAAACTAGTGAGATGCTATATAGGAATCATCTGAGATCATAGGTCTATGTCAAGGCAAAGATGAAGGGGGAGTTTTAAGTACAGAAGTTCTAGAGAACTCACTTTAGTCTTCCAGAACATGTGGAGAATGTGAAGATCTACTTTACACTGAATAGATATAAGAAATGTTATGATATATCTTAACACAGTTCAGATTACGCTTCAAGCAATCTTAGTGACACAAATGGAAAAAAAAAAAAACAGACTGAAGAAGAGGAACAAGAGAGGAGACGAGTGTGAAGGGGTAGGGGTTAACCGTGTTTGTATAGTTAAAACAATTATATGGCATAAATCCCTACAATCTGTTTAGGGGAATGAAGCAGAGGGTTTGGTTTAACTGAAACATATTAATAGAACTAAGTGGATAGTTTTTTTTTTTCTACTGGAATAAGGGCTGTATTTTTCTGTTAATTATATGAATTGTCAAAACATTGCAAAGAAGAACCTCCCTAAATGGCTTTTAACTCTCTAGGTTGATGAGGGCATAAGTCACATGCATAGTGTGCAAATCAAACTTTGTAAATAGATATGCTACCTCTAGGTGCATGCATGAGAGTGCTTGGAAGGAGGTAGGTGTGCAATTACCAATCACTCGCATCCAGGAATTGCGGGCTACAACATCACACCATTGCTATGTAGATTAAATCAGCAGGTTATATGTTGGAATACTCTTGGCAGTATACTATAGGAGAGAGGTAGTAGGCAGTAATTGTGCAGGGCCTTGTGCATCCAAAATCTCTATGTTCTCCAGGCCTGGAACGGTCCACTGAGCTATTGTCCACCTGACTGCAGAAGCTAGGGTTGACCACTCTGCCATATTATAAGGAGTATTTATGATATCCTTCTGTTATTTACACTTCCATCATAAGATAGACAGTGCTTGATTAAATTCATAATACACACTAGTTGTCATTGGTGGCAATGGGGTGGTGGGAAACATAGTCTGCTTCTCTTAGGCATGCTCAGATATCTGTGGACTTTCTGTCATGCTGTGTTAATCTTGTGGATGGAGAAATATGATGTCAAACCTCACAGCTACATTTATTTACCATCTGTCGTACTATATATTGCATGCCTCATGTGCGTATGACCAGCCATACTGCAATCTGTAGGTTTTCTGTGCATACTAAAGGCCTTTCATTTGAACCTTCCCCCAAGGTTCTAAGTTGCCAGCCCTCCCCGGAGGGCCTGCAAGAGCACCTCATTGGATAACCTGAAGATTTATCTTGCTGGCAACGAGAGCATACATTTTGGCTGGTGTATTCAATTGTGCTAGCAACTTTCAAGATATATACAATGATGCATGAGGAAATGAGACGTTGGTATGAGTTATAACATTTTAAGAACATTATTGAATACTTGCCACTGATGGATATAAACATTACTGCCACGTCGAACATATATGTCTGCATCTATTTTCTAGATGCAGACTAATTTGTTTGGAGTGGTAGTAATGGGAGCAAAAGGTCCAATATTGACTATATTTTTGTGTTATATGGTGTTCACTGACCACAAGATGTGTTTAGTGATAAAGATCCCCATAAAACTGACAAAAGTGAAGGAACATGGAAGTAAATATTTTGGAGAACGTATGCTTGGTGGGGAACATTACAGTAAATGTGTAAGACTGAACCGCACAGAAGATAAGAATTGACCTTTTTTTTGTTCAACACAGACTTTCACCAGCTACGAGTAAAAGGAATGCTCAGAATAGATTGAATGAGAAATGACAGTGCTTACACAATCTTCAAACAAATGGATGTGAAGTCCAAAAAGGGATCAAATGTTATAAGAAGACTTTGTTGAATCTAAAACAAGATAAAGCTAGGAAATCACTTTTCAGGGTAAAGTACGCCTATTGTGGAAGATGAACAAATCAATATCTTTCAAAAAGCAAGATAAAAATAAAGTATTGATCAAAAGAAAAAAAATGATGGGATAGCCTTGGAGAATGGGAAAGGGCTACTGAAATCAAATGGGCATGAACGAATATGGGTAAAACTATTTTTCTGAAAGAAAAAGACATTAAGGCACAATAGAGCAATTAATTTAGAGGAAGATAAAAAAGGGGAAAAAAAGGAAGAAAAAAATAGATATAGGATGCCTTGGGAGTTTAAATTGTAAGAGATGAGTAGTCAAAAGAATTTTATTTTGTATTAGTTAACATATTGAAAGAAGATCTAAAGAAACTGATTGATGAAGTTCCACTGAATGAATGGCTGAGAAAATCAACAAAAGAAGGACACATTTTCTATAAGAAACATTATTATGGAGGGAGGATTTTAAGGGTGAGGATTTAGGAAATAATTAATAAATTGAACCACCCAGACAAAGCCTGTGAAATACTACAGCAGAAAACCTTTGTTTAGCAAGGACCATACAGACTTACTGTATAGACAGAAATGTACCAGTAGCTAGAATAAATTGCATTTATGAAATGCATATGACAGAACTTCTAATATCTATTTAAAGTTTTTTATTATAAACATTTTGGGACAGCCATGTGTAATTGTCTTCATAATCTGTGAATCAATTAAGACGTAAATGTTTGGCACATCATTGCAAATTTTTAATACACATTTGACCAGTTTATGTTACTGTCACTACAAGGATGACACCTTTGATATGTGACCATTGTCTTATGTTATCAATGCTGTCATCCAAGTTATTAATAGACTTGTGCACAGAATGATAGTTTGACTCGCTGAACAATTTTTTCAGAAATTAAAATTTTGTTCGGGGAGGCCTTTGCTTGTCCATGTGATGGTTCAACTGAAAGTAGTCCAAGTTAAACTGTTCGGGGAAACATTAAGGCATGCTAAAAAGTGAGAAAAAATGTGCTTAATTTTGTTCATAATACAACAAATGGCTACAATACTGCCTGTATAAAGGTTACGCAATATCAGCCATTTTTGCTTTAATTATTATACATTTGTATTAAAAAAATAATAATTAAGAGAACTTTCTATAATGATGCCTGATTGTTTTTTCCTTTTGCAATTTTGCCTAATGAAAAATGATGAGCAGCTGCAGGAGTAATTTTAAGATAAAAAACAGGGAGTATGTTAAAAAAAATAAAAGAAAAGGTCAGTGAGCAATTGACAACCCACTCACCACTTCCTCCCTGAAAACTAAACAAAAACATATCCCACATATCCAGTCTGTAGCATCAGTTTCTGTTCTTCAGTAAGTTCGTTTTTAAGTGCCCTAGCAGGAGTAATTTAATTTGTAAATGGGGATGTTTCAAAAAAATGAAAGGGAAGAACTGGGTCATCCGTTGCCCACTCACTTTTTACATACATTGTTTAAAAGTCTCTTGTTTTAAAATGAAACCACTCTTGCTGCTGTTCCCTTTTTTCACTTGTCTTTAATTGTAGCGCATTTACCCCTGAGTCTTGCTATGGTTGCTACCTCAGCAGATGCATTTGGCTTGATAGGGCGCAGTGTTTTCCACACTCCAGGATGGTCACTGAAGCCACAGAGTGGTTATATGGAAAAGCTAGGTTCTTCTCAGGGTGGAAGAAGTGAGTGGGCTTATCTGAGTGACCATCCTTCAGTGTGGGTTAAAAGAAAACAGTCCCCTACCAGGGAGGGGAAAAAAAACTAATGTAGAGAGGGCACTGGTGTAGGAAATCTTTTTGGGACCCTCTCTAGTTCAAGGGTGGCCAAAAGGTAAAATCCTTAACTGTCAAGCAACTTCCCGAATGTTTTGTTAACTGGGGATCTTCCATTTCTGCAGGACTGTATTTGTGAGCAGTGTTTGTGCGTTTGAATGCAAGCATCTTTTTGTATGGACTATGTTTGTGTGAATATAGGAACTTATCTATTGACAATTGAATGCAGTGGTGTGTATATATGTGGTTTTGGTGTCCAGATACAGGTGTGCATATGTGTGTAATATTGGTATTTGAACCCAGGGGTGTTTTTGTATATAGTGTTGGCATTTGATGGCAGGATGTATGTGTGTATAGTGTTGGCATTTGAAAGCAGAAATGTATAGACATACACACATACACTGTTGAACACCTGACACAGATACATACACACACTGACATACAGATACACTGCCAAACCTACATACATATTGACACAGATATACATACACACTGACACACACAAATTCACACATTCTGACACAGATACACATACACACTGACAACACATATAGAGGGTCATACACACACTGACACACATAGATACACACACACTCTGACACAGTACACATAAACACTGATACACACAGAATACACACAAAGAAAAAAATGCCCATGTCATAATTTAAATGTGTTAGTCAGCTCCCTGCTTCCATACCTTTTGAATCCAGGAGGATGGTTTACTTAGGGTCCAGTCATGCGATCTGGCTGCTTGGAGTCTGGTGCAGGCTTTCTCAGTCTGCTTTTTCCTTTCTCTGGGTCCTGCTCTGCCTCCCTGTTTGGTGGTGTATAAGCTGGGAAGACGTGACCTGATTTCGCTCCTTCCCAGCACTACCGATGTAATAGCGGCCCAATTGTTCTATTTAAAGCATCATAGTACTTTATTGGGCACCCGGTCAGAGATGCCTAGTTGGTGTCTGTGTGTTGTGGTTTTGGCAGGAGGAGCCCAGGGAGCAGTAGCAAGTCAAAAGTGAACCACTAAATAAAGATTTAGTGATCTCGTAGTCATGCCACTACTGGTGATGGTGGACTGGGCATCACAACCGTTATCCTTCATTAATTTCTTCTTGGGATTAGAATGTACCATGGATGTTGGCAAGTTTGTTTTTATTATTCAAATAAATTACCATATGAATTTCTATTGTGTTAAGTAACACAACTTTATTAAGCCCAAATAGATGTTTCTGTTAGAAATGTAGTTGTTGTTTAATGGATATACTAGTAATGTTATTGTCTTTGACTTTAAAAAACATTACACTGCACACACTGGCCCGGACACTCTCCCAAAAAAAAAGGATTTTATTTTTTCTACAAACAGTTAACAAATAAGACTGTTAAACTCTAAATTAGTGAATCAAGCTTCGTGTGACAGTAGCTAAGCACAGCAGTAGGCTAACCTCCAGTATCACATTTCAACTTGACTATTATTAAGCAGGATATATCTGTAACGGCTACCCAGATAGAGAGAGGGTTTCTGCCGTTGAAGACGTCCTTTTTCCCTGCAAGCTGCTGTGGAGAAGTAGGCTGATGTAATCCCATCCACGATATCCAGAGTGAGGAGCAGGTTCAGCTGTAAACAGGAGCAGAATAATATTCCCAAATAATCCCCTTCCAAGAACGAGACGAGGCTACGTTTTGAAGGGTCAAGATGAACTGAGGACTGGAACACCCAGCCTGCTTTTTATTAGAAATAGATACACACAGAACACTCCCAGGGGGAGGATGAAAACAACCAATAATACAGATGGTAACACCCCCACGTCTCCTCCCCTCAGATAACTACATAACCCAATTAAAATGTCCACATTTTTCCACCAGTTCTGGATGTACAGCTTTAAATCCGGTAGCGCTGGATAGCTCTCCTTCAGGGGGCCAATATATCCAAAAATCACCCCATTCGGATGTATAGTTCGGGAGATACAACGTTCCAAAGTTTTGACCGACCGCACAGACCAACTAGCCGAAATTAGTTCCATGAGTTTTGGCCTTGCGGTCGGTCTCCGTTCGCACGGTAAAAAGGTATGATATTCTTGCCATCCATGCGAATCGCGGGGTTCGCTGGAATCCCCATAGATGATTGCATATAACTACCGAACGAGGGGACGTTCGGTAGTTTCCGTACGAACTTATGGAGGTCTGGAGGACTCAGCGGTGTTCGCCTGTTTGCGTATCCGTTTTCAGTTCCATGCGGTTACAGGCAAACACCGCTGTTCGCACACAAGATGGCCGCGAACACGTGCAAAGTCCCGAAATGGCGGCCACCTCTGTATTACACGCGAAATTCGCACGGAACCAGACGAACAGAGGAATGAAATGAATGGATGTGTAAGTTGCAATTCCCTGGTTTGTTTCACATCCATCAGAGGTTGGGAGGGATCTGTTACACTGCTCCCCTTTTGTGGAACACTCCGGCAGACCCGGATTGATCCTTTTCGGGTCAACTTGGGGCTGTCCGGTCCTTTGTTAGGGCAATAGTTCTGTTTGTCTGGACAGACCGTCCGCGTTCCCATTAAACTTGCCAGGGCGATATTGGATGGAGAAATTGTATGGCTGTAGTGCGAGACTCCATCTCAGTAAGCGCCCATTATCTCCAGCTACTCTGTTCAGCCATACAAGGGGGTTATGATCAGTAATTAAGGTGAATTCTTGACCATACAGATATGGGGTCAATTTCTTTAGTGCCCAGACCAGGGCTAAGCACTCTTTTTCCACTGCCGCGTAACTCACTTCTCTAGGTAACAGTTTTCTGCTGAGATACGCGACAGGGTGTTCGCCCCCGTCTTCGCCGACCTGGCTTAGCACTGCCCCCAGTCCGTACATGGACGCATCTGTGTGGACGACAAATCTTTTGTTAGGGACGGGGGCAGACAAAACAGGTGCATTGATTAAGGCTTGTTTCAAGGTTTGAAATGCTGTTTCACAGGCGGGAGACCACAGGACTACCCTAGGTAAATTTTTCTTTGTTAGATCTGTCAAGGGCTTGGCGATGGCGCTGTAGTCAGGGACAAATCTCCTGTAGTACCCTGCTGTCCCTAAAAATGCTAACACTTGTGTCTTAGTGTGGGGTGTGGGCCAATTGGCTACGGCCTCTACTTTAGCGGGTTCTGGTCGTTGTTTCCCACACCCCACCCGGTGTCCCAAATACTGGACCTCAGCCATGCCAAAGTTACACTTCTCCGGTTTCAGAGTTAGGCCGGCGGCCCTAATCTGATCCAACACAGTCTCTATGTGTTGTAGGTGTTCCCCCCAAGTCTCGCTATAGATCGCAATGTCATCCAGGTATGCGCAAGCGAAGTCCTGGAAGCCATCAAGGAGGCGGTCCACTAAGCGCTGAAAGGTAGCTGGGGCGTTTTTCATCCCGAAGGGCATGACCTTAAACTGGTACAGGCCAAACGGGGTGACAAACGCCGACTTAGGGATAGCGTCCTTGGCCAGGGGAATCTGCCAGTACCCCTTGCACAAGTCAATGGTGGTCAGATAGCGTCCCCTGGCAATGCGATCCAATAGCTCGTCTACTCGGGGCATGGGGTATGCGTCTGTCACAGTTCGGTCGTTGAGGCGTCGATAATCGACACAGAACCGGGTCGTCCCATCCTTTTTGGGGACTAGGACGACGGGAGATGCCCAGGGACTGTCGGATGGCTCTATAACCCCTAGTTTTAACATCTCCTGAATCTCCTTCCTCATCTCTTCTTTTACAGCCTCGGGAATTCTATAGGGATGTTGTCGGAGCGGGGCTTGTCCTGGGGTTTCTACGTAATGGGTCGCTACAGGTGTGTAACCTGGCTCCTGGGAAAAGGTTAACCTCTTTTCAACTAGTAGTTGCTGGAGTTGTTCTCGTTCTGTGGGAGTTAATCGCTCCCCTAGCTGTACCGTATTAAGCAAAGTTTTGGACTCGGGGTTGGCTAATAGATCAGGGATGGGGAGACTGTCAGGGTCCTCAGTGGCGGGGATGCATATGGCGGCTATGTCTTCGGGCCGTTCTTGGTATTCCTTTAATAGGTTTATATGAAAGGACTTCTGTATCTTTTCGTCCTTGCTACTGGCAATGATATAGGTGGTGTCACAGACCTGGGCTACTACTTTGTAGGGGCCTTGCCAGGAGGTCTGCAATTTATTTCCTCGAACGGGTTTAAGTACCAGAACTTTCTGTCCTACCTGGAATGTTCTCAGCCTAGCGTTCCGATCGTACCAATGTTTCTGCCGACCCTGGGCCGCATGGAGATGATCCCGGGCCATCCGGGCTAACTGTTCCATACGGTCCCGCATTTCTAGCACATATGGTACGATGGGGACACCTTCGTGTTCCGTCTCTCCCTCCCAGTGCTCTCGGATGAGGTCGAGGGGGCCTCGCACCCTCCGTCCATAGAGCAGTTCAAAGGGAGAGAACCCAGTGGACTCCTGCGGCACCTCCCGGTAAGCAAACAGGAGGTGTGGCAAAAATCGCTCCCAGTCTCTGTATTCCGCCGTAAAGGTCCGTAGCAATTGCTTTAGGGTACCATTAAAGCGTTCACAGAGACCGTTAGTCTGGGGGTGGTACGGTGAACTAAGCAGGGGCTTAATACCACAGACCTTCCACAACTGCTGGGTTAAGTCTGCGGTAAACTGGGTCCCTCTGTCCGACAAGATTTCCTGGGGAAATCCTACTCTGGTGAATATCCCGACTAGCGCACTGGCGACAGTGTCAGCCTGGATATTCGTCAGAGCGACGGCTTCTGGGTAGCGGGTGGCATAGTCCACCACGGTAAGAATGTATTTCTTACCAGAGGGACTGGGGTTAGGTAGGGGTCCTACTAGATCGACTGCCACCCTGCTAAATGGTTCCTCGATCACAGGCATAGGGGACAGTCGAGCTTTCGGATGATCCCCTCTCTTCCCCACCCTCTGGCATACATCACACGTGCTACAGTAACGGCGCACGTCCTTCGAGATTCCTGGCCAAAAGAAGGTCTGAGTGATTCTGTAGGTTGTGCGGTTACCCCCTAGATGTCCTGCTAACGGAATGTCGTGGCCAATTCGGAGAAGCTCCAATCGGTACTTTCTAGGTACCACTAATTGGCGCTTCTGCGAAGGAGCACAGCCTCTCTTCCTGCCTTCGGTTAATCTGTATAATCGGTCCCCCTCCCATATAAACCGTTCCCGCTCATCCCCTCTATTGTCAGCTAGCTCTCGGTACTTTCGGAGGGTGGGGTTCTGTCTAGTTTCCCTCCCAAACTCCTCTGGGGTGTCCCAAGCTAGCGGTCTCTCGGTAGTGTCATTGCTAGGTGTCTGTCGGTGGCTTACCTGGGTCTCCCGACCTGTTGGCAGATCGTCCTCGATACGGGTCTGTGAGCGGGTGGTCACGGGGCAAGCCGCAGCAGTAGTGGGTAAAAAGGCCGAGGCTAGAGGGCCAATATCATTGCCCAACACGACCTCAGCGGGTAGGTTGTCCATAATGCCCACCGTGGTCTTTCCTGACCCGACTCCCCAATCCAAGTGTACCCGGGCGGTGGGTAAGCGAAAGACAGCCCCCCCTGCGACCCGAACAGCAACAGTACGGTTAGACACAAGTTCTGGTTTCACCAGATGCTTTTGTATTAAAGTGATGGTAGCGCCAGTGTCCCTTAGGCCTTGTGCTATCTGTCCATTTACACGCACCTCCTGACGGTGGTGCTGGCGATTATCTGGGGAAGCCGCTTGTATGGGGTTGGCCTCATATAATATTCCCAGGCATTCCTCAGGACTCCCTTCAATTTCCAGGCAGTGAGCAGCAGCGGGGCGTGAAGATGGGCTTTCGGTGTTAGATGTGCGCCTCCAGTTATTATTGGCTGATCCCAACGGGCAAACACGGGCAATATGTCCCAGGTTGCCGCAGCGATGACACGTCACTTTGTAGGATTCCCGGGGCTGGTTGTTAAACCCTTGAGGACGTGGAGGTCCTGGGGGTACCGGGGCCCGGAATTCTGTGCGTGCAGCGTAGGTTGGGGTGCGGGCCTCTGTTCTAGGTGCTGGTCGTGTAGTACCTTGGCTCACTTTTCTCGTTTCCACATATTCGTCCGCTAGTCGTGCTGCCTCATTTAAGTTGGCTGGGCGGCGATCTCTCACCCAATCCTGTGTATCCGCCGCCAAATCTTGGAAGAAATGTTCCATCAAGAACAATTGTAGCACTTCTTCTCCGGTGTTAGCATTGCACCCTTGCATCCAATGTGATGCCACCCTTTGTAGCTTGTTTGCCCATTCCATGTGGGAGTCCGCTGCCTTCTTTTTGGACTCCCGGAAGCGACGGCGATACGCCTCTGGGGTGACTGCGTATCGGGTGAGTAGTGCGGCTTTCACCCGCTGATATTGTGTGATATCTTCGGCCGTGAGTGCCCGAAAAGCCTCATTTGCTTTTCCTGAAAGTTTTCCAGCCAGAATAGTAACCCATTGGTCTGGAGGTATCTGGTGCAGTGAGCACTGCCGCTCAAAATCTGCCAAATATCCATCAATTTCTTCCTCATTTTCTGCAAACGCTTTAAATGCAGTAAATGGTATTTTCTTCCCTGCAGCAACGGGAGGAGGAGTAGAAACTATATGTGTACTAGCTTGTTGCGCCAATACATGTTCCATGTCTTGCCTCCTCTTAGTCTCGATCTCCTCTTTTGCGTTCTTGAACAGTCTGTCTAATAGCTCCGTGGTCTTTTCTGGATACAAGGCTAATCTCCGCTGTACAATAGCAGTGAGTACATCGTTCTCGCTGACCGGTGCAATAGGTTCAGTTACCTCCATGGATCTATCCATTTCGTCCAGCTCCAGTAGGTCAGCTATCAGCTCTCTCCTTGGTCTGTTACTGGCACTCCTACCACGATTCTCCAATAGATCTTTCAGTGTGGGTCTTTTCAGCTTGGCATACTGAGACTCCATTCAGCACTTGCTCCTTGGGCAAAAAGAACCATCCCACCGCTGCCAACCAATGTAACGGCTACCCAGATAGAGAGAGGGTTTCTGCCGTTGAAGACGTCCTTTTTCCCTGCAAGCTGCTGTGGAGAAGTAGGCTGATGTAATCCCATCCACGATATCCAGAGTGAGGAGCAGGTTCAGCTGTAAACAGGAGCAGAATAATATTCCCAAATAATCCCCTTCCAAGAACGAGACGAGGCTACGTTTTGAAGGGTCAAGATGAACTGAGGACTGGAACACCCAGCCTGCTTTTTATTAGAAATAGATACACACAGAACACTCCCAGGGGGAGGATGAAAACAACCAATAATACAGATGGTAACACCCCCACGTCTCCTCCCCTCAGATAACTACATAACCCAATTAAAATGTCCACATTTTTCCACCAGTTCTGGATGTACCCCAAAAACAGGGGGTACAGCTTTAAATCCGGTAGCGCTGGATAGCTCTCCTTCAGGGGGCCAATATATCCAAAAATCACCCCATTCGGATGTATAGTTCGGGAGATACAACGTTCCAAAGTTTTGACCGACCGCACAGACCAACTAGCCGAAATTAGTTCCATGAGTTTTGGCCTTGCGGTCGGTCTCCGTTCGCACGGTAAAAAGGTATGATATTCTTGCCATCCATGCGAATCGCGGGGTTCGCTGGAATCCCCATAGATGATTGCATATAACTACCGAACGAGGGGACGTTCGGTAGTTTCCGTACGAACTTATGGAGGTCTGGAGGACTCAGCGGTGTTCGCCTGTTTGCGTATCCGTTTTCAGTTCCATGCGGTTACAGGCAAACACCGCTGTTCGCACACAAGATGGCCGCGAACACGTGCAAAGTCCCGAAATGGCGGCCACCTCTGTATTACACGCGAAATTCGCACGGAACCAGACGAACAGAGGAATGAAATGAATGGATGTGTAAGTTGCAATTCCCTGGTTTGTTTCACATCCATCAGAGGTTGGGAGGGATCTGTTACAATATCTATCTCCATTTCAAAGTTTGTGTAAGTAGCACAATGCTACTGGCACTGGCTTGGTATAGCAGTAACCTAACCAGTCTCACACTAGGATCAATGATCCAGGCTATCTATCTCCAATTCAAAGTTGGGTTGGCTGTGGCAGAGCAAGAGTAAAAGCAGTCCATACCTGCTGGTCTATTTCACTTTATAACTACAATTAAAATGTCTGAAAAAATCTTGGAAATATATATAGATTTTTTAGTTTTTACCGTTCCTCCTTTATTCCCCTCTGTTGGTCACTTCTCACTTTGAATAAAATAACAAAAGCACTAGTTAGAAGTCTAGTTATAATTCTAATTACCAGGGACACCATTTGTTAAAGCTGATGCACATCCAGGGGAAAGGAGGCATTTAATTGATTCATCAGGCAGGAATAAGGACATCAGTGTCATTTCAGAAGCTGCATGCCTAAATGTGTGTAGGTATTTATCATCTTGCGTAAATTTGTCCATCTGTATTTGTATGGCTATTTGTGTCCACCTTTTAGAATTTGTCACAAAATCCTGTAATACCCCTCCTCAGTTTGAGCTCCGGATCAACCCCTGCAGTGTTCTATGCATTTTACTTAGCAAGTAAAAATGAAGAAGAACTCAACAGTGACCAATGGTCATCTGCAATACCTTCTGTATATGATTCAGACTTGTACTGTCACAAACTGCCTAGGTTTTTGTGGGGAAAAAGAATAAATATGGAGGGCATGTCTGTAAAAGACATGGGTGTCTGACTTTCCCATTTACACATAGGAGTTTAGCCAGCCAAACACTAATATGTATAGACAGTATTCGAGTTAGAGCCAGCAGACTAAGTCATGCCATGTAAAGCCTATTAAGGTGTCAAAGAATGTTGTTAAAACTGCACACAGTGATCCTGTATACGTCAGCTCATTTTAACCAGATGGAAACATTGAACTGGGAGATTTTCTGCAGGATCAGAAATATCTAGGTGCCATACTTATCAGGCCAATAAATCTAACAAACAGATTATGTCAAATTTGAAGATGCTGGTAATCAATAGTGATATTTATTGCACATTCAATACTTCTGAAATATCTTAATAACTAAGGCACAATAACCACAGTCATAAAATACACTATTTAACTACTCTACCGCCTCACATTAGGAAAACGTGCCTAGCTGTGACAATAGTTCTAATAACTCTGATAGGTCGGTTACAACACCGATGGAGCTTGCCCCCTACGTATGCAGGATTTGATAGTTCTAAAGGAAAAATAATGTTAAGGAAACTGTTATTCACCCCCCTCTACTTAGAGGAATTTATGAATATATTTTTTTTTTTTCATTTGTGGCATATACTCTATGTGCTTGAAGCACTACATAGAAAAGGTGATATACGTGTTTTGAAAAACTAAGGAATATATATTTGTTGTAATTGGATAAAAAAGACTTGATTGGTGTAACCCAAAAATCCAATTCACTGTTGCTTTTTGTATGCAGCATTTTGTTATTTTGTATTTATTTATTTATTTATTTATTTTTAATCTCAAAATATAAGCTGGTATATTGTAATACTCACAGTGGCTCTTCATATGCATACCAATAGTTAAAATCACATCATTGTCCCAAAGAAACACATAACTTGCTCCTGAATGAGCTGATCTTGAATCTAAACCAGTCCCTGTCACAGGCTAACCAGGTATTTACTATACTATACCATAATGCCGTGGTGCGGCTCTTGCATTAGAACCCAGAATTAATGAATCTTGGTATCTGCCCTTACTGAGTAAACCCCTTTATAATGCAGTAGTGATGATAATAGGTTGGGCGTGTGTCATTCACCTGTTGTGTTCCAAATGTGTGTTTCCAACATTTTTCAAAGCAGGTACTTAGAGTTAATAGATATTTGTATTTAGTGAATTATCCATTTTGATTAACAATGCTCATTTGTCCTTTCAGTATCAGTCAGTTTATTTGTATAAGTTTAATGACATTGCTTGCAAATTGGTATAAAAGCAGCGGCGGTAATTGTAGTGTTTTTTCCGCTCACGTGCACAATTATTTACTAAATCTCAGATATTAGTTAATATGTTGTTTTTTCCCCACTGTTATTTATCAAATCTTTTTTTGAAATGGAATTGTGTGAGTGTACAATGATTATGTGTGCCAGTAAATGGTATTTGGAGTAGTTACATAGTTACATAATTGTCTAGGTTGGAAAAATATAAAGTCCATCAAGTTTAGCTGGGAAGTCCATTCTTTTATGCTATTGATCCAAAGGCAAAAAAAAACCCCAAAAAACAATTGTAGCCATTTCCAATTATGCCACAAAAAGGGAAAATATTTCCTTCTTGACTCCAGAATGGCAACCAGTTTTATCCTTGGGTCAACAACCTGTTTGGATAATATATCTAATATATCCTTGAATATTCTGGTTATGAAAAAAGCAGGAGAGCAAAGAACAAGTCGCAAGAGTGCACTGAGGACGGACAGCAGCTGAAATAGCCTGCCCTTCGGTGGGTCTCTGCTCAGAACTCAAGCTGGTTTTAGCTCATCTTGTGCCATTACAGAGATAACATCTCTGAAGATAATCAGACTGGTCCCACCCATACGGGCAGTCCAGATCCGAAATGCCAGCAAGTTCCCTCTGCACGAGAGATACAGCAACCCCAGACGATCGTTTCAACCTTGTTAGGCATCATCAGTGAGGCATAGCTGATATCTCTCTAGGCACCGTGAGCTAGGGGTCCACATTTGGATTACCCTTTCAAATTGTGGAGAGCAAAAAACAAGTCACCAGAGTGCATTGAGGATGGACAGCAGCTGAAATAACCTGCCCTTTGGTGGGTCCCCGCTCAGAACTGGTTTTAGCTCATCTTGTGCCATTACAGAGAGAACATCTCTGAAGCATATCAGACTGGTCCCACCCATACGGGCAGTCCAGATCCAAAATGCCAGCCAGTTCCCTCTGCACGAGAGATGCAAAAAAGCATCCGTCTTTTTTAAATGTATCTATATAATCTGATAAGACAATCCCTTTAGGCAGAGCATTCCTGTGCTGTTAGTGAAAACCCTTTCTTACTGTCTCAATAATTGATCTCTTGTCTGTTGTATATTTCTGCTACTAAACAGGTTTATGGGGTATTTATATATTTGTATATTCAGTCCCCTTTTTTATAGTCACAAGGGTTGTTTTGCATTTGGTGCAAATTATTTCTTTTTGTCAATAAACAGGTTAGCACATAGTGGTTTGTACTGACCCTGTATATATTTGTATACTTCTATCATATACCCTCTGAGGTGTGTTGTTTTCAAAAAGGAAATAATCACAGATTTTCTAGCCTTTCCTCATAACTAAGGCTTCCTATGCCTCTTACTAGTTTTGTACATTCCTCTTAACTTTTTTTTAGTTTTGCAATACCATTCTTTAAAACTGGTGCCCACAATTGCACCAAATATTCAAGGTGGGGACTTAAATTAAATTATATTTGGATCACGTGAGTCAAACTTCCTTTTACACACGAAAGCACCTTATTAGCTTTTGCAATGGTAGACCTGCATTTCATACTAAATAGCCAATATGGTGTAGCACTATATATATGAAGGAAAGAAAAAACAGTATATAACTTAAAACAATATACAAAAATAGTGATGGTATCTGTAATGTGATACCTAAAAAGGAATTAAAAGTCCAATAGTATAAAATGTTATGGGAACCACAAATCAGTGTAAAATATGCATGGAACCACTCACAGTTTTTTGAGCTATAAACCTAGCTCAAGTATACACTGCAGGTAGGTCCGTTAAGGCAACTTTCCCCTTTCTTTGTGTAGAGTTTTCTCTTGTCTCTTGTGTTCAAGTTCAAAAAGAGAGTATATAGTGCAATATTGCCAAACATATACCACATAGAACCTACACAGCTGGAGTAATACTCACAAAAGTGGAGCCGTCCAATTTGGCTCAAATCAAGCGTAGTGTATAGTTTGGGACTACACTCCCATACAGGGCCGGACTGGCCCACCGGGATACCGGGAAATTTCCAGGTGGGCCGTCGGCACCTGGGGCCGGGCAGGCAGCTGGCTGACCTGTGGATGCAGACGGAGCTCTTTTGCGGCCGCGGTGGGAGCTGGCTGTTCTGTCTCTGCTCCCCCGCCCTAGCGCGATGCTTAATGAGACCGGGGCCGGAATATGATGTCAGAGACAGAACAGCCAGCTCCCCCCGCGGCCGCCAAAAGAGCTCCCTCTGCGGCGCGCCTGCTAGTGAGTGGGCTTGCTTGTGTGTGTGTGTGTGTGTGTGTGCCTGCTACTGAGTGAGCTTGTGTTTTTATGTCAATGACCTTATGTATATCAGTGAGATTGTTTGTCTATGAGGCTGTGTATCAATCAGCTTGTGTCAGTGAGATTGCCTGTATCTGCATGTGAGTATGCTTACTGTATGATTAAAAATTTTACTCTGAAAGGACCAATATTTTATATTGGAAAAAGCAATATATATATGTATATATATATATATATCAATCATCTAGGGTGGCAAGACATAGCCTTACATATTACATGCGACAATATATGGCGCAATGACTTATGGGGCTGGCATAGATTTTTTTCCAGGGCTGCTTTGGAATCCCCAGTCCAGCCCTGCCCCCATATAAGCAGGAGCAGGATGCCAAAGGTGTGTATAAAACTATTTATTAAGGGTCTATCCAAACATAAAAACATATTAAAATGTTATGTAAAGCCCAAACATTAACACACTACAAGGGCAAGTCCACAAATCCTTATCTGTCCCCAGGACGCATGTCACCAAGTCCTTCTCGGCTTCCTCAGCTGGGTAGTAGGTGTGTGACGACTTGTGGGTAAAAGGTCATGCTTATATACCCTCATATATGAGGGATAATGATGTTGACCCGGTTTGAAAAACGCGTGCTCGTCCTTACTGTTTCTGGGGGCAGCGCTTGCATTCCAAACATCCTTCTAAAAACGGTAAGCACACTTCCACGTGTGCTGTTTATTACCTGGTTTGCGAGCCTCGGTCTCACTACAAGTCCATCTTTACTTTCATTTTCCATATCGCTGTACTTTATCATGTACGTTAAAAGCTTCCATCCGTTTGATTCTCCCAGTGTTTCGGTGAGAGGATGGTAAAAGGGAGAAAGAGTAATGTGCATAACCCATTTAATACATGATCTCATATATATATATATATATATATATATATATATATATATATATATATATATATATATATACCTTCTATCTTAGAATAAATTCAAAAAGAACAGGGGGAAATTCTTCTAAACGGGGGAAAGGATAAAAAGGTCCAATTTCTATTTCAACAGACTATGTCATTTGGTTTGAGCATACCTAACACACATGCCCCCGCCCAATCTTGTGGTAATTCTGAATATGAAGTCTTGCAACAAATCCAGTATACAAAGAACCAGTGGGGGTAGGCACAGGAATAGGTGTGTCTAGGACAGATGAACTGGTGTATAAGGTGGGTGAGTGGGTAGCTGGAGATAATGGGGCAGGGGGAGTGGAAACACCAGCTACACCACTTTTAGCTTGGGAGGAAGAGTAGGGGGTTGGTAAAGGGAGATCAGATTCAAGGAGGGTGTCCAAACTAGGTTGAGTTGAGGCATTAGTGGACAAACAAGTTCTGGAAACCATGAGGCTGCATTGTTCCTTGTGGCATAACTTGATCCAATTAGGCTGTTTTCCCAACAATTTGCTTCCAACAATCGATATACAGAAACTAATCATAAAGCCCCAGCATACTAGTTATAACAATGTGAACCTGCTGTATTAAATCTGGATCAAGGCTGCCACAAGAGGGCCACTGGTTACCAAAACAGACCGTTCTCTGCTACACAGAGTATTTTAATCTTTTGGTGGACAGTGTTATTCCACTTTTCACAAGTCACTTTTGTGTTTTTGTAGATATGCCCTTTAAATACTAATAAAGTTTATATTTACATTTTTTGTTTCTTTCCAATCATAGTGGGTTGTACATGTTATATGTGGATAATCTAACCTTTTTTGAGAATCATTACCCATAGTCTTTTGACTTGGGCCTCCTTTTTTCAAAGAAAGATTTGTTATTCTTTTTTTCAATTTTGTCTGAACCCTGTCGACCTTTAATAAACCCTGATTGGTTGTTATGTACCAACTTATGGAAGAAGTTACTAAGAAGTTTAGCATACATTTTTACATCACTATTAAATTTTTTTACATCACTACAATAGTGATGTCCCGAACTGTTCGCTGGCGAATAGTTCCTGGCAACAATCGCTTGTTCGCGTTCGCCACGGATGGCGAACACATGCACTGTTCGGTCCGCCCCCTATTCATCATCATTGAGTAAACTTTAACCCTGTACCTCACAGTCAGCAGACACATTCCAGCCAATCAGCAGCAGACCCTCCCTCCCAGACCCTCCCACCTCCTGGACAGCATCAATTTTACATTCATTGTGAAGCTGCATTCTTAGTGAGAGTAGGGACAGTGTAGCTGCTGCTGATTTGATAGGGAAATTGATAGCTAGGCTAGTGTATTCAGTGTCCACTACAGTCCTGAAGGACTCATCTGATCTTTGCTGTAAGGACAGCACCCCAAAAAGCCCTTTTTAGGGCTAGAACATCAGTCTGTGTAGCGGATTGGTACCGGGCTGTCCCATGACATGTATGAGAATAAGTGTATTTGGTCATATGGCTGGTTTAATGTGTATGTACATGTATAGAAAGCATGGTATCCGGGTATAATGACAGTTAAATGTATGTAAAGAATTGTATTCCTCTAGTTGTTCGGTAGAATCATTCAAATAAAACAAGGGAATGAAACTACCGAACAACCAGACCACCCAGGAATGAGTGTGCCTCCAATTACCGTTTGCAACAATGTTGCAAACAGGTAATTGGCAATCAGTGCAGTGTGGTCTTTGTCCTCTGGGTGGCCGCCATTCGGGAAACAAACACGTGGCGGCGGCCATCTTAAACTACCGAACAGCGGTGTTTTGCCGTCGAGTGTCTGGAACTAAAATCGGACACTTGACTAGGCAAACACCGCTGAGACCTCCATACTTCCAGAAATTCGTATGGAAACTACCGAATGACCCGCCGTTCGGTAGAAAGAGCCCCATAAACAAGGGAATTAATTCAAACCCTCTCCAGGCTCTATAACACAGGCAATTCGCCTGTTTTCATTCCCTTGTTTGTGACCGACCGCAGGGCCAAAATGCATGGAACTGTTTTCGGATACTTTACCCATGCGGTCGGTCAAATCTTTGGAACCCCACATCTCACGAACCATTCATCCGAATGGGCTAATTTTTAAGTATGTTGGTCCCCCAGAATAGAGCTATCTGGGGATGTTGGATTTGTGGATGTACCCCAAGTATTTAGGGTACATCCAAAACTCGGGGAAAACTGTGTACACAATAAGGGGATTATGATGCTAGAGGAGGGGAGGAGATCTGTGGGAGGTTACTACTTAGAGATTGGATAATGTCTTAAGTGATAGAACCTCCTCCCTTGCATGGGAGAGGGCTTTATAAGGAACTGTGGAATAAAGCTTGTCAGACTACTCCTGAAACTGTGTGTCGTCCAGTTATTGGGATTGCGATGGGGATACTGCTGTATTACTTTACCTGCTGGAAACCTTGCCTGTGGACTTAACATCACCTTGTTCCTGAGCCTCACTGGAATCTCTAGTGGAGAATAGCTGTGCAAGATCGGCTCTCCGCTACAGTCTGCCTTTTTTTTTTCTGTGTAATGTAATTACAGTTGCCTGCCTGCCAGCCTGTGTGTCAGGCTCACAGCATATACTGTGCCCACTTGCCCAGTGCCACCACTCATATCAGGTGTCACAATAGCTTGCATTTAAAGCCATTTTTTTTCACTGTAATAGATTGAATAGCAGTTAGTTGTCTGCAAGCGTCTGTGTGTCAGGCCTACAGCGTGTACTCTGCCAACCTCTGCCAGTGCACAGTGCCACTCATATCTGGTGTCACAATAGCGTGCATTTAAAAAAAAAAAAACTTTTTGGACTGTAATATAATAGCAGTCAGTTTCCTTCACGAGTGTGCGTTTCAGGGCCTGCCAGGGCACAGTGCCACACCAGTGCAACTCATATCTGGTGTAACAGTAGTGTACATTTTTAAAAACAAATACAATTTTGACTGTAATAGATTGAATAGCAGTCTTCCTGGAGCATGCCCTGTGAAGAGTGCTGGATCAGGCCGTAGATGAGCGTGAAGAGGAAGAGGAAGAGTTGTGGTCACCATCACCACCAGAAACAGCCTTATCAGCGTCGCTTGCTGGACCTGCGGCAACGCTGGAAGAGGATTGTGAGGAAGAGGAGTCAGAGGAGGAATGTGGCTTTGAGAAGGAGGAGGAAGACCAACCACAACAGGCATCCCAGGGTGCTCGTTGTCACCTATCTGGTACCCGTGGTGTTGCACGTGGCTGGGGGGAAGAACATACCTTCATTGAGATCACTGAGGAGGAGGAACGGGAAATGAGTAGCTCGGCATCCAACCTTGTGAAAATGGGGTCTTTCATGCTGTCGTGCCTGTTGAGGGACCCTCGTATAAAAAGGCTGAAGGAGAACGACCTCTACTGGGTGTCCACGCTACTAGACCCCCGTGCCAGAAAGTGGCTGAAATGTTACCAAATTACAACAAGCCGGAAAGGATGTAGCATTTGCTAAATAAATTAAAAACTATGCTTTACACAGCGTATAAGGGTGATGTCACAGCACAACGAAAATCTAACAGGGGAAGAGGTAAAAGTAATCCTCCTCCTCCCACGACCACGCCAGCAAGGACAGGGCACTTTAAAGACGTGTTGTTGATGGAGGACATGCAGAGCTTTTTAAGTCCTACGCATCGCCACAGGCCTTCGGGATCCACCCTCAGAGAACGACTTGACCGACAGGTAGCAGACTACCTCGCCTTAACTGCAGATATCAACACTCTGAGGAGCGATGAACCCCTTGACTACTGGGTGTGCAGGCTTGACCTGTGGCCTGTGCTATCCCAATTTGCGATAGAACTTCTGGCTTGCCCCGCTTCAAGTGTCCTGTCAGAAAGGACCTTCAGTGTAGCAGGAGGTATTGTCACTGAGAAGAGAAGTCGCCTAGGTCAAAAAAGCTCACCTTTACCTCACCTTTATTAAGCTCACCCTTACCTCACCTTTATTAAGATGAATGAGGGATGGATCCCGAAGGGACTGACAGTGGGCGATACATTCGACTAAAAAAGGCCTGATGAGATGAGCTGCCTTGGGCTAAAAATGGTGACCCTATGTGGGAGGAACAGTCCCTATTCTGCTCTGTGTCAGTGTGTATCAGGGTCCCTGAGGACAGGTGTCAATCCATATCTGCCAAGTGACCCTATGTAGGAGGAACAGTCCCTATTCTGCTCTGTGTCAGTGTGTATCAGGGTCCCTGAGGACAGGTGTCAATCCATATCTGACAAGTGACCCTATGTATGGGGAACAGTCCCTATTCTGCTCTGTATCAGTGTGTATCAGGGATCATTAGGATAGGTGTCAATCCATATCTGCCAAGTGACCCTATGTAGGGGGAACAGTCCAGATTCTGCTCTGTGTCAGTGTGTATCAGGGATCATTAGGACAGGCGTCAATCCATATCTGCCAAGTGAATCTATGTAGGGGGAACAGTCCATATTCTGCTCTGTGTCAGTGTGTATCAGGGTCTCTGAGGACAGGTGTCAATCCATATCTGCCAAGTGACCCTATGTAGGGGGGAACAGTCCCTATTCTGCTCTGTGTCAGTGTGTATCAGGGGTCATTAGGATAGGTGTCAATCCATATCTGCCAAGTGACCCTATGTAGGGGGAACAGTCCCTATTCTGCTCTGTGTCAGTGTGTATCAGGGATCATTAGGATAGGTGTCAATCCATATCTGCCAAGTGACCCTATGTACGGGGAACAGTCCCTATTCTGCTCTGTGTCAGTGTGTATCAGGGTCTCTGAGGACAGGTGTCAATCCATATCTGCCAAGTGACCCTATGTAGGAGGAACAGTCTCTATTATGCTCTGTGTCAGTGTGTATCAGGGTCTCTGAGGACAGGTGTCAATCCATATCTGCCAAGTGACCCTATGTAGGAGGAACAGTCTCTATTCTGCTCTGTGTCAGTGTGTATCAGGGGCTCTGAGGACAGGTGTCAATCCATATCTGCCAAGTGAACCTATGTAGGGGGAACAGTCTCTATTCTGCTCTGTGTCAGTGTGTATCTTGGTCTCTGAGGACAGGTGTCAATCCATATCTGCCAAGTGACCCTATGTAGGAGGAACAGTCCCTATTCTGCTCTGTGTCAGTGTGTATCAGGGTCCCTGAGGACAGGTGTCAATCCATATCTGACAAGTGACCCTATGTAGGGGGAACAGTCCCTATTCTGCTCTGTATCAGTGTGTATCAGGGATCATTAGGATAGGTGTCAATCTATATCTGCCAAGTGACCCTATGTAGGGGGAACAGTCCCTATTCTGCTCTGTGTCAGTGTCTATCAGGGATCATTAGGATAGGTGTCAATCCATATCTGCCAAGTGACCCTATGTAGGGGGAACAGTCCCTATTCTGCTCTTTGTCAGTGTGTATCAGGGTCTCTGAGGACAGGTGTCAATCCATATCTGCCAAGTGACCCTATGTAGGGGGGAACAGTCCCTATTCTGCTCTGTGTCAGTGTGTATCAAGGATCATTAGGATAGGTGTCAATCCATATCTGCCAAGTGACCCTATGTAGGGGGAACATTCCCTATTCTGCTCTGTGTCAGTGTGTATCAGGGATCATTAGGATAGTTGTCAATCCATATCTGTCAAGTGACCCTATGTAGGGGGAACAGTCCCTATTCTGCTCTGTGTCAGTGTGTATCAGGGTCTCTGAGGACAGGTGTCAATCCATATCTGCCAAGTGACCCTATGTAGGAGGAACAGTCTCTATTCTGCTCTGTGTCAGTGTGTATCAGGGGCTCCGAGGACAGGTGTCAATCCATATCTGCCAAGTGAACCTATGTAGGGGGAACAGTGTCTATTCTGCTATGTGTCAGTGTGTATCATGGTCTCTGAGGACAGGTGTCAATCCATATCTGCCAAGTGACCCTATGTAGGAGGAACAGTCCCTATTCTGCTCTGTGTCAGTGTGTATCAGGGATCCTTAGGATAGGTGTCAATCCATATCTGCCAAGTGACCCTATGTAGGGGGAACAGTCCCTATTCTGCTCTGTGTCAGTGTGTATCAGGGGCTCTGAGGACAGGTGTCAATCCATATGTCAAGGTGTCAATATGTCATATGTCATATGTCAGGTGTCAATCCATATCCATTGTGATTTAGGAATGTTAGGTGATTTATGCCCTTTATGGATTAAAACCAGACTCTGCATCAACTGTGTAATTTTCCATGGGAGGTTTGCCATGGATCCCCCTCCGGCATGCCACAGTCCAGGTGTTAGTCCCCTTGAAACAACTTTTCCATCACTTTTGTGACCAGAAAGACTCCCTGTGGGTTTTAAAATTCGCCTGCCCATTGAAGTAAATGGCGGTTCGCCCGGTTCGCGAACGTTTGCGGAAGTTCCCGTTCGCCGTTCGCGAACCGAAAATGTCGTGTTCACGACATCACTACTATTCAATCTATTACAGTGAAAAAAGTTTTTGGGTTTTTAAATGTAATCTATTGCGACACCAGATAAGAGTGGCAATGTGCACTGGCAGAGGTTGGCAGAGTACACGCTGTAGGCCTGACACACCCGCTTGAAGACAACTAACTGCTATTCAATCTATAACAGTGAAAAAAATTTGGGGGCTTTAAATGCACGCTATTGTGACACCAGATTTGAGTGGAAATGTGCACTGGCAGAGGTTGGTAGAGTACACGCTGTTGGCCTGACACACAGACGCTTGCAGACAACTAACTGCTATTCAATCTATTACAGTGAAAACAAAGTTTTGGGGTTTTTAAATGCACGCTATTGTGACACCAGATATGAGTGGCACTGTGCACTGGCAGAGGTTGGCAGAGTACACGCTGTAGGCCTGACACACAGACGCTTGCAGACAACTAACTGCTATTCAATCTATTACAGTGAAAAAAAAATGTTTTTAAATGCAAGCTATTGTGACACCTGATATGAGTGGTGGCACTGGGCAAGTGGGCACAGTATCCACTGTGAGCCTGACACAGAAGCTGGCAGGCAGGCAACTGCAATTAGATTACACAGGAAAAAAAAAGCAGACTGATGTTCTAGTCCTAAAAAGGGCTTTTTGGGGTGCTGTCCTTACAGCAGGGATTAGATTAGTCCTTCAGGACTGTAGTGGACACTGAATGCACTATCCTAGCTATACATTTCCCTATCAAATGAGCAGCAGCTACACTTTCCCTCCTCTATCTAAGAATGCAGCTTCAGAATGAATCTAAAATGGATGCTGTACAGGAGGTGGGAGGGTCTGAAAGGGAGGGTCTGCTGCTGATTGGCTGGAATGTGTCTGCTGAATGTGAGGCACAGGGTCAAAGTTTACTCAATGATGACGAATAGGGGGCGGATCGAACCGCGCATGTTCGCTGGGAACTATTTGCCAGCGAACAGTTCGGTACATCACTAGTGACCATTAATTATTAAAGAAGGCTCCGAGATATGTTGGATTGGTCAAAGTTTTAGGTATGAGTAAGAAAGAGGAAGTTTTTTGAGATATATATATAAAAAAAAAAGGGAAAATAAGAATGTAAGAATGTATATAAACACAAACAGATTATTTGATTTTGAAATGAAAATGAGGTGTTTAATAATAGTAGTATAAAGTTCTTTAACATGTCTAAACATATAGGGAAATTAGAGCTGGACTTTATTTTTCCCTTGTATGAGCCTTAGCCTCCTTCGTCGTAACCTCATAAGAGTTGAAGAGTGGGCAACAAGACCCACCTAGTAGAGTTGTCTTTGACTCTCTTTAGAGTCTTTAGAATGTATGAGCATATGTTTTTTCTAGTGAGTACACCAGAAGATGTTTTATGTATGTATATTTGTGTTGGTTCATTTAATTGTTTACGAGAGTTCATAAAACTGCCCCAAAAAACATTAGTAGACAATGGTTAACTTGATAACGATAAACATTCAAGGATTAAATATCCTACAAAAAAGATGTACCTTTCAAGACTATTTGAAAAAGGAAACAGTTAAAATTGCTATTGTCAGGGTGGTAGTCCGGTGCCCGGAACCCAGACACAGTGTCCAGGCGGCGCATGGACCGGGACCCAATATGCCTGATGTTAAGTGGGAGTCTTCAGCATGGAGGTGGATTAGCAGGGTCCAGTGCAGGGTAACCGCACGCCCCCTGGTGTTGAGCACCAGCATTTGTGCAGCCACATACCAAGGCCCTGATTCAGCTTATGCGGATAACAGGAACTAGGAGCTTGGAAATTAAGTAGACCTCCCAGGAGCTGAATAGGGAGGCTCTGCAGCAAGATTGTATCCAGTACTAGAAACAAGGCTAGACTAGAGATAGGCACCAAACATGCAAACTGTGGCGAAACCGACCTCGCCACGTGTCCTTGGAGGGGGCTGATTGCCCGCCTCTTGCCTTTGGACTATGGACCAGACTTTATGGGAATGTGATACCCCAGATAGCCATACCATGGAGCCTATTCATATAATGAAAGACTATGGGAAAGACTTTAGCTCCATGGCAATTGTACTGTGTGAGTAGGATCTGCGCGCTATTCGGTAGTTTTGTGCGTGCAGATCCCAGCTATCTGGGGATAGGTGAAATGTCTGTGTGTTATGTGTAAATGTGACTTCATGTATTTTAAAGTGTTTTATGTTGTTTTGCAACCATGTGGTTAATGGAGTCTGCCTTTAGTCCTGGGTAATTGGATTACTTCTCCAATTAAGTCCAGGGCAGAAGGGAGGAAACCAGGGTGCATTGTGGGGATGTTTTTCTGCCAGCCAGAAAGGAACAAAATATACTTTTAGTAACTTTTAAACCCCTGGTCGGATTCATGCCATTTTTTAATATGTTGTTCCCCTGAATGGATTGATTGTGGATATGTATTTTTATGTGAATGTGATGTATGGTTTTAAAGTTATGAAAGTTGTGTAAAAGTATTTTTTACACTGTATGCATAATGGGATTATGTGTCACACTAAGGGGAGGGGATGTGTGGGATGTAACATCTATGTCATTGGTTCTTTTATGCCTCCCCCTGGGTGTGGCCTGTATGTGTGAGTTGGAAATAAAAGCCAGGCTGGATGAGCCAGTCCAGAGTTCCTGTTTTACCCTCAAAGTGATGTGTCGTCTCATTATTGGGGAAAGGATTTATTGCATGCTGTTCCAGTTGACTGCTAGGAGTACAAGCCTATTCGTATGGTTCCTATTCAATGGTCTACAGCATTCATATGCTTGGGAGAATTTAAAGGTTTCTCGGATTCGGTGATTGTGGTGTCTGCCAGAGTGCTTGGAGTCCTCAGGAAGCACTAGGAGCATCCATTAACGGAGGTACCAAGTCGGGGTGCCAGGCGATCCGTTACATTGGTGGCAGCGGTGGGATGGCGTCCTAGTGCGAGGAGAAGCAGCTCAGAGACACTGGTAACGTTTGGAATTACAAATTGAGGGCAACGCTAGTATCCGTACAGCGCCCCTGGCTACAGCAGGATGGAATCAGCTAGTTTTTGGACAGCGTTCCATGATGAGGAGGAGGAGGCGGCCGCGGACTACAGGGATGCAGACAGAAAGGAAGTCTGGTATGATGCCCTGGAAGACGCCCAGTGGCGGCGAGGTGAGAGTCTCCCCAGTGATGAGCAGCGGCTACAGAAGCGTGTGGCGATGCGCATGTATCTATTGGGAGAGCAGCCCCTGGATGAGTGGGTGACAAGACTAGAGACCCTGGTATGGCGAGAGATCTGGCTAGACAACGCATACCAGGCCCTCTGGTGGCATACCATTCGACTTACCCCCTGGACGGCCGAGCACGACTTACCGGAGGGGGATGATTATGATGGCCCGGGTTTATTATGGGATGCCTTGGAGGACGACATTGATCTTGGCAGCACGGAGGGGTCTAGGTTTTGGGACATCTACGACTACCGGATGGGCATGTATGTCTGGGCTGACGAATGCGAGGTGAGCAAAGACATGACCCACCTGGTAACAAGGGAGTGGGAGCTGGAGCAGGACTACCAACACCTGCTCAGCTTCGTGCAGCTCCAACCTACCCGACAAGCAGAACCAGACCTCATAGACTGGTCCTGGAGAGACCCACAGATGGCAGGTGGAGATGGGATCGAGGTCTCTCTACTGGCCCTACAGGGATGCTGGGCAGTCGGCCCAGATCCCCAGCGGCAGGTTACAGTTCAGAGAGAGGAGCTTGTTACACCCTCTCTCCAGCGGCAGCCTAACCCACCAAGGGGAGACCGTAAGCCCCACACCAGCGCAGATGGGACCGTGGTCTCTGCGCCCAAGTTACAGGGAGCTGAAGGAGCCGTCCTCCCTCCCCAGCGGCAGTGTGATTTGTTGGCAATTGGGAGCCCGGTCTCCATTCCCCAGCGGCAGAGTATCCAGCAGGGAATAGAGAGCCCATCCCCCTTTCCCCCACAGCAGGACTCTGTGCTGGGAGGAGAGACAGTCGGTCTCCCTCCGCAGAGACGGGAAGTATGCATGGGAGAGGAGATTGTTACCACCTCTCCCCAGCGGCGGATCATTAATGTACAGGGAATAGAGAGCCCAGTCTCCATTCCCCAGCGGCAGAGTGTTCTAATGGGAGAGGAGCTGGTTACCACCTCTCCCCAGCGGCAGCTTAATGTACCAGGGGGAGACTGTAAGCCCCACACCTGTGCAGATGGGACCGTGGTCTCTGCACTTCCAGCACAGGGGGTAGGGACGGTCGGTCCTGCCCCCCCACAACAGGGCTGTTTAGCCAAAGGGGAGACAGTCTGTCTCCAGCAGCAGAGCTGTGTAACTAAAGGGGAGACAGTCGGTCTCCAGCAGCAGAGTTGTGTAACTCAAGGGGAGACAGTCGGTCTCCAGCAGCAGAGCGGTGTAACTCAAGGGGAGACAGTCGGTCTCCAGCAGCAGAGCGGTGTAACTCAAGGGGAGACAGTCGGTCTCCAGCAGCAGAGCGGTGTATTTAAAGGGGAGACAGTCTGTCTCCAGCAGCAGAGCTGTGTAACTAAAGGGGAGACAGTCGGTCTCCAGCAGCAGAGCTGTGTAACTCAAGGGGAGACAGTCGGTCTCCAGCAGCAGAGCGGTGTAACTCAAGGGGAGACAGTCGGTCTCCAGCAACCAGGCTCCAACCAGACTACTCCCGTGGTAGTGCTGGCAACAGGACAGAGTACCGCTGGTCTCTGCCCCCTCAGCAACCTACCAAGGCAGCCTACCAGTCCCCCACACAGCCGTGGTGAGGCACCTGAACCTGGACAAGATTCTCCCTCACCCAGGTGTAGTAACTGGTTATTGTGGGTGGGAGGTACTGCTGTTTGTGCTTCATGGGTGGGTTGCTGGACTAACCAGGGCACTGACCGGCAGGAGGTCAGATACCCTGTTAGTCTGGGGGGTAAAGGGGAGAAGTGTGGCGAAACCGACCTCGCCACGTGTCCTTGGAGGGGGCTGATTGCCCGCCTCTTGCCTTTGGACTATGGACCAGACTTTATGGGAATGTGATACCCCAGATAGCCATACCATGGAGCCTATTCATATAATGAAAGACTATGGGAAAGACTTTAGCTCCATGGCAATTGTACTGTGTGAGTAGGATCTGCGCGCTATTCGGTAGTTTTGTGCGTGCAGATCCCAGCTATCTGGGGATAGGTGAAATGTCTGTGTGTTATGTGTAAATGTGACTTCATGTATTTTAAAGTGTTTTATGTTGTTTTGCAACCATGTGGTTAATGGAGTCTGCCTTTAGTCCTGGGTAATTGGATTACTTCTCCAATTAAGTCCAGGGCAGAAGGGAGGAAACCAGGGTGCATTGTGGGGATGTTTTTCTGCCAGCCAGAAAGGAACAAAAGATACTTTTAGTAACTTTTAAACCCCTGGTCGGATTCATGCCATTTTTTAATATGTTGTTCCCCTGAATGGATTGATTGTGGATATGTATTTTTATGTGAATGTGATGTATGGTTTTAAAGTTATGAAAGTTGTGTAAAAGT
The DNA here is from genome assembly GCF_036172605.1 of Pelobates fuscus. Classification (NCBI taxonomy): domain Eukaryota; kingdom Metazoa; phylum Chordata; class Amphibia; order Anura; family Pelobatidae; genus Pelobates; species Pelobates fuscus. The sequence continues at coordinate 81,285,027 of NC_086327.1, read as the reverse complement.
ATTTTTTACACTGTATGCATAATGGGATTATGTGTCACACTAAGGGGAGGGGATGTGTGGGATGTAACATCTATGTCATTGGTTCTTTTATGCCTCCCCCTGGGTGTGGCCTGTATGTGTGAGTTGGAAATAAAAGCCAGGCTGGATGAGCCAGTCCAGAGTTCCTGTTTTACCCTCAAAGTGATGTGTCGTCTCATTATTGGGGAAAGGATTTATTGCATGCTGTTCCAGTTGACTGCTAGGAGTACAAGCCTATTCGTATGGTTCCTATTCAATGGTCTACAGCATTCATATGCTTGGGAGAATTTAAAGGTTTCTCGGATTCGGTGATTGTGGTGTCTGCCAGAGTGCTTGGAGTCCTCAGGAAGCACTAGGAGCATCCATTAACGGAGGTACCAAGTCGGGGTGCCAGGCGATCCGTTACACAAACAATACAGAACTAGTAGAACCCAGAACCAGAGAAGGATAGTAAGCTAAACCCAGAACATATACACAAGACATGAGGAAAACATGAACATAACATGGGCATGACTGGACAGGACTGTACATGGACTGGGTATACAAACTAAAACAAGACAGGATAACATAGGCAAAACAAGAGGAGAAATAACTAAGTACTACATATGAAAATCATGGGGATTTAGTCACACTATATGATCATACATTGCATAAGCCTGCCAACAACGCCAATGTACCCCATGACATAGATTAATTTAAGCAAACAAATATGTTTGAATGACTATCTGTTCCTGTCCAAATCTGAGATGATTAAATTGCGTATACGCAGAAGTAAATTCACACTAACACATGGAGTTCAGGTTAAAAAGAACTTCAGAAAATTGAATGGCATCTGGTTAAAAAGTGGGTATGCAGACCCTTTTAAAGGCAATATTACATCATCATAGAATATCAAGATAACAACAAATAAACATCATTAATTGGTCTATGTGCTAAGTGGTAAATTAAATGCCCTCCCATCTATATTAGTAATTGGCTTAGGGGTTTAAGTGGCTAGTGGGGCATCCTCCCATCATGGGATGTCGTCATTTCTGACAAGGATGGCACATGAGATTCAGGCGCCATTGTTCTTTAGCACGAGGCTCACTCGATGGGAGGGGGAATCTGGCAGCCAGCCATTTTGAGTACTTGGCACCGTTTAGCTTCGAGGTTAGTTTCAAGGCTTTTTAGAGAATGGACATTTCATTAGCATGGGCTAGCTATGGTATACTTTGTTACATATTACAGGAACTTGATAATTCCGGTGTTAGTCATATCCTTCTAGAAAATACATACAATACATTCTCTTTCTAATATTCTAAATGCTGTTAGGAAAATCTGTCATATAATGAAGTTAAATTTAATAAAGGTTTAATAAAGGTTTTTTAATAATTCTACATCACCCATATCTGGCAGGTCCTACACTGCCTAATGTATGCTAAAACAACAACAGATTCAGAACACATATATAGCACTTACCTGCAAGAAAGGACAGAAGCAGTGAGCAGCTGCCTGCAGGAACACTGAAACATAATGAAAGATGGAACCAAACGGGTGTGGCAAATAAAACAAACATTTAAAGGAAACCTGGAGACTGGGAAATCCAGGGACGAACTATAGTAATGAACCCAGAAATCCCAGCATAAAGAAAACCAGACATAGAATAGAAAACCAAAAACCAAGAATTGAAACAAAAGTACTGGATACCAGAAGCCAAGTCCAGACATCAGAACAGAGCAGAGCAGATCATGACAGCTATGGTTTAAGAGACACACTGGCGTAAACAAGATGAAAACAGATGGGTCCGTAGATTGTTTCCCTTAAAAATATGTGCTTCTAGAGAGGAGGGTAAAAGAGAAGGAGTTGCAATATTTTTTTATAAAGATCTAAAAATTAATGTAAAATTTACAGAACTAGATCCGGAAGGAAGATTTATTATTCTTGTCTGTACAATTAATGATGAACTGTTTTCTATAGTTAATCTTTATTTGCCCAACAAAAATCCTATGGGCCTATTTAGAAAAGTCTTAAATAGTGTTGAAAAAGTTGGAGTAGGCTTAAAGTTTTATGCTGGGGACTTCAACTGCATACAAGACTCCCTAATAGATACGTTTTCGGAAAGGCAAATTCCTTGGTATAAGCAAGTTCAAAAAAATGCAAGAACTTTAATAATTTGTTGAAAAGAGAAGGATTATTTGATATATGGAGACTGAATAATCCTGCTGTTAAAGAATTTACGTTTAATTCTTGGCCCCATGATTCTTACTCTAGAATAGATTTTATTTTTGGAGAATTAAAACTGATAGATAGAATTCATAAAATAGAAATTAAACCAGTAGTATGGTCAGATCATGATAGTGTGTGTCTGGAACTACACAGTAATAAATTAAGGAGTAGCAATAATATAACGTGGAGGCTGGATTATACTTTACTTATAAATAAAGAATATAGGGAACATACAGATAGAACGACTATGCTTTATTTTCAGGAAAATAATAATGGACAAGTAGATAACGACACTAAATGGTGTTCATATAAAGCAGTAATAAGAGGACACTGTATAATGTTAAAGAAATTAAGGAATAAAAAGAATGGCGCTAATCTACAAGATCTCCATATTCAATTTTATAATTTAACAAAGAAAAATAACGCAAATCCATGTAAAGAAAATCAGATAAAAATAGCGAACATTAAAGCAGAGATCCAAGAAAAGATTGGTGAAAAAATTTAAATAAATATTTCAAAACTTAAAATTAAATATAATCATAATTTCAATAGAGCTGACAAAATAATGTCCAACATGTTAAAAAAAAAACCACAATTAATCAGGTTGATAAAATAATTAGTGATGTCCCGAACAGTTCGCCGGGAACTGTTCGCCGGCGAACATAGCTTGTTCGTGGCGAACGCGGCGGGCGAACATATGCGATGGTCGGTTCGCCCGCTATTCGTCATCTTTGAGTAAACTTTGACCCTGTTCCTCACAGTCAGCAGACACATTCCAGCCAATCAGCAGCAGACCCTCCCTCCCAGATCCTCCCACCTCCATGACGAATAGGGGGCGGACCGAACTTCGCATATGTTCGCCCGCCGCGTTCGCCACGAACAAGCTATGTTCGCCGGCGAACAGTTCCTGGCGAACTATTCGGGACATCACTAAAAATAATAAATAACGATACCATCTCCCTTATTCCGGAAGATATAAGGAAAGCTTTCGATGAGTATTATGCTAACTTACATAGCCTTTTCGAAAACTACTCCTCCAGAAATAATAAAAGATTATATCAAATCAGCCAAACTGAATAAAATAACAGAAATTCAAGCGAATAATTTAAATAAAGAGATCACGGAGGAAGAGATTAACAGAGCAATAGGCAGGCTAGAAAATGATAAAACTCCAGGTCCGGATGGTTTTGGGAATATTACAAAGAAATGAAAACAGGTTACCTAAAAAACACTTTTAACACGGCAGTTAAAAAAGGCAGATTTCCAAATGAAGTGCTAAAAGCAAACATTCTTCCCATATTGAAACCGGGGAAGGATCCAACTAGAGTCCAAAGCTATCGTCCCATATCGTTAATAAACATAGATGTTAAGTTATTTTCCTCCATTATAGCCGGTAGATTAAAAGTAGTTATGAGTCACCTAATTCATCCTGAACAGGCTTTGTTCCGGATAGAATGACAAACAATAATATTAGACGATCGATAGACGTATTGGACACAGCACAACTAAATGAGAGTCCCATGCTGATCCTGTCTTTGGATGCTGAAAAGGACTTCGACAGGGTCAGCTGGGATTTCATGAAGTATACTTTAGAAGAAATTGGTATACAAGGATGGTCGCTAACTGCAATCTTGGCTTTATATAAAGACCCAATGGCGAGAACAATTGGTCCAGGTATATGCTCAAACTGGTTCAAATTAAATAATGGGACCAGACAAGGATGCCCTTTATCCCCTTTACTGTACATGCTAACTTTAGAAGTTCTAGCGAACAGAATTAGACAAAATGCAAAGATCAAAGGATTCATAGTAAAACAAAAAGAACTGAAACTATCTCTTTATGCTGCCGATACTATTTTATATTTGAGTAATCCGTCAACTTCGATACCAAGTGCAATGACAGAGATTGAACTATAGTGCGGTATCAAATTATAAGCTAAATAAAACAAAATCAACTGCAATATACATTAAAGCAATATATCAAAGCAAGAGATAGACTCTTATCAAGAAACATATAGTTTTATTAACGCTAAAACATTCTTATACCTAGGAATTAAAATTTGTAAGAACGTTAAAAGTATTATGAGCATAAACTTCATGGATCTTTTAAAAGAAACTAAAATCTAAAAGAGGGGGCGGGGCCTGACATCCAAGATGGCCGGACGCATTTCATATCGGCTCCTGCCTAATCAAGCTAAATATAGGCTATTGCTGACCGACACTACGGAGAGCAAGGCCCTAAACGTACAGCAAGTGGGCACCGAGGGTGGGAGCACCGCAAGCGCACTTGAATATAAGGGCTCAACCGAGTACAAGTGACACCCGACAGCGCGGCCTACGAAGCCTGACAACTCGGTGAGTGGGGGATGCGGCCGGTCTCCCACCGCTGGACCCGCATCAAACGCACAGCCCTGCACCCCCCCATGGACCGGCAGGGGTTATCCCAGTCCCCACAGGAGGATCTACCCTCCAAGCACAAGTAGAGTATTACAGCAACTTGAACGCACAGGCACCACATGGCAATCCCAAGATGGCTGCCGCTGCGGGCAACACTGCCTCCTGAAACATAGAGCCAGTGCTGGCAGGCACGCTTCAATGCCCATTTTGCGAGGATATGCCAGGAATTCTGGGCTCGCATTCAGGGCCGAACCCAAGTCCCTGCACTACCTGAACCACAAAAAGAATGGGCAGCTGAGCCAGACCACCAACTCGGCAAGGGTAAGAGGGCACAACAGCCCTGGCAGGGGACGGAGAAGCCGTGAAGCAAAGACAAGCAGCGAAGCTTGCCTCATAACATTGCATACCCAAGGAACAGCAATAGAGGGAAGCCGCGAAAACCTCCTGCGGGTAAGACGCGCAAGGGGAAGAAAGCCCACCTCAAGCTTGCCCACTCACAACCCACAGCGCCTCACACCCACTACTGCCTCCCTAAGCTGGGAGCCCAGAGACCTCTACAGGCACCTCGAAAGTCCCATACTCAGGCACGTACAAAGTTCCACACTCAGCCCCGGCATCGAATCAAACCGAGCCCACCGAGCCATAACACAGAACGTAAGCACCTCGGACTGCCTTGGGACTCGGGTGGGGGGCTCGCAGTTTCACTTCTGTTCCCTGGGGCAGACCGGATACTAACATTAGGCATTGAGTGAGCAGTCCCTGGAAGTAGCGGCACTCTCCCCACTACGGACCCTAGATCCTGATATGAGGATGAACTTTCTACCATGGCCCATCCAAGGCATTGGGTGACCAGAACTGTTTGATAACTCATGTTTTTTGCTCTTTTTCTTAGTTACTAAGGTTTTTTTTATGCTTTGTTGCCTTCGTGATACTCACGATCCAGTGGCACCACTCTCAGGCACACTGACGAAGCCAGTATACCTTCAATGTGTGCAGATTGTAGCATATAGAGCTTGACCACCTATCTCATATAGGACCATACTCCATGTTTTTAATTCCTGAATGAATAGGCCACATCCCAAGCTGCACTAGACATGTAGAAGTTTGTGCCTATACACTATGTCGATGTCTTCAAAAAATTAACCAAGCTTGTTTATCATCTGCTAGTGCTACTAAATGTATCCTGTATTCTCTCTGGTCTCAAGCGTAGACCTATGATCCAGCCTGTTTATTAAACCCATAAAAATGTGCAGCTCTTAACTTGTTGTGGTGTCGCAAGCTTATATGTAATAACATGCACTAATAAAATAAAGAATTAAAAAAAAATTAAAAAAATCTAAAAGAATGGAGAAAACTAGAAATATCTTGGGGAGGGAGAATAAATATCTTGAAATCATATGTCTTACCAAATTGGATCTATCTGTTCAGAATGCTTCCATTAGAAATACCGAAACCATGGCTGACAATGATTAATACGACCTTTTCTAACTTTGCATGGCGAGGGAAAAAGCCCAGAATTAAAAACGGAGTATTATCAAAAGGAATTAAGAAGGGAGGCTTAGGGTATCCAAATATAATAAAATACTATGAAGCAGGGATCATCACGCACGTCATGGCTACTCAGGTAGAACAAAATAAAGAAGAAGTATGGCTGAGGATAGAATTAGAAGTGAGCCAAGTAAGAGATGCCTTAGAGCTAATTTGGAATATAAAAAAACTTAACCTATCTAGATCATATATTTTAGGACAGATTATTCCAACATGGCAAAAAATAAGGAAAAAAATTAATTTAGACAACAAAATATTTGACTTTCAAAGCTTAAAAATACTAGAACTCAATATGGATAACATTTCCTTAAAATCATGGAAAGAAAGCCGAATTAATACACTAAAAGACCTTGTTAAAGATAATAAAATTAAACCTTTTCAAATGCTAGTAGAGGAGTTTCGTGTTCCCAGCAAAGATATTTTTTCCTATATTAGAGTAAAACATTATTTAGAGCAGGGTGTACTAGTTACAGAGGGTAAGATATACGACATACTAAAATCAATTCTATATTAGAATAAAATAAAGCAGCTATTCTCTAAATGCGTTAGATTGTTAGAGAAAGTATATAATTTTTAAATTCCCACCGCCATTAAAAAATAGAATATTGACTTAAAAACAAATATAGAATTAAAGGAATGGACATCTACTTTCCAAAAAAATCAATAAATATGTACATTCTCTTGTATAAATAGAAACACACTTTAAGATGGCCAATTTATGGTATATGACGGCAAATAAAATATCAAAATTTGCCACGGGTAAGGAAGCTAAATGTTGGAAATGTGGAGAGGAAAAAGGGAACTACATTCATATGTGGTGGTCATGTAAAAAAGTGTTTGTGGTATGGCAGTGGGCTCAATATATGATTCATACATTATGTGATGTTAAAATATTTTTAAAACCATTGCCAGTGTCCAAAACTAAATAAAATAGAACAATTCTCAATTATACATTGTTTAATGGCTTGTAAAATAGTGATAGCGAGAAATTGGAAGGGAGGCAATCCCTTTTCCATTAAACAAATAGTTTCACAACTGGTTTACTAACTTAAAATGGAGAAGGACCACTGCAAAAGTCTGAATAACAACTCGAGCCTTTGGGACAGTTGGGATAATAAATTACGAAAAATGTAATATCAATACCAATTGAAGTGTGATAATGGGATGGTTAATTTTGAGATCTCTTGTAGGGGGTTGGGATTGTTTGTGTTTGTCTGTGTATATGAATGTCTTGAAACTTTTTGTAAATGTAATTTGTTAAAAAATTTAATAAAAAGACATAAAGAAAAGATTATAAGAGAGAAATTCTATATTGTATATATGTTGCAACTGGTTAATGCAAGTGTTATACAAATATTTAAGTCAAGCGCGCTAGATGGCCCATACGGGATCCCTTCTATAAAAAAATAAAACCCTTGGTACCAGAACTCTTAAATAAATCTGATACAAACTAAAATTGGTATACCTTACAATAATATATTCTGAATACAGCTGTTAAAAGTTTATTCTGTGTAAATGGTGATTGTGATAAATGTGTGTTTTGGAAACTCATTTTGAAGTAAGCAGTTTAATTGACATGTATGTTAATGGGTATTTTGCTGCGTTGTTTTAAATTATATTTGAATAAGTTTGTCTCAGTATTGATACAGATGGAAATGGCAGCGTAATAATCTATTAAATAACTGTTTTATTACTGAATACTAGTCCAAGAGCAATAGGGGTTGTAGTCCTAAACAAAAGAAAATAAAAAAGGGGGGAGAGGCAAGCTGGTTTTTAAGTTCTGGCGGATCTCCAAAATTCTGTTTCAATAATGGACTTCTTGCCAAAATTCAACTTTCCTGTCCAGTTGCCAGGTTTTCTGATCTATCCTTAAAGCAGTACTGGTTGCATAGTTTGCAGAAATGTTCCTTAATTTGGAGTGATCATGGTTTAGTTGCCTGTCCATGAATATGCTTTTTGTATTGGCATGTCTGCTGGATGTCTGCTACGTTCGTTGTGCTCTGTGCTGTAAGATGACATGTGTGATATTACAATGCTTGCTGAGTATGAATTGGTGTGTTATGTGTTAATGTTCATTGTGTATGAGTTTAAATATTAAAGTAAAGAATATTTGCATGTCATTAATGCAAGCAACAGATTAAATACTGATCAGCTCATGAAAATGGGGCCCCTGGAAAAAATCTGCCTTTCAAAATCGTGGATCCATTACGGAAGTATTTAGAGCTAACTACTTTTAAAGTGCATTACATTATTTATGTCAGAGAGAAAGAAAAATGTATGTTATCTCTGACATAAATAATTGTTATGTTTTATGGTTATATAAAAAGAAAAAGAAAAAATGTATGGATGTGTTGTAGAATTATTAGGCCCCTTTAAATCTATACCCTTATATTTCTCTCTTAGGCCTCATAAGTTCAAGTCTTACAAGAATGCTTTGTTCATAGAAATAGTGTGTCAGCAGGAAATGCTAGGATCCTGTTGAGTGAAACATTGTAGCAGATAGTCTTAATAAAATGTGAAGTTACTAAAAGCCTTGAGAAACTAACCTTGAAACTAACATGCCAACTACTCAAAATGGCTGACAAAGCCCCCCTCCCATCGAGTGAGCTCCTTGTGTTAGCAAGATGGTGCTGGAATCCGGAGGAGAAGTTCATGACGACAATAGTGACACGAGATAGTACACCCAGTTGGGAGGGCATTTATTTTTTTTTTTAAATTCTTTATTTATTACAAGGTTTCAACACCATACATAACAGTGGTAATAGAGTACATACAAAGAACTGAACAGTTTCAGGCATCAGCGAAGATAGGAATATGGCAAAAAAACAACAAAAAATAAGCAATCAGTAATGATGAGTATGATGAGCGAACATCGGCCATGAAAGTTCATATGTAGAGATGGTGTTCCACCTGATTTTAAAATATATATATATATAAAACAAAAAGTAAAGAGAGAAAAGAACTTTCGACTGGCAATATCACGTGGGTCATGTTAAGCAGAGGAGTACTGACACAGTTTCATTGGATTCGAGGCATATGTATGCATATTCCCCTCTTCCAGCCTTGAGTGTGTGTTTGCCTTTTTAAATGTTACATCAAATCCACGGCAGACCTTAGGTGTGCACAGTTCCCTGGAGGCATGGCCGAAAAGGTATCTGCACGTGAAAAGGAATAGGCGGGCCAGTCAGATTGAAAGGAGGGAAAGAAAGAAAGAGAAGGGGTTAAAGGTAGATAAAACTAGAGATAGGAGCAAGAGAAGATAGGAAAGAGAAATCAAGTGGGTAGGGAAGGGATGGTAAGGGGGGGAGACGTTGGGACCTATTTATGTAGTTTATAATTTATAATTTATAACCGGCATGCATAAGTGAAATGGTACATAAGGTAGTGTCGGCCTGGAGATGTCCGACACGAAAGGGTCGACAGCGCACCATATGCCCTCCAGTGGGATCATGAATGTCCCACGCAGGGGTATAGTATGATATGGAGCGGGGGAACAGGAAATACAAGGTCCCACAAATATAGGGGTATGGGGGAAAGAGCCCACACCTTCCGCCTCCTAATCGCCCACTCCACTGTCTATCCATGGAGCCCAGATCTTGTCGAAGTTCGCGGTCGTGCCTCTGACCTTCGCCGTCAGTTTATCCATAAGAAAGGAATCTTTAATTTTTTGCAGAACAACATTCAGTGGAGGAGTAACACTCTGTAGCCACCCTTGTGCTAGGGCCCTCCTAGCAGCTGAATTCACTTTATTTATCAATTTCTGTTCTGTTCTGGACCAGTCCTCCATAGGTCTGGCCAGAAGAAACACCCAAGGGTCCAATTTGATGTCTCTATTAAAAATATCTCTTAGTAGCTCCGCAACCTGCTTCCAGAACTTTTGGACCTCCGCGCAGTCCCACCACATGTGCAAATAGGTTCCCTTGTGGCCACAACCTCTCCAGCACAAATCATTAGAGACTCTGTTCATTCTACAAAGCTTTACTGGGGTGGAATACCACCGGAACATGGTCTTATACGCTTGTTCCTGTATGGAGACACATATAGACGAAGCTGCCGCAGCTTCCCATATCTCCTGCCACTCCACCCCTTCCAACTCCTCACCAAGGTCAGCCTCCCATTGGGATGTGTATGTGAGCGTCCCCCATTCCGGCGTGGTAATACCTAAATGTGAATACAGAGCAGCAATAAGACCTTTCGGGATGTGTTTTTTAAGGCACATGTTTTCGAAAAAGGTAGGCACCGTCAAAGCAGCGGTTCTAACTACTGGTGTCTGGGCATAATCTCTTAGTTGCAGATACCGAAAGAAATCAGAAGGGCGCATAGTAGCCCTAGCCTTCAAGTCCTCGAACTGAAGAAGCGAACCGCCTACGTATAAATGGCAGAGACGTTGGACACCAGCGCTCTCTATGCCCTTGAAATCCCTGGCATGCAAACCCGGGCTAAAAGCTGTGTTTCTTAGGTATGGAGTCAATGGGGAGTTCTGTGAGGATAGTCCATATTTTAGTGATGCGGCATCCCATAGTTTCAAGGAGTTCGCTATTGCCGGGCATTTAATATGCCGGGACGGCCTGTTGGCCTTAGGAGTCCACATGAAGAACTGGGGAATGTCAGGCCCCATGAGGGAGGACTCCAAATCTACCCACCTCCTCTCATCCGGGGGAGAGTGCCATAACGCTATTTGCGCTAATTGGGCCGCTAGATAGTAAAAATATAGATTCGGTAAACCTAAACCACCTCTCGGTTTGGCCCGATATAAGATATTCCGTGAGACTCTATGTTTCCTGTTCTGCCAGATAAATTTGCCAATCGCCTGTTGAATTGTGCCCAGATCAGACTTAGTTAGTCTAACCGGAAGAGCTTGAAATAGAAACAGGAGTCTAGGGAGCACGTTCATCTTTACTGCGTGGATCCTGCCGATCCAAGAGATCGGTTTGTCCTGCCATTTTTCCATATCCGAGATTAGAGTGCGGATTAAAGGCATATAGTTTTGCTGGTAGAGCCGGGCCGGGTCCGCCGTCAGTCGAACCCCAAGGTATTTGATATGGTCTCTATCGATTTTGATCTTATAAGTCTCCTTTATATGAGTCACATCCGGGTCAGGTATATTGAGAGGGAGAGCGCTCGATTTGGACAGGTTCACCCTATATCCGGCCAGATCGCTATAAGCGTCCAACACGGCCATTAAAACTGCCATCGATGGTCTTGGGTCCGTCAAGGTCAACAGCACGTCATCGGCAAAACCGGACACAACGTATCGTTGTCCCCCGATCTGAATCCCCCGAATCTCCTGATTATTACGCACTGTTTGCAACAGGGGTTCCAGTGATAAAGCAAACAATAAAGGTGACAAAGGACAGCCCTGCCTCGTTCCGTTGCCCAACCTGAAGGGCATAACTTTCGATCCCGTGATCCGGACCCGCGCCTGAATATCAGTATACATTGCCTGAATTGCTGTTATAAAAGTGTCTGGGAGGCCAAAATGTCGGAGAACCTCGAAGAGATAAGGCCACTTAACTCTGTCAAAGGCCTTCTCTGCATCGAGTGATAAAAGCAGCGTCGGGATCCCCTCGTCGGTCTGCCGCCATATGAGATCGATGTTGCGCCTAGTGTTCTCAAACAGTTGTCTACTAGGGATAAACCCCACCTGGTCTGGGTGGATTAGATGTGTTAAGAAAGGGTTTAGGCGAGTCGCCAGGATCTTCGCCAATATCTTTGAATCGTGGTTTATTAATGAAATCGGGCGATAGTTTTCCGGTATTGAATCGTCCCTGCCGGGTTTTGGCAAAAGGACCACGTCAGCCAGTGACATGTCTCTGTCCGGCATACCCCCCTCCATGAGGTTGTTGAATAGGGTTTCCAAGTGGGGTGTGAGTTCCTCGCGAAAAACCTTATAATAACTACCTTCAAAGCCATCCGGGCCCGGGGCTTTATTGCCCTTCAGGGAGGAAATCGCCGCGTCAATCTCCTCTGCTGTAATTCGCGATCCAAGGGCAGCGGACTCCTCCCCCTTCAATGTCGGTAATTGTAGATGCGACAGGAAGTTCTTGGTGTCATCAATTTCACGCTGACGTGTCGCGTCGTCATCCTCGGAATGATTGTATAGTTTGGAGAAGTAATCCGTGAAGACTTTGGCTATGTCGGTGGGATCTGTACAATACTTACCCGCGGTATCCTTAACCCTCAATATATGCGATTGGCCCTGCCGTGGACGGAGAGATCTGGCTAATAGCGTATCCATTTTGTTGGATTTTTCATAGTAAGTCCTCTTGGACCACACTATGGCTCTAGCTGTATCATCAAGGAGTGCCTCGCGAACCGAGTTCCGTGCGTCCCGTACGCTCGCTAATGTGGTTGGTGACGAGGCAGTCTTATGTTTCTCCTCAGCTTTTCCCAAAGTCGTGAGGAGAGATGATAGCAATTGCGATTTGCGTTTCTTCCTCAGCGAGGCTTCGCGGATCAAAACGCCCCGAATAACCGCTTTATGGGCGGCCCATATCGTAGCCGGGCGGAGATCCGACCCTGTTTCCCTATTGAAATAGTCTATCAATTCCGTCCGAACTGTCTCCACTACGGTCGGATCTTGCAGCAAGGAAGTATTTAACTTCCAGGACCATGGGGACGCTACACATAAGTTATCTAAGGTCAGAGTGACCTCAGCATGATCCGACCAAGTGATAGAGCCTATCGTAGATCCCGAGACTTTTGATGCTGATTGTGAATTTACTAGGAACATATCGATTCTGGAGTAAGTATCATGGGGGGCAGAGTAGTAGGTATAATCGTGGTCAGTCGGGTGATGCGCCCTCCAGATATCTAATAGGCCTGTTTTGAGAATAAAGGAACGGAGCAGTTTGTCCTGTCCCCCTCTCCTATGAGACCTCGGTAGGCCATCGCTTCGGCTTCTATCTACAGCCGGACATGGAGCAGCGTTAAGATCCCCTCCCACTACTACCATGCCATGTGGTAGATCATTGACCAAGTGGGCCATAGCATCCCAGAATTCAGCAGAGGGGTCATTGGGGGCATAGATGTTAAGAAAGTGAATCGCATGGGAGTATAAATTTCCTGACACAAGGATAAAGCGCCCTGATGGGTCCGCTGTCACCCTTCCAAGTCTAAATGGGCATCTGTGGTTTATAAGCACAGCAACACCATTTCGTTTGTTCAAGGCCCTAGCCTCGTGCACGGTTCGAAATACATGATCTTTTAGAGCGAATTTCGCCGGTGCCGGTATGTGTGTCTCCTGCAAGAATACAATATCGGGGTTTGAGCGTTTAAGATCCCTAAACATAAGGCGACGTTTGCTCGGTGCGTTAAGGCCCTTGACATTCAGGGACAGTAATTTTAACGGCATCGTGTCAGATAAAGAGTCATGCTTGTCTCACGTGTCTGACCCATCCGGAGCCGACGTGCATTTTGTAGTGTACAGAGTATGTGCCGCGAGCAGTAGCTCGGTCTATGCCAACCAGTTCCGTACTTGGCAATATATCGAAGTACTCCAACGTCTCCCTTCCAGGGAGGTAGGAGAGGGAAAATGGGAAAGGGGGAGCAGGGAGGGGAGAAAGTAGAGGAAGGAAAGGAAATTGGTATAGAGAAGAAGAAGAAGAAGAAGAATAACAATTGTGAGAACTTTCGCCTGGACTTACCTATAGCCAGGTCAATATGGGGTATGTGTTGAAGCGACTCCAGAGCACATAAAATGCTCCAGGGTTGCATGAACACAGACCAACAGTGATAGGCACTCCCAGGTGCCTACCTATATCATATTGAGGACAAACAAGTAAAGCTAAACGGTTAGAATGACACCAACCCCCCCCCCCCTCCCGAGCCGGGCGTTACCGGATAAACTGTCCTGTCCCCCACTACCGCGTTACTCGGGCAGAGTCCCCCTCGGGGGTAAAAAAAAAAACCCCACCCCCTCGATAGAGGACCCAGTTATGGTAGAAACACGGGCGCCGGGGGGAGCGAGAGTCAAATGAGGGACATATTTTCATTAAGTGGATCCCTCTCCCTAAGAAACGGAGAGCTAGGAGGTCTGCACCGGGGTTCCCCCACAGGGTCATGGTGGCATATACACATATTAGATCCTCTAAGCGTTAAGCGTGTGTGAAGGAGCCTGGGACAGGGCATAAACATAAAACTTGCAAATATACCATGGATAAGCATGAAACAGATCCCAATCTCCCACGCCCTGGGGTGGGTCCCGGCCCCCCATGTATCTGGACCCAGTACATACCTACATACATAGTCAGCGTGCAGGCTGGGGGGGGATGTAGACGAGAACATCCCCCACCCCAGCAGGCCAGCCGAGGCGAAAAACATAGAGCATATACCCCATTTCCCGCTGGTAGATCGAGAGATAAAGGGCGCTACACCCCCCCCACCCCCTTCTGAACGCCCCTAAGCACATAACCCTTGAATGCAAAAAAGAAGAAGAAAAAAAATTCAAAGCAAATCTCATGAAACGGTGAAATATAACCCCAAACATACTTATTACCGGGGCCGCCGCCCGCCGCCCGCCGCCCGTCACCCGGTACAGTTACACAAACCAAATAGCACATAGTCATTCGGGGGGGCCGAGACGAAACGGGACACTGCTGCAAGTCCTATTGGGTCCACAAAGAGGGGAGAAAAAACCTGCCAGGACCCATAATGACTGCCCGTCGCCAGGCCGGGGAAGAGTCACAGAGGAAGCAATAGTGAGGGGGCCCAGTCGGCGGACTCACACGGGAAGGTGGAGATCGGGGACATCGTACAGCCCTAACCCCCCCAATCGGAAAGATCCCACCCGAGCAGGGAACCCCGGAACCCTCGTGGGGTCCCCATAAAAAACCCCAAAATAGGACAGTAAGGGGAAGGGGAATCGGAACCACCCTCCCAAACAATGTTAACCCGCCCGGAGGATCTCACCGCCAGGGACCAACGATATCCGACCGCGTACCGCCTCCGGAGAGCTGACCTCGTCATTCGCCGGCCGACATCCACTCGCGGGGCAGAGCCGTAAGGACCTCTGTCGGTGTTGTCGGTACTGCAAAGCCCTCAGGAACCTGGATCCCCAGGCCGCTGAGAAAAGTTGCCGGGTCGCCATCTGGAAATAAGATTTTAGTGCGTCCATCTCTGAACGCCAGTAGGCGAAAGGGGTGGCCCCAGGCGTATCGAACCGAGTGGTTCTGCAAGAGTTCGGTTATTGGGCGCCACTCACGCCGTCGTTGCAAAGTTTGTGGAGTGAGATCCTGGTATAAGGCTATTTCCGCCCCGTTATGAGATATCGGGCGATCCCTACCACATTTCATAACGGCTTCTTTTGTTTGGAAGGAGAGGAACCGCACAATCACATCTCGAGGTCCCCTGTCTGCTGCTCTCTTGGCCCTGAGGGCTCTATGTGCCCGTTCGATGTGCCATAGATTGTCCGGTATATCCGGGAGCAGTGGACGGAAGATATTCAAGACAACCTCGGCGAGGGAGCCTTCCCCTTCTTGTTCCGGTAGGCCGCGGAGGCGAATGTTGTTTCTCCGCGATCTGTTCCCCAGGTCATCGATCGCCGACGTAGCAGTATGGAGCTGGGCTGTCAGGAAATTAATTTGTGCGGCGGCTGCATTGTGAGCTACCACAGTAGTTTCTACCCGCTGTTCCAATTCTGCCGTCCGGACGCCCAAGGCCTGGATTTCCGCTTTGACTTCTGCAGTATTGCGAACCATCTCGGTGGCCAGGTAGGATCGTACTTCGGCTAGTTTAGCCAGTATCTGTCCGGTGTCGGATTCCGATCCTCCTACGGCCAATTCACTACTCGGGCTCGAGGGTGATCTTGGTGTTCCCAGGCCCTCCCGCCCGCCATCTTGTGAGCTCAATCGCATGGCGCGAGAGGCCGCAAATAAGTCGGACACCGTTGGGGTTGACTCGGTCCCTTTTTTAGTCAATTTTCTCTGTGCCCTCCTATCCATTTTAGTTCCTCCACAGGATTGTTCGATTTTTAGAGTTTGTCGCTGCAGATGTATGCCGTTGGCACCGTGGCTGCAGCGGAGCTCTACTCGATCACGTCCAGCTCGCTCGGCTGCCAGCCACGCCCCCCCCGTTGGGAGGGCATTTAACTAACCACTTAACACCTAAACCAATTAATAATGTTTACTTGTTGTTATCTTGAATTTCTTTAGTGATGTAATTATGCCTTTATAAGGGTCTGCGCACCCACTTTTTTAACAGATGCCATTAAATTTTCTGAAGTTCTTTCATTAACCTGAACCTCGTGTCTCAGTGTGAATTTACTTCTGCGTATACGCAACTTTATTATTTCTAATTTGGTCAGGAACAGATAGTCATTCAAACTTATTGGTTTGCTTAAAATAATCTACAACAGATGTATAGGATAGTTTTTTTTCCCCAAAATTAAGATTCATCTAGTATTCCTCATTGATCATAGGGTGATGATGAAATGGTATTTTTAATAGAGATCAGACAATTTCTGATGATTATAAGTGAGGCAATCCTAAACTACTGTATTATATTTGTATTGGTAAATTGAAAACATTTTGCAGACCCAGAAGAGAATAAATAATATAATAATTATAAAAGGAACCATATTATGGGAAGAGGTCATCCAATTAACTCGCTAAGGGGTTAAACTCATTTTTGATAAGCATATAAAATTCATTTTTTGTGGTTAGACTTTTGATACTCAATTTGAATTATGTTCCAACCATATCCTTGCAGGTATAGGAAACAGCTGCAATATGATTTCAATATTTGCAATATATTAGTGTTTTCAATGTATCCTGACAATGGAAAAGTACCTAACCGCATGTCTGCATTACACCTATGACCCAGACTGTCAGTATTGCAAACCCTATATGAAGACTCTGCTTTCACTGTTTATGTATACACCCCTAGACAACCGTGCTTTACATACACAATTCAACTATACAATAAACCTTCAAAAGCTCGACCTGCATAGAGAATATGCTTCCTCCTTATTCACTTCTGGTCAAACTGTTGGCCTGTGACTGGCCCTCTTTGACCCCAACTCCTTGTCCGAGCTTACTTGCAACCTTAACACAGCAAGACAACTCGTCCGAAACCTGTATTAAACAAAGCACTTTAGAACAATAGTAATTAATTTTGTTTCTCCTATTTCATTTCTAGTTGTTCTGCACAAAAATATTGTTTAAGTGGGATAACTGTACAGTATTAAACATGATCACGCACATACATAACTGGTGGCTTTTTGGACATCGGGATCTATAAAAGGTTTCGGTTTTCAAAGATGTTATCAGGGTCCACAACATTTTTGACAGACTTCAGCATTCCAATTCTATTAAAGTAATTAATTGGGATTATAAAATCAAGGTTTAAGTTTAAGAACAGTATTTTATTGGGAATTATTCACATATGTATATGTTAGTGTTTTAGTACTCATCCTGTCCAACAAGCATTTATATAGTGTAAGTACTTCTCTCATCCATACAAAGGTATTGTAAAGGCAATTATGTAAACTTTTATAAAGGACAAATTCAATGAATTATAAGCACAACTGAGAGAAGTACATGTTGCACTAGTTAAGGGTTTAACTTTAGTCTCTAATTTGAGTTAAGCCTAAATAATTAATTTATTGAAGTCGTACTGATCCTTGTGTTTGTATGATTATAGAGACCATACTGGAATATTTGTGCCGCCTGGTATTTGGGACTACACACCAATCTCTCTGGCTGACCTACCTGCCTACCTATTTTGCAATGAAATTTCTTTGGTCAAAATCCATGCAGGACGAAGAAACTGAGATGCTTACTTATGAGGACATAAACTAACTTGGAAAGTCCTGAAGGTGCAGTGCTGTTTAATGCCGCTAGTTCTGTATTATGCCTTTCAACAATTGGGGTGTTGCACAGAACATTGTGGTGAACATCCAGCAAACAAAAGAAGAATTAAGAACTATGTGGAAGCTGACATTGTCTTGTTGTCAGCCATATTGCTGTTAGTTATGTTATGGTGTCTAAGATTATGGAACAGAGTTTATAGTGTCTAAGATTCTTGATACTCCTTGAAAGACTTATTCTATTTTTCTGGACTATGCTGGACTATTGAACTATTTTGTTATTTTTATTTTTGTAGAGTTAGCTGGAGAGAGAGGAAGTGTTAGCTTACTCAGGCATGGATGTACTATGTGTGTCATTGATGTATGTTGAGTGTACCAAGGATGGATTCCCATGTATTAAGTGTGGATATGACTGGACCGTCAAAATGGGGATGTGATTAGGAGACATAGGACGCAAGGTCATGATTGGGATTATTGTTAGAATTGCAAGCTGATTATAAGTTATCTTATGATTTATTATGTAAGTGGGCCTATTCAAACTAATCAAGAAGTGTTTCCCAATCCCGATACCCGAGCTATTTACTCACAGGTGCGGGTTTTATAAGTCACAAATGGTGTCAACGTAAGGGGATGACATGTCTACACAGTCATGGCCCTCACTCACGGTTTCCCCAGATGTGCTTTTTTCCTCAAATCTGAGTTTTTGCCACTGGGTTTTTTGACTTGGCCCCAGATCACTGGGTGGACTGGTAATCCAAGACCCTGGTCCGTTATTGGGAATGATAGACTTTGCATGTATTGACCCAAGGCTCAAGCTACAGATAACATGATGTTCAGTCTGTTTAAAATTGGTTAACATGTCAGCTGAAATATTTAACTTCTATGCTTAAAAGATGTATTCAACAGATAATTGAAAAAGCTGAAAATCGACAGCTCGAACTCCTCTTAAAGGGAAAACCTACGGCACAGAGCAAATGTGGGAAATCGAGGTGAAGAAATAACGAAAGTCCCGCAGAAGTGATTAGCACGTCTGAATATACCTCCTTTTGTTTCTCTGCCGCAGGTCTCCCATGGATATTTTCCGTAAGGTAGATCATGATATGATCTAAGAGGGGAATTGTAGATGCGAATATCCATTTTGCTATCTATTCTAGCTGTTCATATAAGGGTTAATTTGTTATTTCCAATTCTCGTAATAATTTTTCTTACGGGAAGACCATACTGATTGTGAAATGTTCTTGTTAATTGTCCAAGATTTTGGTATTTGTAAACATCTGGTTTTTAGCAAATATACGTGCGTTATATAACATAGGATATAACAAGAAACAGCTGCTGATAACTTGTACAAAACAATTTCCGTCATTTAACACACCCATATACTCCTCCTTTTCTCCCTCCCATCCTACTCTGAAGAAATATGTATAAATGTAACTTGTGTATTAAAAGGAGTTAAATTGGATATGGAACACCTCTCTGGTTTTCATTTCCAATTTCCAGAGCTCTGTAAGAGTTGGCAAACATCCATTTAATCTGAGGGTCCCTGGCTGATTTTATCCCCAACAATAATTGATGCTCAGAAAGCAGCATGTAATCAGCAAAGAAGTAATACAAGCTAAGAGCCAGGTCTTCCTCAACAGTAACCTTCCAATAAATAGATACATAGGAGACAAGGAGGAATGAGATAAAAGAATATAGTGAAGAGCGGAAAGAATAGAAAAAAAAGGAGGAATAAATGGACTTGGGCCAAAAATAGTGACTGTCCCTCTGAAATAGGGATCATTGGGAGGAATACCTATCACCACATAAACTTTCCATCAAGCCTTAAACCACCTTTTACAGAAAAAAGATGTATTTCTAAATAATACAGAAATTACGGGACATCCACATTTGTCAATGGATGACTAAGTGACAAAAACATTTCTAGACAACATCACAAGAAATACTGTATATACTCGAGTATAAGCCAAGTTTTTCGGCACATTTTTTGTGCTGAAAAAGCCCCACTCGGCTTATACTCAAGTCAAGATCTGTATTATGGCAATTTACATTGCCATAATACAGACCAGGACCGCCGGGCTCATTACAAGCCCGGCGGTCCTGTTGGGGGCTGGCCGCAAGCTCTTACTTACCTTTGTAGCAGCTCCGGTCAGCTCCCCTGTTCAGCTCAGTGTAAGTCTCGCGACACCCGTGGCAGTGGCAACACTCCACGCGGCATGCAGACCGCGAGACTTACATTGGGAGCTGAACGGGGGAGCTGCACAGAACTGACAGGGAGATGACCAGAGCTGCTACAAAGGTAAGTAAGAGCTCGCTCCGGTCCCCCTTGCACAGTCCTTCCACTGGACCACCAGGGATTGCTACAGCACCCCCCCCTGGCCAGGCAACAAGCAGGGAGGGGGGACAAAAAAAAAAAAAACACAATTTAATTTTATAATATTAAAATAAAAAATAAATTTACACACACACACACTCTGCATTCACACAAACACACTGCATTATATACATACACACAGAGTGTGTAATCATTTTTCTTACGGGAAGACCATACTGATTGTGAAATGTTCTTATTAATTGTCCAAGATTTTGGTATTTGTAAACATCTGTTTTTTTATCAAATATACGTGCGTTATATAACATAGGATATAACAAGAAACAGCTGCTGATAACTTGTACAAAACAATTTCCGTCATTTAACACACCCATATACTCCTCTTTTTCTCCCTCCCATCCTACTCTGAAGAAATATGTATAAATGTAACTTGTGTATTAAAAGGAGTTAAATTGGATATGGAACACCTCTCTGGTTTTCATTTCCAATTTCCAGAGCTCTGTAAGAGTTGGCAAACATCCATTTAATCTGAGGGTCCCTGGCTGATTTTATCCCCAACAATAATTGATGCTCAGAAAGCAGCATGTAATCAGCAAAGAAGTAATACAAGCTAAGAGCCAGGTCTTCCTCAACAGTAACCTTCCAATAAATAGATACATAGGAGACACGGAGGAATGAGATAAAAGAATATAGTGAAGAGCGGAAAGAATAGAAAAAAAGGAGGAATAAATGGATTTGGGCCAAAAATAGTGACTGTCCCTCTGAAATAGGGATCATTGGGAGAAATACCTATCACCACATAAACTTTCCATCAAGCCTCAAACCACCTTTTACAGAAAAAATATGTATTTCTAAATAATACAGAAATTACGGGACATCCACATTTGCCAATGGATGACTAAGTGACAAAAACATTTGTAGACAACATTTACATTGCCATAATACAGACCGGGACCGCCGGGCTCATTACAAGCCCGGCGGTCCTGTTGGGGGCTGGCCGCAAGCTCTTACTTACCTTTGTAGCAGCTCCGGTCAGCTCCCCTGTTCAGCTCAGTGTAAGTCTCGCGACACCCGCGGCAGTGGCAACACTCCACGCGGCACGCAGACCGCGAGACTTACACTGGGAGCTGAACGGGAGAGCTGCACAGAACTGACAGGGAGCTGACCGGAGCTGCTACAAAGGTAAGTAAGAGCTCGCTCCGGTCCCCACTGCACAGTCCTTCCACTGGACCACCAGGGATTGCCATAGCCCCCCTCCCTGGCCAGGCAACAAGCAGGGAGGGGGGACAAAAAAATAAACAATTTAATTTTATAATATTAAAATAAAAAAATACATTTACACACACTGCACACACACACACACACTCTGTATTCACACAAACACACTGCATTATATACATACACACAGAGTGTGTGTGTATATAATGCAGTATGTGTGTGTATATAATGCACACACTGCATTATATACACACACACTCATACAAACACACACTCTGCATTATATACACACACACTCTTACAAACACACACTCATACAAACACACACTCTGCATTATATACACACACACACACTGCATCCATTATATACACACTACACAAACACACACACACACTCTACATTCATTATATACACACTACACACACACACTGCATTCATTATATACACACACTGTAAATAAATATTTGATTAATGTAATTTTATTGGGATCTAATTTTATTTAGAAATTTACCAGTAGCTGCTGCATTTCCCACCCTAGGCTTATACTCGAGTCAATAAGTTTTCCCATTTTTTTGTGCTAAAATTAGGGGCCTCGGCTTGTAATCGAGGCCGACTTATACTCGAGTATATGCGGTAGTTGAATTTTGAGATTTTATTTTTTTTATCTCTATGAATTTTCTAAAAAATGCGAGGGACTTTTATCAGTTTAATTATTAATTCAAATGTATTGTAGGCACATATTCAATTGTAAAATCAGAGCACAGCTATGACAGATTGATGACATCATAATAGTGATGCTATCTTTAATGTTCTAACTAATCACATGTGTCTGCATTCTGTACAGTAGTTGTTAGAGTTAGCAGGTTTTCAGTTTAAGCTCCAAATCTTCTACATCTTTTTGGATATTTTATCTCTTTTTTAGAATATTTCTATATCACATGGAAATACATATTTGGATGATTGCACAGCTGAAGACCTCAAAGGGTTTCCAAGACATATTTACACCTTTTTCTGCCAGGATATGAGGGTATGAGATTCAACATTTTAACCCATGTGACAAAGCAGTTTTTTCTGTACATAACAGAACACCCACTATTTCAAGAGAACTACCTAATCATCCCTATGCCAAATACAGAACCTCTTGCTGTCAATCTCCATTTCTCATACTGAAACTGATCCATCAGGTGGTAAGAAAAGGAATTCATCTAAAAAAAAATATGCAGGTTTATGTAAAAAAGGAGCTAATTAAGGAGGAAAAAAAAATACAGTTATAAATGTTTGACTTAAGCTCTATGGGGAGAGAACTAATAACTACATTAGACATGAAAAAAAGCAAAATAGAGCAAAGTTCTCCCCACGTAGACCCAATTTATCTAAGCTCCCTAGGCAATACTACAGTCTTATCTCCAAGGGCAGTAACACAATATGTATGTATAGGAAAATATATATTAAAGTTCAGGATCAATGAGCATAGACCTGTCTTCTATGTAACTCTATATTAGAGTGTAAGCTTTGTGAACAGAGGACAAATACCTACAGAATGTATGGTAAAATGCATCAGAAAGAGTAAGTTCTGTCAGCATAGATCTCTCCACTCCGCACCTATATATTAGAATGTAAGCTCTATGGGCAGGAATTTGTTTCTTCTGACTATATTCTTCATAATACAGTATAACCGAGCAAGGCAGAAAACCAATATCTGTATAATATAGAGTAATTTAGAGTGTAGAATCTTTGAGCATAGATATCTCTACTCTGCAACTCTTTATTAGAGTGTAAGCTTTGTGAGCAGAGAACAATACCTATACTATGTATGGTAAAATTAAAATAGAGTGTAAGTTCTGTCAGCATAGATCTTTCCACTATGCACCTATTTATTAGAATGTAAGCTCTCTGGGCAGGATTTTTTTTCTTGTATTGTATTCTTTGTATAACAGTCTATTGTATGCTGGAAGAAAACCATTGTCTATGTATAGTAAAATATATTTTCGAGTGTAGGATCTATGTGCACAGACCTCTCTTCTCTGCAACTCTTTAGTAGAGTGTAAGCTTTGTGAGCAGAGAACAATACCTATACTATGAATGGTAAAACTAAAATAGAGTGTAAGTTCTGTGTGAATAGATCTTTCCGCTCTGCACCTATTTATTAGAATGTAAGCTCTCTGGGTAGAAATGTGATTTTTCTTAATATATTATTTCTACTACAGGTTATTCTGCGCTGGAAGAAAACTATTGTCTATGTATAGTAAATATATTTCCGAGTGTAGGATCTATGAGCACAGACCTCTCTTCTCTGCAACTCTTTATTAGAGTGTAAGCTTTGTGAGCAGAGAACAATACATATACGATGTATGGTAAAACTAAAATAGAGTGTAAGTTCTGTCAGCATAGATCTTTCCGCTATGCACCTATTTATTAGAATGTAAGCTCTATGGGCAGGAATTGTTTTCTTGTATTGTATTCTTTCTATAACAGTCTATTGTATGCTGGAAGAAAACCATTGTCTATGTATAGTAAAATATATTTTCGAGTGTAGGATCTATGTGCACAGTCCTCTCTTCTCTGCAACACATTAGTAGAGTGTAAGCTTTGTGAGCAGAGAACAATACCTATACAATGTATGGTAAAACTAAAATAGAGTGTAAGTTCTGTCAGCATAGATCTTTCCACTCTGCACCTATTTATTAGAATGTAAGCTCTCTGGGCAGGATTTATTTTCTTGTATTGTATTCTTTGTATAACAGTCTATTGCAGGGCTTCCCAAACTTTTATGGCCCGAGACCCACTTTTCAAAATGGTAATTTTTCGAGACTCACTTGCTTTTAATGCATATTTTAAAAAGTGAACACCATGACAATCAGCTTTAGAGGCATACAATTGGCACACCATAGCAATCCGCTTTAGATGTACACCATGGCAATTGCTTTTAGAGGCATAAATCTGGCACACCATGGAAACAGCTTAAGAGGCATACAATTGGCACACTATAGCAATCCGCTTTAGAGGCATACAGTTGGCATACCATGGCAATCAGCTTTAGAGGCTTACAATTGGCACACCATGGCAACCAGGTTTAGAGGCATACAATTGGCACACCATGGCATCCAGGTGTAGAGGCATACAATTGGAACATAAGGGCAGCTTTAAATACATAAACTTGGCACACCATGGCAATCAGCTTTAGATGCTTAAACTTGGCACATCATGGCAATCAGCTTCAGAGGCATACAATTGGCAAACAGTCAGATGCATTAAATTGGCACTCCATGGCAATCAGCTTTAAAAGCATACAATTGGCACACCATGGCAATCAGCTTTAGATGCATAAAATTGGCATATCGTGGCAGTTTTAGAGGCATAATTTGGCATATCATGGCAGTTTTAGATGCATAATGTTGATATATATCATGGAGTTTTAGAGGCAGAAACTTTGCACATCATGGCAATCAGTTTTAGAGGCATACAACTGCTTACTCACAGACTCAGTCAGAATCAGACGTTGTGTCCTGCTCATCCAGGCACCTCACATTGATTATCCCAGTGGTGGAACTAATGTAGAGAGGGACCTGGTGCAAGTATGTTTTCTGGGGCCCCCTCTAGTGCAAGTGTGGCCAAAAGGTAGATCTCCATCTGTCGGAGAACTTCAACAATGCTATGCCAGCTGGGGATCTACCATTTGCCCATCGTTGCAGGGTTATATTTGTGAGCAGTGTTTGAGCGTTTAAATGTAAGCATGTTTGTGTATTAAAGGACCACTATAGTGCCAGGAAAACAAACTCATTTTCCTGGCACTAAAGTGCCCCGAGGGTGCCCCCACCCTCAGGGTCCCATTCCCGCCGGGCTGAAGGGAGAGGAAGGGGGTTAAAAACTCCCCTTTCGCCAGTGCCGGGCTCCCTCAGCGCTGGGGACTCTCCTTCTCCTTTGGCCGTGCGCGTTCTGCCAGTCCATAGGAAAGCATTCAATGCTTTCCTATGGACGCTGGCGTCTTCTCACTGTGAAAATCACAGTAAGAAGCGCTAAAGCGCCTCTAGCAGCTGTCAATGAGTCAGCCACTAGAGGCTGGATAAATCCATTTGTAAACATAGCTATTTATCTGCAACTAATCCATTTGTAAACATAGCAATTTATCTGAAACTGCTATGTTTACAGAAAGCAGGGTTAATCCTAGATGGACCTGGCACCCAGACCACTTCATTAAGCTGAAGTGGTCTGGGTGCCTATAGTGTTCATTTAAGTATGTGTGTGCATGTATGGGAGTATTTGTTTGTATGTAATGTTTGCGTTTGATTGCAGTGTGTGTATATTGTGTATATAAAATATACATATACACAATGTGTGTTTGGATGTAAGCATGTTTTTTGCATGGAGTATGTGTGCAGTGTATACACATACAGAGACACACAAATACACACATACAGAGACACACACATACACATACTGACACAGCGATACACACACAATGACACTTATTTTCCTACACACAGATACACATACACACTGACACGCAAATACACACACACTGACACAAAAGGAGACTCAGATACACATACATGCAGAGACAGGTGAGGGTGACCGTGTGGTAGGGAGTGTGTGTGCAGGTAACAGTGTAGGGGGGCAGGGTGAAAAAGGGTTACAGTGGGCGGCGGGCAGGGGGAGAAAGTGTTACAGTGTAGGGGGCAGGGGGAGAAAGGGCTACAGTGTAGGGGGCAGGGGGAGAAAGGGCTACAGTGTAGGGGGCAGGGGGAGAAAGGGCTACAGTGTAGGGGGCAGGGGGAGAAAGGGCTACAGTGTAAGGGGCAGGGGGAGAAAGGGCTACAGTGGGGGCGAAGAGGGAGATAAGGCTACAGTGGGGGGGGCAGGGGGAGAGAGGGCTACAGTGGGGGGGCAGGAAGAAAATGGGTTATAGTGGGGGAGCAGGGAGAAAATGGGTTACAGTGGGGGAGCAGGGAGAGCAGGCGTTACAGTGGGGCGACGGGGGCAGGGAGTGAAGGGGTTACAGTGGGGGAGCAGGGAGACCAGGCGTTACAGTGTGGGGGTGCAGGGAGAGCAGGGGGGCAGGGAGTGAAGGCGTTACAGTGGGGAGAGGGGGGCAGGGAGTGAAGGGGTTACAGTGTGAGGAGGGGCAGGGAGTGAAGGGGTTACAGTGTGGGGAGGGGGGCAGGGAGTGAAGGGGTTACAGTGTGGGGAGGGGGGCAGGGAGTAAAGGGGTTACAGTGTGGGGAGGGGGGCAGGGAGTGAAGGGGTTACAGTGTGGAGAGGGGGGCAGGGAGTGAATGGGTTACAGTGTGGGGAGGGGGCAGGGAGTAAAGGGGTTACAGTGTAGGGAGGGGGCAGGGAGTGAAGGGGTTACAGTGTGGGGAGGGGGGCAGGGAGTGAAGGGGTTACAGTGTGGGGAGGGGGCAGGGAGTGAAGGGGATACAGTGTGGGGAGGGGGGCAGGGAGTGAAGGGGTTACTGTGTGGGGAGGGGGGCAGGGAATGAAGGGGTTACTGTGTGGGGAGGGGGGCAGGGAATGAAGGGGTTACAGGGTGGGGAGGGGGCAGGGAGTGAAGGGGTTACTGTGTGGGGAGGGGGGCAGGGAGTGAAGGGGTTACAGTGTGGGGAGGGGGCAGGGAGTGAAGGGGTTAGTGTATGGAGGGGGGCAGGGAGAAAATTATTTACATTAGGGGGCAGGATCTGGGGGCTGTGTCCTACCTTCATTTAATTCCCTGGTGGTCCAGTGTCTCCCTGGTGGTCCGGTGGGGTAACTCTCCGGTCTCGGCTCCGCCGGGTACAGAGCTGCAGACAGTGTAATAAAAGTCTCGCGAGCTCCCTGAGTGTTGCCATGGTAACGCTCTGGGAGCTCGCGAGACTTCTATCACACGGTCTGCAGCTCTGCACCCGGCGGAGCTGCAGACCGGAGCTGCTGGGCAGACTGACTGGAGGGAGCTCGGCGGCATACAGGGCAAGCCGCCGGGCTCCCTCCTGGTGTCAGTCTGCCTGACTCCGCTGCGGCCCTGGATGTGTGAGTCAGCGCGACCCACTGGGAATCGCCCTGCGACCCACCAGTGGGTCGCGACCCACACTTTGGGAACCGCTGGTCTATTGTATGCTGGAAGAAAACCATTGTCTATGTATAGTAAAATATATTTCAGAGTGTAGGATCTATGTGCACAGACCTCTCTTCTCTGCAACTCTTTATTAGAGTGTAAGCTTTGTAAGCAGAGAACAATACCTATACTATGTATGGTAAAACTAAAATAGAGTGTAAGTTCTGTCAGCATAGATCTTTCCACTCTGCACCTATTTATTAGAATGTAAGCTCTCTGGGCAGGATTTTTTTTCTTGTATTGTATTCTTTGTATAACAGTCTATTGTATGCTGGAAGAAAACCATTGTCTATGTATAGTAAAATATATTTCAGAGTGTAGGATCTATGTGCACAGACCTCTCTTCTCTGCAACTCTTTATTAGAGTGTAAGCTTTGTAAGCAGAGAACAATACCTATACTATGTATGGTAAAACTAAAATAGAGTGTAAGTTCTGTCAGCATAGATCTTTCCACTCTGCACCTATTTATTAGAATGTAAGCTCTCTGGGCAGGATTTTTTTTCTTGTATTGTATTCTTTGTATAACAGTCTATTGTATGCTGGAAGAAAACCATTGTCTATGTATAGTAAAACATATTTCAGAGTGTAGGATCTATGTGCACAGACCTCTCTTCTCTGCAACTCTTTATTAGAGTGTACGCTTTGTAAGCAGAGAACAATACCTATACTATGTATGGTAAAACTAAAATAGAGTGTAAGTTCTGTCAGCATAGATATTTCCACTCTGCACCTATTTATTAGAATGTAAGCTCTCTGGGCAGGATTTATTTTCTTGTATTGTATTGTTTGTATAACAGTGTATTGTATGCTGGAAGAAAACCATTGTCTATGTATAGTAAAATATATTTTCGAGTGTAGGATCTATGAGCACAGACCTCTCTTCTATGCAACTCATTATTAGAGTGTAAGCTTTGTGAACAGAGAACAATACCTATACTATGTATGGTAGAACTAAAATAGAGTTCTGTCAGCATAGATCTTTCCGCTCTACACCTATTTATTAGAATGTAAGCTCTCTGGGCAGGAATTTTTTTCTTGTATTGTATTCTTTGTATAACAGTCTTGTAACGGAATGCAGTATATTAGTCCACGATCTCCGTTGGTATCTTAGGTAATCCACAGTCAGAGTAGAAAGCACGGCAATATTCCCAATCCTCCCAATAACCGGACGAAACACAGTTTGGGAGTCAACTAACTTGCTTTATTCACAGACTTCCATATTTATGCAGTTCCCCTTGCAAGGGGTTTCCTTACAGATGTTACAGGGGATTTCTCCCATCAGGCAGCAGGATTATCCCAACAGGCATTGCTGCACGAGAGGGATACTCCCACTAAAATGGACGATTAAGTGGATTATCCCCTCGTGCAGCAAAACTGGCAATTCACACAGAAATCCGTATTTTATACAATTTTACTCGCTTTTAGACGAATGACCGTTCGGTAGATAGCTGGGGTCGGCGGGTACATTTAGTGAGAATACCGCTCAGATCCCAGCTAAACTAACCGAACGCCGCACAAAATACATTAAACCATCGAGTTCGGTTTGAAACTACCGAACATCGATGGGGAACAGAATGTGACGAACGCGGCACTCCCGAACGCTCTGGAAGTCCAGCGGTGTTCAGATCATTGAGTAGCCGTTTTCAGTTCCAGGCTCTCGACGACCGAACACCGCTGCAAGGACAAAGGATCCAAGATGGCCGACCGCCGCATGGTCGGTAGCCGAACGACGGCCACCTAGGAGAGCCTTTAATTACCGATTGCAACATTGTTGCAATCGGTTAATTGGTGCCACATGACTTGTGAGTGGGTGGTCTACCTGGGGAGCCCGCATTCGTCTGGCGAACGGCCCGGATAGCCGTGTTTCGTCGAATGAAAGGTTTGCATGCTGGTAGCGTACGCTGCCAGCATGCGAACGGCCATAATACATCACATACACAGTTTAATATATACAGTACACATTCAGCCTACGGACAACCTTTAGTAACTATAGTCCAGAAGTGGCTAGGTTTGCCACAAGTATATTGTATGCTGGAAGAAAACCATTGTCTATGTATAGTAAAATATATTTTCGAGTGTAGGATCTATGAGCACAGACCTCTCTTCTCTGCAACTCTTTATTAGAGTGTAAGCTTTGTGAACAGAGAACAATACCTATACTATGTATGGTAGAACTAACATAGAGTTCTGTCAACATAGATCTTTCCGCTCTACACCTATTTATTAGAATGTAAGCTCTCTGGGCAGGAATGTTTTTCTTGTATTGTATTCTTTGTATTACAGTCTATTGTTTGCTGGAAGAAAACCATTGTCTATGTATAGTAAAATATATTTTCGAGTGTAGGATCTATGAGCACAGACCTCTCTTCTCTGCAACTCTTTATTAGAGTGTAAGCTTTGTGAGCAGAGAACAATACCTATACTATGTATGGTAAAACTAAAATGGAGTGTAAGTTCTGTCAGCATAGATCTTTCCACTATGCACCTATTTATTAGAATGTAAGCTCTCTGGGCAGGATTTTTTTTCTTGTATTGTATTCTTTGTATAACAGTCTATTGTATGCTGGAAGAAAACCATTGTCTATGTATAGTAAAATATATTTTCGAGTGTAGGATCTATGAGCACAGACCTCTCTTCTCTGCAACTCTTTATTAGAGCGTAAGCTTTGTGAGCAGAGAACAATACCTATACTATGTATGGTAAAACTAAAATAGAGTGTAAGTTATGTCAGCATAGATCTTTCCACTATGCACCTATTTATTAGAATGTAAGATCTCTGGGCAGGATTTTTTTTCTTGTATTGTATTGTTTTTATAACAGTCTATTGTATGCTGGAAGAAAACCATTGTCTATGTATAGTAAAATATATTTTCGAGTGTAGGATCTATGAGCACAGACCTCTCTTCTCTGCAACTCTTTATTAGAGTGTAAGCTTTGTGAGCAGAGAACAATACCTATACTATGTATGGTAAAACTAAAATAGAATGTAAGTTCTGTCAGCATAGATCTTTCTGCTCTACGCCTATTTATTAGAATGTAAGCTCTCTGGGCAGGAATGTTTTTCTTGTATTGTATTCTTTGTATAACAGTCTATTGTATGCTGGAAGAAAACCATTGTCTATGTATAGTAAAATATATTTTCGAGTGTAGGATCTATGAGCACAGACCTCTCTTCTATGCAACTCATTATTAGAGTGTAAGCTTTGTGAACAGAGAACAATACCAATACTATGTATGGTAGAACTAAAATAGAGTTCTGTCAACATAGATCTTTCCGCTCTACACCTATTTATTAGAATGTAATCTTTTTGGGCAGGAATGTTTTTCTTGTATTGTATTCTTTGTATAACAGTCTATTGTATGCTGGAAGAAAACCATTGTCTATGTATAGTAACATATATTTTCGAGTGTAGGATCTATGAGCACAGACCTCTCTTCTATGCAACACATTAGTAGAGTGTAAGCTTTGTGAGCAGAGAACAATACCTATGCTATGTATGGTAAAACTAAAATAGAGTGTAAGTTATGTCAGCATAGATCTTTCCACTATGCACCTATTTATTAGAATGTAAGCTCTCTGGGCAGGATTTTTTTTTTCTTGTATTGTATTATTTTTATAACAGTCTATTGTATGCTGGAAGAAAACCATTGTCTATGTATAGTAAAATATATTTTCGAGTGTAGGATCTATGAGCACAGACCTCTCTTCTATGCAACTCATTATTAGAGTGTAAGCTTTGTGAACAGAGAACAATACCTATACTATGTATGGTAGAACTAAAATAGAGTTCTGTCAGCATAGATCTTTCCGCTCTACACCTATTTATTAGAATGTAAGCTCTCTGGGCAGGATTTTTTTTTCTTGAATTGTATTCTTTGTATAACAGTCTGTTGTATGCTGGAAGAAAACCATTGTCTATGTATAGTAACATATATTTTCGAGTGAAGAATCTATGAGCACAGACCTCTCTTCTCTGCAACACATTAGTAGAGTGTAAGCTTTGTGAGCAGAGAACAATACCTACGCTATGTATGGTAAAACTAAAATAGAGTGTAAGTTATGTCAGCATAGATCTTTCCGCTCTACACCTATTTATTAGAATGTAAGCTCTCTGGGCAGGAATGTTTTTCTTGTATTGTATTCTTTGTATAACAGTGTATTGTATGCTGGAAGAAAACCATTGTCTATGTATAGTAAAATATATTTTCGAGTGTAGGATCTATGAGCACAGACCTCTCTTCTCTGCAACTCTTTATTAGAGTGTAAGCTTTGTGAGCAGAGAACAATACCTATACTATGTATGGTAAAACTAAAATAGAGTGTAAGTTCTGTCAGCATAGATCTTTCCACTCTGCACCTATTTATTAGAATGTAAGCTCTCTGGGCAGGATTTTTTTTCTTGTATTGTATTGTTTTTAGAACAGTCTATTGTATGCTGTAAGAAAACCATTGTCTATGTATAGTAAAATATATTTTCGAGTGTAGGATCTATGAGCACAGACCTCTCTTCTATGCAACTCATTATTAGAGTGTAAGCTTTGTGAACAGAGAACAATACCTATACTATGTATGGTAGAACTAACATAGAGTTCTGTCAACATAGATCTTTCCGCTCTACACCTATTTATTAGAATGTAAGCTCTCTGGGCAGGAATGTTTTTCTTGTATTGTATTCTTTGTATAACAGTCTATTGTATGCTGGAAGAAAACCATTGTCTATGTATAGTAAAATATATTTTTGAGTGTAGGATCTATGAGCACAGACCTCTCTTCAGTGCAACTCATTATTAGAGTGTAAGCTTTGTGAACAGAGAACAATACCTATACTATGTATGGTAGAACTAAAATAGAGTTCTGTCAACATAGATCTTTCCGCTCTACACCTATTAATTAGAATGTAATCTTTTTGGGCAGGAATGTTTTTCTTGTATTGTATTCTTTGTATAACAGTCTATTGTATGCTGGAAGAAAACCATTGTCTATGTATAGTAACATATATTTTCGAGTGTAGGATCTATGAGCACAGACCTCTCTTCTCTGCAACACATTAGTAGAGTGTAAGCTTTGTGAGCAGAGAACAATACCTATGCTATGTATGGTAAAACTAAAATAGAGTGTAAGTTATGTCAGCATAGATCTTTCCACTATGAACCTATTTATTAGAATGTCAGCTCTCTGGGCAGGATTTTTTTTCTTGTATTGTATTCTTTGTATAACAGTGTATTGTATGCTGGAAGAAAACCATTGTCTATGTATAGTAAAATATATTTTCGAGTGTAGGATCTATGAGCATAGACCTCTCTTCTATGCAACTCATTATTAGAGTGTAAGCTTTGTGAACAGAGAACAATACCTATACTATGTATGGTAGAACTAAAATAGAGTTCTGTCAACATAGATCTTTCCGCTCTACACCTATTTATTAGAATGTAAGCTCTCTGGGCAGGAATGTTTTTCTTGTATTGTATTCTTTGTATAACAGTCTATTGTATACTGTAAGAAAACCATTGTCTATGTATAGTAAAATATATTTTCGAGTGTAGGATCTATGATCACAGACCTCTCTTCTATGCAACTCATTATTAGAGTGTAAGCTTTGTGAACAGAGAACAATACCTATACTATGTATGGTAGAACTAAAATAGAGTTCTGTCAGCATAGATCTTTCCGCTCTACACCTATTTATTAGAATGTAAGCTCTCTGGGCAGGATTTTTTTTCTTGAATTGTATTCTTTGTATAACAGTCTATTGTATGCTGGAAGAAAACCATTGTCTATGTATAGTAAAATATATTTTCGAGTGTAGGATCTATAACACAGACCTCTCTTCTATGCAACTCATTATTAGAGTGTCAGCTTTGTGAACAGAGAACAATACCTATACTATGTATGGTAGAACTAAAATAGAGTTCTGTCAGCATAGATCTTTCCACTCTGCACCTATTAATTAGAATGTAAGCTCTCTGGGCAGGAATTTTTTTCTTGAATTGTATTATTTTTATAACAGTCTATTGTATGCTGGAAGAAAATCATTGTCTATGTATAGTAAAATATATTTTCGAGTGTAGGATCTATGAGCACAGACCTCTCTTCTCTGCAACTCTTTATTAGAGTGTAAGCTTTGTGAGCAGAGAACAATACCTATACTATGTATGGTAAAACTAAAATAGAGTGTAAGTTCTGTCAGCATAGATCTTTCCACTATGCACCTATTTATTAGAATGTAAGCTCTCTGGGCAGGATTTTTTTTCTTGTATTGTATTGTTTTTATAACAGTCTATTGTATGCTGTAAGAAAACCATTGTCTATGTATAGTAAAATATATTTTCGAGTGTAGGATCTATGATCACAGACCTCTCTTCTATGCAACTCATTATTAGAGTGTAAGCTTTGTGAACAGAGAACAATACCTATACTATGTATGGTAGAACTAAAATAGAGTTCTGTCAGCATAGATCTTTCCGCTCTACACCTATTTATTAGAATGTAAGCTCTCTGGGCAGGATTTTTTTTCTTGAATTGTATTCTTTGTATAACAGTCTATTGTATGCTGGAAGAAAACCATTGTCTATGTATAGTAAAATATATTTTCGAGTGTAGGATCTATAACACAGACCTCTCTTCTATGCAACTCATTATTAGAGTGTCAGCTTTGTGAACAGAGAACAATACCTATACTATGTATGGTAGAACTAAAATAGAGTTCTGTCAGCATAGATCTTTCCACTCTGCACCTATTAATTAGAATGTAAGCTCTCTGGGCAGGAATTTTTTTCTTGAATTGTATTATTTTTATAACAGTCTATTGTATGCTGGAAGAAAATCATTGTCTATGTATAGTAAAATATATTTTCGAGTGTAGGATCTATGAGCACAGACCTCTCTTCTCTGCAACTCTTTATTAGAGTGTAAGCTTTGTGAGCAGAGAACAATACCTATACTATGTATGGTAAAACTAAAATAGAGTGTAAGTTCTGTCAGCATAGATCTTTCCACTATGCACCTATTTATTAGAATGTAAGCTCTCTGGGCAGGATTTTTTTTCTTGTATTGTATTGTTTTTATAACAGTCTATTGTATGCTGTAAGAAAACCATTGTCTATGTATAGTAAAATATATTTTCGAGTGTAGGATCTATGCAGGGCCTGATTAACATAGGGGCTGATGGAGCTGCAGCTCCAGGCCCAGGCCCATGGAATAGGCCCATTTAAAAAAAAAAAAAAAATTTTTTTTTTACATACTACTCTTAGGTTTACCACCTGACTGTTTTTTTTTACTGGCACAGCCGGTATTTGAGGCTGCCTGGCCGTGCTGGTATTGCAGTAATACCGGCAATACAAATACAGGTAATTTTTTCAGAATAAATGGAGATTACTGTGCAATACCAGCACCGGCCAGTAGGGGTCACTGTGTGTGGAGAGAGGCAGGGATAGGAAGTTACAGCATATCCCTGCCTCACTCTACTACTCACTGATCCGTGGTCCAGACAGTCCAGACAGCAGCTCTACAGGTCAGGTAAGTGAGGAATGGGGGGAAAGGCAGCAGGAACATATGGGGACACTGAGACACATGGGGACACTGAGACACTAGGGGACACATGGGGACACTGAGACATTAGGGGACATATGGGGACACTGAGACACTAGGGGAAACAGACACTAGGGGAAACATGGGGGCACAGACACTAGGGGACACCGAGACAATAGGACAAAGACACTGGGAGACCTGGGAACACTGAGGCACTTGGGGACACTGTAAAACATGGGGACACTGAGACCCTAGGGGACACATGGGGACACTGAGACACTAGGGGACACTGAGACACTAGGACACATGGGGACACAGACACTGGGAGACCTGGGGACATTGAGACACTTGAGGACACTGGAAAACATGGGGACACTGGGACACATGGTGATGCTGAGACACATGGGGATGCTGTGAGACATAGTGACATTGGGACACGGAGACACTATGTTCCCATGTCCCCCAGCCAGTGTCCCTATTATCTCAGTGTCCCCAAGTCTCCCAGTGTCTGTCTCCCATGTCTCTAAGTGTGCCTAGTGTCCCTATATGTCCCAGTGTCCCCATGTCTCCCCAAGTGTCTGTCTCCCAGTGTCCCTAGTGTCTTAGTGTCCCCAAATGTTTCGGTGTCCCCGTGTCTCCCAGTGTCTGTGTTCCTAGTGTCTCAGTGTGCCTGGTGTCCCCATGTCTCCCAGTGTCCCTATATGTCCCAGTGTCCCCATGTCTATGTCCACAACTGTCCCCATGTCTCCCAGTGTCCCCAAGTGTCTGTCTCCCAGCCAGTGTCCCCTAGTCTCCCAGTGTCTGTGTTCCCATGTCTTAGTGTCCCCAAATGTGTCAGTGTCCCCATGTCTCCCAGTGTCTGTGTCCCTAGTGTCTGAGTGTCCCTGTT
Source organism: Pelobates fuscus (assembly GCF_036172605.1). Lineage (NCBI taxonomy): Eukaryota > Metazoa > Chordata > Amphibia > Anura > Pelobatidae > Pelobates > Pelobates fuscus. The sequence continues at coordinate 81,248,999 of NC_086327.1, read as the reverse complement.
TCTCCCAGTTTCCCTAAATATCTGTGTCCCCATGTCTCCCAGTGTCCCCATGTCTCTCAGTGTCCCCAGTATCCTAGTGACATGGGGACACACTGAGACATTGGGACACTGGGAGAAATGGGGACACAGACACTGGGAGACTAGGGGACTGTGTAACATGGGGACACTGACACTGTGATACATAGAGACACTGAGACACTGGGTGACTTGCGAGACTGAGACACTGGGAGACAGGGAGACACTGGGAGCAATCCATCTATACAGCAGAATCAAACTGTGGGTAGTTTGTTGGTGATTTTACTGGATTTTCTCTGATGTCACTCCTTGTGATTTACATCATGTGATGTCACGCATAACTAATTAATTATACAAATGATTAAGGCTGGTATTTTTTTCCAAGAAAGGTGGCAACCTTAACTACTCTTCACATACTCTTGCTTAACCCCTTAAGGACCAAACTTCTGGAATAAAAGGGAATCATGACATGTCACACATGTCATGTGTCCTTAAGGGGGTTAAAGGAGCACTATAGGGTCAGGAACACAATCATGTATTTCTGACCCTATTATGTTAAAACCACCACCCTGGCCCCTTCTTGCCTCCCTAAATATAGTAAAATATTACTTGTATTCAAGTCTGCAGCTGCTGGCTCAGAAGTGGTGATCTGAGCAAATTACAATACTTCCCCATAGGATTGGCTGAGACTGTCAACTAGGCAGTTAAGGGGCAGAGCCAGCACAAGTCCAACATAGCCCTGGCCAATCAGCATTTCCTCATAAAGATAAATTGAATCAATGCATCTCTATGAGGAAAGTTCAGTGTCTGCATGCAGAGGGTGGAGACACTGAATGGCAGTGCTGCACACTAGGCAGTACTGCCCCAGGAAGCACCTCTAGCAGCCATCTAAGGAGCGGCCAGTGGAGTTATTTTCTCTGAAAAGACAGTGTTTACTGCAAAAATCCTGAATGGAATGATTCTACTTACCCGAACAAATACAATAAGCTGTAGATGTTCTGGTGACTATAGTGTCCCTTTAAGTTTGGAAGCTTAAGAGGGTTGTCTGGGAACAAAACTTGTGTGGATTGGCTGACATTAAAATTAGTAATTAGTAATTAGATCTTTCCACTCTGCACCTATTTATTAGAATGTAAGCTCTCTGGGCAGGATTTTTTTTTTCTTGTATTGTATTCTTTGTATAACAGTCTATTGTATGCTGTAAGAAAACCATTGTCTATGTATAGTAAAATATATTTTCGAGTGTAGGATCTATGAGCACAGACCTCTCTTCTCTGCAACTCTTTATTAGAGTGTAAGCTTTGTGAACAGAGAACAATACCTATACTATGTATGGTAGAACTAACATAGAGTTCTGTCAACATAGATCTTTCCGCTCTACACCTATTTATTAGAATGTAAGCTCTCTGGGCAGGAATGTTTTTCTTGTATTGTATTCTTTGTATAACAGTCTATTGTATGCTGGAAGAAAACCATTGTCTATGTATAGTAAAATATATTTTCGAGTGTAGGATCTATGAGCACAGACCTCTCTTCTCTACAACTCTTTATTAGAGTGTAAGCTTTGTGAGCTGAGAACAATACCTATACTATGTATGGTAAAACTAAAATGGAGTGTAAGTTCTGTCAGCATAGATCTTTCCACTATGCACCTATTTATTAGAATGTAAGCTCTCTGGGCAGGATTTTTTTTTCTTGTATTGTATTCTTTGTATAACAGTCTATTGTATGCTGTAAGAAAACCATTGTCTATGTATAGTAAAATATATTTTCGAGTGTAGGATCTATGAGCACAGACCTCTCTTCTCTGCAACTCTTTATTAGAGTGTAAGCTTTGTGAGCAGAGAACAATACCTATACTATGTATGGTAAAACTAAAATAGAGTGTAAGTTCTGTCAGCATAGATCTTTCCACTATGCACCTATTTATTAGAATGTAAGCTCACTGGGCAGGATTTTTTTTCTTGTATTGTATTGCTTTCATAACAGTCTATTGTATGCTGTAAGAAAACCATTGTCTATGTATAGTAAAATATATTTTCGAGTGTAGGATCTATGAGCACAGACCTCTCTTCTATGCAACTCATTATTAGAGTGTAAGCTTTGTGAACAGAGAACAATACCTATACTATGTATGGTAGAACTAACATAGAGTTCTTTCAACATAGATCTTTCCGCTCTACACCTATTTATTAGAATGTAAGCTCTCTGGGCAGGAATGTTTTTCTTGTATTGTATTCTTTGTATAACAGTCTATTGTTTGCTGGAAGAAAACCATTGTCTATGTATAGTAAAATATATTTTCGAGTGTAGGATCTATGAGCAAAGACCTCTCTTCTATGCAACTCATTATTAGAGTGTAAGCTTTGTGAACAGAGAACAATACCTATACTATGTATGGTAGAACTAACATAGAGTTCTGTCAACATAGATCTTTCCGCTCTACACCTATTTATTAGAATGTAAGCTCTCTGGGCAGGAATGTATTTCTTGTATTGTATTCTTTGTATAACAGTCTATTGTATGCTGGAAGAAAACCATTGTCTATGTATAGTAAAATATATTTTCGAGTGTAGGATCTATGAGCACAGACCTCTCTTCTCTGCAACTCTTTATTAGAGTGTAAGCTTTGTGAGCAGAGAACAATACCTATACTATGTATGGTAAAACTAAAATGGAGTGTAAGTTCTGTCAGCATAGATCTTTCCACTATGCACCTATTTATTAGAATGTAAGCTCTCTGGGCAGGATTTTTTTTTCTTGTATTGTATTCTTTGTATAACAGTCTATTGTATGCTGTAAGAAAACCATTGTCTATGTATAGTAAAATATATTTTCGAGTGTAGGATCTATGAGCACAGACCTCTCTTCTCTGCAACTCTTTATTAGAGTGTAAGCTTTGTGAGCAGAGAACAATACCTATACTATGTATGGTAAAACTAAAATAGAGTGTAAGTTCTGTCAGCATAGATCTTTCCACTATGCACCTATTTATTAGAATGTAAGCTCACTGGACAGGATTTTTTTTCTTGTATTGTATTGCTTTTATAACAGTCTATTGTATGCTGTAAGAAAACCATTGTCTATGTATAGTAAAATATATTTTCGAGTGTAGGATCTATGAGCACAGACCTCTCTTCTATGCAACTCATTATTAGAGTGTAAGCTTTGTGAACAGAGAACAATACCTATACTATGTATGGTAGAACTAAAATGGAGTTCTGTCAAATTAGATCTTTCCGCTCTACACCTATTTATTAGAATGTAAGCTCTCTGGGCAGGAATGTTTTTCTTGTATTGTATTCTTTGTATAACAGTCTATTGTATGCTGGAAGAAAACCATTGTCTATGTATAGTAACATATATTTTCGAGTGTAAGATCTATGAGCACAGACCTCTCTTCTCTGCAACACATTAGTAGAGTGTAAGCTTTGTGAGCAGAGAACAATACCTATGCTATGTATGGTAAAACTAAAATAGAGTGTAAGTTATGTCAGCATAGATCTTTCCACTATGCACCTATTTATTAGAATGTCAGCTCTCTGGGCAGGAATTTTTTTATTGTATTGTATTCTTTGTATAACAGTCTATTGTATGCTGGAAGAAAACCATTGTCTATGTATAGTAAAATATATTTTCGAGTGTAGGATCTATGAGCACAGACCTCTCTTCTCTGCAACTCTTTATTAGAGTGTAAGCTTTGTGAGCAGAGAACAATACCTATACTATGTATGGTAAAACTAAAATAGAGTGTAAGTTCTGTCAGAATAGATCTTTCCACTATGCACCTATTTATTAGAATGTAAGCTCTCTGGGCAGGATTTTTTTTTCTTGTATTGTATTGTTTTTATAACAGTCTATTGTATGCTGGAAGAAAACCATTGTCTATGTATAGTAAAATATATTTTCGAGTGCAGGATCTATGAGCACAGACCTCTCTTCTATGCAACTCATTATTAGAGTGTAAGCTTTGTGAACAGAGAACAATACCTATACTATGTATGGTAAAACTAAAATAGAGTTCTGTTAGCATAGATCTTTCCGCTCTACACCTATTTATTAGAATGTAAGCTCTCTGGGCGGGATTTTTTTTCTTGTATTGTATTATTTGTATAACAGTCTATTGTATGCTGGAAGAAAACCATTGTCTATGTATAGTAAAATATATTTTCGAGTGTAGGATCTATGTGCACAGACCTCTCTTCTATGCAACTCATTATTAAAGTGTAAGCTTTGTGAGCAGAGAACAATACCTATACTATGTATGGTAAAACTAAAATAGAGTGTAAGTTCTGTCAGCATAGATCTTTCCACTATGCACCTATTTATTAGAATGTCAGCTCTCTGGGCAGGATTTTTTTTCTTGTATTGTATTCTTTGTATAACAGTCTATTGTATGCTGGAAGAAAACCATTGTCTATGTATAGTAAAATATATTTTCGAGTGTAGGATCTATGAGCACAGACCTCTCTTCTCTGCAACTCTTTATTAGAGTGTAAGCTTTGTGAGCAGAGAACAATACCTATACTATGTATGGTAAAACTAAAATAGAGTGTAAGTTCTGTCAGCATAGATCTTTCCACTCTGCACCTATTTATTAGAATGTAAGCTCTCTGGGCAGGATTTTTTTTCTTGTATTGTATTGTTTTTAGAACAGTCTATTGTATGCTGTAAGAAAACCATTGTCTATGTATAGTAAAATATATTTTTGAGTGTAGGATCTATGAGCACAGACCTCTCTTCTATGCAACTCATTATTAGAGTGTAAGCTTTGTGAACAGAGAAAAATACCTATACTATGTATGGTAGAACTAAAATAGAGTTCTGTCAACATAGATCTTTCTGCTCTACACCTATTTATTGGAATGTAAGCTCTCTGGGCAGGAATGTTTTTCTTGTATTGTATTCTTTGTATAACAGTCTATTGTATGCTGGAAGAAAACCATTGTCGATGTATAGTAAAATATATTTTCGAGTGTAGGATCTATGTGCACAGACCTCTCTTCTCTGCAACACATTAGTAGAGTGTAAGCTTTGTGAGCGGAGAACAATACCTATACTATGTATGGTAAAACTAAAATAGAGTGTAAGTTCTGTCAGAATAGATCTTTCCACTATGCACCTATTTATTAGAATGTAAGCTCTCTGGGCAGGATTTTTTTTTCTTGTATTGTATTGTTTTTATAACAGTCTATTGTATGCTGTAAGAAAACCATTGTCTATGTATAGTAAAATATATTTTCGAGTGTAGGATCTATGAGCACAGACCTCTCTTCTATGCAACTCATTATTAGAGTGTAAGCTTTGTGAACAGAGAACAATACCTATACTATGTATGGTAAAACTAAAATAGAGTTCTGTTAGCATAGATCTTTCCGCTCTACACCTATTTATTAGAATGTAAGCTCTCTGGGCAGGAATTTTTTTCTTGTATTGTATTCTTTGTATAACAGTCTATTGTATGCTGGAAGAAAACCTTTGTCGATGTATAGTAAAATATATTTTCGAGTGTAGGATCTATGTGCACAGACCTCTCTTCTCTGCAACACATTAGTAGAGTGTAAGCTTTGTGAGCAGAGAACAATACCTATACTATGTATGGTAAAACTAAAATAGAGTGTAAGTTCTGTCAGCATAGATCTTTCCACTCTGCACCTATTTATTAGAATGTAAGCTCTCTGGGCAGGATTTTTTTTCTTGTATTGTATTCTTTGTTTAACAGTCTATTGTATGCTGTACGAAAACCATTGTCTATGTATAGTAAAATATATTTTCGAGTGTAGGATCTATGAGCACAGACCTCTCTTCTCTGCAACTCTTTATTAGAGTGTAAGCTTTGTGAGCAGAGAACAATACCTATACTATGTATGGTAAAACTAAAATAGAGTGTAAGTTCTGTCAGCATAGATCTTTCCGCTCTACACCTATTTATTAGAATGTAAGCTCTCTGGGCAGGAATTTTTTTCTTGTATTGTATTCTTTGTATAACAGTCTATTGTATGCTGGAAGAAAACCATTGTCGATGTATAGTAAAATATATTTTCGAGTGTAGGATCTATGTGCACAGACCTCTCTTCTCTGCAACACATTAGTAGAGTGTAAGCTTTGTGAGCAGAGAACAATACCTATACTATGTATGGTAAAACTAAAATAGAGTGTAAGTTCTGTCAGCATAGATCTTTCCACTCTGCACCTATTTATTAGAATGTAAGCTCTCTGGGCAGGATTTTTTTTCTTGTATTGTATTCTTTGTATAACAGTCTATTGTATGCTGTACGAAAACCATTGTCTATGTATAGTAAAATATATTTTCGAGTGTAGGATCTATGAGCACAGACCTCTCTTCTCTGCAACTCTTTATTAGAGTGTAAGCTTTGTGAGCAGAGAACAATACCTATACTATGTATGGTAAAACTAAAATAGAGTGTAAGTTCTGTCAGCATAGATCTTTCCGCTCTACACCTATTTATTAGAATGTAAGCTCTCTGGGCAGGATTTTTTTTCTTGTATTGTATTCTTTGTATAACAGTCTATTGTATGCTGTAAGAAAACCATTGCCTATGTATAGTAAAATATATTTTCGAGTGTAGGATCTATGAGCACAGACCTCTCTTCTATGCAACGCATTATTAGAGTGTAAGCTTTGTGAACAGAGAACAATACCTATACTATGTATGGTAGAACTAAAATAGAGTTCTGTCAGCATAGATCTTTCCGCTCTACACCTATTTATTAGAATGTAAGCTCTCTGGGCAGGAATTTTTTTCTTGTATTGTATTCTTTGTATAACAGTCTATTGTATGCTGGAAGAAAACCATTGTCGATGTATAGTAAAATATATTTTCGAGTGTAGGATCTATGTGCACAGACCTCTCTTCTCTGCATCCATTAGTAGAGTGCAAGCTTTGTGAGCAGAGAACAATACCTATACTATGTATGGTAAAACTAAAATAGAGTGTAAGTTCTGTCAGCATAGATCTTTCCACTCTGCACCTATTTATTAGATTGTAAGCTCTCTGGGCAGGATTTTTTTTCTTGTATTGTATTCTTTGTATAACAGTCTATTGTATGCCGTAAGAAAACCATTGCCTATGTATAGTAAAATATATTTTCGAGTGTAGGATCTATGAGCACAGACCTCTCTTCTATGCAACTCATTATTAGAGTGTAAGCTTTGTGAACAGAGAACAATACCTATACTATGTATGTTAGAACTAAAATAGAGTGTAAGTTCTGTCTGCATAGATCTTTCCGCTCTTCACCTATTTATTAGAATGTAAGCTCTCTGGGCAGGATTTTTTTTCTTGTATTGTATTGTTTTTAGAACAGTCTATTGTATGCTGGAAGAAAACCATTGCCTATGTATAGTAAAATATATTTTCGAGTGTAGGATCTATGAGCACAGACCTCTCTTCTATGCAACTCATTATTAGAGTGTAAGCTTTGTGAACAGAGAACAATACCTATACTATGTATGGTAGAACTAAAATAGAGTTCTGTCAGCATAGATCTTTCCGCTCTACACCTATTTATTAGAATGTAAGCTCTCTGGGCAGGAATTTTTTTCTTGTATTGTATTCTTTGTATAACAGTCTATTGTATGCTGGAAGAAAACCATTGTCGATGTATAGTAAAATATATTTTCGAGTGTAGGATCTATGTGCACAGACCTCTCTTCTCTGCATCCATTAGTAGAGTGCAAGCTTTGTGAGCAGAGAACAATACCTATACTATGTATGGTAAAACTAAAATAGAGTGTAAGTTCTGTCAGCATAGATCTTTCCACTCTGCACCTATTTATTAGATTGTAAGCTCTCTGGGCAGGATTTTTTTTCTTGTATTGTATTCTTTGTATAACAGTCTATTGTATGCCGTAAGAAAACCATTGCCTATGTATAGTAAAATATATTTTCGAGTGTAGGATCTATGAGCACAGACCTCTCTTCTATGCAACTCATTATTAGAGTGTAAGCTTTGTGAACAGAGAACAATACCTATACTATGTATGTTAGAACTAAAATAGAGTGTAAGTTCTGTCTGCATAGATCTTTCCGCTCTTCACCTATTTATTAGAATGTAAGCTCTCTGGGCAGGATTTTTTTTCTTGTATTGTATTGTTTTTAGAACAGTCTATTGTATGCTGGAAGAAAACCATTGCCTATGTATAGTAAAATATATTTTCGAGTGTAGGATCTATGAGCACAGACCTCTCTTCTATGCAACTCATTATTAGAGTGTAAGCTTTGTGAACAGAGAACAATACCTATACTATGTATGGTAGAACTAAAATAGAGTTCTGTCAGCATAGATCTTTCCGCTCTACACCAATTTATTAGAATGTAAGCTCTCTGGGCAGGAATTTTTTTCTTGTATTGTATTCTTTGTATAACAGTCTATTGTATGCTGGAAGAAAAACATTGTCTATGTATAGTAAAATATATTTTCGAGTGTAGGATCTATGTGCACAGACCTCTCTTCTCTGCAACACATTAGTAGAGTGTAAGCTTTGTGAGCAGAGAACAATACCTATACTATGTATGGTAAAACTAAAATAGAGTGTAAGTTCTGTCAGCATAGATCTTTCCACTCTGCACCTATTTATTAGAATGTAAGCTCTCTGGGCAGGATTTTTTTTCTTGTATTGTATTGTTTTTAGAACAGTCTATTGTATGCTGTAAGAAAACCATTGTCTATGTATAGTAAAATATATTTTTGAGTGTAGGATCTATAAGCACAGACCTCTCTTCTATGCAACTCATTATTAGAGTGTAAGCTTTGTGAACAGAGAACAATACCTATACTATGTATGGTAGAACTAAAATAGAGTTCTGTCAACATAGATCTTTCTGCTCTACACCTATTTATTAGAATGTAAGCTCTCTGGGCAGGAATGTTTTTCTTGTATTGTATTCTTTGTATAACAGTCTATTGTATGCTGTAAGAAAACCATTGCCTATGTATAGTAAAATATATTTTCGAGTGTAGGATCTATGAGCACAGACCTCTCTTCTATGCAACTCATTATTAGAGTTTTAGCTTTGTGAACAGAGAACAATACCTATACTATGTATGGTAGAACTAAAATAGAGTTCTGTCAGCATAGATCTTTCCGCTCTACACCTATTTATTAGAATGTAAGCTATCTGGGCAGGAATTTTTTTCTTGTATTGTATTCTTTGTATAACAGTCTATTGTATGCTGGAAGAAAACCATTGTCTCTGTATAGTAAAATACATTTTCGAGTGTAGGATCTATGAGCACATACCTCTCTTCTCTGCAACACATTAGTAGAGTGTAAGCTTTGTGAGCAGATAACAATACCTATACTATGTATGGTAAAACTAAAATAGAGTGTAAGTTCTGTCAGCATAGATCTTTCCACTATGCACCTATTTATTAGAATGTAAGCTCTCTGGGCAGGATTTTTTTTCTTGTATTGTATTCTTTGTATAACAGTCTATTGTATGCTGGAAGAAAACCATTGTCTATGTATAGAAAAATATATTTTCGAGTGTAGGATCTATGTGCACAGACCTCTCTTCTATGCAACTCATTATTAGAGTGTAAGCTTTGTGACCAGAGAACAATACCTATACTATGTATGGTAAAACTAAAATAGAGTGTAAGTTCTGTCAGCATAGATCTTTCCACTATGCACCTATTTATTAAAATGTAAGCTCTCTGGGCAGGATTTTTTTTCTTGTATTGTATTCTTTGTATAACAGTCTATTGTATGCTGGAAGAAAACCATTGTCTATGTATAGTAAAATATATTTTCGAGTGTAGGATCTATGAGCACAGACCTCTCTTCTCTGCAACTCTTTATTAGAGTGTAAGCTTTGTGAGCAGAGAACAATACCTATACTATGTATGGTAAAACTAAAATAGAGTGTAAGTTCTGTCAGCATAGATCTTTCCACTCTGCACCTATTTATTAGAATGTAAGCTCTCTGGGCAGGATTTTTTTTCTTGTATTGAATTCTTTGTATAACAGTCTATTGTATGCTGTAAGAAAACCATTGTGAATGTATAGTAAAATATATTTTCGAGTGTAGGATCTATGAGCACAGACCTCTCTTCTATGCAACTCATTATTAGAGTGTAAGCTTTGTGAACAGAGAACAATACCTATACTATGTTTGGTAGAACTAAAATAGAGTTCTGTCAGCATAGATCTTTCCGCTCTACACCTATTTATTAGAATGTAAGCTCTCTGGGCAGGAATTGTTTTCTTGTATTGTATTCTTTGTATAACAGTCTATTGTATGCTGGAAGAAAACCATTGTCGATGTATAGTAAAATATATTTTCGAGTGTAGGATCTATGTGCACAGACCTCTCTTCTCTGCAACACATTAGTAGAGTGTAAGCTTTGTGAGCAGAGAACAATACCTATACTATGTATGGTAAAACTAAAATAGAGTGTAAATTCTGTCAGCATAGATCTTTCCACTATGCACCTATTTATTAGAATGTAAGCTCTCTGGGCAGGATTTTTTTGCTTGTATTGGATTCTTTGTATAACAGTCTATTGTATGCTGGAAGAAAACCATTGTCTCTGTATAGTAAAATACATTTTCGAGTGTAGGATCTATGAGCACAGACCTCTCTTCTCTGCAACACATTAGTAGAGTGTAAGCTTTGTGAGCAGAGAACAATACCTATACTATGTATGGTAAAACTAAAATAGAGTGTAAGTTCTGTCAGCATAGATCTTTCCACTCTGCACCTATTTATTAGAATGTAAGCTCTCTGGGCAGGATTTTTTTTCTTGTATTGTATTCTTTGTATAACAGTCTATTGTATGCTGGAAGAAAACCATTGTCTATGTATAGTAAAATATATTTTCGAGTGTAGGATCTATGAGCACAGACCTCTCTTCTATGCAACTCATTATTAGAGTGTAAGCTTTGTGAACAGAGAACAATACCTATACTATGTATGGTAAAACTAAAATAGAGTTCTGTCAGCATAGATCTTTCCGCTCTACACCTATTTATTAGAATGTAAGCTCTCTGGGCAGGATTTTTTTTCTTGTATTGTATTCTTTGTATAACAGTCTATTGTATGCTGGAAGAAAACCATTGTCTATGTATAGTAAAATATATTTTCGAGTGTAGGATCTATGAGCACAGACCTCTCTTCTCTGCAACTCTTTATTAGAGTGTAAGCTTTGTGAGCAGAGAACAATACCTATACTATGTATGGTAAAACTAAAATGGAGTGTAAGTTCTGTCAGCATAGATCTTTCCACTATGCACCTATTTATTAGAATGTAAGCTCTCTGGGGAGGATTTTTTTTTTCTTGTATTGTATTCTTTGTATAACAGTCTATTGTATGCTGGAAGAAAACCATTGTCTATGTATAGTAAAATATATTTTCGAGTGTAGGATCTATTAGCACAGACCTCTCTTCTCTGCAACTCTTTATTAGAGTGTAAGCTTTGTGAGCAGAGAACAATACCTATACTATGTATGGTAAAACTAAAATAGAGTGTAAGTTCTGTCAGCATAGATCTTTCCACTCTGCACCTATTTATTAGAATGTAAGCTCTCTGGGCAGGATTTTTTTTCTTGTATTGTATTCTTTGTATAACAGTCTATTGTATGCTGTAAGAAAACCATTGTCTATGTATAGTAAAATATATTTTCGAGTGTAGGATCTATGAGCACAGACCTCTCTTCTATGCAACTCATTATTAGAGTGTAAGCTTTGTGAACAGAGAACAATACCTATACTATGTATAGTAGAACTAAAATAGAGTTCTGTCAGCATAGATCTTTCCGCTCTACACCTATTTATTAGAATGTAAGCTGTCTGGGCAGGAATTTTTTTCTTGTATTGTATTCTTTGTATAACAGTCTATTGTATGCTGTAAGAAAACCATTGTCTATGTATAGTAAAATATATTTTCGAGTGTAGGATCTATGAGCACAGACCTCTCTTCTCTGCAACACTTTATTAGAGTGTAAGCTTTGTGAGCAGATAACAATACCTATACTATGTATGGTAAAACTAAAATAGAGTGTAAGTTCTGTCAGCATAGATCTTTCCACTATGCACCTATTTATTAGAATGTAAGCTCTCTGGGCAGGATTTTTTTTCTTGTATTGTATTCTTTGTATAACAGTCTATTGTATGCTGGAAGAAAACCATTGTCTATGTATAGTAAAATATATTTTCGAGTGTAGGATCTATGAGCACAGACCTCTCTTCTCTGCAACTCTTTATTAGAGTGTAAGCTTTGTGAGCAGAGAACAATACCTATACTATGTATGGTAAAACTAAAATGGAGTGTAAGTTCTGTCAGCATAGATCTTTCCACTATGCACCTATTTATTAGAATGTAAGCTCTCTGGGGAGGATTTTTTTTTTCTTGTATTGTATTCTTTGTATAACAGTCTATTGTATGCTGGAAGAAAACCATTGTCTATGTATAGTAAAATATATTTTCGAGTGTAGGATCTATTAGCACAGACCTCTCTTCTCTGCAACTCTTTATTAGAGTGTAAGCTTTGTGAGCAGAGAACAATACCTATACTATGTATGGTAAAACTAAAATAGAGTGTAAGTTCTGTCAGCATAGATCTTTCCACTCTGCACCTATTTATTAGAATGTAAGCTCTCTGGGCAGGATTTTTTTTCTTGTATTGTATTCTTTGTATAACAGTCTATTGTATGCTGTAAGAAAACCATTGTCTATGTATAGTAAAATATATTTTCGAGTGTAGGATCTATGAGCACAGACCTCTCTTCTATGCAACTCATTATTAGAGTGTATGCTTTGTGAACAGAGAACAATACCTATACTATGTATAGTAGAACTAAAATAGAGTTCTGTCAGCATAGATCTTTCCGCTCTACACCTATTTATTAGAATGTAAGCTGTCTGGGCAGGAATTTTTTTCTTGTATTGTATTCTTTGTATAATAGTCTATTTTATGCTGGAAGAAAACCATTGTCGATGTATAGTAAAATATATTTTCGAGTGTAGGATCTATGTGCACAGACCTCTCTTCTCTGCAACCCATTAGTAGAGTGTAAGCTTTGTGAGCAGAGAACAATACCTATACTATGTATGGAAAAACTAAAATGGAGTGTAAGTTCTGTCAGCATAGATCTTTCCACTATGCACCTATTTATTAGAATGTAAGCTCTCTGGGGAGGATTTTTTTTTTCTTGTATTGTATTCTTTGTATAACAGTCTATTGTATGCTGGAAGAAAACCATTGTCTATGTATAGTAAAATATATTTTCGAGTGTAGGATCTATGAGCACAGACCTCTCTTCTATGCAACTCATTATTAGAGTGTAAGCTTTGTGAACAGAGAACAATACCTATACTATGTATGGTAGAACTAAAATAGAGTTCTGTCAACATAGATCTTTCTGCTCTACACCTATTTATTAGAATGTAAGCTCTCTGGGCAGGAATGTTTTTCTTGTATTGTATTCTTTGTATAACAGTCTATTGTATGCTGGAAGAAAACCATTGTCTCTGTATAGTAAAATATATTTTCGAGTGTCGGATCTATGAGCACAGACCTCTCTTCTCTGCAACTCTTTATTAGAGTGTAAGCTTTGTGAGCAGAGAACAATACCTATACTATGTATGGTAAAACTAAAATGGAGTGTAAGTTCTGTCAGCATAGATCTTTCCACTATGCACCTATTTATTAGAATGTAAGCTCTCCGGGCAGGATTTTTTTTTCTTGTATTGTATTCTTTGTATAACAGTCTATTGTATGCTGGAAGAAAACCATTGTCTATGTATAGTAAAATATATTTTCGAGTGTAGGATCTATGTGCACAGACCTCTCTTCTCTGCAATCCATTAGTAGAGTGTAAGCTTTGTGAGCAGAGAACAATACCTATACTATGTATGGTAAAACTAAAATAGAGTGTAAGTTCTGTCAGCATAGATCTTTCCACTCTGCACCTATTTATTAGAATGTAAGCTCTCTGAGCAGGATTTTTTTTCTTGTATTGAATTCTTTGTATAACAGTCTATTGTATGCTGTAAGAAAACCATTGTGAATGTATAGTAAAATATATTTTCGAGTGTAGGATCTATGAGCACAGACCTCTCTTCTATGCAACTCATTATTAGAGTGTAAGCTTTGTGAACAGAGAACAATACCTATACTATGTTTGGTAGAACTAAAATAGAGTTCTGTCAGCATAGATCTTTCCGCTCTACACCTATTTATTAGAATGTAAGCTCTCTGGGCAGGAATTTTTTTCTTGTATTGTATTCTTTGTATAACAGTCTATTGTATGCTGGAAGAAAACCATTGTCTATGTATAGTAAAATATATTTTCGAGTGTAGGATCTATGAGCACAGACCTCTCTTCTCTGCAACACATAAGTAGAGTGTAAGCTTTGTGAGCAGATAACAATACCTATACTATGTATGGTAAAACTAAAATAGAGTGTAAGTTCTGTCAGCATAGATCTTTCCACTATGCACCTATTTATTAGAATGTAAGCTCTCTGGGCAGGATTTTTTTTCTTGTATTGTATTCTTTGTATAACAGTCTATTGTATGCTGGAAGAAAACCATTGTCTATGTATAGTAAAATATATTTTCGAGTGAAGGATCTATGAGCACAGACCTCTCTTCTCTGCAACTCTTTATTAGAGTGTAAGCTTTGTGAGCAGAGAACAATACCTATACTATTTATGGTAAAACTAAAATGGAGTGTAAGTTCTGTCAGCATAGATCTTTCCACTATGCACCTATTTATTAGAATGTAAGCTCTCTGGGGAGGATTTTTTTTTTCTTGTATTGTATTCTTTGTATAACAGTCTATTGTATGCTGGAAGAAAACCATTGTCTATGTATAGTAAAATATATTTTCGAGTGTAGAATCTATGAGCACAGACCTCTCTTCTCTGCAACTCTTTATTAGAGTGTAAGCTTTGTGAGCAGAGAACAATACCTATACTATGTATGGTGAAACTAAAATAGAGTGTAAGTTCTGTCAGCATAGATCTTTCCACTCTGCACCTATTTATTAGAATGTAAGCTCTCTGGGCAGGATTTTTTTTCTTGTATTGTATTCTTTGTATAACAGTCTATTGTATGCTGTAAGAAAACCATTGTCTATGTATAGTAAAATATATTTTCGAGAGTAGGATCTATGAGCACAGACCTCTCTTCTATGCAACTCATTATTAGAGTGTAAGCTTTGTGAACAGAGAACAATACCTATACTATGTATGGTAGAACTAAAATAGAGTTCTGTCACCATAGATCTTTCCGCTCTACACCTATTTATTAGAATGTAAGCTCTCTGGGCAGGAATTTTTTTCTTGTATTGTATTCTTTGTATAACAGTCTATTGTATGCTGGAAGAAAACCATTGTCGATGTATAGTAAAATATATTTTCGAGTGTAGGATCTATGTGCACAGACCTCTCTTCTCTGCAACCCATTAGTAGAGTGTAAGCTTTGTGTGCAGAGAACAATACCTATACTATGTATGGTAAAACTAAAATAGAGTGTAAGTTCTGTCAGCATAGATCTTTCCACTATGCACCTATTTATTAGAATGTAAGCTCTCTGGGCAGGATTTTTTTTCTTGTATTGTATTCTTTGTATAACAGTCTATTGTATGCTGGAAGAAAACCATTGTCTATGTATAGTAAAATATATTTTCGAGTGTAGGATCTATGAGCACAGACCTCTCTTCTCTGCAACTCTTTATTAGAGTGTAAGCTTTGTGAGCAGAGAACAATACCTATACTATGTATGGTAAAACTAAAATAGAGTGTAAGTTCTGTCAGCATAGATCTTTCCACTCTGCACCTATTTATTAGAATGTAAGCTCTCTGGGCAGTATTTTTTTTCTTGTATTGTATTGTTTTTAGAACAGTCTATTGTATGCTGTAAGAAAACCATTGTCTATGTATAGTTAAATATATTTTCGAGTGTAGGATCTATGAGCACAAACCTCTCTTCTATGCAACTCATTATTAGAGTGTAAGCTTTGTGAAAAGAGAACAATACTTATACTATGTATGGTAGAACTAAAATAGAGTTCTGTCAGCATAGATCTTTCCGCTCTACACCTATTTATTAGAATGTAAGCTCTCTGGGCAGGAATTTTTTTCTTGTATTGTATTCTTTGTATAACAGTCTATTGTATGCTGGAAGAAAACCATTGTCTATGTATAGTAAAATATATTTTCGAGTGTAGGATCTATGTGCACAGACCTCTCTTCTCTGCAACACATTAGTAGAGTGTAAGCTTTGTGAGCAGAGAACAATACCAATACTATGTATGGTAAAACTAAAATAGAGTGTAAGTTCTGTCAGCATAGATCTTTCCACTCTGCACCTATTTATTAGAATGTAAGCTCTCTGGGCAGGAATTTTTTTCTTGTATTGTATTCTTTGTATAACAGTCTATTGTATGCTGGAAGAAAACCATTGTCTATATATAGTAAAATATATTTTCGAGTGTAGGATCTATGTGCACAGACCTCTCTTCTGTGCAACTCAGTAATAGAGTGTAAGCTTTGTGAGCAGAGAACAATTCCTATACTATGTATGGTAAAACTACAATAGAGTGTAAGTTCTGTCAGCATAGATCTTTCCACTCTGCACCTATTTATTAGAATGTAAGCTCTCTGGGCAGGATTTTTTTTCTTGTATTGTATTCTTTGTATAACAGTCTATTGTATGCTGTAAGAAAACCATTGTCTATGTATAGTAAAATATATTTTCGAGTGTAGGATCTATGAGCACAGACCTCTCTTCTATGCAACTCATTATTAGAGTGTAAGCTTTGTGAACAGAGAACAATACCTATACTATGTATGGTAGAACTAAAATAGAGTTCTGTCAGCAAAGATCTTTCCGCTCTACACCTATTTATTAGAATGTAAGCTCTCTGGGCAGGAATTTTTTTCTTGTATTGTATTCTTTGTATAACAGTCTATTGTATGCTGGAAGAAAACCATTGTCGATGTATAGTAAAATATATTTTCGAGTGTAGGATCTATGTGCACAGACCTCTCTTCTCTGCAACCCATTAGTAGAGTGTAAGCTTTGTGTGCAGAGAACAATACCTATACTATGTATGGTAAAACTAAAATAGAGTGTAAGTTCTGTCAGCATAGATCTTTCCGCTCTACACCTATTTATTAGAATGTAAGCTCTCTGGGCAGGAATTTTTTTCTTGTATTGTATTCTTTGTATAACAGTCTATTGTATGCTGGAAGAAAACCATAGTCGATGTATAGTAAAATATATTTTCGAGTGTAGGATCTATGTGCACAGACCTCTCTTCACTGCAACCCATTAGTAGAGTGTAAGCTTTGTGTGCAGAGAACAATACCTATACTATGTATGGTAAAACTAAAATAGAGTGTAAGTTCTGTCAGCATAGATCTTTCCACTATGCACCTATTTATTAGAATGTAAGCTCTCTGGGCAGGATTTTTTTTCTTGTATTGTATTCTTTGTATAACAGTCTATTGTATGCTGGAAGAAAACCATTGTCTATGTATAGTAAAATATA
This sequence comes from Pelobates fuscus, assembly GCF_036172605.1. Lineage (NCBI taxonomy): Eukaryota > Metazoa > Chordata > Amphibia > Anura > Pelobatidae > Pelobates > Pelobates fuscus. The sequence continues at coordinate 81,231,455 of NC_086327.1, read as the reverse complement.
TTTTCGAGTGTAGGATCTATGAGCACAGACCTCTCTTCTCTGCAACTCTTTATTAGAGTGTAAGCTTTGTGAAAAGAGAACAATACCTATACTATGTATGGTAAAACTAAAATAGAGTGTAAGTTCTGTCAGCATAGATCTTTCCACTCTGCACCTATTTATTAGAATGTAAGCTCTCTGGGCAGGATTGTTTGTCTTGTATTGTATTGTTTTTAGAACAGTCTATTGTATGCTGTAAGAAAACCATTGTCTATGTATAGTTAAATATATTTTCGAGTGTAGGATCTATGAGCACAGACCTCTCTTCTATGCAACTCATTATTAGAGTGTAAGCTTTGTGAAAAGAGAACAATACTTATACTATGTATGTTAGAACTAAAATAGAGTTCTGTCAACATAGATCTTTCCGCTCTACACCTATTTATTAGAATGTAAGCTCTCTGGGCAGGAATTTTTTTCTTGTATTGTATTCTTTGTATAACAGTCTATTGTATGCTGGAAGAAAACCATTGTCTATGTATAGTAAAATATATTTTCGAGTGTAGGATCTATGTGCACAGACCTCTCTTCTCTGCAACACATTAGTAGAGTGTAAGCTTTGTGAGCAGAGAACAATACCAATACTATGTATGGTAAAACTAAAATAGAGTGTAAGTTCTGTCAGCATAGATCTTTCCACTCTGCACCTATTTATTAGAATGTAAGCTCTCTGGGCAGGAATTTTTTTCTTGTATTGTATTCTTTGTATAACAGTCTATTGTATGCTGGAAGAAAACCATTGTCTATATATAGTAAAATATATTTTCGAGTGTAGGATCTATGTGCACAGACCTCTCTTCTATGCAACTCAGTAATAGAGTGTAAGCTTTGTGAGCAGAGAACAATTCCTATACTATGTATGGTAAAACTACAATAGAGTGTAAGTTCTGTCAGCATAGATCTTTCCACTCTGCACCTATTTATTAGAATGTAAGCTCTCTGGGCAGGATTTTTTTTCTTGTATTGTATTCTTTGTATAACAGTCTATTGTATGCTGTAAGAAAACCATTGTCTATGTATAGTAAAATATATTTTCGAGTGTAGGATCTTTGAGCACAGACCTCTCTTCTATGCAACTCATTATTAGAGTGTAAGCTTTGTGAACAGAGAACAATACCTATACTATGTATGGTAGAACTAAAATAGAGTTCTGTCAGCATAGATCTTTCCGCTCTACACCTATTTATTAGAATGTAAGCTCTCTGGGCAGGAATTTTTTTCTTGTATTGTATTCTTTGTATAACAGTCTATTGTATGCTGGAAGAAAACCATTGTCTATGTATAGTAAAATATATTTTCGAGTGTAGGATCTATGTGCACAGACCTCTCTTCTCTGCAACACATTAGTAGAGTGTAAGCTTTGTGAGCAGAGAACAATACCTATACTATGTATGGTAAAACTAAAATAGAGTGTAAATTCTGTCAGCATAGATCTTTCCACTATGCACCTATGTATTAGAATGTAAGCTCTCTGGGCAGGATTTTGTTTCTTGTATTGTATTCTTTGTATAACAGTCTATTGTATGCTGGAAGAAAACCATTGTCTATGTATAGTAAAATATATTTTCGAGTGTAGGATCTATGAGCACAGACCTCTCTTCTCTGCAACTCTTTATAAGAGTGTAAGCTTTGTGAGCAGAGAACAATACCTATACTATGTATGGTAAAACTAAAATAGAGTGTAAGTTCTGTCAGCATAGATCTTTCCACTCTGCACCTATTTATTAGAATGTAAGCTCTCTGGGCAGGATTTTTTTTCTTGTATTGTATTCTTTGTATAACAGTCTATTGTATGCTGTAAGAAAACCATTGTCTATGTATAGTAAAATATATTTTCGAGTGTAGGATCTATGAGCACAGACCTCTCTTCTCTGCAACACTTTATTAGAGTGTAAGCTTTGTGAAAAGAGAACAATACCTATACTATGTATGGTAAAACTAAAATAGAGTGTAAGTTCTGTCAGCATAGATCTTTCCACTCTGCACCTATTTATTAGAATGTAAGCTCTCTGGGCAGGATTTTTTTTCTTGTATTGTATTGTTTTTAGAACAGTCTATTGTATGCTGTAAGAAAACCATTGTCTATGTATAGTTAAATATATTTTCGAGTGTAGGATCTATGAGCACAGACCTCTCTTCTATGCAACTCATTATTAGAGTGTAAGCTTTGTGAAAAGAGAACAATACTTATACTATGTATGGTAGAACTAAAATAGAGTTCTGTCAGCATAGATCTTTCCGCTCTACACCTATTTATTAGAATGTAAGCTCTCTGGGCAGGAATTTTTTTCTTGTATTGTATTCTTTGTATAACAGTCTATTGTATGCTGGAAGAAAACCATTGTCTATGTATAGTAAAATATATTTTCAAGTGTAGGATCTATGTGCACAGACCTCTCTTCTCTGCAACACATTAGTAGAGTGTAAGCTTTGTGAGCAGAGAACAATACCAATACTATGTATGGTAAAACTAAAATAGAGTGTAAGTTCTGTCAGCATAGATCTTTCCACTCTGCACCTATTTATTAGAATGTAAGCTCTCTGGGCAGGAATTTTTTTCTTGTATTGTATTCTTTGTATAACAGTCTATTGTATGCTGGAAGAAAACCATTGTCTATATATAGTAAAATATATTTTCGAGTGTAGGATCTATGTGCACAGACCTCTCTTCTATGCAACTCAGTAATAGAGTGTAAGCTTTGTGAGCAGAGAACAATTCCTATACTATGTATGGTAAAACTACAATAGAGTGTAAGTTCTGTCAGCATAGATCTTTCCACTCTGCACCTATTTATTAGAATGTAAGCTCTCTGGGCAGGATTTTTTTTCTTGTATTGTATTCTTTGTATAACAGTCTATTGTATGCTGTAAGAAAACCATTGTCTATGTATAGTAAAATATATTTTCGAGTGTAGGATCTTTGAGCACAGACCTCTCTTCTATGCAACTCATTATTAGAGTGTAAGCTTTGTGAACAGAGAACAATACCTATACTATGTATGGTAGAACTAAAATAGAGTTCTGTCAGCATAGATCTTTCCGCTCTACACCTATTTATTAGAATGTAAGCTCTCTGGGCAGGAATTTTTTTCTTGTATTGTATTCTTTGTATAACAGTCTATTGTATGCTGGAAGAAAACCATTGTCGATGTATAGTAAAATATATTTTCGAGTGTAGGATCTATGTGCACAGACCTCTCTTCTCTGCAACACATTAGTAGAGTGTAAGCTTTGTGAGCAGAGAACAATACCTATACTATGTATGGTAAAACTAAAATAGAGTGTAAATTCTGTCAGCATAGATCTTTCCACTATGCACCTATTTATTAGAATGTAAGCTCTCTGGGCAGGATTTTGTTTCTTGTATTGTATTCTTTGTATAACAGTCTATTGTATGCTGGAAGAAAACCATTGTCTATGTATAGTAAAATATATTTTCGAGTGTAGGATCTATGAGCACAGACCTCTCTTCTCTGCAACTCTTTATTAGAGTGTAAGCTTTGTGAGCAGAGAACAATACCTATACTATGTATGGTAAAACTAAAATAGAGTGTAAGTTCTGTCAGCATAGATCTTTCCACTCTGCACCTATTTATTAGAATGTAAGCTCTCTGGGCAGGATTTTTTTTCTTGTATTGTATTGTTTTTAGAACAGTCTATTGTATGCTGTAAGAAAACCATTGTCTATGTATAGTTAAATATATTTTCGAGTGTAGGATCTATGAGCACAGACCTCTCTTCTATGCAACTCATTATTAGAGTGTAAGCTTTGTGAAAAGAGAACAATACTTATACTATGTATGGTAGAACTAAAATAGAGTTCTGTCAGCATAGATCTTTCCGCTCTACACCTATTCATTAGAATGTAAGCTCTCTGGGCAGGAATTTTTTTCTTGTATTGTATTCTTTGTATAACAGTCTATTGTATGCTGGAAGAAAACCATTGTCTATGTATAGTAAAATATATTTTCGAGTGTAGGATCTATGTGCACAGACCTCTCTTCTCTGCAACACATTAGTAGAGTGTAAGCTTTGTGAGCAGAGAACAATACCAATACTATGTATGGTAAAACTAAAATAGAGTGTAAGTTCTGTCAGCATAGATCTTTCCACTCTGCACCTATTTATTAGAATGTAAGCTCTCTGGGCAGGAATTTTTTTCTTGTATTGTATTCTTTGTATAACAGTCTATTGTATGCTGGAAGAAAACCATTGTCTATATATAGTAAAATATATTTTCGAGTGTAGGATCTATGTGCACAGACCTCTCTTCTATGCAACTCAGTAATAGAGTGTAAGCTTTGTGAGCAGAGAACAATTCCTATACTATGTATGGTAAAACTACAATAGAGTGTAAGTTCTGTCAGCATAGATCTTTCCACTCTGCACCTATTTATTAGAATGTAAGCTCTCTGGGCAGGATTTTTTTTCTTGTATTGTATTCTTTGTATAACAGTCTATTGTATGCTGTAAGAAAACCATTGTCTATGTATAGTAAAATATATTTTCGAGTGTAGGATCTATGAGCACAGACCTCTCTTCTCTGCAACTCTTTATTAGAGTGTAAGCTTTGTGAGCAGAGAACAATACCTATACTATGTATGGTAAAACTAAAATAGAGTGTAAGTTCTGTCAGCATAGATCTTTCCACTCTGCACCTATTTATTAGAATGTAAGCTCTCTGGGCAGGATTTTTTTTCTTGTATTGAATTCTTTGTATAACAGTCTATTGTATGCTGTAAGAAAACCATTGTGAATGTATAGTAAAATATATTTTCGAGTGTAGGATCTATGAGCACAGACCTCTCTTCTATGCAACTCATTATTAGAGTGTAAGCTTTGTGAACAGAGAACAATACCTATACTATGTTTGGTAGAACTAAAATAGAGTTCTGTCAGCATAGATCTTTCCGCTCTACACCTATTTATTAGAATGTAAGCTCTCTGGGCAGGAATTTTTTTCTTGTATTGTATTCTTTGTATAACAGTCTATTGTATGCTGGAAGAAAACCATTGTCTATGTATAGTAAAATATATTTTCGAGTGTAGGATCTATGAGCACAGACCTCTCTTCTCTGCAACACATAAGTAGAGTGTAAGCTTTGTGAGCAGAGAACAATACCTATACTATGTATGGTAAAACTAAAATAGAGTGTAAATTCTGTCAGCATAGATCTTTCCACTATGCACCTATTTATTAGAATGTAAGCTCTCTGGGCAGGATTTTGTTTCTTGTATTGTATTCTTTGTATAACAGTCTATTGTATGCTGGAAGAAAACCATTGTCTATGTATAGTAAAATATATTTTCGAGTGTAGGATCTATGAGCACAGACCTCTCTTCTCTGCAACTCTTTATTAGAGTGTAAGCTTTGTGAGCAGAGAACAATACCTATACTATGTATGGTAAAACTAAAATAGAGTGTAAGTTCTGTCAGCATAGATCTTTCCACTCTGCACCTATTTATTAGAATGTAAGCTCTCTGGGCAGGATTTTTTTTCTTGTATTGTATTGTTTTTAGAACAGTCTATTGTATGCTGTAAGAAAACCATTGTCTATGTATAGTTAAATATATTTTCGAGTGTAGGATCTATGAGCACAGACCTCTCTTCTATGCAACTCATTATTAGAGTGTAAGCTTTGTGAAAAGAGAACAATACTTATACTATGTATGGTAGAACTAAAATAGAGTTCTGTCAGCATAGATCTTTCCGCTCTACACCTATTCATTAGAATGTAAGCTCTCTGGGCAGGAATTTTTTTCTTGTATTGTATTCTTTGTATAACAGTCTATTGTATGCTGGAAGAAAACCATTGTCTATGTATAGTAAAATATATTTTCGAGTGTAGGATCTATGTGCACAGACCTCTCTTCTCTGCAACACATTAGTAGAGTGTAAGCTTTGTGAGCAGAGAACAATACCAATACTATGTATGGTAAAACTAAAATAGAGTGTAAGTTCTGTCAGCATAGATCTTTCCACTCTGCACCTATTTATTAGAATGTAAGCTCTCTGGGCAGGAATTTTTTTCTTGTATTGTATTCTTTGTATAACAGTCTATTGTATGCTGGAAGAAAACCATTGTCTATATATAGTAAAATATATTTTCGAGTGTAGGATCTATGTGCACAGACCTCTCTTCTATGCAACTCAGTAATAGAGTGTAAGCTTTGTGAGCAGAGAACAATTCCTATACTATGTATGGTAAAACTACAATAGAGTGTAAGTTCTGTCAGCATAGATCTTTCCACTCTGCACCTATTTATTAGAATGTAAGCTCTCTGGGCAGGATTTTTTTTCTTGTATTGTATTCTTTGTATAACAGTCTATTGTATGCTGTAAGAAAACCATTGTCTATGTATAGTAAAATATATTTTCGAGTGTAGGATCTATGAGCACAGACCTCTCTTCTCTGCAACTCTTTATTAGAGTGTAAGCTTTGTGAGCAGAGAACAATACCTATACTATGTATGGTAAAACTAAAATAGAGTGTAAGTTCTGTCAGCATAGATCTTTCCACTCTGCACCTATTTATTAGAATGTAAGCTCTCTGGGCAGGATTTTTTTTCTTGTATTGAATTCTTTGTATAACAGTCTATTGTATGCTGTAAGAAAACCATTGTGAATGTATAGTAAAATATATTTTCGAGTGTAGGATCTATGAGCACAGACCTCTCTTCTATGCAACTCATTATTAGAGTGTAAGCTTTGTGAACAGAGAACAATACCTATACTATGTTTGGTAGAACTAAAATAGAGTTCTGTCAGCATAGATCTTTCCGCTCTACACCTATTTATTAGAATGTAAGCTCTCTGGGCAGGAATTTTTTTCTTGTATTGTATTCTTTGTATAACAGTCTATTGTATGCTGGAAGAAAACCATTGTCTATGTATAGTAAAATATATTTTCGAGTGTAGGATCTATGAGCACAGACCTCTCTTCTCTGCAACACATAAGTAGAGTGTAAGCTTTGTGAGCAGATAACAATACCTATACTATGTATGGTAAAACTAAAATAGAGTGTAAGTTCTGTCAGCATAGATCTTTCCACTATGCACCTATTTATTAGAATGTAAGCTCTCTGGGCAGGATTTTTTTTCTTGTATTGTATTCTTTGTATAACAGTCTATTGTATGCTGGAAGAAAACCATTGTCTATGTATAGTAAAATATATTTTCGAGTGTAGGATCTATGAGCACAGACCTCTTTTCTCTGCAACTCTTTATTAGAGTGTAAGCTTTGTGAGCAGAGAACAATACCTATACTATTTATGGTAAAACTAAAATGGAGTGTAAGTTCTGTCAGCATAGATCTTTCCACTATGCACCTATTTATTAGAATGTAAGCTCTCTGGGGAGGATTTTTTTTTCTTGTATTGGATTCTTTGTATAACAGTCTATTGTATGCTGGAAGAAAACCATTGTCTATGTATAGTAAAATATATTTTCGAGTGTAGAATCTATGAGCACAGACCTCTCTTCTCTGCAACTCTTTATTAGAGTGTAAGCTTTGTGAGCAGAGAACAATACCTATACTATGTATGGTGAAACTAAAATAGAGTGTAAGTTCTGTCAGCATAGATCTTTCCACTCTGCACCTATTTATTAGAATGTAAGCTCTCTGGGCAGGATTTTTTTTCTTGTATTGTATTCTTTGTATAACAGTCTATTGTATGCTGTAAGAAAACCATTGTCTATGTATAGTAAAATATATTTTCGAGTGTAGGATCTATGAGCACAGACCTCTCTTCTATGCAACTCATTATTAGAGTGTAAGCTTTGTGAAAAGAGAACAATACTTATACTATGTATGGTAGAACTAAAATAGAGTTCTGTCAGCATAGATCTTTCCGCTCTACACCTATTCATTAGAATGTAAGCTCTCTGGGCAGGAATTTTTTTCTTGTATTGTATTCTTTGTATAACAGTCTATTGTATGCTGGAAGAAAACCATTGTCTATGTATAGTAAAATATATTTTCGAGTGTAGGATCTATGTGCACAGACCTCTCTTCTCTGCAACACATTAGTAGAGTGTAAGCTTTGTGAGCAGAGAACAATACCAATACTATGTATGGTAAAACTAAAATAGAGTGTAAGTTCTGTCAGCATAGATCTTTCCACTCTGCACCTATTTATTAGAATGTAAGCTCTCTGGGCAGGAATTTTTTTCTTGTATTGTATTCTTTGTATAACAGTCTATTGTATGCTGGAAGAAAACCATTGTCTATATATAGTAAAATATATTTTCGAGTGTAGGATCTATGTGCACAGACCTCTCTTCTATGCAACTCAGTAATAGAGTGTAAGCTTTGTGAGCAGAGAACAATTCCTATACTATGTATGGTAAAACTACAATAGAGTGTAAGTTCTGTCAGCATAGATCTTTCCACTCTGCACCTATTTATTAGAATGTAAGCTCTCTGGGCAGGATTTTTTTTCTTGTATTGTATTCTTTGTATAACAGTCTATTGTATGCTGTAAGAAAACCATTGTCTATGTATAGTAAAATATATTTTCGAGTGTAGGATCTATGAGCACAGACCTCTCTTCTCTGCAACTCTTTATTAGAGTGTAAGCTTTGTGAGCAGAGAACAATACCTATACTATGTATGGTAAAACTAAAATAGAGTGTAAGTTCTGTCAGCATAGATCTTTCCACTCTGCACCTATTTATTAGAATGTAAGCTCTCTGGGCAGGATTTTTTTTCTTGTATTGAATTCTTTGTATAACAGTCTATTGTATGCTGTAAGAAAACCATTGTGAATGTATAGTAAAATATATTTTCGAGTGTAGGATCTATGAGCACAGACCTCTCTTCTATGCAACTCATTATTAGAGTGTAAGCTTTGTGAACAGAGAACAATACCTATACTATGTTTGGTAGAACTAAAATAGAGTTCTGTCAGCATAGATCTTTCCGCTCTACACCTATTTATTAGAATGTAAGCTCTCTGGGCAGGAATTTTTTTCTTGTATTGTATTCTTTGTATAACAGTCTATTGTATGCTGGAAGAAAACCATTGTCTATGTATAGTAAAATATATTTTCGAGTGTAGGATCTATGAGCACAGACCTCTCTTCTCTGCAACACATAAGTAGAGTGTAAGCTTTGTGAGCAGATAACAATACCTATACTATGTATGGTAAAACTAAAATAGAGTGTAAGTTCTGTCAGCATAGATCTTTCCACTATGCACCTATTTATTAGAATGTAAGCTCTCTGGGCAGGATTTTTTTTCTTGTATTGTATTCTTTGTATAACAGTCTATTGTATGCTGGAAGAAAACCATTGTCTATGTATAGTAAAATATATTTTCGAGTGTAGGATCTATGAGCACAGACCTCTTTTCTCTGCAACTCTTTATTAGAGTGTAAGCTTTGTGAGCAGAGAACAATACCTATACTATTTATGGTAAAACTAAAATGGAGTGTAAGTTCTGTCAGCATAGATCTTTCCACTATGCACCTATTTATTAGAATGTAAGCTCTCTGGGGAGGATTTTTTTTTCTTGTATTGGATTCTTTGTATAACAGTCTATTGTATGCTGGAAGAAAACCATTGTCTATGTATAGTAAAATATATTTTCGAGTGTAGAATCTATGAGCACAGACCTCTCTTCTCTGCAACTCTTTATTAGAGTGTAAGCTTTGTGAGCAGAGAACAATACCTATACTATGTATGGTGAAACTAAAATAGAGTGTAAGTTCTGTCAGCATAGATCTTTCCACTCTGCACCTATTTATTAGAATGTAAGCTCTCTGGGCAGGATTTTTTTTCTTGTATTGTATTCTTTGTATAACAGTCTATTGTATGCTGTAAGAAAACCATTGTCTATGTATAGTAAAATATATTTTCGAGTGTAGGATCTATGAGCACAGACCTCTCTTCTATGCAACTCATTATTAGAGTGTAAGCTTTGTGAACAGAGAACAATACCTATACTATGTATGGTAGAACTAAAATAGAGTTCTGTCACCATAGATCTTTCCGCTCTACACCTATTTATTAGAATGTAAGCTCTCTGGGCAGGAATTTTTTTCTTGTATTGTATTCTTTGTATAACAGTCTATTGTATGCTGGAAGAAAACCATTGTCGATGTATAGTAAAATATATTTTCGAGTGTAGGATCTATGTGCACAGACCTCTCTTCTCTGCAACACATTAGTAGAGTGTAAGCTTTGTGAGCAGAGAACAATACCAATACTATGTATGGTAAAACTAAAATAGAGTGTAAGTTCTGTCAGCATAGATCTTTCCACTATGCACCTATTTATTAGAATGTAAGCTCTCTGGGCAGGATTTTTTTTCTTGTATTGTATTCTTTGTATAACAGTCTATTGTATGCTGGAAGAAAACCATTGTCTATGTATAGTAAAATATATTTTCGAGTGTAGGATCTATGAGCACAGACCTCTCTTCTCTGCAACTCTTTATTAGAGTGTAAGCTTTGTGAGCAGAGAACAATACCTATACTATGTATGGTAAAACTAAAATAGAGTGTAAGTTCTGTCAGCATAGATCTTTCCACTCTGCACCTATTTATTAGAATGTAAGCTCTCTGGGCAGGAATTTTTTTCTTGTATTGTATTCTTTGTATAACAGTCTATTGTATGCTGTAAGAAAACCATTGTCTATGTATAGTAAAATATATTTTCGAGTGTAGGATCTATGTGCACAGACCTCTCTTCTCTGCAACACATTAGTAGAGTGTAAGCTTTGTGAGCAGAGAAAAATACCAATACTATGTATGGTAAAACTAAAATAGAGTGTAAGTTCTGTCAGCATATATCTTTCCACTCTGCACCTATTTATTAGAATGTAAGCTCTCTGGGCAGGAATTTTTTTCTTGTATTGTATTCTTTGTATAACAGTCTATTGTATGCTGGAAGAAAACCATTGTCGATGTATAGTAAAATATATTTTCGAGTGTAGGATCTATGTGCACAGACCTCTCTTCTCTGCAACCCATTAGTAGAGTGTAAGCTTTGTGTGCAGAGAACAATACCTATACTATGTATGGTAAAACTAAAATAGAGTGTAAGTTCTGTCAGCATAGATCTTTCCGCTCTACACCTATTTATTAGAATGTAAGCTCTCTGGGCAGGAATTTTTTTCTTCTATTGTATTCTTTGTATAACAGTCTATTGTATGCTGGAAGAAAACCATAGTCGATGTATAGTAAAATATATTTTCGAGTGTAGGATCTATGTGCACAGACCTCTCTTCTCTGCAACCCATTAGTAGAGTGTAAGCTTTGTGTGCAGAGAACAATACCTATACTATGTATGGTAAAACTAAAATAGAGTGTAAGTTCTGTCAGCATAGATCTTTCCACTATGCACCTATTTATTAGAATGTAAGCTCTCTGGGCAGGATTTTTTTTCTTGTATTGTATTCTTTGTATAACAGTCTATTGTATGCTGGAAGAAAACCATTGTCTATGTATAGTAAAATATATTTTCGAGTGTAGGATCTATGAGCACAGACCTCTCTTCTCTGCAACTCTTTATTAGAGTGTAAGCTTTGTGAAAAGAGAACAATACCTATACTATGTATGGTAAAACTAAAATAGAGTGTAAGTTCTGTCAGCATAGATCTTTCCACTCTGCACCTATTTATTAGAATGTAAGTTCTCTGGGCAGGATTGTTTTTCTTGTATTGTATTGTTTTTAGAACAGTCTATTGTATGCTGTAAGAAAACCATTGTCTATGTATAGTTAAATATATTTTCGAGTGTAGGATCTATGAGCACAGACCTCTCTTCTATGCAACTCATTATTAGAGTGTAAGCTTTGTGAAAAGAGAACAATACTTATACTATGTATGGTAGAACTAAAATAGAGTTCTGTCAGCATAGATCTTTCCGCTCTACACCTATTCATTAGAATGTAAGCTCTCTGGGCAGGAATTTTTTTCTTGTATTGTATTCTTTGTATAACAGTCTATTGTATGCTGGAAGAAAACCATTGTCTATGTATAGTAAAATATATTTTCGAGTGTAGGATCTATGTGCACAGACCTCTCTTCTCTGCAACACATTAGTAGAGTGTAAGCTTTGTGAGCAGAGAACAATACCAATACTATGTATGGTAAAACTAAAATAGAGTGTAAGTTCTGTCAGCATAGATCTTTCCACTCTGCACCTATTTATTAGAATGTAAGCTCTCTGGGCAGGAATTTTTTTCTTGTATTGTATTCTTTGTATAACAGTCTATTGTATGCTGGAAGAAAACCATTGTCTATATATAGTAAAATATATTTTCGAGTGTAGGATCTATGTGCACAGACCTCTCTTCTATGCAACTCAGTAATAGAGTGTAAGCTTTGTGAGCAGAGAACAATTCCTATACTATGTATGGTAAAACTACAATAGAGTGTAAGTTCTGTCAGCATAGATCTTTCCACTCTGCACCTATTTATTAGAATGTAAGCTCTCTGGGCAGGATTTTTTTTCTTGTATTGTATTCTTTGTATAACAGTCTATTGTATGCTGTAAGAAAACCATTGTCTATGTATAGTAAAATATATTTTCGAGTGTAGGATCTATGAGCACAGACCTCTCTTCTATGCAACTCATTATTAGAGTGTAAGCTTTGTGAACAGAGAACAATACCTATACTATGTATGGTAGAACTAAAATAGAGTTCTGTCAGCATAGATCTTTCCGCTCTACACCTATTTATTAGAATGTAAGCTCTCTGGGCAGGATTTTTTTTCTTGTATTGTATTCTTTGTATAACAGTCTATTGTATGCTGTAAGAAAACCATTGTCTATGTATAGTAAAATATATTTTCGAGTGTAGGATCTTTGAGCACAGACCTCTCTTCTATGCAACTCATTATTAGAGTGTAAGCTTTGTGAACAGAGAACAATACCTATACTATGTATGGTAGAACTAAAATAGAGTTCTGTCAGCATAGATCTTTCCGCTCTACACCTATTTATTAGAATGTAAGCTCTCTGGGCAGGAATTTTTTTCTTGTATTGTATTCTTTGTATAACAGTCTATTGTATGCTGGAAGAAAACCATTGTCGATGTATAGTAAAATATATTTTCGAGTGTAGGATCTATGTGCACAGACCTCTCTTCTCTGCAACCCATTAGTAGAGTGTAAGCTTTGTGTGCAGAGAACAATACCTATACTATGTATGGTAAAACTAAAATAGAGTGTAAGTTCTGTCAGCATAGATCTTTCCGCTCTACACCTATTTATTAGAATGTAAGCTCTCTGGGCAGGAATTTTTTTCTTGTATTGTATTCTTTGTATAACAGTCTATTGTATGCTGGAAGAAAACCATAGTCGATGTATAGTAAAATATATTTTCGAGTGTAGGATCTATGTGCACAGACCTCTCTTCTCTGCAACCCATTAGTAGAGTGTAAGCTTTGTGTGCAGAGAACAATACCTATACTATGTATGGTAAAACTAAAATAGAGTGTAAGTTCTGTCAGCATAGATCTTTCCACTATGCACCTATTTATTAGAATGTAAGCTCTCTGGGCAGGATTTTTTTTCTTGTATTGTATTCTTTGTATAACAGTCTATTGTATGCTGGAAGAAAACCATTGTCTATGTATAGTAAAATATATTTTCGAGTGTAGGATCTATGAGCACAGACCTCTCTTCTCTGCAACTCTTTATTAGAGTGTAAGCTTTGTGAAAAGAGAACAATACCTATACTATGTATGGTAAAACTAAAATAGAGTGTAAGTTCTGTCAGCATAGATCTTTCCACTCTGCACCTATTTATTAGAATGTAAGCTCTCTGGGCAGGATTTTTTTTCTTGTATTGTATTGTTTTTAGAACAGTCTATTGTATGCTGTAAGAAAACCATTGTCTATGTATAGTTAAATATATTTTCGAGTGTAGGATCTATGAGCACAGACCTCTCTTCTATGCAACTCATTATTAGAGTGTAAGCTTTGTGAAAAGAGAACAATACTTATACTATGTATGGTAGAACTAAAATAGAGTTCTGTCAGCATAGATCTTTCCGCTCTACACCTATTTATTAGAATGTAAGCTCTCTGGGCAGGAATTTTTTTCTTGTATTGTATTCTTTGTATAACAGTCTATTGTATGCTGGAAGAAAACCATTGTCTATGTATAGTAAAATATATTTTCGAGTGTAGGATCTATGTGCACAGACCTCTCTTCTCTGCAACACATTAGTAGAGTGTAAGCTTTGTGAGCAGAGAACAATACCAATACTATGTATGGTAAAACTAAAATAGAGTGTAAGTTCTGTCAGCATAGATCTTTCCACTCTGCACCTATTTATTAGAATGTAAGCTCTCTGGGCAGGATTTTTTTTCTTGTATTGTATTGTTTTTAGAACAGTCTATTGTATGCTGTAAGAAAACCATTGTCTATGTATAGTTAAATATATTTTCGAGTGTAGGATCTATGAGCACAGACCTCTCTTCTATGCAACTCATTATTAGAGTGTAAGCTTTGTGAAAAGAGAACAATACTTATACTATGTATGGTAGAACTAAAATAGAGTTCTGTCAGCATAGATCTTTCCGCTCTACACCTATTTATTAGAATGTAAGCTCTCTGGGCAGGAATTTTTTTCTTGTATTGTATTCTTTGTATAACAGTCTATTGTATGCTGGAAGAAAACCATTGTCTATGTATAGTAAAATATATTTTCGAGTGTAGGATCTATGTGCACAGACCTCTCTTCTCTGCAACACATTAGTAGAGTGTAAGCTTTGTGAGCAGAGAACAATACCAATACTATGTATGGTAAAACTAAAATAGAGTGTAAGTTCTGTCAGCATAGATCTTTCCACTCTGCACCTATTTATTAGAATGTAAGCTCTCTGGGCAGGAATTATTTTCTTGTATTGTATTCTTTGTATAACAGTCTATTGTATGCTGGAAGAAAACCATTGTCTATATATAGTAAAATATATTTTCGAGTGTAGGATCTATGTGCACAGACCTCTCTTCTATGCAACTCAGTAATAGAGTGTAAGCTTTGTGAGCAGAGAACAATTCCTATACTATGTATGGTAAAACTACAATAGAGTGTAAGTTCTGTCAGCATAGATCTTTCCACTCTGCACCTATTTATTAGAATGTAAGCTCTCTGGGCAGGATTTTTTTTCTTGTATTGTATTCTTTGTATAACAGTCTATTGTATGCTGTAAGAAAACCATTGTCTATGTATAGTAAAATATATTTTCAAGTGTAGGATCTTTGAGCACAGACCTCTCTTCTATGCAACTCATTATTAGAGTGTAAGCTTTGTGAAAAGAGAACAATACTTATACTATGTATGGTAGAACTAAAATAGAGTTCTGTCAGCATAGATCTTTCCGCTCTACACCTATTTATTAGAATGTAAGCTCTCTGGGCAGGAATTTTTTTCTTGTATTGTATTCTTTGTATAACAGTCTATTGTATGCTGGAAGAAAACCATTGTCTATGTATAGTAAAATATATTTTCGAGTGTAGGATCTATGTGCACAGACCTCTCTTCTCTGCAACACATTAGTAGAGTGTAAGCTTTGTGAGCAGAGAACAATACCAATACTATGTATGGTAAAACTAAAATAGAGTGTAAGTTCTGTCAGCATAGATCTTTCCACTCTGCACCTATTTATTAGAATGTAAGCTCTCTGGGCAGGAATTATTTTCTTGTATTGTATTCTTTGTATAACAGTCTATTGTATGCTGGAAGAAAACCATTGTCTATATATAGTAAAATATATTTTCGAGTGTAGGATCTATGTGCACAGACCTCTCTTCTATGCAACTCAGTAATAGAGTGTAAGCTTTGTGAGCAGAGAACAATTCCTATACTATGTATGGTAAAACTACAATAGAGTGTAAGTTCTGTCAGCATAGATCTTTCCACTCTGCACCTATTTATTAGAATGTAAGCTCTCTGGGCAGGATTTTTTTTCTTGTATTGTATTCTTTGTATAACAGTCTATTGTATGCTGTAAGAAAACCATTGTCTATGTATAGTAAAATATATTTTCGAGTGTACGATCTTTGAGCACAGACCTCTCTTCTATGCAACTCATTATTAGAGTGTAAGCTTTGTGAACAGAGAACAATACCTATACTATGTATGGTAGAACTAAAATAGAGTTCTGTCAGCATAGATCTTTCCGCTCTACACCTATTTATTAGAATGTAAGCTCTCTGGGCAGGAATTTTTTTCTTGTATTGTATTCTTTGTATAACAGTCTATTGTATGCTGGAAGAAAACCATTGTCGATGTATAGTAAAATATATTTTCGAGTGTAGGATCTATGTGCACAGAACTCTCTTCTCTGCAACACATTAGTAGAGTGTAAGCTTTGTGAGCAGAGAACAATACCTATACTATGTATGGTAAAACTAAAATAGAGTGTAAATTCTGTCAGCATAGATCTTTCCACTATGCACCTATTTATTAGAATGTAAGCTCTCTGGGCAGGATTTTGTTTCTTGTATTGTATTCTTTGTATAACAGTCTATTGTATGCTGGAAGAAAACCATTGTCTATGTATAGTAAAATATATTTTCGAGTGTAGGATCTATGAGCACAGACCTCTCTTCTCTGCAACTGTTTATTAGAGTGTAAGCTTTGTGAGCAGAGAACAATACCTATACTATGTATGGTAAAACTAAAATAGAGTGTAAGTTCTGTCAGCATAGATCTTTCCACTCTGCACCTATTTATTAGAATGTAAGCTCTCTGGGCAGGATTTTTTTTCTTGTATTGTATTGTTTTTAGAACAGTCTATTGTATGCTGTAAGAAAACCATTGTCTATGTATAGTTAAATATATTTTCGAGTGTAGGATCTATGAGCACAGACCTCTCTTCTATGCAACTCATTATTAGAGTGTAAGCTTTGTGAAAAGAGAACAATACTTATACTATGTATGGTAGAACTAAAATAGAGTTCTGTCAGCATAGATCTTTCCGCTCTACACCTATTCATTAGAATGTAAGCTCTCTGGGCAGGAATTTTTTTCTTGTATTGTATTCTTTGTATAACAGTCTATTGTATGCTGGAAGAAAACCATTGTCTATGTATAGTAAAATATATTTTCGAGTGTAGGATCTATCTGCACAGACCTCTCTTCTCTGCAACACATTAGTAGAGTGTAAGCTTTGTGAGCAGAGAACAATACCAATACTATGTATGGTAAAACTAAAATAGAGTGTAAGTTCTGTCAGCATAGATCTTTCCACTCTGCACCTATTTATTAGAATGTAAGCTCTCTGGGCAGGAATTTTTTTCTTGTATTGTATTCTTTGTATAACAGTCTATTGTATGCTGGAAGAAAACCATTGTCTATATATAGTAAAATATATTTTCGAGTGTAGGATCTATGTGCACAGACCTCTCTTCTATGCAACTCAGTAATAGAGTGTAAGCTTTGTGAGCAGAGAACAATTCCTATACTATGTATGGTAAAACTACAATAGAGTGTAAGTTCTGTCAGCATAGATCTTTCCACTCTGCACCTATTTATTAGAATGTAAGCTCTCTGGGCAGGATTTTTTTTCTTGTATTGTATTCTTTGTATAACAGTCTATTGTATGCTGTAAGAAAACCATTGTCTATGTATAGTAAAATATATTTTCGAGTGTAGGATCTATGAGCACAGACCTCTCTTCTATGCAACTCATTATTAGAGTGTAAGCTTTGTGAACAGAGAACAATACCTATACTATGTATGGTAGAACTAAAATAGAGTTCTGTCAGCATAGATCTTTCCGCTCTACACCTATTTATTAGAATGTAAGCTCTCTGGGCAGGAATTTTTTTCTTGTATTGTATTCTTTGTATAACAGTCTATTGTATGCTGGAAGAAAACCATTGTCTATGTATAGTAAAATATATTTTCGAGTGTAGGATCTATGTGCACAGACCTCTCTTCTCTGCAACACATTAGTAGAGTGTAAGCTTTGTGAGCAGAGAACAATACCAATACTATGTATGGTAAAACTAAAATAGAGTGTAAGTTCTGTCAGCATAGATCTTTCCACTCTGCACCTATTTATTAGAATGTAAGCTCTCTGGGCAGGAATTATTTTCTTGTATTGTATTCTTTGTATAACAGTCTATTGTATGCTGGAAGAAAACCATTGTCTATATATAGTAAAATATATTTTCGAGTGTAGGATCTATGTGCACAGACCTCTCTTCTATGCAACTCAGTAATAGAGTGTAAGCTTTGTGAGCAGAGAACAATTCCTATACTATGTATGGTAAAACTACAATAGAGTGTAAGTTCTGTCAGCATAGATCTTTCCACTCTGCACCTATTTATTAGAATGTAAGCTCTCTGGGCAGGATTTTTTTTCTTGTATTGTATTCTTTGTATAACAGTCTATTGTATGCTGTAAGAAAACCATTGTCTATGTATAGTAAAATATATTTTCAAGTGTAGGATCTTTGAGCACAGACCTCTCTTCTATGCAACTCATTATTAGAGTGTAAGCTTTGTGAAAAGAGAACAATACTTATACTATGTATGGTAGAACTAAAATAGAGTTCTGTCAGCATAGATCTTTCCGCTCTACACCTATTTATTAGAATGTAAGCTCTCTGGGCAGGAATTTTTTTCTTGTATTGTATTCTTTGTATAACAGTCTATTGTATGCTGGAAGAAAACCATTGTCTATGTATAGTAAAATATATTTTCGAGTGTAGGATCTATGTGCACAGACCTCTCTTCTCTGCAACACATTAGTAGAGTGTAAGCTTTGTGAGCAGAGAACAATACCAATACTATGTATGGTAAAACTAAAATAGAGTGTAAGTTCTGTCAGCATAGATCTTTCCACTCTGCACCTATTTATTAGAATGTAAGCTCTCTGGGCAGGAATTTTTTTCTTGTATTGTATTCTTTGTATAACAGTCTATTGTATGCTGGAAGAAAACCATTGTCTATATATAGTAAAATATATTTTCGAGTGTAGGATCTATGTGCACAGACCTCTCTTCTATGCAACTCAGTAATAGAGTGTAAGCTTTGTGAGCAGAGAACAATTCCTATACTATGTATGGTAAAACTACAATAGAGTGTAAGTTCTGTCAGCATAGATCTTTCCACTCTGCACCTATTTATTAGAATGTAAGCTCTCTGGGCAGGATTTTTTTTCTTGTATTGTATTCTTTGTATAACAGTCTATTGTATGCTGTAAGAAAACCATTGTCTATGTATAGTAAAATATATTTTCGAGTGTACGATCTTTGAGCACAGACCTCTCTTCTATGCAACTCATTATTAGAGTGTAAGCTTTGTGAACAGAGAACAATACCTATACTATGTATGGTAGAACTAAAATAGAGTTCTGTCAGCATAGATCTTTCCGCTCTACACCTATTTATTAGAATGTAAGCTCTCTGGGCAGGAATTTTTTTCTTGTATTGTATTCTTTGTATAACAGTCTATTGTATGCTGGAAGAAAACCATTGTCGATGTATAGTAAAATATATTTTCGAGTGTAGGATCTATGTGCACAGAACTCTCTTCTCTGCAACACATTAGTAGAGTGTAAGCTTTGTGAGCAGAGAACAATACCTATACTATGTATGGTAAAACTAAAATAGAGTGTAAATTCTGTCAGCATAGATCTTTCCACTATGCACCTATTTATTAGAATGTAAGCTCTCTGGGCAGGATTTTGTTTCTTGTATTGTATTCTTTGTATAACAGTCTATTGTATGCTGGAAGAAAACCATTGTCTATGTATAGTAAAATATATTTTCGAGTGTAGGATCTATGAGCACAGACCTCTCTTCTCTGCAACTCTTTATTAGAGTGTAAGCTTTGTGAGCAGAGAACAATACCTATACTATGTATGGTAAAACTAAAATAGAGTGTAAGTTCTGTCAGCATAGATCTTTCCACTCTGCACCTATTTATTAGAATGTAAGCTCTCTGGGCAGGATTTTTTTTCTTGTATTGTATTGTTTTTAGAACAGTCTATTGTATGCTGTAAGAAAACCATTGTCTATGTATAGTTAAATATATTTTCGAGTGTAGGATCTATGAGCACAGACCTCTCTTCTATGCAACTCATTATTAGAGTGTAAGCTTTGTGAAAAGAGAACAATACTTATACTATGTATGGTAGAACTAAAATAGAGTTCTGTCAGCATAGATCTTTCCGCTCTACACCTATTCATTAGAATGTAAGCTCTCTGGGCAGGAATTTTTTTCTTGTATTGTATTCTTTGTATAACAGTCTATTGTATGCTGGAAGAAAACCATTGTCTATGTATAGTAAAATATATTTTCGAGTGTAGGATCTATCTGCACAGACCTCTCTTCTCTGCAACACATTAGTAGAGTGTAAGCTTTGTGAGCAGAGAACAATACCAATACTATGTATGGTAAAACTAAAATAGAGTGTAAGTTCTGTCAGCATAGATCTTTCCACTCTGCACCTATTTATTAGAATGTAAGCTCTCTGGGCAGGAATTTTTTTCTTGTATTGTATTCTTTGTATAACAGTCTATTGTATGCTGGAAGAAAACCATTGTCTATATATAGTAAAATATATTTTCGAGTGTAGGATCTATGTGCACAGACCTCTCTTCTATGCAACTCAGTAATAGAGTGTAAGCTTTGTGAGCAGAGAACAATTCCTATACTATGTATGGTAAAACTACAATAGAGTGTAAGTTCTGTCAGCATAGATCTTTCCACTCTGCACCTATTTATTAGAATGTAAGCTCTCTGGGCAGGATTTTTTTTCTTGTATTGTATTCTTTGTATAACAGTCTATTGTATGCTGTAAGAAAACCATTGTCTATGTATAGTAAAATATATTTTCGAGTGTAGGATCTATGAGCACAGACCTCTCTTCTATGCAACTCATTATTAGAGTGTAAGCTTTGTGAACAGAGAACAATACCTATACTATGTATGGTAGAACTAAAATAGAGTTCTGTCAGCATAGATCTTTCCGCTCTACACCTATTTATTAGAATGTAAGCTCTCTGGGCAGGAATTTTTTTCTTGTATTGTATTCTTTGTATAACAGTCTATTGTATGCTGGAAGAAAACCATTGTCGATGTATAGTAAAATATATTTTCGAGTGTAGGATCTATGTGCACAGACCTCTCTTCTCTGCAACCCATTAGTAGAGTGTAAGCTTTGTGTGCAGAGAACAATACCTATACTATGTATGGTAAAACTAAAATAGAGTGTAAGTTCTGTCAGCATAGATCTTTCCGCTCTACACCTATTTATTAGAATGTAAGCTCTCTGGGCAGGAATTTTTTTCTTGTATTGTATTCTTTGTATAACAGTCTATTGTATGCTGGAAGAAAACCATAGTCGATGTATAGTAAAATATATTTTCGAGTGTAGGATCTATGTGCACAGACCTCTCTTCTCTGCAACCCATTAGTAGAGTGTAAGCTTTGTGTGCAGAGAACAATACCTATACTATGTATGGTAAAACTAAAATAGAGTGTAAGTTCTGTCAGCATAGATCTTTCCACTATGCACCTATTTATTAGAATGTAAGCTCTCTGGGCAGGATTTTTTTTCTTGTATTGTATTCTTTGTATAACAGTCTATTGTATGCTGGAAGAAAACCATTGTCTATGTATAGTAAAATATATTTTCGAGTGTAGGATCTATGAGCACAGACCTCTCTTCTCTGCAACTCTTTATTAGAGTGTAAGCTTTGTGAAAAGAGAACAATACCTATACTATGTATGGTAAAACTAAAATAGAGTGTAAGTTCTGTCAGCATAGATCTTTCCACTCTGCACCTATTTATTAGAATGTAAGCTCTCTGGGCAGGATTTTTTTTCTTGTATTGTATTGTTTTTAGAACAGTCTATTGTATGCTGTAAGAAAACCATTGTCTATGTATAGTTAAATATATTTTCGAGTGTAGGATCTATGAGCACAGACCTCTCTTCTATGCAACTCATTATTAGAGTGTAAGCTTTGTGAAAAGAGAACAATACTTATACTATGTATGGTAGAACTAAAATAGAGTTCTGTCAGCATAGATCTTTCCGCTCTACACCTATTTATTAGAATGTAAGCTCTCTGGGCAGGAATTTTTTTCTTGTATTGTATTCTTTGTATAACAGTCTATTGTATGCTGGAAGAAAACCATTGTCTATGTATAGTAAAATATATTTTCGAGTGTAGGATCTATGTGCACAGACCTCTCTTCTCTGCAACACATTAGTAGAGTGTAAGCTTTGTGAGCAGAGAACAATACCAATACTATGTATGGTAAAACTAAAATAGAGTGTAAGTTCTGTCAGCATAGATCTTTCCACTCTGCACCTATTTATTAGAATGTAAGCTCTCTGGGCAGGAATTTTTTTCTTGTATTGTATTCTTTGTATAACAGTCTATTGTATGCTGGAAGAAAACCATTGTCTATATATAGTAAAATATATTTTCGAGTGTAGGATCTATGTGCACAGACCTCTCTTCTATGCAACTCAGTAATAGAGTGTAAGCTTTGTGAGCAGAGAACAATTCCTATACTATGTATGGTAAAACTACAATAGAGTGTAAGTTCTGTCAGCATAGATCTTTCCACTCTGCACCTATTTATTAGAATGTAAGCTCTCTGGGCAGGATTTTTTTTCTTGTATTGTATTCTTTGTATAACAGTCTATTGTATGCTGTAAGAAAACCATTGTCTATGTATAGTAAAATATATTTTCAAGTGTAGGATCTTTGAGCACAGACCTCTCTTCTATGCAACTCATTATTAGAGTGTAAGCTTTGTGAAAAGAGAACAATACTTATACTATGTATGGTAGAACTAAAATAGAGTTCTGTCAGCATAGATCTTTCCGCTCTACACCTATTTATTAGAATGTAAGCTCTCTGGGCAGGAATTTTTTTCTTGTATTGTATTCTTTGTATAACAGTCTATTGTATGCTGGAAGAAAACCATTGTCTATGTATAGTAAAATATATTTTCGAGTGTAGGATCTATGTGCACAGACCTCTCTTCTCTGCAACACATTAGTAGAGTGTAAGCTTTGTGAGCAGAGAACAATACCAATACTATGTATGGTAAAACTAAAATAGAGTGTAAGTTCTGTCAGCATAGATCTTTCCACTCTGCACCTATTTATTAGAATGTAAGCTCTCTGGGCAGGAATTTTTTTCTTGTATTGTATTCTTTGTATAACAGTCTATTGTATGCTGGAAGAAAACCATTGTCTATATATAGTAAAATATATTTTCGAGTGTAGGATCTATGTGCACAGACCTCTCTTCTATGCAACTCAGTAATAGAGTGTAAGCTTTGTGAGCAGAGAACAATTCCTATACTATGTATGGTAAAACTACAATAGAGTGTAAGTTCTGTCAGCATAGATCTTTCCACTCTGCACCTATTTATTAGAATGTAAGCTCTCTGGGCAGGATTTTTTTTCTTGTATTGTATTCTTTGTATAACAGTCTATTGTATGCTGTAAGAAAACCATTGTCTATGTATAGTAAAATATATTTTCGAGTGTACGATCTTTGAGCACAGACCTCTCTTCTATGCAACTCATTATTAGAGTGTAAGCTTTGTGAACAGAGAACAATACCTATACTATGTATGGTAGAACTAAAATAGAGTTCTGTCAGCATAGATCTTTCCGCTCTACACCTATTTATTAGAATGTAAGCTCTCTGGGCAGGAATTTTTTTCTTGTATTGTATTCTTTGTATAACAGTCTATTGTATGCTGGAAGAAAACCATTGTCGATGTATAGTAAAATATATTTTCGAGTGTAGGATCTATGTGCACAGAACTCTCTTCTCTGCAACACATTAGTAGAGTGTAAGCTTTGTGAGCAGAGAACAATACCTATACTATGTATGGTAAAACTAAAATAGAGTGTAAATTCTGTCAGCATAGATCTTTCCACTATGCACCTATTTATTAGAATGTAAGCTCTCTGGGCAGGATTTTGTTTCTTGTATTGTATTCTTTGTATAACAGTCTATTGTATGCTGGAAGAAAACCATTGTCTATGTATAGTAAAATATATTTTCGAGTGTAGGATCTATGAGCACAGACCTCTCTTCTCTGCAACTCTTTATTAGAGTGTAAGCTTTGTGAGCAGAGAACAATACCTATACTATGTATGGTAAAACTAAAATAGAGTGTAAGTTCTGTCAGCATAGATCTTTCCACTCTGCACCTATTTATTAGAATGTAAGCTCTCTGGGCAGGATTTTTTTTCTTGTATTGTATTGTTTTTAGAACAGTCTATTGTATGCTGTAAGAAAACCATTGTCTATGTATAGTTAAATATATTTTCGAGTGTAGGATCTATGAGCACAGACCTCTCTTCTATGCAACTCATTATTAGAGTGTAAGCTTTGTGAAAAGAGAACAATACTTATACTATGTATGGTAGAACTAAAATAGAGTTCTGTCAGCATAGATCTTTCCGCTCTACACCTATTCATTAGAATGTAAGCTCTCTGGGCAGGAATTTTTTTCTTGTATTGTATTCTTTGTATAACAGTCTATTGTATGCTGGAAGAAAACCATTGTCTATGTATAGTAAAATATATTTTCGAGTGTAGGATCTATCTGCACAGACCTCTCTTCTCTGCAACACATTAGTAGAGTGTAAGCTTTGTGAGCAGAGAACAATACCAATACTATGTATGGTAAAACTAAAATAGAGTGTAAGTTCTGTCAGCATAGATCTTTCCACTCTGCACCTATTTATTAGAATGTAAGCTCTCTGGGCAGGAATTTTTTTCTTGTATTGTATTCTTTGTATAACAGTCTATTGTATGCTGGAAGAAAACCATTGTCTATATATAGTAAAATATATTTTCGAGTGTAGGATCTATGTGCACAGACCTCTCTTCTATGCAACTCAGTAATAGAGTGTAAGCTTTGTGAGCAGAGAACAATTCCTATACTATGTATGGTAAAACTACAATAGAGTGTAAGTTCTGTCAGCATAGATCTTTCCACTCTGCACCTATTTATTAGAATGTAAGCTCTCTGGGCAGGATTTTTTTTCTTGTATTGTATTCTTTGTATAACAGTCTATTGTATGCTGTAAGAAAACCATTGTCTATGTATAGTAAAATATATTTTCGAGTGTAGGATCTATGAGCACAGACCTCTCTTCTATGCAACTCATTATTAGAGTGTAAGCTTTGTGAACAGAGAACAATACCTATACTATGTATGGTAGAACTAAAATAGAGTTCTGTCAGCATAGATCTTTCCGCTCTACACCTATTTATTAGAATGTAAGCTCTCTGGGCAGGAATTTTTTTCTTGTATTGTATTCTTTGTATAACAGTCTATTGTATGCTGGAAGAAAACCATTGTCTATGTATAGTAAAATATATTTTCGAGTGTAGGATCTATGTGCACAGACCTCTCTTCTCTGCAACACATTAGTAGAGTGTAAGCTTTGTGAGCAGAGAACAATACCTATACTATGTATGGTAAAACTAAAATAGAGTGTAAGTTCTGTCAGCATAGATCTTTCCACTCTGCACCTATTTATTAGAATGTAAGCTCTCTGGGCAGGATTTTGTTTCTTGTATTGTATTCTTTGTATAACAGTCTATTGTATGCTGGAAGAAAACCATTGTCTATGTATAGTAAAATATATTTTCGAGTGTAGGATCTATGAGCACAGACCTCTCTTCTCTGCAACTCTTTATTAGAGTGTAAGCTTTGTGAGCAGAGAACAATTCCTATACTATGTATGGTAAAACTACAATAGAGTGTAAGTTCTGTCAGCATAGATCTTTCCACTCTGCACCTATTTATTAGAATGTAAGCTCTCTGGGCAGGATTTTTTTTCTTGTATTGTATTGTTTTTAGAACAGTCTATTGTATGCTGTAAGAAAACCATTGTCTATGTATAGTTAAATATATTTTCGAGTGTAGGATCTTTGAGCACAGACCTCTCTTCTATGCAACTCATTATTAGAGTGTAAGCTTTGTGAAAAGAGAACAATACCTATACTATGTATGGTAGAACTAAAATAGAGTTCTGTCAGCATAGATCTTTCCGCTCTGCACCTATTTATTAGAATGTAAGCTCTCTGGGCAGGAATTTTTTTCTTGTATTGTATTCTTTGTATAACAGTCTATTGTATGCTGGAAGAAAACCATTGTCTATATATAGTAAAATATATTTTCGAGTGTAGGATCTATGTGCACAGACCTCTCTTCTATGCAACTCAGTAATAGAGTGTAAGCTTTGTGAGCAGAGAACAATTCCTATACTATGTATGGTAAAACTACAATAGAGTGTAAGTTCTGTCAGCATAGATCTTTCCACTCTGCACCTATTTATTAGAATGTAAGCTCTCTGGGCAGGATTTTTTTTCTTGTATTGTATTCTTTGTATAACAGTCTATTGTATGCTGTAAGAAAACCATTGTCTATGTATAGTAAAATATATTTTCGAGTGTAGGATCTATGAGCACAGACCTCTCTTCTATGCAACTCATTATTAGAGTGTAAGCTTTGTGAACAGAGAACAATACCTATACTATGTATGGTAGAACTAAAATAGAGTTCTGTCAGCATAGATCTTTCCGCTCTACACCTATTTATTAGAATGTAAGCTCTCTGGGCAGGAATTTTTTTCTTGTATTGTATTCTTTGTATAACAGTCTATTGTATGCTGGAAGAAAACCATTGTCGATGTATAGTAAAATATATTTTCGAGTGTAGGATCTATGTGCACAGACCTCTCTTCTCTGCAACCCATTAGTAGAGTGTAAGCTTTGTGTGCAGAGAACAATACCTATACTATGTATGGTAAAACTAAAATAGAGTGTAAGTTCTGTCAGCATAGATCTTTCCGCTCTACACCTATTTATTAGAATGTAAGCTCTCTGGGCAGGAATTTTTTTCTTGTATTGTATTCTTTGTATAACAGTCTATTGTATGCTGGAAGAAAACCATTGTCTATGTATAGTAAAATATATTTTCGAGTGTAGGATCTATGTGCACAGACCTCTCTTCTATGCAACTCAGTAATAGAGTGTAAGCTTTGTGAGCAGAGAACAATTCCTATACTATGTATGGTAAAACTACAATAGAGTGTAAGTTCTGTCAGCATAGATCTTTCCACTCTGCACCTATTTATTAGAATGTAAGCTCTCTGGGCAGGATTTTTTTTCTTGTATTGTATTCTTTGTATAACAGTCTATTGTATGCTGTAAGAAAACCATTGTCTATGTATAGTAAAATATATTTTCGAGTGTAGGATCTATGAGCACAGACCTCTCTTCTATGCAACTCATTATTAGAGTGTAAGCTTTGTGAACAGAGAACAATACCTATACTATGTATGGTAGAACTAAAATAGAGTTCTGTCAGCATAGATCTTTCCACTCTGCACCTATTTATTAGAATGTAAGCTCTCTGGGCAGGATTTTTTTTCTTGTATTGTATTCTTTGTATAACAGTCTATTGTATGCTGGAAGAAAACCATTGTCGATGTATAGTAAAATATATTTTCGAGTGTAGGATCTATGTGCACAGACCTCTCTTCTCTGCAACCCATTAGTAGAGTGTAAGCTTTGTGTGCAGAGAACAATACCTATACTATGTATGGTAAAACTAAAATAGAGTGTAAGTTCTGTCAGCATAGATCTTTCCGCTCTACACCTATTTATTAGAATGTAAGCTCTCTGGGCAGGAATTTTTTTCTTGTATTGTATTCTTTGTATAACAGTCTATTGTATGCTGGAAGAAAACCATTGTCTATGTATAGTAAAATATATTTTCGAGTGTAGGATCTATGTGCACAGACCTCTCTTCTCTGCAACACATTAGTAGAGTGTAAGCTTTGTGAGCAGAGAACAATTCCTATACTATGTATGGTAAAACTACAATAGAGTGTAAGTTCTGTCAGCATAGATCTTTCCACTCTGCACCTATTTATTAGAATGTAAGCTCTCTGGGCAGGATTTTTTTTCTTGTATTGTATTCTTTGTATAATAGTCTATTGTATGCTGGAAGAAAACCATTGTCTATGTATAGTAAAATATATTTTCGAGTGTAGGATCTATGAGCACAGACCTCTCTTCTCTGCAACTCTTTATTAGAGTGTAAGCTTTGTGTGCAGAGAACAATACCTATACTATGTATGGTAAAACTAAAATAGAGTGTAAGTTCTGTCAGCATAGATCTTTCCACTATGCACCTATTTATTAGAATGTAAGCTCTCTGGGCAGGAATTTTTTTCTTGTATTGTATTCTTTGTATAACAGTCTATTGTATGCTGGAAGAAAACCATTGTCGATGTATAGTAAAATATATTTTCGAGTGTAGGATCTATGTGCACAGACCTCTCTTCTCTGCAACCCATTAGTAGAGTGTAAGTTTTGTGTGCAGAGAACAATACCTATACTATGTATGGTAAAACTAAAATAGAGTGTAAGTTCTGTCAGCATAGATCTTTCCACTATGCACCTATTTATTAGAATGTAAGCTCTCTGGGCAGGATTTTTTTTCTTGTATTGTATTCTTTGTATAACAGTCTATTGTATGCTGGAAGAAAACCATTGTCTATGTATAGTAAAATATATTTTCGAGTGTAGGATCTATGAGCACAGACCTCTCTTCTCTGCAACTCTTTATTAGAGTGTAAGCTTTGTGAGCAGAGAACAATACCTATACTATGTATGGTAAAACTAAAATAGAGTGTAAGTTCTGTCAGCATAGATCTTTCCACTCTGCACCTATTTATTAGAATGTAAGCTCTCTGGGCAGGATTTTTTTTCTTGTATTGTATTGTTTTTAGAACAGTCTATTGTATGCTGTAAGAAAACCATTGTCTATGTATAGTTAAATATATTTTCGAGTGTAGGATCTATGAGCACAGACCTCTCTTCTATGCAACTCATTATTAGAGTGTAAGCTTTGTGAAAAGAGAACAATACTTATACTATGTATGGTAGAACTAAAATAGAGTTCTGTCAGCATAGATCTTTCCGCTCTACACCTATTTATTAGAATGTAAGCTCTCTGGGCAGGAATTTTTTTCTTGTATTGTATTCTTTGTATAACAGTCTATTGTATGCTGGAAGAAAACCATTGTCTATGTATAGTAAAATATATTTTCGAGTGTAGGATCTATGTGCACAGACCTCTCTTCTCTGCAACACATTAGTAGAGTGTAAGCTTTGTGAGCAGAGAACAATACCAATACTATGTATGGTAAAACTAAAATAGAGTGTAAGTTCTGTCAGCATAGATCTTTCCACTCTGCACCTATTTATTAGAATGTAAGCTGTCTGGGCAGGAATTTTTTTCTTGTATTGTATTCTTTGTATAACAGTCTATTGTATGCTGGAAGAAAACCATTGTCTAAGTATAGTAAAATATATTTTCGAGTGTAGGATCTATGTGCACAGACCTCTCTTCTATGCAACTCAGTAATAGAGTGTAAGCTTTGTGAGCAGAGAACAATTCCTATACTATGTATGGTAAAACTACAATAGAGTGTAAGTTCTGTCAGCATAGATCTTTCCACTCTGCACCTATTTATTAGAATGTAAGCTCTCTGGGCAGGATTTTTTTTCTTGTATTGTATTCTTTGTATAACAGTCTATTGTATGCTGTAAGAAAACCATTGTCTATGTATAGTAAAATATATTTTCGAGTGTAGGATCTATGAGCACAGACCTCTCTTCTATGCAACTCATTATTAGAGTGTAAGCTTTGTGAACAGAGAACAATACCTATACTATGTATGGTAGAATTAAAATAGAGTTCTGTCAGCATAGATCTTTCCGCTCTACACCTATTTATTAGAATGTAAGCTCTCTGGGCAGGAATTTTTTTCTTGTATTGTATTCTTTGTATAACAGTCTATTGTATGCTGGAAGAAAACCATTGTCTATGTATAGTAAAATATATTTTCGAGTGTAGGATCTATGTGCACAGACCTCTCTTCTCTGCAACACATTAGTAGAGTGTAAGCTTTGTGAGCAGAGAACAATACCAATACTATGTATGGTAAAACTAAAATAGAGTGTAAGTTCTGTCAGCATAGATCTTTCCACTCTGCACCTATTTATTAGAATGTAAGCTCTCTGGGCAGGAATTTTTTTCTTGTATTGTATTCTTTGTATAACAGTCTATTGTATGCTGGAAGAAAACCATTGTCTATGTATAGTAAAATATATTTTCGAGTGTAGGATCTATGTGCACAGACCTCTCTTCTATGCAACTCAGTAATAGAGTGTAAGCTTTGTGAGCAGAGAACAATTCCTATACTATGTATGGTAAAACTACAATAGAGTGTAAGTTCTGTCAGCATAGATCTTTCCACTCTGCACCTATTTATTAGAATGTAAGCTCTCTGGGCAGGATTTTTTTTCTTGTATTGTATTCTTTGTATAACAGTCTATTGTATGCTGTAAGAAAACCATTGTCTATGTATAGTAAAATATATTTTCGAGTGTAGGATCTATGAGCACAGACCTCTCTTCTATGCAACTCATTATTAGAGTGTAAGCTTTGTGAACAGAGAACAATACCTATACTATGTATGGTAGAACTAAAATAGAGTTCTGTCAGCATAGATCTTTCCGCTCTACACCTATTTATTAGAATGTAAGCTCTCTGGGCAGGAATTTTTTTCTTGTATTGTATTCTTTGTATAACAGTCTATTGTATGCTGGAAGAAAACCATTGTCGATGTATAGTAAAATATATTTTCGAGTGTAGGATCTATGTGCACAGACCTCTCTTCTCTGCAACCCATTAATAGAGTGTAAGCTTTGTGTGCAGAGAACAATACCTATACTATGTATGGTAAAACTAAAATAGAGTGTAAGTTCTGTCAGCATAGATCTTTCCACTATGCACCTATTTATTAGAATGTAAGCTCTCTGGGCAGGATTTTTTTTCTTGTATTGTATTGTTTTTAGAACAGTCTATTGTATGCTGTAAGAAAACCATTGTCTATGTATAGTTAAATATATTTTCGAGTGTAGGATCTATGAGCACAGACCTCTCTTCTATGCAACTCATTATTAGAGTGTAAGCTTTGTGAAAAGAGAACAATACTTATACTATGTATGGTAGAACTAAAATAGAGTTCTGTCAGCATAGATCTTTCCGCTCTACACCTATTTATTAGAATGTAAGCTCTCTGGGCAGGAATTTTTTTCTTGTATTGTATTCTTTGTATAACAGTCTATTGTATGCTGGAAGAAAACCATTGTCTATGTATAGTAAAATATATTTTCGAGTGTAGGATCTATGTGCACAGACCTCTCTTCTCTGCAACACATTAGTAGAGTGTAAGCTTTGTGAGCAGAGAACAATTCCTATACTATGTATGGTAAAACTACAATAGAGTGTAAGTTCTGTCAGCATAGATCTTTCCACTCTGCACCTATTTATTAGAATGTAAGCTCTCTGGGCAGGATTTTTTTTCTTGTATTGTATTCTTTGTATAACAGTCTATTGTATGCTGTAAGAAAACCATTGTCTATGTATAGTAAAATATATTTTCGAGTGTAGGATCTATGAGCACAGACCTCTCTTCTATGCAACTTATTATTAGAGTGTAAGCTTTGTGAACAGAGAACAATACCTATACTATGTATGGTAGAACTAAAATAGAGTTCTGTCAGCATAGATCTTTCCGCTCTACACCTATTTATTAGAATGTAAGCTCTCTGGGCAGGAATTTTTTTCTTGTATTGTATTCTTTGTATAACAGTCTATTGTATGCTGGAAGAAAACCATTGTCGATGTATAGTAAAATATATTTTCGAGTGTAGGATCTATGTGCACAGACCTCTCTTCTCTGCAACCCATTAGTAGAGTGTAAGCTTTGTGTGCAGAGAACAATACCTATACTATGTATGGTAAAACTAAAATAGAGTGTAAGTTCTGTCAGCATAGATCTTTCCACTCTGCACCTATTTATTAGAATGTAAGCTCTCTGGGCAGGATCTTTTTTCTTCTATTGTATTCTTTGTATAACAGTCTATTGTATGCTGTAAGAAAACCATTGTCTATGTATAGTAAAATATATTTTCGAGTGTAGGATCTATGAGCACAGACCTCTCTTCTCTGCAACCCATTAGTAGAGTGTAAGCTTTGTGTGCAGAGAACAATACCTATACTATGTATGGTAAAACTAAAATAGAGTGTAAGTTCTGTCAGCATAGATCTTTCCACTATGCACCTATTTATTAGAATGTAAGCTCTCTGGGCAGGATTTTTTTTCTTGTATTGTGTTCTTTGTATAACAGTCTATTGTATGCTGGAAGAAAACCATTGTCTATGTATAGTAAAATATATTTTCGAGTGTAGGATCTATGAGCACAGACCTCTCTTCTCTGCAACTCTTTATTAGAGTGTAAGCTTTGTGAGCAGAGAACAATACCTATACTATGTATGGTAAAACTAAAATAGAGTGTAAGTTCTGTCAGCATAGATCTTTCCACTCTGCACCTATTTATTAGAATGTAAGCTCTCTGGGCAGGATTTTTTTTCTTGTATTGTGTTCTTTGTATAACAGTCTATTGTATGCTGGATGAAAACCATTGTCTATGTATAGTAAAATATATTTTCGAGTGTAGGATCTATGAGCACAGACCTCTCTTCTCTGCAACTCTTTATTAGAGTGTAAGCTTTGTGAGCAGAGAACAATACCTATACTATGTATGGTAAAACTAAAATAGAGTGTAAGTTCTGTCAGCATAGATCTTTCCACTCTGCACCTATTTATTAGAATGTAAGCTCTCTGGGCAGGATTTTTTTTCTTGTATTGTATTGTTTTTAGAACAGTCTATTGTATGCTGGAAGAAAACCATTGACTATGTATAGTAAAATATATTTTCGAGTGTAGGATCTATGAGCACAGACCTCTCTTCTCTGCAACTCTTTATTAGAGTGTAAGCTTTGTGAACAGAGAACAATACCTATACTATGTATGGTAGAACTAAAATAGAGTTCTGTCAGCATAGATCTTTCCGCTCTACACCTATTTATTAGAATGTAAGCTCTCTGGGCAGGAATTTTTTTCTTGTATTGTATTCTTTGTATAACAGTCTATTGTATGCTGGAAGAAAACCATTGTCGATGTATAGTAAAATATATTTTCGAGTGTAGGATCTATGTGCACAGACCTCTCTTCTCTGCAACCCATTAGTAGAGTGTAAGCTTTGTGTGCAGAGAACAATACCTATACTATGTATGGTAAAACTAAAATAGAGTGTAAGTTCTGTCAGCATAGATCTTTCCGCTCTACACCTATTTATTAGAATGTAAGCTCTCTGGGCAGGATTTTTTTTCTTGTATTGTATTCTTTGTATAACAGTCTATTGTATGCTGTAAGAAAACCATTGTCTATGTATAGTAAAATATATTTTCGAGTGTAGGATCTATGAGCACAGACCTCTCTTCTATGCAACTTATTATTAGAGTGTAAGCTTTGTGAACAGAGAACAATACCTATACTATGTATGGTAGAACTAAAATAGAGTTCTGTCAGCATAGATCTTTCCGCTCTACACCTATTTATTAGAATGTAAGCTCTCTGGGCAGGAATTTTTTTCTTGTATTGTATTCTTTGTATAACAGTCTATTGTATGCTGGAAGAAAACCATTGTCGATGTATAGTAAAATATATTTTCGAGTGTAGGATCTATGTGCACAGACCTCTCTTCTCTGCAACCCATTAGTAGAGTGTAAGCTTTGTGTGCAGAGAACAATACCTATACTATGTATGGTAAAACTAAAATAGAGTGTAAGTTCTGTCAGCATAGATCTTTCCACTCTGCACCTATTTATTAGAATGTAAGCTCTCTGGGCAGGATCTTTTTTCTTCTATTGTATTCTTTGTATAACAGTCTATTGTATGCTGTAAGAAAACCATTGTCTATGTATAGTAAAATATATTTTCGAGTGTAGGATCTATGAGCACAGACCTCTCTTCTCTGCAACCCATTAGTAGAGTGTAAGCTTTGTGTGCAGAGAACAATACCTATACTATGTATGGTAAAACTAAAATAGAGTGTAAGTTCTGTCAGCATAGATCTTTCCACTATGCACCTATTTATTAGAATGTAAGCTCTCTGGGCAGGATTTTTTTTCTTGTATTGTGTTCTTTGTATAACAGTCTATTGTATGCTGGAAGAAAACCATTGTCTATGTATAGTAAAATATATTTTCGAGTGTAGGATCTATGAGCACAGACCTCTCTTCTCTGCAACTCTTTATTAGAGTGTAAGCTTTGTGAGCAGAGAACAATACCTATACTATGTATGGTAAAACTAAAATAGAGTGTAAGTTCTGTCAGCATAGATCTTTCAACTCTGCACCTATTTATTAGAATGTAAGCTCTCTGGGCAGGATTTTTTTTCTTGTATTGTGTTCTTTGTATAACAGTCTATTGTATGCTGGATGAAAACCATTGTCTATGTATAGTAAAATATATTTTCGAGTGTAGGATCTATGAGCACAGACCTCTCTTCTCTGCAACTCTTTATTAGAGTGTAAGCTTTGTGAGCAGAGAACAATACCTATACTATGTATGGTAAAACTAAAATAGAGTGTAAGTTCTGTCAGCATAGATCTTTCCACTCTGCACCTATTTATTAGAATGTAAGCTCTCTGGGCAGGATTTTTTTTCTTGTATTGTATTGTTTTTAGAACAGTCTATTGTATGCTGGAAGAAAACCATTGACTATGTATAGTAAAATATATTTTCGAGTGTAGGATCTATGAGCACAGACCTCTCTTCTCTGCAACTCTTTATTAGAGTGTAAGCTTTGTGAACAGAGAACAATACCTATACTATGTATGGTAGAACTAAAATAGAGTTCTGTCAGCATAGATCTTTCCGCTCTACACCTATTTATTAGAATGTAAGCTCTCTGGGCAGGAATTTTTTTCTTGTATTGTATTCTTTGTATAACAGTCTATTGTATGCTGGAAGAAAACCATTGTCGATGTATAGTAAAATATATTTTCGAGTGTAGGATCTATGTGCACAGACCTCTCTTCTCTGCAACCCATTAGTAGAGTGTAAGCTTTGTGTGCAGAGAACAATACCTATACTATGTATGGTAAAACTAAAATAGAGTGTAAGTTCTGTCAGCATAGATCTTTCCGCTCTACACCTATTTATTAGAATGTAAGCTCTCTGGGCAGGAATTTTTTTCTTGTATTGTATTCTTTGTATAACAGTCTATTGTATGCTGGAAGAAAACCATTGTCTATGTATAGTAAAATATATTTTCGAGTGTAGGATCTATGTGCACAGACCTCTCTTCTATGCAACTCAGTAATAGAGTGTAAGCTTTGTGAGCAGAGAACAATTCCTATACTATGTATGGTAAAACTACAATAGAGTGTAAGTTCTGTCAGCATAGATCTTTCCACTCTGCACCTATTTATTAGAATGTAAGCTCTCTGGGCAGGATTTTTTTTCTTGTATTGTATTCTTTGTATAACAGTCTATTGTATGCTGTAAGAAAACCATTGTCTATGTATAGTAAAATATATTTTCGAGTGTAGGATCTATGAGCACAGACCTCTCTTCTATGCAACTCATTATTAGAGTGTACGCTTTGTGAACAGAGAACAATACCTATACTATGTATGGTAGAACTAAAATAGAGTTCTGTCAGCATAGATCTTTCCACTCTGCACCTATTTATTAGAATGTAAGCTCTCTGGGCAGGATTTTTTTTCTTGTATTGTATTCTTTGTATAACAGTCTATTGTATGCTGGAAGAAAACCATTGTCGATGTATAGTAAAATATATTTTCGAGTGTAGGATCTATGAGCACAGACCTCTCTTCTCTGCAACTCTTTATTAGAGTGTAAGCTTTGTGAGCAGAGAACAATACCTATACTATGTATGGTAAAACTAAAATAGAGTGTAAGTTCTGTCAGCATAGATCTTTCCACTCTGCACCTATTTATTAGAATGTAAGCTCTCTGGGCAGGAATTTTTTTCTTGTATTGTATTCTTTGTATAACAGTCTATTGTATGCTGGAAGAAAACCATTGTCTATGTATAGTAAAATATATTTTCGAGTGTAGGATCTATGTGCACAGACCTCTCTTCTATGCAACTCAGTAATAGAGTGTAAGCTTTGTGAGCAGAGAACAATTCCTATACTATGTATGGTAAAACTACAATAGAGTGTAAGTTCTGTCAGCATAGATCTTTCCACTCTGCACCTATTTATTAGAATGTAAGCTCTCTGGGCAGGATTTTTTTTCTTGTATTGTATTCTTTGTATAACAGTCTATTGTATGCTGTAAGAAAACCATTGTCTATGTATAGTAAAATATATTTTCGAGTGTAGGATCTTTGAGCACAGACCTCTCTTCTATGCAACTCATTATTAGAGTGTAAGCTTTGTGAACAGAGAACAATACCTATACTATGTATGGTAGAACTAAAATAGAGTTCTGTCAGCATAGATCTTTCCGCTCTACACCTATTTATTAGAATGTAAGCTCTCTGGGCAGGAATTTTTTTCTTGTATTGTATTCTTTGTATAACAGTCTATTGTATGCTGGAAGAAATCCATTGTCGATGTATAGTAAAATATATTTTCGAGTGTAGGATCTATGTGCACAGAACTCTCTTCTCTGCAACCCATTGGTAGAGTGTAAGCTTTGTGTGCAGAGAACAATACCTATACTATGTATGGTAAAACTAAAATAGAGTGTAAGTTCTGTCAGCATAGATCTTTCCGCTCTACACCTATTTATTAGAATGTAAGCTCTCTGGGCAGGATTTTTTTTCTTGTATTGTATTCTTTGTATAACAGTCTATTGTATGCTGGAAGAAAACCATTGTCGATGTATAGTAAAATATATTTTCGAGTGTAGGATCTATGTGCACAGACCTCTCTTCTCTGCAACCCATTAGTAGAGTGTAAGCTTTGTGTGCAGAGAACAATACCTATACTATGTATGGTAAAACTAAAATAGAGTGTAAGTTCTGTCAGCATAGATCTTTCCGCTCTACACCTATTTATTAGAATGTAAGCTCTCTGGGCAGGAATTTTTTTCTTGTATTGTATTCTTTGTATAACAGTCTATTGTATGCTGGAAGAAAACCATTGTCTATGTATAGTAAAATATATTTTCGAGTGTAGGATCTATGTGCACAGACCTCTCTTCTCTGCAACACATTAGTAGAGTGTAAGCTTTGTGAGCAGAGAACAATTCCTATACTATGTATGGTAAAACTACAATAGAGTGTAAGTTCTGTCAGCATAGATCTTTCCACTCTGCACCTATTTATTAGAATGTAAGCTCTCTGGGCAGGATTTTTTTTCTTGTATTGTATTCTTTGTATAATAGTCTATTGTATGCTGGAAGAAAACCATTGTCTATGTATAGTAAAATATATTTTCGAGTGTAGGATCTATGAGCACAGACCTCTCTTCTCTGCAACTCTTTATTAGAGTGTAAGCTTTGTGTGCAGAGAACAATACCTATACTATGTATGGTAAAACTAAAATAGAGTGTAAGTTCTGTCAGCATAGATCTTTCCACTATGCACCTATTTATTAGAATGTAAGCTCTCTGGGCAGGAATTTTTTTCTTGTATTGTATTCTTTGTATAACAGTCTATTGTATGCTGGAAGAAAACCATTGTCGATGTATAGTAAAATATATTTTCGAGTGTAGGATCTATGTGCACAGACCTCTCTTCTCTGCAACCCATTAGTAGAGTGTAAGTTTTGTGTGCAGAGAACAATACCTATACTATGTATGGTAAAACTAAAATAGAGTGTAAGTTCTGTCAGCATAGATCTTTCCACTATGCACCTATTTATTAGAATGTAAGCTCTCTGGGCAGGATTTTTTTTCTTGTATTGTATTCTTTGTATAACAGTCTATTGTATGCTGGAAGAAAACCATTGTCTATGTATAGTAAAATATATTTTCGAGTGTAGGATCTATGAGCACAGACCTCTCTTCTCTGCAACTCTTTATTAGAGTGTAAGCTTTGTGAGCAGAGAACAATACCTATACTATGTATGGTAAAACTAAAATAGAGTGTAAGTTCTGTCAGCATAGATCTTTCCACTCTGCACCTATTTATTAGAATGTAAGCTCTCTGGGCAGGATTTTTTTTCTTGTATTGTATTGTTTTTAGAACAGTCTATTGTATGCTGTAAGAAAACCATTGTCTATGTATAGTTAAATATATTTTCGAGTGTAGGATCTATGAGCACAGACCTCTCTTCTATGCAACTCATTATTAGAGTGTAAGCTTTGTGAAAAGAGAACAATACTTATACTATGTATGGTAGAACTAAAATAGAGTTCTGTCAGCATAGATCTTTCCGCTCTACACCTATTTATTAGAATGTAAGCTCTCTGGGCAGGAATTTTTTTCTTGTATTGTATTCTTTGTATAACAGTCTATTGTATGCTGGAAGAAAACCATTGTCTATGTATAGTAAAATATATTTTCGAGTGTAGGATCTATGTGCACAGACCTCTCTTCTCTGCAACACATTAGTAGAGTGTAAGCTTTGTGAGCAGAGAACAATACCAATACTATGTATGGTAAAACTAAAATAGAGTGTAAGTTCTGTCAGCATAGATCTTTCCACTCTGCACCTATTTATTAGAATGTAAGCTGTCTGGGCAGGAATTTTTTTCTTGTATTGTATTCTTTGTATAACAGTCTATTGTATGCTGGAAGAAAACCATTGTCTAAGTATAGTAAAATATATTTTCGAGTGTAGGATCTATGTGCACAGACCTCTCTTCTATGCAACTCAGTAATAGAGTGTAAGCTTTGTGAGCAGAGAACAATTCCTATACTATGTATGGTAAAACTACAATAGAGTGTAAGTTCTGTCAGCATAGATCTTTCCACTCTGCACCTATTTATTAGAATGTAAGCTCTCTGGGCAGGATTTTTTTTCTTGTATTGTATTCTTTGTATAACAGTCTATTGTATGCTGTAAGAAAACCATTGTCTATGTATAGTAAAATATATTTTCGAGTGTAGGATCTATGAGCACAGACCTCTCTTCTATGCAACTCATTATTAGAGTGTAAGCTTTGTGAACAGAGAACAATACCTATACTATGTATGGTAGAATTAAAATAGAGTTCTGTCAGCATAGATCTTTCCGCTCTACACCTATTTATTAGAATGTAAGCTCTCTGGGCAGGAATTTTTTTCTTGTATTGTATTCTTTGTATAACAGTCTATTGTATGCTGGAAGAAAACCATTGTCTATGTATAGTAAAATATATTTTCGAGTGTAGGATCTATGTGCACAGACCTCTCTTCTCTGCAACACATTAGTAGAGTGTAAGCTTTGTGAGCAGAGAACAATACCAATACTATGTATGGTAAAACTAAAATAGAGTGTAAGTTCTGTCAGCATAGATCTTTCCACTCTGCACCTATTTATTAGAATGTAAGCTCTCTGGGCAGGAATTTTTTTCTTGTATTGTATTCTTTGTATAACAGTCTATTGTATGCTGGAAGAAAACCATTGTCTATGTATAGTAAAATATATTTTCGAGTGTAGGATCTATGTGCACAGACCTCTCTTCTATGCAACTCAGTAATAGAGTGTAAGCTTTGTGAGCAGAGAACAATTCCTATACTATGTATGGTAAAACTACAATAGAGTGTAAGTTCTGTCAGCATAGATCTTTCCACTCTGCACCTATTTATTAGAATGTAAGCTCTCTGGGCAGGATTTTTTTTCTTGTATTGTATTCTTTGTATAACAGTCTATTGTATGCTGTAAGAAAACCATTGTCTATGTATAGTAAAATATATTTTCGAGTGTAGGATCTATGAGCACAGACCTCTCTTCTATGCAACTCATTATTAGAGTGTAAGCTTTGTGAACAGAGAACAATACCTATACTATGTATGGTAGAACTAAAATAGAGTTCTGTCAGCATAGATCTTTCCGCTCTACACCTATTTATTAGAATGTAAGCTGTCTGGGCAGGAATTTTTTTCTTGTATTGTATTCTTTGTATAACAGTCTATTGTATGCTGGAAGAAAACCATTGTCGATGTATAGTAAAATATATTTTCGAGTGTAGGATCTATGTGCACAGACCTCTCTTCTCTGCAACCCATTAATAGAGTGTAAGCTTTGTGTGCAGAGAACAATACCTATACTATGTATGGTAAAACTAAAATAGAGTGTAAGTTCTGTCAGCATAGATCTTTCCACTA
The DNA here is from genome assembly GCF_036172605.1 of Pelobates fuscus. Lineage (NCBI taxonomy): Eukaryota > Metazoa > Chordata > Amphibia > Anura > Pelobatidae > Pelobates > Pelobates fuscus. The sequence continues at coordinate 81,191,224 of NC_086327.1, read as the reverse complement.
TGCACCTATTTATTAGAATGTAAGCTCTCTGGGCAGGATTTTTTTTCTTGTATTGTATTGTTTTTAGAACAGTCTATTGTATGCTGTAAGAAAACCATTGTCTATGTATAGTTAAATATATTTTCGAGTGTAGGATCTATGAGCACAGACCTCTCTTCTATGCAACTCATTATTAGAGTGTAAGCTTTGTGAAAAGAGAACAATACTTATACTATGTATGGTAGAACTAAAATAGAGTTCTGTCAGCATAGATCTTTCCGCTCTACACCTATTTATTAGAATGTAAGCTCTCTGGGCAGGAATTTTTTTCTTGTATTGTATTCTTTGTATAACAGTCTATTGTATGCTGGAAGAAAACCATTGTCTATGTATAGTAAAATATATTTTCGAGTGTAGGATCTATGTGCACAGACCTCTCTTCTCTGCAACACATTAGTAGAGTGTAAGCTTTGTGAGCAGAGAACAATTCCTATACTATGTATGGTAAAACTACAATAGAGTGTAAGTTCTGTCAGCATAGATCTTTCCACTCTGCACCTATTTATTAGAATGTAAGCTCTCTGGGCAGGATTTTTTTTCTTGTATTGTATTCTTTGTATAACAGTCTATTGTATGCTGTAAGAAAACCATTGTCTATGTATAGTAAAATATATTTTCGAGTGTAGGATCTATGAGCACAGACCTCTCTTCTATGCAACTTATTATTAGAGTGTAAGCTTTGTGAACAGAGAACAATACCTATACTATGTATGGTAGAACTAAAATAGAGTTCTGTCAGCATAGATCTTTCCGCTCTACACCTATTTATTAGAATGTAAGCTCTCTGGGCAGGAATTTTTTTCTTGTATTGTATTCTTTGTATAACAGTCTATTGTATGCTGGAAGAAAACCATTGTCGATGTATAGTAAAATATATTTTCGAGTGTAGGATCTATGTGCACAGACCTCTCTTCTCTGCAACCCATTAGTAGAGTGTAAGCTTTGTGTGCAGAGAACAATACCTATACTATGTATGGTAAAACTAAAATAGAGTGTAAGTTCTGTCAGCATAGATCTTTCCACTCTGCACCTATTTATTAGAATGTAAGCTCTCTGGGCAGGATCTTTTTTCTTCTATTGTATTCTTTGTATAACAGTCTATTGTATGCTGTAAGAAAACCATTGTCTATGTATAGTAAAATATATTTTCGAGTGTAGGATCTATGAGCACAGACCTCTCTTCTCTGCAACCCATTAGTAGAGTGTAAGCTTTGTGTGCAGAGAACAATACCTATACTATGTATGGTAAAACTAAAATAGAGTGTAAGTTCTGTCAGCATAGATCTTTCCACTATGCACCTATTTATTAGAATGTAAGCTCTCTGGGCAGGATTTTTTTTCTTGTATTGTGTTCTTTGTATAACAGTCTATTGTATGCTGGAAGAAAACCATTGTCTATGTATAGTAAAATATATTTTCGAGTGTAGGATCTATGAGCACAGACCTCTCTTCTCTGCAACTCTTTATTAGAGTGTAAGCTTTGTGAGCAGAGAACAATACCTATACTATGTATGGTAAAACTAAAATAGAGTGTAAGTTCTGTCAGCATAGATCTTTCCACTCTGCACCTATTTATTAGAATGTAAGCTCTCTGGGCAGGATTTTTTTTCTTGTATTGTGTTCTTTGTATAACAGTCTATTGTATGCTGGATGAAAACCATTGTCTATGTATAGTAAAATATATTTTCGAGTGTAGGATCTATGAGCACAGACCTCTCTTCTCTGCAACTCTTTATTAGAGTGTAAGCTTTGTGAGCAGAGAACAATACCTATACTATGTATGGTAAAACTAAAATAGAGTGTAAGTTCTGTCAGCATAGATCTTTCCACTCTGCACCTATTTATTAGAATGTAAGCTCTCTGGGCAGGATTTTTTTTCTTGTATTGTATTGTTTTTAGAACAGTCTATTGTATGCTGGAAGAAAACCATTGACTATGTATAGTAAAATATATTTTCGAGTGTAGGATCTATGAGCACAGACCTCTCTTCTCTGCAACTCTTTATTAGAGTGTAAGCTTTGTGAACAGAGAACAATACCTATACTATGTATGGTAGAACTAAAATAGAGTTCTGTCAGCATAGATCTTTCCGCTCTACACCTATTTATTAGAATGTAAGCTCTCTGGGCAGGAATTTTTTTCTTGTATTGTATTCTTTGTATAACAGTCTATTGTATGCTGGAAGAAAACCATTGTCGATGTATAGTAAAATATATTTTCGAGTGTAGGATCTATGTGCACAGACCTCTCTTCTCTGCAACCCATTAGTAGAGTGTAAGCTTTGTGTGCAGAGAACAATACCTATACTATGTATGGTAAAACTAAAATAGAGTGTAAGTTCTGTCAGCATAGATCTTTCCGCTCTACACCTATTTATTAGAATGTAAGCTCTCTGGGCAGGATTTTTTTTCTTGTATTGTATTCTTTGTATAACAGTCTATTGTATGCTGTAAGAAAACCATTGTCTATGTATAGTAAAATATATTTTCGAGTGTAGGATCTATGAGCACAGACCTCTCTTCTATGCAACTTATTATTAGAGTGTAAGCTTTGTGAACAGAGAACAATACCTATACTATGTATGGTAGAACTAAAATAGAGTTCTGTCAGCATAGATCTTTCCGCTCTACACCTATTTATTAGAATGTAAGCTCTCTGGGCAGGAATTTTTTTCTTGTATTGTATTCTTTGTATAACAGTCTATTGTATGCTGGAAGAAAACCATTGTCGATGTATAGTAAAATATATTTTCGAGTGTAGGATCTATGTGCACAGACCTCTCTTCTCTGCAACCCATTAGTAGAGTGTAAGCTTTGTGTGCAGAGAACAATACCTATACTATGTATGGTAAAACTAAAATAGAGTGTAAGTTCTGTCAGCATAGATCTTTCCACTCTGCACCTATTTATTAGAATGTAAGCTCTCTGGGCAGGATCTTTTTTCTTCTATTGTATTCTTTGTATAACAGTCTATTGTATGCTGTAAGAAAACCATTGTCTATGTATAGTAAAATATATTTTCGAGTGTAGGATCTATGAGCACAGACCTCTCTTCTCTGCAACCCATTAGTAGAGTGTAAGCTTTGTGTGCAGAGAACAATACCTATACTATGTATGGTAAAACTAAAATAGAGTGTAAGTTCTGTCAGCATAGATCTTTCCACTATGCACCTATTTATTAGAATGTAAGCTCTCTGGGCAGGATTTTTTTTCTTGTATTGTGTTCTTTGTATAACAGTCTATTGTATGCTGGAAGAAAACCATTGTCTATGTATAGTAAAATATATTTTCGAGTGTAGGATCTATGAGCACAGACCTCTCTTCTCTGCAACTCTTTATTAGAGTGTAAGCTTTGTGAGCAGAGAACAATACCTATACTATGTATGGTAAAACTAAAATAGAGTGTAAGTTCTGTCAGCATAGATCTTTCCACTCTGCACCTATTTATTAGAATGTAAGCTCTCTGGGCAGGATTTTTTTTCTTGTATTGTGTTCTTTGTATAACAGTCTATTGTATGCTGGATGAAAACCATTGTCTATGTATAGTAAAATATATTTTCGAGTGTAGGATCTATGAGCACAGACCTCTCTTCTCTGCAACTCTTTATTAGAGTGTAAGCTTTGTGAGCAGAGAACAATACCTATACTATGTATGGTAAAACTAAAATAGAGTGTAAGTTCTGTCAGCATAGATCTTTCCACTCTGCACCTATTTATTAGAATGTAAGCTCTCTGGGCAGGATTTTTTTTCTTGTATTGTATTGTTTTTAGAACAGTCTATTGTATGCTGGAAGAAAACCATTGACTATGTATAGTAAAATATATTTTCGAGTGTAGGATCTATGAGCACAGACCTCTCTTCTCTGCAACTCTTTATTAGAGTGTAAGCTTTGTGAACAGAGAACAATACCTATACTATGTATGGTAGAACTAAAATAGAGTTCTGTCAGCATAGATCTTTCCGCTCTACACCTATTTATTAGAATGTAAGCTCTCTGGGCAGGAATTTTTTTCTTGTATTGTATTCTTTGTATAACAGTCTATTGTATGCTGGAAGAAAACCATTGTCGATGTATAGTAAAATATATTTTCGAGTGTAGGATCTATGTGCACAGACCTCTCTTCTCTGCAACCCATTAGTAGAGTGTAAGCTTTGTGTGCAGAGAACAATACCTATACTATGTATGGTAAAACTAAAATAGAGTGTAAGTTCTGTCAGCATAGATCTTTCCGCTCTACACCTATTTATTAGAATGTAAGCTCTCTGGGCAGGAATTTTTTTCTTGTATTGTATTCTTTGTATAACAGTCTATTGTATGCTGGAAGAAAACCATTGTCTATGTATAGTAAAATATATTTTCGAGTGTAGGATCTATGTGCACAGACCTCTCTTCTATGCAACTCAGTAATAGAGTGTAAGCTTTGTGAGCAGAGAACAATTCCTATACTATGTATGGTAAAACTACAATAGAGTGTAAGTTCTGTCAGCATAGATCTTTCCACTCTGCACCTATTTATTAGAATGTAAGCTCTCTGGGCAGGATTTTTTTTCTTGTATTGTATTCTTTGTATAACAGTCTATTGTATGCTGTAAGAAAACCATTGTCTATGTATAGTAAAATATATTTTCGAGTGTAGGATCTATGAGCACAGACCTCTCTTCTATGCAACTCATTATTAGAGTGTACGCTTTGTGAACAGAGAACAATACCTATACTATGTATGGTAGAACTAAAATAGAGTTCTGTCAGCATAGATCTTTCCACTCTGCACCTATTTATTAGAATGTAAGCTCTCTGGGCAGGATTTTTTTTCTTGTATTGTATTCTTTGTATAACAGTCTATTGTATGCTGGAAGAAAACCATTGTCGATGTATAGTAAAATATATTTTCGAGTGTAGGATCTATGAGCACAGACCTCTCTTCTCTGCAACTCTTTATTAGAGTGTAAGCTTTGTGAGCAGAGAACAATACCTATACTATGTATGGTAAAACTAAAATAGAGTGTAAGTTCTGTCAGCATAGATCTTTCCACTCTGCACCTATTTATTAGAATGTAAGCTCTCTGGGCAGGAATTTTTTTCTTGTATTGTATTCTTTGTATAACAGTCTATTGTATGCTGGAAGAAAACCATTGTCTATGTATAGTAAAATATATTTTCGAGTGTAGGATCTATGTGCACAGACCTCTCTTCTATGCAACTCAGTAATAGAGTGTAAGCTTTGTGAGCAGAGAACAATTCCTATACTATGTATGGTAAAACTACAATAGAGTGTAAGTTCTGTCAGCATAGATCTTTCCACTCTGCACCTATTTATTAGAATGTAAGCTCTCTGGGCAGGATTTTTTTTCTTGTATTGTATTCTTTGTATAACAGTCTATTGTATGCTGTAAGAAAACCATTGTCTATGTATAGTAAAATATATTTTCGAGTGTAGGATCTTTGAGCACAGACCTCTCTTCTATGCAACTCATTATTAGAGTGTAAGCTTTGTGAACAGAGAACAATACCTATACTATGTATGGTAGAACTAAAATAGAGTTCTGTCAGCATAGATCTTTCCGCTCTACACCTATTTATTAGAATGTAAGCTCTCTGGGCAGGAATTTTTTTCTTGTATTGTATTCTTTGTATAACAGTCTATTGTATGCTGGAAGAAATCCATTGTCGATGTATAGTAAAATATATTTTCGAGTGTAGGATCTATGTGCACAGAACTCTCTTCTCTGCAACCCATTGGTAGAGTGTAAGCTTTGTGTGCAGAGAACAATACCTATACTATGTATGGTAAAACTAAAATAGAGTGTAAGTTCTGTCAGCATAGATCTTTCCGCTCTACACCTATTTATTAGAATGTAAGCTCTCTGGGCAGGAATTTTTTTCTTGTATTGTATTCTTTGTATAACAGTCTATTGTATGCTGGAAGAAAACCATTGTCGATGTATAGTAAAATATATTTTCGAGTGTAGGATCTATGTGCACAGACCTCTCTTCTCTGCAACCCATTAGTAGAGTGTAAGTTTTGTGTGCAGAGAACAATACCTATACTATGTATGGTAAAACTAAAATAGAGTGTAAGTTCTGTCAGCATAGATCTTTCCACTATGCACCTATTTATTAGAATGTAAGCTCTCTGGGCAGGATTTTTTTTCTTGTATTGTATTCTTTGTATAACAGTCTATTGTATGCTGGAAGAAAACCATTGTCTATGTATAGTAAAATATATTTTCGAGTGTAGGATCTATGAGCACAGACCTCTCTTCTCTGCAACTCTTTATTAGAGTGTAAGCTTTGTGAGCAGAGAACAATACCTATACTATGTATGGTAAAACTAAAATAGAGTGTAAGTTCTGTCAGCATAGATCTTTCCACTCTGCACCTATTTATTAGAATGTAAGCTCTCTGGGCAGGATTTTTTTTCTTGTATTGTATTGTTTTTAGAACAGTCTATTGTATGCTGTAAGAAAACCATTGTCTATGTATAGTTAAATATATTTTCGAGTGTAGGATCTATGAGCACAGACCTCTCTTCTATGCAACTCATTATTAGAGTGTAAGCTTTGTGAAAAGAGAACAATACTTATACTATGTATGGTAGAACTAAAATAGAGTTCTGTCAGCATAGATCTTTCCGCTCTACACCTATTTATTAGAATGTAAGCTCTCTGGGCAGGAATTTTTTTCTTGTATTGTATTCTTTGTATAACAGTCTATTGTATGCTGGAAGAAAACCATTGTCTATGTATAGTAAAATATATTTTCGAGTGTAGGATCTATGTGCACAGACCTCTCTTCTCTGCAACACATTAGTAGAGTGTAAGCTTTGTGAGCAGAGAACAATACCAATACTATGTATGGTAAAACTAAAATAGAGTGTAAGTTCTGTCAGCATAGATCTTTCCACTCTGCACCTATTTATTAGAATGTAAGCTGTCTGGGCAGGAATTTTTTTCTTGTATTGTATTCTTTGTATAACAGTCTATTGTATGCTGGAAGAAAACCATTGTCTAAGTATAGTAAAATATATTTTCGAGTGTAGGATCTATGTGCACAGACCTCTCTTCTATGCAACTCAGTAATAGAGTGTAAGCTTTGTGAGCAGAGAACAATTCCTATACTATGTATGGTAAAACTACAATAGAGTGTAAGTTCTGTCAGCATAGATCTTTCCACTCTGCACCTATTTATTAGAATGTAAGCTCTCTGGGCAGGATTTTTTTTCTTGTATTGTATTCTTTGTATAACAGTCTATTGTATGCTGTAAGAAAACCATTGTCTATGTATAGTAAAATATATTTTCGAGTGTAGGATCTATGAGCACAGACCTCTCTTCTATGCAACTCATTATTAGAGTGTAAGCTTTGTGAACAGAGAACAATACCTATACTATGTATGGTAGAATTAAAATAGAGTTCTGTCAGCATAGATCTTTCCGCTCTACACCTATTTATTAGAATGTAAGCTCTCTGGGCAGGAATTTTTTTCTTGTATTGTATTCTTTGTATAACAGTCTATTGTATGCTGGAAGAAAACCATTGTCTATGTATAGTAAAATATATTTTCGAGTGTAGGATCTATGTGCACAGACCTCTCTTCTCTGCAACACATTAGTAGAGTGTAAGCTTTGTGAGCAGAGAACAATACCAATACTATGTATGGTAAAACTAAAATAGAGTGTAAGTTCTGTCAGCATAGATCTTTCCACTCTGCACCTATTTATTAGAATGTAAGCTCTCTGGGCAGGAATTTTTTTCTTGTATTGTATTCTTTGTATAACAGTCTATTGTATGCTGGAAGAAAACCATTGTCTATGTATAGTAAAATATATTTTCGAGTGTAGGATCTATGTGCACAGACCTCTCTTCTATGCAACTCAGTAATAGAGTGTAAGCTTTGTGAGCAGAGAACAATTCCTATACTATGTATGGTAAAACTACAATAGAGTGTAAGTTCTGTCAGCATAGATCTTTCCACTCTGCACCTATTTATTAGAATGTAAGCTCTCTGGGCAGGATTTTTTTTCTTGTATTGTATTCTTTGTATAACAGTCTATTGTATGCTGTAAGAAAACCATTGTCTATGTATAGTAAAATATATTTTCGAGTGTAGGATCTATGAGCACAGACCTCTCTTCTATGCAACTCATTATTAGAGTGTAAGCTTTGTGAACAGAGAACAATACCTATACTATGTATGGTAGAACTAAAATAGAGTTCTGTCAGCATAGATCTTTCCGCTCTACACCTATTTATTAGAATGTAAGCTCTCTGGGCAGGAATTTTTTTCTTGTATTGTATTCTTTGTATAACAGTCTATTGTATGCTGGAATAAAACCATTGTCTATGTATAGTAAAATATATTTTCGAGTGTAGGATCTATGTGCACAGACCTCTCTTCTCTGCAACACATTAGTAGAGTGTAAGCTTTGTGAGCAGAGAACAATTCCTATACTATGTATGGTAAAACTACAATAGAGTGTAAGTTCTGTCAGCATAGATCTTTCCACTATGCACCTATTTATTAGAATGTAAGCTCTCTGGGCAGGATTTTTTTTCTTGTATTGTATTGTTTTTAGAACAGTCTATTGTATGCTGTAAGAAAACCATTGTCTATGTATAGTTAAATATATTTTCGAGTGTAGGATCTATGAGCACAGACCTCTCTTCTATGCAACTCATTATTAGAGTGTAAGCTTTGTGAAAAGAGAACAATACTTATACTATGTATGGTAGAACTAAAATAGAGTTCTGTCAGCATAGATCTTTCCGCTCTACACCTATTTATTAGAATGTAAGCTCTCTGGGCAGGAATTTTTTTCTTGTATTGTATTCTTTGTATAACAGTCTATTGTATGCTGGAAGAAAACCATTGTCTATGTATAGTAAAATATATTTTCGAGTGTAGGATCTATGTGCACAGACCTCTCTTCTCTGCAACACATTAGTAGAGTGTAAGCTTTGTGAGCAGAGAACAATTCCTATACTATGTATGGTAAAACTACAATAGAGTGTAAGTTCTGTCAGCATAGATCTTTCCACTCTGCACCTATTTATTAGAATGTAAGCTCTCTGGGCAGGATTTTTTTTCTTGTATTGTATTCTTTGTATAACAGTCTATTGTATGCTGTAAGAAAACCATTGTCTATGTATAGTAAAATATATTTTCGAGTGTAGGATCTATGAGCACAGACCTCTCTTCTATGCAACTTATTATTAGAGTGTAAGCTTTGTGAACAGAGAACAATACCTATACTATGTATGGTAGAACTAAAATAGAGTTCTGTCAGCATAGATCTTTCCGCTCTGCACCTATTTATTAGAATGTAAGCTCTCTGGGCAGGAATTTTTTTCTTGTATTGTATTCTTTGTATAACAGTCTATTGTATGCTGGAAGAAAACCATTGTCTATGTATAGTAAAATATATTTTCGAGTGTAGGATCTATGTGCACAGACCTCTCTTCTATGCAACTCAGTAATAGAGTGTAAGCTTTGTGAGCAGAGAACAATTCCTATACTATGTATGGTAAAACTACAATAGAGTGTAAGTTCTGTCAGCATAGATCTTTCCACTCTGCACCTATTTATTAGAATGTAAGCTCTCTGGGCAGGATTTTTTTTCTTGTATTGTATTCTTTGTATAACAGTCTATTGTATGCTGTAAGAAAACCATTGTCTATGTATAGTAAAATATATTTTCGAGTGTAGGATCTTTGAGCACAGACCTCTCTTCTATGCAACTCATTATTAGAGTGTAAGCTTTGTGAACAGAGAACAATACCTATACTATGTATGGTAGAACTAAAATAGAGTTCTGTCAGCATAGATCTTTCCGCTCTACACCTATTTATTAGAATGTAAGCTCTCTGGGCAGGAATTTTTTTCTTGTATTGTATTCTTTGTATAACAGTCTATTGTATGCTGGAAGAAATCCATTGTCGATGTATAGTAAAATATATTTTCGAGTGTAGGATCTATGTGCACAGAACTCTCTTCTCTGCAACCCATTGGTAGAGTGTAAGCTTTGTGTGCAGAGAACAATACCTATACTATGTATGGTAAAACTAAAATAGAGTGTAAGTTCTGTCAGCATAGATCTTTCCGCTCTACACCTATTTATTAGAATGTAAGCTCTCTGGGCAGGAATTTTTTTCTTGTATTGTATTCTTTGTATAACAGTCTATTGTATGCTGGAAGAAAACCATTGTCGATGTATAGTAAAATATATTTTCGAGTGTAGGATCTATGTGCACAGACCTCTCTTCTCTGCAACCCATTAGTAGAGTGTAAGTTTTGTGTGCAGAGAACAATACCTATACTATGTATGGTAAAACTAAAATAGAGTGTAAGTTCTGTCAGCATAGATCTTTCCACTATGCACCTATTTATTAGAATGTAAGCTCTCTGGGCAGGATTTTTTTTCTTGTATTGTATTCTTTGTATAACAGTCTATTGTATGCTGGAAGAAAACCATTGTCTATGTATAGTAAAATATATTTTCGAGTGTAGGATCTATGAGCACAGACCTCTCTTCTCTGCAACTCTTTATTAGAGTGTAAGCTTTGTGAGCAGAGAACAATACCTATACTATGTATGGTAAAACTAAAATAGAGTGTAAGTTCTGTCAGCATAGATCTTTCCACTCTGCACCTATTTATTAGAATGTAAGCTCTCTGGGCAGGATTTTTTTTCTTGTATTGTATTGTTTTTAGAACAGTCTATTGTATGCTGTAAGAAAACCATTGTCTATGTATAGTTAAATATATTTTCGAGTGTAGGATCTATGAGCACAGACCTCTCTTCTATGCAACTCATTATTAGAGTGTAAGCTTTGTGAAAAGAGAACAATACTTATACTATGTATGGTAGAACTAAAATAGAGTTCTGTCAGCATAGATCTTTCCGCTCTACACCTATTTATTAGAATGTAAGCTCTCTGGGCAGGAATTTTTTTCTTGTATTGTATTCTTTGTATAACAGTCTATTGTATGCTGGAAGAAAACCATTGTCTATGTATAGTAAAATATATTTTCGAGTGTAGGATCTATGTGCACAGACCTCTCTTCTCTGCAACACATTAGTAGAGTGTAAGCTTTGTGAGCAGAGAACAATACCAATACTATGTATGGTAAAACTAAAATAGAGTGTAAGTTCTGTCAGCATAGATCTTTCCACTCTGCACCTATTTATTAGAATGTAAGCTCTCTGGGCAGGAATTTTTTTCTTGTATTGTATTCTTTGTATAACAGTCTATTGTATGCTGGAAGAAAACCATTGTCTATGTATAGTAAAATATATTTTCGAGTGTAGGATCTATGTGCACAGACCTCTCTTCTATGCAACTCAGTAATAGAGTGTAAGCTTTGTGAGCAGAGAACAATTCCTATACTATGTATGGTAAAACTACAATAGAGTGTAAGTTCTGTCAGCATAGATCTTTCCACTCTGCACCTATTTATTAGAATGTAAGCTCTCTGGGCAGGATTTTTTTTCTTGTATTGTATTCTTTGTATAACAGTCTATTGTATGCTGTAAGAAAACCATTGTCTATGTATAGTAAAATATATTTTCGAGTGTAGGATCTATGAGCACAGACCTCTCTTCTATGCAACTCATTATTAGAGTGTAAGCTTTGTGAACAGAGAACAATACCTATACTATGTATGGTAGAACTAAAATAGAGTTCTGTCAGCATAGATCTTTCCGCTCTACACCTATTTATTAGAATGTAAGCTCTCTGGGCAGGAATTTTTTTCTTGTATTGTATTCTTTGTATAACAGTCTATTGTATGCTGGAAGAAAACCATTGTCTATGTATAGTAAAATATATTTTCGAGTGTAGGATCTATGTGCACAGACCTCTCTTCTCTGCAACACATTAGTAGAGTGTAAGCTTTGTGAGCAGAGAACAATTCCTATACTATGTATGGTAAAACTACAATAGAGTGTAAGTTCTGTCAGCATAGATCTTTCCACTATGCACCTATTTATTAGAATGTAAGCTCTCTGGGCAGGATTTTTTTTCTTGTATTGTATTGTTTTTAGAACAGTCTATTGTATGCTGTAAGAAAACCATTGTCTATGTATAGTTAAATATATTTTCGAGTGTAGGATCTATGAGCACAGACCTCTCTTCTATGCAACTCATTATTAGAGTGTAAGCTTTGTGAAAAGAGAACAATACTTATACTATGTATGGTAGAACTAAAATAGAGTTCTGTCAGCATAGATCTTTCCGCTCTACACCTATTTATTAGAATGTAAGCTCTCTGGGCAGGAATTTTTTTCTTGTATTGTATTCTTTGTATAACAGTCTATTGTATGCTGGAAGAAAACCATTGTCTATGTATAGTAAAATATATTTTCGAGTGTAGGATCTATGTGCACAGACCTCTCTTCTCTGCAACACATTAGTAGAGTGTAAGCTTTGTGAGCAGAGAACAATTCCTATACTATGTATGGTAAAACTACAATAGAGTGTAAGTTCTGTCAGCATAGATCTTTCCACTCTGCACCTATTTATTAGAATGTAAGCTCTCTGGGCAGGATTTTTTTTCTTGTATTGTATTCTTTGTATAACAGTCTATTGTATGCTGTAAGAAAACCATTGTCTATGTATAGTAAAATATATTTTCGAGTGTAGGATCTATGAGCACAGACCTCTCTTCTATGCAACTTATTATTAGAGTGTAAGCTTTGTGAACAGAGAACAATACCTATACTATGTATGGTAGAACTAAAATAGAGTTCTGTCAGCATAGATCTTTCCGCTCTACACCTATTTATTAGAATGTAAGCTCTCTGGGCAGGAATTTTTTTCTTGTAATGTATTCTTTGTATAACAGTCTATTGTATGCTGGAAGAAAACCATTGTCTATTTATAGTAAAATATATTTTCGAGTGTAGGATCTATGTGCACAGACCTCTCTTCTCTGCAACCCATTAGTAGAGTGTAAGCTTTGTGTGCAGAGAACAATACCTATACTATGTATGGTAAAACTAAAATAGAGTGTAAGTTCTGTCAGCATAGATCTTTCCACTATGCACCTATTTATTAGAATGTAAGCTCTCTGGGCAGGAATTTTTTTCTTGTATTGTATTCTTTGTATAACAGTCTATTGTATGCTGGAAGAAAACCATTGTCGATGTATAGTAAAATATATTTTCGAGTGTAGGATCTATGTGCACAGACCTCTCTTCTATGCAACTCATTATTAGAGTGTAAGCTTTGTGAAAAGAGAACAATACTTATACTATGTATGGTAGAACTAAAATAGAGTTCTGTCAGCATAGATCTTTCCGCTCTACACCTATTTATTAGAATGTAAGCTCTCTGGGCAGGAATTTTTTTCTTGTATTGTATTCTTTGTATAACAGTCTATTGTATGCTGGAAGAAAACCATTGTCTATGTATAGTAAAATATATTTTCGAGTGTAGGATCTATGAGCACAGACCTCTCTTCTCTGCAACTCTTTATTAGAGTGTAAGCTTTGTGAGCAGAGAACAATACCTATACTATGTATGGTAAAACTAAAATAGAGTGTAAGTTCTGTCAGCATAGATCTTTCCACTCTGCACCTATTTATTAGAATGTAAGCTCTCTGGGCAGGATCTTTTTTCTTCTATTGTATTCTTTGTATAACAGTCTATTGTATGCTGTAAGAAAACCATTGTCTATGTATAGTAAAATATATTTTCGAGTGTAGGATCTATGAGCACAGACCTCTCTTCTCTGCAACCCATTAGTAGAGTGTAAGCTTTGTGTGCAGAGAACAATACCTATACTATGTATGGTAAAACTAAAATAGAGTGTAAGTTCTGTCAGCATAGATCTTTCCACTATGCACCTATTTATTAGAATGTAAGCTCTCTGGGCAGGATTTTTTTTCTTGTATTGTGTTCTTTGTATAACAGTCTATTGTATGCTGGAAGAAAACCATTGTCTATGTATAGTAAAATATATTTTCGAGTGTAGGATCTATGAGCACAGACCTCTCTTCTCTGCAACTCTTTATTAGAGTGTAAGCTTTGTGAGCAGAGAACAATACCTATACTATGTATGGTAAAACTAAAATAGAGTGTAAGTTCTGTCAGCATAGATCTTTCCACTCTGCACCTATTTATTAGAATGTAAGCTCTCTGGGCAGGATTTTTTTTCTTGTATTGTGTTCTTTGTATAACAGTCTATTGTATGCTGGAAGAAAACCATTGTCTATGTATAGTAAAATATATTTTCGAGTGTAGGATCTATGAGCACAGACCTCTCTTCTCTGCAACTCTTTATTAGAGTGTAAGCTTTGTGAGCAGAGAACAATACCTATACTATGTATGGTAAAACTAAAATAGAGTGTAAGTTCTGTCAGCATAGATCTTTCCACTCTGCACCTATTTATTAGAATGTAAGCTCTCTGGGCAGGATTTTTTTTCTTGTATTGTATTGTTTTTAGAACAGTCTATTGTATGCTGGAAGAAAACCATTGTCTATGTATAGTAAAATATATTTTCGAGTGTAGGATCTATGAGCACAGACCTCTCTTCTCTGCAACTCTTTATTAGAGTGTAAGCTTTGTGTGCAGAGAACAATACCTATACTATGTATGGTAAAACTAAAATAGAGTGTAAGTTCTGTCAGCATAGATCTTTCCGCTCTACACCTATTTATTAGAATGTAAGCTCTCTGGGCAGGAATTTTTTTCTTGTATTGTATTCTTTGTATAACAGTCTATTGTATGCTGGAAGAAAACCATTGTCGATGTATAGTAAAATATATTTTCGAGTGTAGGATCTATGTGCACAGACCTCTCTTCTCTGCAACACATTAGTAGAGTGTAAGCTTTGTGTGCAGAGAACAATACCTATACTATGTATGGTAAAACTAAAATAGAGTGTAAGTTCTGTCAGCATAGATCTTTCCACTATGCACCTATTTATTAGAATGTAAGCTCTCTGGGCAGGATTTTTTTTCTTGTATTGTATTCTTTGTATAACAGTCTATTGTATGCTGGAAGAAAACCATTGTCTATGTATAGTAAAATATATTTTCGAGTGTAGGATCTATGAGCACAGACCTCTCTTCTCTGCAACTCTTTATTAGAGTGTAAGCTTTGTGAGCAGAGAACAATACCTATACTATGTATGGTAAAACTAAAATAGAGTGTAAGTTCTGTCAGCATAGATCTTTCCACTCTGCACCTATTTATTAGAATGTAAGCTCTCTGGGCAGGATTTTTTTTCTTGTATTGTATTGTTTTTAGAACAGTCTATTGTATGCTGTAAGAAAACCATTGTCTATGTATAGTAAAATATATTTTCGAGTGTAGGATCTATGAGCACAGAACTCTCTTCTATGCAACTCATTATTAGAGTGTAAGCTTTGTGAAAAGAGAACAATACTTATACTATGTATGGTAGAACTAAAATAGAGTTCTGTCAGCATAGATCTTTCCGCTCTACACCTATTTATTAGAATGTAAGCTCTCTGGGCAGGAATTTTTTTCTTGTATTGTATTCTTTGTATAACAGTCTATTGTATGCTGGAAGAAAACCATTGTCTATGTATAGTAAAATATATTTTCGAGTGTAGGATCTATGTGCACAGACCTCTCTTCTCTGCAACACATTAGTAGAGTGTAAGCTTTGTGAGCAGAGAACAATACCAATACTATGTATGGTAAAACTAAAATAGAGTGTAAGTTCTGTCAGCATAGATCTTTCCACTCTGCACCTATTTATTAGAATGTAAGCTCTCTGGGCAGGATTTTTTTTCTTGTATTGTATTCTTTGTATAACAGTCTACTGTATGCTGTAAGAAAACCATTGTCTATGTATAGTAAAATATATTTTCGAGTGTAGGATCTATGAGCACAGACCTCTCTTCTATGCAACTCATTATTAGAGTGTAAGCTTTGTGAACAGAGAACAATACCTATACTATGTATGGTAGAACTAAAATAGAGTTCTGTCAGCATAGATCTTTCCGCTCTACACCTATTTATTAGAATGTAAGCTCTCTGGGCAGGAATTTTTTTCTTGTATTGTATTCTTTGTATAACAGTCTATTGTATGCTGGAAGAAAACCATTGTCGATGTATAGTAAAATATATTTTCGAGTGTAGGATCTATGTGCACAGACCTCTCTTCTCTGCAACCCATTAGTAGAGTGTAAGCTTTGTGAAAAGAGAACAATACTTATACTATGTATGGTAGAACTAAAATAGAGTTCTGTCAGCATAGATCTTTCCGCTCTACACCTATTTATTAGATTGTAAGCTCTCTGGGCAGGAATTTTTTTCTTGTATTGTATTCTTTGTATAACAGTCTATTGTATGCTGGAAGAAAAACATTGTCTATGTATAGTAAAATATATTTTTGAGTGTAGGATCTATGTGCACAGACCTCTCTTCTCTGCAACACATTAGTAGAGTGTAAGCTTTGTGAGCAGAGAACAATACCTATACTATGTATGGTAAAACTAAAATAGAGTGTAAGTTCTGTCAGCATAGATCTTTCCACTCTGCACCTATTTATTAGAATGTAAGCTCTCTGGGCAGGAATTTTTTTCTTGTATTGTATTCTTTGTATAACAGTCTATTGTATGCTGGAAGAAAACCATTGTCTATGTATAGTAAAATATATTTTCGAGTGTAGGATCTATGTGCACAGACCTCTCTTCTCTGCAACACATTAGTAGAGTGTAAGCTTTGTGAGCAGAGAACAATACCAATACTATGTATGGTAAAACTAAAATAGAGTGTAAGTTCTGTCAGCATAGATCTTTCCACTCTGCACCTATTTATTAGAATGTAAGCTCTCTGGGCAGGAATTTTTTTCTTGTATTGTATTCTTTGTATAACAGTCTATTGTATGCTGGAAGAAAACCATTGTCTATGTATAGTAAAATATATTTTCGAGTGTAGGATCAATGAGCACAGACCTCTCTTCTATGCAACTCATTATTAGAGTGTAAGCTTTGTGAACAGAGAACAATACCTATACTATGTATGGTAGAACTAAAATACAGTTCTGTCAGCATAGATCTTTCCGCTCTACACCTATTTATTAGAATGTAAGCTCTCTGGGCAGGAATTTTTTTCTTGTATTGTATTCTTTGTATAACAGTCTATTGTATGCTGGAAGAAAACCATTGTCGATGTATAGTAAAATATATTTTCGAGTGTAGGATCTATGTGCACAGACATCTCTTCTCTGCAACACATTAGTAGAGTGTAAGCTTTGTGAGCAGAGAACAATACCTATACTATGTATGGTAGAACTAAAATAGAGTTCTGTCAGCATAGATCTTTCCACTATGCACCTAT
Source organism: Pelobates fuscus (assembly GCF_036172605.1). NCBI lineage: Eukaryota > Metazoa > Chordata > Amphibia > Anura > Pelobatidae > Pelobates > Pelobates fuscus. Next base: position 81,173,868 of record NC_086327.1, on the reverse strand, counting down.
TTATTAGAATGTAAGCTCTCTGGGCAGGATTTTGTTTCTTGTATTGTATTCTTTGTATAACAGTCTATTGTATGCTGGAAGAAAACCATTGTCTCTGTATAGTAAAATATATTTTCGAGTGTAGGATCTATGAGCACAGACCTCTCTTCTCTGCAACTCTTTATTAGAGTGTAAGCTTTGTGAGCAGAGAACAATACCTATACTATTTATGGTAAAACTAAAATGGAGTGTAAGTTCTGTCAGCATAGATCTTTCCACTATGCACCTATTTATTAGAATGTAAGCTCTCTGGGGAGGATTTTTTTTTCTTGTATTGTATTCTTTGTATAACAGTCTATTGTATGCTGGAAGAAAACCATTGTCTATGTATAGTAAAATATATTTTCGAAAGTAGGATCTATGAGCACAGACCTCTCTTCTCAGCAACTCTTTATTAGAGTGTAAGCTTTGTGAGCAGAGAACAATACCTATACTATGTATGGTGAAACTAAAATAGAGTGTAAGTTCTGTCAGCATAGATCTTTCCACTCTGCACCTATTTATTAGAATGTAAGCTCTCTGGGCAGGACTTTTTTTCTTGTATTGTATTCTTTGTATAACAGTCTATTGTATGCTGTAAGAAAACCATTGTCTATGTATAGTAAAATATATTTTCGAGTGTAGGATCTATGAGCACAGACCTCTCTTCTATGCAACTCATTATTAGAGTGTAAGCTTTGTGAACAGAGAACAATACCTATACTATGTATGGTAGAGCTAAAATAGAGTTCTGTCAGCATAGATCTTTCCGCTCTACACCTATTTATTAGAATGTAAGCTCTCTGGGCAGGAATTTTTTTCTTGTATTGTATTCTTTGTATAACAGTCTATTGTATGCTGGAAGAAAACCATTGTCGATGTATAGTAAAATATATTTTCGAGTGTAGGATCTATGTGCACAGACCTCTCTTCTCTGCAACCCATTAGTAGAGTGTAAGCTTTGTGTGCAGAGAACAATACCTATACTATGTATGGTAAAACTAAAATAGAGTGTAAGTTCTGTCAGCATAGATCTTTCCGCTCTACACCTATTTATTAGAATGTAAGCTCTCTGGGCAGGAATTTTTTTCTTGTATTGTATTCTTTGTATAACAGTCTATTGTATGCTGGAAGAAAACCATTGTCGATGTATAGTAAAATATATTTTCGAGTGTAGGATCTATGTGCACAGACCTCTCTTCTCTGCAACCCATTAGTAGAGTGTAAGCTTTGTGTGCAGAGAACAATACCTATACTATGTATGGTAAAACTAAAATAGAGTGTAAGTTCTGTCAGCATAGATCTTTCCACTATGCACCTATTTATTAGAATGTAAGCTCTCTGGGCAGGATTTTTTTTCTTGTATTGTATTCTTTGTATAACAGTCTATTGTATGCTGGAAGAAAACCATTGTCTATGTATAGTAAAATATATTTTCGAGTGTAGGATCTATGAGCACAGACCTCTCTTCTATGCAACTCATTATTAGAGTGTAAGCTTTGTGAAAAGAGAACAATACCTATACTATGTATGGTAAAACTAAAATAGAGTGTAAGTTCTGTCAGCATAGATCTTTCCACTCTGCACCTATTTATTAGAATGTAAGCTCTCTGGGCAGGATTTTTTTTCTTGTATTGTATTGTTTTTAGAACAGTCTATTGTATGCTGTAAGAAAACCATTGTCTATGTATAGTTAAATATATTTTCGAGTGTAGGATCTTTGAGCACAGACCTCTCTTCTATGCAACTCATTATTAGAGTGTAAGCTTTGTGAAAAGAGAACAATACTTATACTATGTATGGTAGAACTAAAATAGAGTTCTGTCAGCATAGATCTTTCCGCTCTACACCTATTTATTAGAATGTAAGCTCTCTGGGCAGGAATTTTTTTCTTGTATTGTATTCTTTGTATAACAGTCTATTGTATGCTGGAAGAAAACCATTGTCTATGTATAGTAAAATATATTTTCGAGTGTAGGATCTATGTGCACAGACCTCTCTTCTCTGCAACACATTAGTAGAGTGTAAGCTTTGTGAGCAGAGAACAATACCAATACTATGTATGGTAAAACTAAAATAGAGTGTAAGTTCTGTCAGCATAGATCTTTCCACTCTGCACCTATTTATTAGAATGTAAGCTCTCTGGGCAGGAATTTTTTTCTTGTATTGTATTCTTTGTATAACAGTCTATTGTATGCTGGAAGAAAACCATTGTCTATGTATAGTAAAATATATTTTCGAGTGTGGGATCTATGTGCACAGACCTCTCTTCTATGCAACTCAGTAATAGAGTGTAAGCTTTGTGAGCAGAGAACAATTCCTATACTATGTATGGTAAAACTACAATAGAGTGTAAGTTCTGTCAGCATAGATCTTTCCACTCTGCACCTATTTATTAGAATGTAAGCTCTCTGGGCAGGATTTTTTTTCTTGTATTGTATTCTTTGTATAACAGTCTACTGTATGCTGTAAGAAAACCATTGTCTATGTATAGTAAAATATATTTTCGAGTGTAGGATCTATGAGCACAGACCTCTCTTCTATGCAACTCATTATTAGAGTGTAAGCTTTGTGAACAGAGAACAATACCTATACTATGTATGGTAGAACTAAAATAGAGTTCTGTCAGCATAGATCTTTCCGCTCTACACCTATTTATTAGAATGTAAGCTCTCTGGGCAGGAATTTTTTTCTTGTATTGTATTCTTTGTATAACAGTCTATTGTATGCTGGAAGAAAACCATTGTCGATGTATAGTAAAATATATTTTCGAGTGTAGGATCTATGTGCACAGACCTCTCTTCTCTGCAACCCATTAGTAGAGTGTAAGCTTTGTGTGCAGAGAACAATACCTATACTATGTATGGTAAAACTAAAATAGAGTGTAAGTTCTGTCAGCATAGATCTTTCCACTATGCACCTATTTATTAGAATGTAAGCTCTCTGGGCAGGATTTTTTTTCTTGTATTGTATTCTTTGTATAACAGTCTATTGTATGCTGGAAGAAAACCATTGTCTATGTATAGTAAAATATATTTTCGAGTGTAGGATCTATGAGCACAGACCTCTCTTCTCTGCAACTCTTTATTAGAGTGTAAGCTTTGTGAGCAGAGAACAATACCTATACTATGTATGGTAAAACTAAAATAGAGTGTAAGTTCTGTCAGCATAGATCTTTCCACTCTGCACCTATTTATTAGAATGTAAGCTCTCTGGGCAGGATTTTTTTTCTTGTATTGTATTGTTTTTAGAACAGTCTATTGTATGCTGTAAGAAAACCATTTTCTATGTATAGTTAAATATATTTTCGAGTGTAGGATCTATGAACACAGACCTCTCTTCTATGCAACTCATTATTAGAGTGTAAGCTTTGTGAAAAGAGAACAATACTTATACTATGTATGGTAGAACTAAAATAGAGTTCTGTCAGCATAGATCTTTCCGCTCTACACCTATTTATTAGAATGTAAGCTCTCTGGGCAGGAATTTTTTTCTTGTATTGTATTATTTGTATAACAGTCTATTGTATGCTGTAAGAAAACCATTGTCTATGTATAGTAAAATATATTTTCGAGTGTAGGATCTATGAGCACAGACCTCTCTTCTATGCAACTCATTATTAGAGTGTAAGCTTTGTGAACAGAGAACAATACCTATACTATGTATAGTAGAACTAAAATAGAGTTCTGTCAGCATAGATCTTTCCGCTCTACACCTATTTATTAGAATGTAAGCTCTTTGGGCAGGAATGTTTTTCTTGTATTGTATTCTTTGTATAACAGTCTATTGTATGCTGGAAGAAAACCATTGTCGATGTATAGTAAAATATATTTTCGAGTGTAGGATCTATGTGCACAGACCTCTCTTCTCTGCAACCCATTAGTAGAGTGTAAGCTTTGTGTGCAGAGAACAATACCTATACTATGTATGGTAAAACTAAAATAGAGTGTAAGTTCTGTCAGCATAGATCTTTCCACTATGCACCTATTTATTAGAATGTAAGCTCTCTGGGCAGGATTTTTTTTCTTGTATTGTGTTCTTTGTATAACAGTCTATTGTATGCTGGAAGAAAACCATTGTCTATGTATAGTAAAATATATTTTCGAGTGTAGGATCTATGAGCACAGACCTCTCTTCTCTGCAACTCTTTATTAGAGTGTAAGCTTTGTGAGCAGAGAACAATACCTATACTATGTATGGTAGAACTAAAATAGAGTTCTGTCAGCATAGATCTTTCCGCTCTACACCTATTTATTAGAATGTAAGCTCTCTGGGCAGGAATTTTTTTCTTGTATTGTATTCTTTGTATAACAGTCTATTGTATGCTGGAAGAAAACCATTGTCTATGTATAGTAAAATATATTTTCGAGTGTAGGATCTATGTGCACAGACCTCTCTTCTCTGCAACACATTAGTAGAGTGTAAGCTTTGTGAGCAGAGAACATTACCTATACTATGTATGGTAAAACTAAAATAGAGTGTAAGTTCTGTCAGCATAGATCTTTCCACTCTGCACCTATTTATTAGAATGTAAGCTCTCTGGGCAGGAATTTTTTTCTTGTATTGTATTCTTTGTATAACAGTCTATTGTATGCTGGAAGAAAACCATTGTCTATGTATAGTAAAATATATTTTCGAGTGTAGGATCTATGAGCACAGACCTCTCTTCTCTGCAACTCTTTATTAGAGTGTAAGCTTTGTGAGCAGAGAACAATACCTATACTATTTATGGTAAAACTAAAATGGAGTGTAAGTTCTGTCAGCATAGATCTTTCCACTATGCACCTATTTATTAGAATGTAAGCTCTCTGGGGAGGATTTTTTTTTCTTGTATTGTATTCTTTGTATAACAGTCTATTGTATGCTGGAAGAAAACCATTGTCTATGTATAGTAAAATATATTTTCGAGTGTAGGATCTATGAGCACAGACCTCTCTTCTCTGCAACTCTTTATTAGAGTGTAAGCTTTGTGAGCAGAGAACAATACCTATACTATGTATGGTGAAACTAAAATAGAGTGTAAGTTCTGTCAGCATAGATCTTTCCACTCTGCACCTATTTATTAGAATGTAAGCTCTCTGGGCAGGACTTTTTTTCTTGTATTGTATTCTTTGTATAACAGTCTATTGTATGCTGGAAGAAAACCATTGTCTATGTATAGTAAAATATATTTTCGAGTGTAGGATCTATGTGCACAGACCTCTCTTCTATGCAACTCATTAATAGAGTGTAAGCTTTGTGAGCAGAGAACAATTCCTATACTATGTATGGTAAAACTACAATAGAGTGTAAGTTCTGTCAGCATAGATCTTTCCACTATGCACCTATTTATTGGAATGTAAGCTCTCTGGGCAGGAATTTTTTTCTTGTATTGTATTCTTTGTATAACAGTCTATTGTATGCTGGAAGAAAACCATTGTCTATGTATAGTAAAATATATTTTCGAGTGTAGGATCTATGAGCACAGACCTCTCTTCTATGCAACTCATTATTAGAGTGTAAGCTTTGTGAACAGAGAACAATACCTATACTATGTATGGTAGAACTAAAATACAGTTCTGTCAGCATAGATCTTTCCGCTCTACACCTATTTATTAGAATGTAAGCTCTCTGGGCAGGAATTTTTTTCTTGTATTGTATTCTTTGTATAACAGTCTATTGTATGCTGGAAGAAAACCATTGTCGATGTATAGTAAAATATATTTTCGAGTGTAGGATCTATGAGCACAGACCTCTCTTCTCTGCAACTCTTTATTAGAGTGTAAGCTTTGTGAGCAGAGAACAATACCTATACTATTTATGGTAAAACTAAAATGGAGTGTAAGTTCTGTCAGCATAGATCTTTCCACTATGCACCTATTTATTAGAATGTAAGCTCTCTGGGGAGGATTTTTTTTTCTTGTATTGTATTCTTTGTATAACAGTCTATTGTATGCTGGAAGAAAACCATTGTCTATGTATAGTAAAATATATTTTCGAGTGTAGGATCTATGAGCACAGACCTCTCTTCTCTGCAACTCTTTATTAGAGTGTAAGCTTTGTGAGCAGAGAACAATACCTATACTATGTATGGTGAAACTAAAATAGAGTGTAAGTTCTGTCAGCATAGATCTTTCCACTCTGCACCTATTTATTAGAATGTAAGCTCTCTGGGCAGGACTTTTTTTCTTGTATTGTATTCTTTGTATAACAGTCTATTGTATGCTGGAAGAAAACCATTGTCTATGTATAGTTAAATATATTTTCGAGTGTAGGATCTTTGAGCACAGACCTCTCTTCTATGCAACTCATTATTAGAGTGTAAGCTTTGTGAAAAGAGAACAATACTTATACTATGTATGGTAGAACTAAAATAGAGTTCTGTCAGCATAGATCTTTCCGCTCTACACCTATTTATTAGAATGTAAGCTCTCTGGGCAGGAATTTTTTTCTTGTATTGTATTCTTTGTATAACAGTCTATTGTATGCTGGAAGAAAACCATTGTCTATGTATAGTAAAATATATTTTCGAGTGTAGGATCTATGTGCACAGACCTCTCTTCTCTGCAACACATTAGTAGAGTGTAAGCTTTGTGAGCAGAGAACAATACCAATACTATGTATGGTAAAACTAAAATAGAGTGTAAGTTCTGTCAGCATAGATCTTTCCACTCTGCACCTATTTATTAGAATGTAAGCTCTCTGGGCAGGAATTTTTTTCTTGTATTGTATTCTTTGTATAACAGTCTATTGTATGCTGGAAGAAAACCATTGTCTATGTATAGTAAAATATATTTTCGAGTGTGGGATCTATGTGCACAGACCTCTCTTCTATGCAACTCAGTAATAGAGTGTAAGCTTTGTGAGCAGAGAACAATTCCTATACTATGTATGGTAAAACTACAATAGAGTGTAAGTTCTGTCAGCATAGATCTTTCCACTCTGCACCTATTTATTAGAATGTAAGCTCTCTGGGCAGGATTTTTTTTCTTGTATTGTATTCTTTGTATAACAGTCTACTGTATGCTGTAAGAAAACCATTGTCTATGTATAGTAAAATATATTTTCGAGTGTAGGATCTATGAGCACAGACCTCTCTTCTATGCAACTCATTATTAGAGTGTAAGCTTTGTGAACAGAGAACAATACCTATACTATGTATGGTAGAACTAAAATAGAGTTCTGTCAGCATAGATCTTTCCGCTCTACACCTATTTATTAGAATGTAAGCTCTCTGGGCAGGAATTTTTTTCTTGTATTGTATTCTTTGTATAACAGTCTATTGTATGCTGGAAGAAAACCATTGTCGATGTATAGTAAAATATATTTTCGAGTGTAGGATCTATGTGCACAGACCTCTCTTCTCTGCAACCCATTAGTAGAGTGTAAGCTTTGTGTGCAGAGAACAATACCTATACTATGTATGGTAAAACTAAAATAGAGTGTAAGTTCTGTCAGCATAGATCTTTCCACTATGCACCTATTTATTAGAATGTAAGCTCTCTGGGCAGGATTTTTTTTCTTGTATTGTATTCTTTGTATAACAGTCTATTGTATGCTGGAAGAAAACCATTGTCTATGTATAGTAAAATATATTTTCGAGTGTAGGATCTATGAGCACAGACCTCTCTTCTCTGCAACTCTTTATTAGAGTGTAAGCTTTGTGAGCAGAGAACAATACCTATACTATGTATGGTAAAACTAAAATAGAGTGTAAGTTCTGTCAGCATAGATCTTTCCACTCTGCACCTATTTATTAGAATGTAAGCTCTCTGGGCAGGATTTTTTTTCTTGTATTGTATTGTTTTTAGAACAGTCTATTGTATGCTGTAAGAAAACCATTTTCTATGTATAGTTAAATATATTTTCGAGTGTAGGATCTATGAACACAGACCTCTCTTCTATGCAACTCATTATTAGAGTGTAAGCTTTGTGAAAAGAGAACAATACTTATACTATGTATGGTAGAACTAAAATAGAGTTCTGTCAGCATAGATCTTTCCGCTCTACACCTATTTATTAGAATGTAAGCTCTCTGGGCAGGAATTTTTTTCTTGTATTGTATTATTTGTATAACAGTCTATTGTATGCTGTAAGAAAACCATTGTCTATGTATAGTAAAATATATTTTCGAGTGTAGGATCTATGAGCACAGACCTCTCTTCTATGCAACTCATTATTAGAGTGTAAGCTTTGTGAACAGAGAACAATACCTATACTATGTATAGTAGAACTAAAATAGAGTTCTGTCAGCATAGATCTTTCCGCTCTACACCTATTTATTAGAATGTAAGCTCTTTGGGCAGGAATGTTTTTCTTGTATTGTATTCTTTGTATAACAGTCTATTGTATGCTGGAAGAAAACCATTGTCGATGTATAGTAAAATATATTTTCGAGTGTAGGATCTATGTGCACAGACCTCTCTTCTCTGCAACCCATTAGTAGAGTGTAAGCTTTGTGTGCAGAGAACAATACCTATACTATGTATGGTAAAACTAAAATAGAGTGTAAGTTCTGTCAGCATAGATCTTTCCACTATGCACCTATTTATTAGAATGTAAGCTCTCTGGGCAGGATTTTTTTTCTTGTATTGTGTTCTTTGTATAACAGTCTATTGTATGCTGGAAGAAAACCATTGTCTATGTATAGTAAAATATATTTTCGAGTGTAGGATCTATGAGCACAGACCTCTCTTCTCTGCAACTCTTTATTAGAGTGTAAGCTTTGTGAGCAGAGAACAATACCTATACTATGTATGGTAGAACTAAAATAGAGTTCTGTCAGCATAGATCTTTCCGCTCTACACCTATTTATTAGAATGTAAGCTCTCTGGGCAGGAATTTTTTTCTTGTATTGTATTCTTTGTATAACAGTCTATTGTATGCTGGAAGAAAACCATTGTCTATGTATAGTAAAATATATTTTCGAGTGTAGGATCTATGTGCACAGACCTCTCTTCTCTGCAACACATTAGTAGAGTGTAAGCTTTGTGAGCAGAGAACATTACCTATACTATGTATGGTAAAACTAAAATAGAGTGTAAGTTCTGTCAGCATAGATCTTTCCACTCTGCACCTATTTATTAGAATGTAAGCTCTCTGGGCAGGAATTTTTTTCTTGTATTGTATTCTTTGTATAACAGTCTATTGTATGCTGGAAGAAAACCATTGTCTATGTATAGTAAAATATATTTTCGAGTGTAGGATCTATGAGCACAGACCTCTCTTCTCTGCAACTCTTTATTAGAGTGTAAGCTTTGTGAGCAGAGAACAATACCTATACTATTTATGGTAAAACTAAAATGGAGTGTAAGTTCTGTCAGCATAGATCTTTCCACTATGCACCTATTTATTAGAATGTAAGCTCTCTGGGGAGGATTTTTTTTTCTTGTATTGTATTCTTTGTATAACAGTCTATTGTATGCTGGAAGAAAACCATTGTCTATGTATAGTAAAATATATTTTCGAGTGTAGGATCTATGAGCACAGACCTCTCTTCTCTGCAACTCTTTATTAGAGTGTAAGCTTTGTGAGCAGAGAACAATACCTATACTATGTATGGTGAAACTAAAATAGAGTGTAAGTTCTGTCAGCATAGATCTTTCCACTCTGCACCTATTTATTAGAATGTAAGCTCTCTGGGCAGGACTTTTTTTCTTGTATTGTATTCTTTGTATAACAGTCTATTGTATGCTGGAAGAAAACCATTGTCTATGTATAGTAAAATATATTTTCGAGTGTAGGATCTATGTGCACAGACCTCTCTTCTATGCAACTCATTAATAGAGTGTAAGCTTTGTGAGCAGAGAACAATTCCTATACTATGTATGGTAAAACTACAATAGAGTGTAAGTTCTGTCAGCATAGATCTTTCCACTATGCACCTATTTATTGGAATGTAAGCTCTCTGGGCAGGAATTTTTTTCTTGTATTGTATTCTTTGTATAACAGTCTATTGTATGCTGGAAGAAAACCATTGTCTATGTATAGTAAAATATATTTTCGAGTGTAGGATCTATGAGCACAGACCTCTCTTCTATGCAACTCATTATTAGAGTGTAAGCTTTGTGAACAGAGAACAATACCTATACTATGTATGGTAGAACTAAAATACAGTTCTGTCAGCATAGATCTTTCCGCTCTACACCTATTTATTAGAATGTAAGCTCTCTGGGCAGGAATTTTTTTCTTGTATTGTATTCTTTGTATAACAGTCTATTGTATGCTGGAAGAAAACCATTGTCGATGTATAGTAAAATATATTTTCGAGTGTAGGATCTATGAGCACAGACCTCTCTTCTCTGCAACTCTTTATTAGAGTGTAAGCTTTGTGAGCAGAGAACAATACCTATACTATTTATGGTAAAACTAAAATGGAGTGTAAGTTCTGTCAGCATAGATCTTTCCACTATGCACCTATTTATTAGAATGTAAGCTCTCTGGGGAGGATTTTTTTTTCTTGTATTGTATTCTTTGTATAACAGTCTATTGTATGCTGGAAGAAAACCATTGTCTATGTATAGTAAAATATATTTTCGAGTGTAGGATCTATGAGCACAGACCTCTCTTCTCTGCAACTCTTTATTAGAGTGTAAGCTTTGTGAGCAGAGAACAATACCTATACTATGTATGGTGAAACTAAAATAGAGTGTAAGTTCTGTCAGCATAGATCTTTCCACTCTGCACCTATTTATTAGAATGTAAGCTCTCTGGGCAGGACTTTTTTTCTTGTATTGTATTCTTTGTATAACAGTCTATTGTATGCTGGAAGAAAACCATTGTCTATGTATAGTAAAATATATGACATGCGCATTGTCGTCTCTTTGGCCTATTCCAGTTATAACCAATTACCTCCAATAAACACAGACACCAGGATTGTTTGGCAAAAATATTCCACGGCTTTATTAATTACATAAATATATAAATTAAAATATAAAATTTAAGAGGTCATTGTCACCAACATTTGAACAGACGTTCCCCCAATTAACATAACTAATTACCCAGACAATGACCTCAAACATATTTACATAATACCATATAACAATATAACATATCATAAATAACATAAAAATTAACACAGCCACCCAGGGCAACCATTTCCACTTGTAGGGGCATACCGAGACACCCCTACACTATTATCATAGCCACCAAGGGCATCCGATTTCACATTTCACAGTAGGGGCATACCAAGACACCCCCACACCATCACATAGCCACCAAGGGCATCCCTTTCCACTGTAGGGGCATACCAAGACACCCCTACACCATTGACCCAGCCACCAAGGGCATACATTTCCAGTGTAGGGGCATACCGAGACACCCCTACACCCCCAGGTTCGTAGCTACCGCCGAGCTCGAACCTACCACCAAATCTAAAGGTAAGTATTCCTCTTGACCTATCCCACTTACCAAAAACCGACCTACCCCCAATTAAACTAAACCATCCCCCGCCGCCGTGACAAAACGGGGGAGACATAAATCTTAACCATTAACCCACTAAATTAGGGAGGGTGGGCGGGACAGCTAACAACAGGTAAAGATTTCGAATTAAAATGGAACCCAATTTTAAAATGGCGAATACTTATATGGCTAAGCCACTCCCCTTATTACAATTGACCAATCAAGAACACTCCTCCATAGGCCTGCCTCCTAGCTCTGTCAAGGCCCATTCCACCTAGCTTTGCTTATTCCATGGGCTTCATGACATGCGCATTGTCGTCTCTTTGGCCTATTCCAGTTATAACCAATTACCTCCAATAAACACAGACACCAGGATTGTTTGGCAAAAATATTCCACGGCTTTATTAATTACATAAATATATAAATTAAAATATAAAATTTAAGAGGTCATTGTCACCAACATTTGAACAGACGTTCCCCCAATTAACATAACTAATTACCCAGACAATGACCTCAAACATATTTACATAATACCATATAACAATATAACATATCATAAATAACATAACAATTAACACAGCCACCCAGGGCAACCATTTCCACTTGTAGGGGCATACCGAGACACCCCTACACTATTATCATAGCCACCAAGGGCATCCGATTTCACATTTCACAGTAGGGGCATACCAAGACACCCCCACACCATCACATAGCCACCAAGGGCATCCCTTTCCACTGTAGGGGCATACCAAGACACCCCTACACCATTGACCCAGCCACCAAGGGCATACATTTCCAGTGTAGGGGCATACCGAGACACCCCTACACCCCCAGGTTCGTAGCTACCGCCGAGCTCGAACCTACCACCAAATCTAAAGGTAAGTATTCCTCTTGACCTATCCCACTTACCAAAAACCGACCTACCCCCAATTAAACTAAACCATCCCCCGCCACAGCACAGAGCTTGACCCCTCAAGCCTCCTGGGCGCCCCCACCCCGAACAAACAAAGCCTGTCGCAAACCATCCTGAAAACCCAAATTAAGGAAATCCAAACCCACATCAGACAAGTGCACCCCATCCCGCCGGAAGTATCCCGGTAACATATCCTCCAGCTCCCTGTGCCGCACAACTACCCCCCCAGATCTTTTAATAAAAATCGCCAACAACTTATTGAACTTACGTCTATATCTTGCCATCGCTGCGAAATCCCTCGCATGACGCCAATGGAAACGCGGCACCGTTTCCGACCAAACCATAACCACCCCGGGGATCAAAGACCTCAACTTATCCAAATCCCTTTTAATTCCACGAACTAATTCCCTTTGCGGTACCAACCCAAAATCATTCCCCCCCGTGTGGAACAATATCAAATCGGGGACTTCCCCCTGCCCTATCCTCCGAAATAAATCCAAACACGTATCTCTCCAACCATAACCCCGAAAGCCAAACCACAACACACGTAACACCTCCAACGGAAAGCCGAGCTGCGTGCCTTGTCTCCGAACTGCAGCCCTCCGTTCAGCCCAGTAGACATATGAATGGCCTACTATCCATGCGACTCCACCTGAAAGAAAGGAAATAACTTATAACCACGGCCAACCTGAATTGTACCGCCAAAACATCCACATGATTTATAATAACAGGTCAGGTCGTACATATGAACGGAATCTAACCGATTCCCATCTCCCAATTTTTTTAACCAGCTCGTCCCCCAAGCCTAATCACGCCGCCTCCGTGGCAGCCCCTATCCTGAATGAGTGGGTGCCAAATTGCGAGGGATCCATGCCCAAGCGCTCCAAACCCAACTTAAACACCCTAGTAAATTGGAACCTTGACAACGCCGAGCCGTCAGCATGGCGAAAAAAGGAACCCCTCCCTTCAGGGCGGACTTCCACATATCGCTGAGCACAGCCCACCGGGCAAGCCTCCACTTGAGGTATAGCAGACAGCTTAATCGTCCGACCTCTCCCAAAGACATCAGTCTTCGAGCGCCGTAGCCGAATAGCTACTTCTGCTACCCCCAATTCCACGTCCTCGAACTGAAGACCCCCTTGCTTAAGCTTACTCCCACTCACAATCTCGCTCACCCGAAAAGCCCCGAAAAAGACCCATACAAAAACCACCTTAAATAGCAAGACCTCAAACAGCGAAAAACACAAACTTGGCAAGGCCCCCAGAAGCTGCAGAAGCACCGTGAAAGACACCGGCCGTCTACTGTCAGGGACAGACCTCCCCTTGCGATAACCTTTAACTGCCTGCCGTACAATAAACGACTTCGTCAAATCCTCCCACCCGCGGAGCTTGAAGAGAAACGCTAGGGCAGCCAAGTTTCGACCAACCACTGCCGGGGAAGCACCCCCTGCGAACAGCCGGCAAAGTAACCATAATAAAGTCTCTAAACGTACCTTTGCCGATACCATGCCCCCTGTACAGCCTACTGCTTCGTCCCACCTTTCCCATATTTTACTGTACGCTGCCCACGTGCCCGGGGCCAACGAATCCCTGATCAGTCTTCCAAGCAAGATGTCCCGAGCCGCCACATCTGATCCGGACATGGCAGACCCTCCTCCTGTGCGGTCGGGGCCTCCGCCCGAAACTTTTCCCACTGAAAGCGAGAAAGAGCATCCGCAATTACGTTTAAGAAACCTGGGACATGACGTGCACGAAATACAATGTTCAACTGCATACAGTACAACACAAACCGACGAAGCAAGCGGACCACTGGGACCGAGGACGCTGACAGGTTGTTCACCGCCTCCACAACAGCCATGTTGTCAGTAAAGAAAACCACTCTCCTATTGCGTAAAACCTGGCCCCACAACGAGAGTGCCACCACCAATGGGAACAGCTCGAGGAAAGCCAAGTTCCGAATCAGCGGGCTGACTGCCCATGATTCAGGCCATCTTTCCGCACACCACTGACCCGCAAAGTAGGCCCCGAAGCCCACACTCCCAGATGCATCGGTAAAGAATTCCAACTCGGGCGAGTCAATACTCTTTTCCCTGAAAAAGACCTTCCCATTAAAATCCTTCAGGAAGGTCTCCCAAACCCCCAAGTCCTCCTTGATCGGAGCGGTGACTCTAATAAAATGATGGGGGGACCGCACTCCCGCCGTGGCTTTGGCTAGGAACCGGTTAAACACCCTACCCACCGGAATAATGCGACAAGCGAAATTCAACCGTCCCAACAGCGATTGAATATCTCGCAGGGTCGCCTTTCTTGCCCCCCGCAACTCTGAAATAGCGTCGCGCAGGGACTCCAACTTATCCGCTGGCAACCTACATTCACCGGCGACCGTGTCAATCTCAAGTCCTAGGAAACTAAGGCAAGTAACAGGCCCCACAGTCTTGTCGCGAGCCAGAGGTATCCCAAAAACCTGGCTAACCCATTCCAAACACCGCAACCGGAAACGGCAAGCGTCAGAGCCGGCCGGCCCCACACACAGGAAGTCATCCAAATAATGGACCACAAACTTGGTGCCCGCCTCCTTCCTCACTACCCATTCCACGAACGTACTAAATTTCTCAAAGTACGCACATGAAATGGAGCAACCCATGGGTAGACACAGATCCACAAAATAGCTGTCATCGATAAAACAACCCAATAAGTGGTGACACATTGGGTGGATGGGCAAAAGGCGAAAAGCCGCTTCTATGTCCGCCTTAGCCAACAACGCTCCGCGTCCTGCCTCCCGTACCAGCTCGACCGCCTGGTCGAATGATGCGTAGGAAACAGAACAGAGCGCCCCGTCAATGTCATCATTGACCGATGACCCTTTCGGGTATGACAAGTGGTGGATGAGGTGAAATTTTCCCGCCTCCTTCTTTGGCACTAGGCCTAGAGGGGAAACCCTGAGATCAGGCAGCGGAGGCACTTTATACGGCCCCGCCATCCGGCCCAGGCGAACCTCATGAAGCAATTTCTCACACACTACATCATGATGTTCGCCAACGGAGCGCAGATTACGGAAACGAGGTGCCACCACCCGCTCCCGGAAGGGAATGATAAAACCCTTCGTAAATCCCTCAAACAACAAACTGGCATCGTCTCGTTTACCGTAGCTGTTTAGCCACGGGAGCATCGCGTCTACCTTCACTGGAGACCGACCCAGCGGCAGCGGATGGTGCCGAAGCCCCTCCAGCCGAGCTAGGTGCTGCAGACTTACCCCGCTTGAAACACTTGTTGTAACTGTGCCCCCCTCCACAACCGGAGCATTCATGCTTAAAGCGGCATGAGGCACTCCACTTACATTGGCCCTCGTTATAGAGCCAGCAAAACCCCTTCTTTTGCCCAGCCGACGCGGTGGAAGAGGCACCGGCGCCAGCCCCCCCCTGAAAGGGGGCCGCCTTTTGGGACATCATCAGCTTCATCCATAATGGTAGGTCCATCTGGTCCCATCTCATCCCTGGATTCGCTGATAGCCTCTGGCGAAATTGTTCATCGTACCGCCACCAGGCAAGCCCCCCATACGTGCGGTAAGATTCCCACACCCCGTCTAAGTAACAAAACAGCTGGGAACATTTCCCAGGGGCCTTTTCCCCCAGCACACTCGCCAGTATGCAAAATGCTCGCAACCAATTCCCGAAAGTTTTCGGGATTTTCCTATACCGACGCCGCTTCTCCTCCTCCTCTTTTTTAGCGTCCTTTTTATCCTCCTCCTTTAAATCCAGGTACTCATCTAAAGGGAGAAGGGAGAAGATCTCCACAAATTCACCCTTCCACAACCTTTCTTTAACCTCCATCTTAAGGTGACACCCTAGCGGACCCGCAAACGACACGTGTACGTTCTGCCGTGCTGCATCCGGAATCTCCCCCACTAGCGTGTCCCTCTCTACAGCCACTTCTGAGGCTACTGACCCCCCTAACGCTGCTGTCAACTCACCTGCCCCGCTCCCAGCCCGCTCGGGGACCGGAAGCGCCCCCGACCCCAAACCCGACGATCCTGGCAACAAAGCCCTGCTAAAAGAAGCCCCCTTATCCAACCCTGAACTCCAAGATGTAAGGAAAGATTTTAAACCCTCTAATAAATCTCCAGAGTGTGGTGTACTGTGCAACTCACCGACCAAACCCCGAGGTGTTGCTGATCCTGGGGCTGCATCCCGAACTCCGCCATGCGATGGGCCTGGCGATGCTGCTGCGAATTCTCCGCCGTCCTTAGGCCTCCTACGCCCGCTGACCCGACATCCCGTGACCTGTGGACAAAAGAAGCACAACTGGGGAGGCCGTCTTCAGAATCCAAATCCTCCCTAACCTCAACCCTCGCGCTCCTATGCGTACTGCTACTCCTGGCCTGCCGGCCCTTTCTGCCACACCTGTCCCTGGACGAACTTCTGTCTCGCCTGTCAGGAGAGCCCCTGCTCACCGACCTAGATGCACTCCCCCGCGAGACTGGACCCCGAACGGGAGAGCCGCGGTATTGCCCAACCGACGACTCCCCGCTGCTGCTGCGCTGTCTGCTCCGCCGGTTACTCCTGGAGCGATGACGGGATCCCCTATCACCCCCCCGGTCCCTGCGCCAACTAACGGGGCTGTCCAACCTATCCTGAGCGCGGCCTTCCCTACCTGCCCGCTGATCCGCCGGCCTACAGCGCCCCATATCATTGCCAGTTCTGGAGGGGGCCATGCCACTGCCTGTTGCGACCCCGCCACCCGTCACTAGTGCCTTATGAGCAGTCCTATCACCTGTCACCTGCGGCCGCTGCGCGGATGGAAGGGGCGCTTGCGGCCTAGCCCTCGCTTGCTGCAACCCGCTGCGTGCTCCGGATGCCGCCCCACCCGCCCGGGAATGTGCGGCAGGTGCTGACTGTCCCCCGCTGTCCAAGCCCTTACTGGCTGCCCCAGCATTCGCTGAACCTGAACGGGTTAAGAGGGCCTCATTTGACAACCCCTGCTTCTTCCCCCTTTTTGCCCTAACTGACCCAGGGGGCGACTCACCGCGTCTACTCCTTCCTGCAGGCTGCTCCCTGCTCCCAACGGGACCCGCTGCCGATAACGAGCCCGCTGCCTCCGAGGTCCTAGGCGCCATCCTGTCCTGACCGCACACCTCAGATGCTGCTTGCCGACCTGGCTGCGCGGTCGCCTCCGGGCCGCTACCTCCGCGGATCCTAGCCCGGCCACCACCTCTCCTAGTGCCGGTCCTTGTCCCGCCTGCTGACGGGCTGCGACTCCTAACCGCGCCAGCACCGGCCTCAGGGCTCAATCGCTGTGGAGGCCTGGTCCGGCGCGAAGTCCTCCGCGCCGGCGCCGCCGACGGACCCGCCATGCTCAGTGCTGCCCCCAGCTGCTTCTCCATCCAAGCCGTGCCATGCTGCCGGATTGCCGCCTTCACGCCCTCGAGGATCGCTGCCATATCACTCTCAGCCACGGAATCCATCTGAAAGACAAAAAGAAGAAATCCCAACCAGAAGCCAGCAACAGCTAACAACAGGTAAAGATTTCGAATTAAAATGGAACCCAATTTTAAAATGGCGAATACTTATATGGCTAAGCCACTCCCCTTATTACAATTGACCAATCAAGAACACTCCTCCATAGGCCTGCCTCCTAGCTCTGTCAAGGCCCATTCCACCTAGCTTTGCTTATTCCATGGGCTTCATTTTCGAGTGTAGGATCTATGTGCACAGACCTCTCTTCTATGCAACTCATTAATAGAGTGTAAGCTTTGTGAGCAGAGAACAATTCCTATACTATGTATGGTAAAACTACAATAGAGTGTAAGTTCTGTCAGCATAGATCTTTCCACTATGCACCTATTTATTGGAATGTAAGCTCTCTGGGCAGGAATTTTTTTCTTGTATTGTATTCTTTGTATAACAGTCTATTGTATGCTGGAAGAAAACCATTGTCTATGTATAGTAAAATATATTTTCGAGTGTAGGATCTATGAGCACAGACCTCTCTTCTATGCAACTCATTATTAGAGTGTAAGCTTTGTGAACAGAGAACAATACCTATACTATGTATGGTAGAACTAAAATACAGTTCTGTCAGCATAGATCTTTCCGCTCTACACCTATTTATTAGAATGTAAGCTCTCTGGGCAGGAATTTTTTTCTTGTATTGTATTCTTTGTATAACAGTCTATTGTATGCTGGAAGAAAACCATTGTCGATGTATAGTAAAATATATTTTCGAGTGTAGGATCTATGTGCACAGACCTCTCTTCTCTGCAACACATTAGTAGAGTGTAAGCTTTGTGAGCAGAGAACAATACCTATACTATGTATGGTAAAACTAAAATAGAGTGTAAATTCTGTCAGCATAGATCTTTCCACTATGCACCTATTTATTAGAATGTAAGCTCTCTGGGCAGGATTTTGTTTCTTGTATTGTATTCTTTGTATAACAGTCTATTGTATGCTGGAAGAAAACCATTGTCTCTGTATAGTAAAATATATTTTCGAGTGTAGGATCTATGAGCACAGACCTCTCTTCTCTGCAACCCATTAGTAGAGTGTAAGCTTTGTGTGCAGAGAACAATACCTATACTATGTATGGTAAAACTAAAATAGAGTGTAAGTTCTGTCAGCATAGATCTTTCCACTATGCACCTATTTATTAGAATGTAAGCTCTCTGGGCAGGATTTTTTTTCTTGTATTGTGTTCTTTGTATAACAGTCTATTGTATGCTGGAAGAAAACCATTGTCTATGTATAGTAAAATATATTTTCGAGTGTAGGATCTATGAGCACAGACCTCTCTTCTCTGCAACTCTTTATTAGAGTGTAAGCTTTGTGAGCAGAGAACAATACCTATACTATGTATGGTAAAACTAAAATAGAGTGTAAGAACTGTCAGCATAGATCTTTCCACTCTGCACCTATTTATTAGAATGCAAGCTCTCTGGGCAGGATTTTTTTTCTTGTATTGTATTGTTTTTAGAACAGTCTATTGTATGCTGTAAGAAAACCATTGTCTATGTATAGTTAAATATATTTTCGAGTGTAGGATCTATGAGCACAGACCTCTCTTCTATGCAACTCATTATTAGAGTGTAAGCTTTGTGAAAAGAGAACAATACTTATACTATGTATGGTAGAACTAAAATAGAGTTCTGTCAGCATAGATCTTTCCGCTCTACACCTATTTATTAGAATGTAAGCTCTCTGGGCAGGATTTTTTTTCTTGTATTGTATTATTGGTATAACAGTCTATTGTATGCTGTAAGAAAACCATTGTCTATGTATAGTAAAATATATTTTCGAGTGTAGGATCTATGAGCACAGACCTCTCTTCTATGCAACTCATTATTAGAGTGTAAGCTTTGTGAACAGAGAACAATACCTATACTATGTATAGTAGAACTAAAATAGAGTTCTGTCAGCATAGATCTTTCCGCTCTACACCTATTTATTAGAATGTAAGCTCTTTGGGCAGGAATTTTTTTCTTGTATTGTATTCTTTGTATAACAGTCTATTGTATGCTGGAAGAAAACCATTGTCGATGTATAGTAAAATATATTTTCGAGTGTAGGATCTATGTGCACAGACCTCTCTTCTCTGCAACCCATTAGTAGAGTGTAAGCTTTGTGTGCAGAGAACAATACCTATACTATGTATGGTAAAACTAAAATAGAGTGTAAGTTCTGTCAGCATAGATCTTTCCACTATGCACCTATTTATTAGAATGTAAGCTCTCTGGGCAGGATTTTTTTTCTTGTATTGTGTTCTTTGTATAACAGTCTACTGTATGCTGGAAGAAAACCATTGTCTATGTATAGTAAAATATATTTTCGAGTGTAGGATCTATGAGCACAGACCTCTCTTCTCTGCAACTCTTTATTAGAGTGTAAGCTTTGTGAGCAGAGAACAATACCTATACTATGTATGGTAAAACTAAAATAGAGTGTAAGTTCTGTCAGCATAGATCTTTCCACTCTGCGCCTATTTATTAGAATGTAAGCTCTCTGGGCAGGATTTTTTTTCTTGTATTGTATTGTTTTTAGAACAGTCTATTGTATGCTGGAAGAAAACCATTGTCGATGTATAGTAAAATATATTTTCGAGTGTAGGATCTATGTGCACAGACCTCTCTTCTCTGCAACCCATTAGTAGAGTGTAAGCTTTGTGAAAAGAGAACAATACTTATACTATGTATGGTACAACTAAAATAGAGTTCTGTCAGCATAGATCTTTCCGCTCTACACCTATTTATTAGAATGTAAGCTCTCTGGGCAGGAATTTTTTTCTTGTATTGTATTCTTTGTATAACAGTCTATTGTATGCTGGAAGAAAACCATTGTCGATGTATAGTAAAATATATTTTCGAGTGTAGGATCTATGTGCACAGACCTCTCTTCTCTGCAACACATTAGTAGAGTGTAAGCTTTGTGAGCAGAGAACAATACCTATACTATGTATGGTAAAACTAAAATAGAGTGTAAGTTCTGTCAGCATAGATCTTTCCACTCTGCACCTATTTATTAGAATGTAAGCTCTCTGGGCAGGATCTTTTTTCTTGTATTGTATTCTTTGTATAACAGTCTATTGTATGCTGGAAGAAAACCATTGTCGATGTATAGTAAAATATATTTTCGAGTGTAGGATCTATGTGCACAGACCTCTCTTCTCTGCAACCCATTAGTAGAGTGTAAGCTTTGTGTGCAGAGAACAATACCTATACTATGTATGGTAAAACTAAAATAGAGTGTAAGTTCTGTCAGCATAGATCTTTCCACTATGCACCTATTTATTAGAATGTAAGCTCTCTGGGCAGGATTTTTTTTCTTGTATTGTGTTCTTTGTATAACAGTCTACTGTATGCTGGAAGAAAACCATTGTCTATGTATAGTAAAATATATTTTCGAGTGTAGGATCTATGAGCACAGACCTCTCTTCTCTGCAACTCTTTATTAGAGTGTAAGCTTTGTGAGCAGAGAACAATACCTATACTATGTATGGTAAAACTAAAATAGAGTGTAAGTTCTGTCAGCATAGATCTTTCCGCTCTACACATATTTATTAGAATGTTAGCTCTCTGGGCAGGATTTTTTTCTTGTATTGTATTGTTTTTATAACAGTCTATTGTATGCTGTAAGAAAACCATTGTCTATGTATAATAAAATATATTTTCAAGTGTAGGATCTATGTGCACAGACCTCTCTTCTATGCAACTCATTAATAGAGTGTAAGCTTTGTGAGCAGAGAACAATTCCTATACTATGTATGGTAAAACTACAATAGAGTGTAAGTTCTGTCAGCATAGATCTTTCCACTATGCACCTATTTATTGGAATGTAAGCTCTCTGGGCAGGAATTTTTTTCTTGTATTGTATTCTTTGTATAACAGTCTATTGTATGCTGGAAGAAAACCATTGTCTATGTATAGTAAAATATATTTTCGAGTGTAGGATCTATGAGCACAGACCTCTCTTCTATGCAACTCATTATTAGAGTGTAAGCTTTGTGAACAGAGAACAATACCTATACTATGTATGGTAGAACTAAAATACAGTTCTGTCAGCATAGATCTTTCCGCTCTACACCTATTTATTAGAATGTAAGCTCTCTGGGCAGGAATTTTTTTCTTGTATTGTATTCTTTGTATAACAGTCTATTGTATGCTGGAAGAAAACCATTGTCGATGTATAGTAAAATATATTTTCGAGTGTAGGATCTATGAGCACAGACCTCTCTTCTCTGCAACTCTTTATTAGAGTGTAAGCTTTGTGAGCAGAGAACAATACCTATACTATTTATGGTAAAACTAAAATGGAGTGTAAGTTCTGTCAGCATAGATCTTTCCACTATGCACCTATTTATTAGAATGTAAGCTCTCTGGGGAGGATTTTTTTTTCTTGTATTGTATTCTTTGTATAACAGTCTATTGTATGCTGGAAGAAAACCATTGTCTATGTATAGTAAAATATATTTTCGAGTGTAGGATCTATGAGCACAGACCTCTCTTCTCTGCAACTCTTTATTAGAGTGTAAGCTTTGTGAGCAGAGAACAATACCTATACTATGTATGGTGAAACTAAAATAGAGTGTAAGTTCTGTCAGCATAGATCTTTCCACTCTGCACCTATTTATTAGAATGTAAGCTCTCTGGGCAGGACTTTTTTTCTTGTATTGTATTCTTTGTATAACAGTCTATTGTATGCTGGAAGAAAACCATTGTCTATGTATAGTAAAATATATGACATGCGCATTGTCGTCTCTTTGGCCTATTCCAGTTATAACCAATTACCTCCAATAAACACAGACACCAGGATTGTTTGGCAAAAATATTCCACGGCTTTATTAATTACATAAATATATAAATTAAAATATAAAATTTAAGAGGTCATTGTCACCAACATTTGAACAGACGTTCCCCCAATTAACATAACTAATTACCCAGACAATGACCTCAAACATATTTACATAATACCATATAACAATATAACATATCATAAATAACATAACAATTAACACAGCCACCCAGGGCAACCATTTCCACTTGTAGGGGCATACCGAGACACCCCTACACTATTATCATAGCCACCAAGGGCATCCGATTTCACATTTCACAGTAGGGGCATACCAAGACACCCCCACACCATCACATAGCCACCAAGGGCATCCCTTTCCACTGTAGGGGCATACCAAGACACCCCTACACCATTGACCCAGCCACCAAGGGCATACATTTCCAGTGTAGGGGCATACCGAGACACCCCTACACCCCCAGGTTCGTAGCTACCGCCGAGCTCGAACCTACCACCAAATCTAAAGGTAAGTATTCCTCTTGACCTATCCCACTTACCAAAAACCGACCTACCCCCAATTAAACTAAACCATCCCCCGCCACAGCACAGAGCTTGACCCCTCAAGCCTCCTGGGCGCCCCCACCCCGAACAAACAAAGCCTGTCGCAAACCATCCTGAAAACCCAAATTAAGGAAATCCAAACCCACATCAGACAAGTGCACCCCATCCCGCCGGAAGTATCCCGGTAACATATCCTCCAGCTCCCTGTGCCGCACAACTACCCCCCCAGATCTTTTAATAAAAATCGCCAACAACTTATTGAACTTACGTCTATATCTTGCCATCGCTGCGAAATCCCTCGCATGACGCCAATGGAAACGCGGCACCGTTTCCGACCAAACCATAACCACCCCGGGGATCAAAGACCTCAACTTATCCAAATCCCTTTTAATTCCACGAACTAATTCCCTTTGCGGTACCAACCCAAAATCATTCCCCCCCGTGTGGAACAATATCAAATCGGGGACTTCCCCCTGCCCTATCCTCCGAAATAAATCCAAACACGTATCTCTCCAACCATAAGCCCGAAAGCCAAACCACAACACACGTAACACCTCCAACGGAAAGCCGAGCTGCGTGCCTTGTCTCCGAACTGCAGCCCTCCGTTCAGCCCAGTAGACATATGAATGGCCTACTATCCATGCGACTCCACCTGAAAGAAAGGAAATAACTTATAACCACGGCCAACCTGAATTGTACCGCCAAAACATCCACATGATTTATAATAACAGGTCAGGTCGTACATATGAACGGAATCTAACCGATTCCCATCTCCCAATTTTTTTAACCAGCTCGTCCCCCAAGCCTAATCTCGCCGCCTCCGTGGCAGCCCCGATCCTGAATGAGTGGGTGCCAAATTGCGAGGGATCCATGCCCAAGCGCTCCAAACCCAACTTAAACACCCTAGTAAATTGGAACCTTGACAACGCCGAGCCGTCAGCATGGCGAAAAAAGGAACCCCTCCCTTCAGGGCGGACTTCCACATATCGCTGAGCACAGCCCACCGGGCAAGCCTCCACTTGAGGTATAGCAGACAGCTTAATCGTCCGACCTCTCCCAAAGACATCAGTCTTCGAGCGCCGTAGCCGAATAGCTACTTCTGCTACCCCCAATTCCACGTCCTCGAACTGAAGACCCCCTTGCTTAAGCTTACTCCCACTCACAATCTCGCTCACCCGAAAAGCCCTGAAAAAGGCCCATACAAAAACCACCTTAAATAGCAAGACCTCAAACAGCGAAAAACACAAACTTGGCAAGGCCCCCAGAAGCTGCAGAAGCACCGTGAAAGACACCGGCCGTCTACTGTCAGGGACAGACCTCCCCTTGCGATAACCTTTAACTGCCTGCCGTACAATAAACGACTTCGTCAAATCCTCCCACCCGCGGAGCTTGAAGAGAAACGCTAGGGCAGCCAAGTTTCGACCAACCACTGCCGGGGAAGCACCCCCTGCGAACAGCCGGCAAAGTAACCATAATAAAGTCTCTAAACGTACCTTTGCCGATACCATGCCCCCTGTACAGCCTACTGCTTCGTCCCACCTTTCCCATATTTTACTGTACGCTGCCCACGTGCCCGGGGCCAACGAATCCCTGATCAGTCTTCCAAGCAAGATGTCCCGAGCCGCCACATCTGATCCGGACATGGCAGACCCTCCTCCTGTGCGGTCGGGGCCTCCGCCCGAAACTTTTCCCACTGAAAGCGAGAAAGAGCATCCGCAATTACGTTTAAGAAACCTGGGACATGACGTGCACGAAATACAATGTTCAACTGCATACAGTACAACACAAACCGACGAAGCAAGCGGACCACTGGGACCGAGGACGCTGACAGGTTGTTCACCGCCTCCACAACAGCCATGTTGTCAGTAAAGAAAACCACTCTCCTATTGCGTAAAACCTGGCCCCACAACGAGAGTGCCACCACCAATGGGAACAGCTCGAGGAAAGCCAAGTTCCGAATCAGCGGGCTGACTGCCCATGATTCAGGCCATCTTTCCGCACACCACTGACCCGCAAAGTAGGCCCCGAAGCCCACACTCCCAGATGCATCGGTAAAGAATTCCAACTCGGGCGAGTCAATACTCTTTTCCCTGAAAAAGACCTTCCCATTAAAATCCTTCAGGAAGGTCTCCCAAACCCCCAAGTCCTCCTTGATCGGAGCGGTGACTCTAATAAAATGATGGGGGGACCGCACTCCCGCCGTGGCTTTGGCTAGGAACCGGTTAAACACCCTACCCACCGGAATAATGCGACAAGCGAAATTCAACCGTCCCAACAGCGATTGAATATCTCGCAGGGTCGCCTTTCTTGCCCCCCGCAACTCTGAAATAGCGTCGCGCAGGGACTCCAACTTATCCGCTGGCAACCTACATTCACCGGCGACCGTGTCAATCTCAAGTCCTAGGAAACTAAGGCAAGTAACAGGCCCCACAGTCTTGTCGCGAGCCAGAGGTATCCCAAAAACCTGGCTAACCCATTCCAAACACCGCAACCGGAAACGGCAAGCGTCAGAGCCGGCCGGCCCCACACACAGGAAGTCATCCAAATAATGGACCACAAACTTGGTGCCCGCCTCCTTCCTCACTACCCATTCCACGAACGTACTAAATTTCTCAAAGTACGCACATGAAATGGAGCAACCCATGGGTAGACACAGATCCACAAAATAGCTGTCATCGATAAAACAACCCAATAAGTGGTGACACATTGGGTGGATGGGCAAAAGGCGAAAAGCCGCTTCTATGTCCGCCTTAGCCAACAACGCTCCGCGTCCTGCCTCCCGTACCAGCTCGACCGCCTGGTCGAATGATGCGTAGGAAACAGAACAGAGCGCCCCGTCAATGTCATCATTGACCGATGACCCTTTCGGGTATGACAAGTGGTGGATGAGGCGAAATTTTCCCGCCTCCTTCTTTGGCACTAGGCCTAGAGGGGAAACCCTGAGATCAGGCAGCGGAGGCACTTTATACGGCCCCGCCATCCGGCCCAGGCGAACCTCATGAAGCAATTTCTCACACACTACATCATGATGTTCGCCAACGGAGCGCAGATTACGGAAACGAGGTGCCACCACCCGCTCCCGGAAGGGAATGATAAAACCCTTCGTAAATCCCTCAAACAACAAACTGGCATCGTCTCGTTTACCGTAGCTGTTTAGCCACGGGAGCATCGCGTCTACCTTCACTGGAGACCGACCCAGCGGCAGCGGATGGTGCCGAAGCCCCTCCAGCCGAGCTAGGTGCTGCAGACTTACCCCGCTTGAAACACTTGTTGTAACTGTGCCCCCCTCCACAACCGGAGCATTCATGCTTAAAGCGGCATGAGGCACCCCACTTACATTGGCCCTCGTTATAGAGCCAGCAAAACCCCTTCTTTTGCCCAGCCGACGCGGTGGAAGAGGCACCGGCGCCAGCCCCCCCCTGAAAGGGGGCCGCCTTTTGGGACATCATCAGCTTCATCCATAATGGTAGGTCCATCTGGTCCCATCTCATCCCTGGATTCGCTGATAGCCTCTGGCGAAATTGTTCATCGTACCGCCACCAGGCAAGCCCCCCATACGTGCGGTAAGATTCCCACACCCCGTCTAAGTAACAAAACAGCTGGGAACATTTCCCAGGGGCCTTTTCCCCCAGCACACTCGCCAGTATGCAAAATGCTCGCAACCAATTCCCGAAAGTTTTCGGGATTTTCCTATACCGACGCCGCTTCTCCTCCTCCTCTTTTTTAGCGTCCTTTTTATCCTCCTCCTTTAAATCCAGGTACTCATCTAAAGGGAGAAGGGAGAAGATCTCCACAAATTCACCCTTCCACAACCTTTCTTTAACCTCCATCTTAAGGTGACACCCTAGCGGACCCGCAAACGACACGTGTACGTTCTGCCGTGCTGCATCCGGAATCTCCCCCACTAGCGTGTCCCTCTCTACAGCCACTTCTGAGGCTACTGACCCCCCTAACGCTGCTGTCAACTCACCTGCCCCGTTCCCAGCCCGCTCGGGGACCGGAAGCGCCCCCGACCCCAAACCCGACGATCCTGGCAACAAAGCCCTGCTAAAAGAAGCCCCCTTATCCAACCCTGAACTCCAAGATGTAAGGAAAGATTTTAAACCCTCTAATAAATCTCCAGAGTGTGGTGTACTGTGCAACTCACCGACCAAACCCCGAGGTGTTGCTGATCCTGGGGCTGCATCCCGAACTCCGCCATGCGATGGGCCTGGCGATGCTGCTGCGAATTCTCCGCCGTCCTTAGGCCTCCTACGCCCGCTGACCCGACATCCCGTGACCTGTGGACAAAAGAAGCACAACTGGGGAGGCCGTCTTCAGAATCCAAATCCTCCCTAACCTCAACCCTCGCGCTCCTATGCGTACTGCTACTCCTGGCCTGCCGGCCCTTTCTGCCACACCTGTCCCTGGACGAACTTCTGTCTCGCCTGTCAGGAGAGCCCCTGCTCACCGACCTAGATGCACTCCCCGCGAGACTGGACCCCGAACGGGAGAGCCGCGGTATTGCCCAACCGACGACTCCCCGCTGCTGCTGCGCTGTCTGCTCCGCCGGTTACTCCTGGAGCGATGACGGGATCCCCTATCACCCCCCCGGTCCCTGCGCCAACTAACGGGGCTGTCCAACCTATCCTGAGCGCGGCCTTCCCTACCCGCCCGCTGATCCGCCGGCCTACAGCGCCCCATATCATTGCCAGTTCTGGAGGGGGCCATGCCACTGCCTGTTGCGACCCCGCCACCCGTCACTAGTGCCTTATGAGCAGTCCTATCACCTGTCACCTGCGGCCGCTGCGCGGATGGAAGGGGCGCTTGCGGCCTAGCCCTCGCTTGCTGCAACCCGCTGCGTGCTCCGGATGCCGCCCCACCCGCCCGGGAATGTGCGGCAGGTGCTGACTGTCCCCCGCTGTCCAAGCCCTTACTGGCTGCCCCAGCATTCGCTGAACCTGAACGGGTTAAGAGGGCCTCATTTGACAACCCCTGCTTCTTCCCCCTTTTTGCCCTAACTGACCCAGGGGGCGACTCACCGCGTCTACTCCTTCCTGCAGGCTGCTCCCTGCTCCCAACGGGACCCGCTGCCGATAACGAGCCCGCTGCCTCCGAGGTCCTAGGCTCCATCCTGTCCTGACCGCACACCTCAGATGCTGCTTGCCGACCTGGCTGCGCGGTCGCCTCCGGGCCGCTACCTCCGCGGATCCTAGCCCGGCCACCACCTCTCCTAGTGCCGGTCCTTGTCCCGCCTGCTGACGGGCTGCGACTCCTAACCGCGCCAGCACCGGCCTCAGGGCTCAATCGCTGTGGAGGCCTGGTCCGGCGCGAAGTCCTCCGCGCCGGCGCCGCCGACGGACCCGCCATGCTCAGTGCTGCCCCCAGCTGCTGCTCCATCCAAGCCGTGCCATGCTGCCGGATTGCCGCCTTCACGCCCTCGAGGATCGCTGCCATATCACTCTCAGCCACGGAATCCATCTGAAAGACAAAAAGAAGAAATCCCAACCAGAAGCCAGCAACAGCTAACAACAGGTAAAGATTTCGAATTAAAATGGAACCCAATTTTAAAATGGCGAATACTTATATGGCTAAGCCACTCCCCTTATTACAATTGACCAATCAAGAACACTCCTCCATAGGCCTGCCTCCTAGCTCTGTCAAGGCCCATTCCACCTAGCTTTGCTTATTCCATGGGCTTCATTTTCGAGTGTAGGATCTATGTGCACAGACCTCTCTTCTATGCAACTCATTAATAGAGTGTAAGCTTTGTGAGCAGAGAACAATTCCTATACTATGTATGGTAAAACTACAATAGAGTGTAAGTTCTGTCAGCATAGATCTTTCCACTATGCACCTATTTATTGGAATGTAAGCTCTCTGGGCAGGAATTTTTTTCTTGTATTGTATTCTTTGTATAACAGTCTATTGTATGCTGGAAGAAAACCATTGTCTATGTATAGTAAAATATATTTTCGAGTGTAGGATCTATGAGCACAGACCTCTCTTCTATGCAACTCATTATTAGAGTGTAAGCTTTGTGAACAGAGAACAATACCTATACTATGTATGGTAGAACTAAAATACAGTTCTGTCAGCATAGATCTTTCCGCTCTACACCTATTTATTAGAATGTAAGCTCTCTGGGCAGGAATTTTTTTCTTGTATTTATTCTTTGTATAACAGTCTATTGTATGCTGGAAGAAAACCATTGTCTATGTATAGTAAAATATATTTTCGAGTGTAGGATCTATGAGCACAGACCTCTCTTCTCTGCAACTCTTTATTAGAGTGTAAGCCAGTGGCGTACACACACTCCATGGGGCCCCGGTGCGAAACTGATCCGTGGCCCCCCCCTCCCTGACTCTCTCCCCCTTGACTGTGGGCCCCTCCACCCGCCGACACATACATACAGACACAAACACATACACACACCCCCGACAGACACATACATACATACATACACACATGCAGACACATACATACAGAGACACACACAGAGACATACATACAGAGACACAGACACACAATCATACATACATATAGAGACACAGACACAAACATACATACACAGACATACATACAGATACACACACACACACACACACACACACACACAGACAAAGACACATACATACCTACAGAGACACATACACACACATACATACACACATACAGAGACACAGGCATACATACGGATACACACACACACACACACACACAGAGACAGACACACACATACAGAGACACAGACACAAACATACATACACAGACATACATACAGATACACACACAGAGACACAGACACACACATACATACACACATACAGAGACACAGACATACACATACACATACAGAGACACAGACACAGACATACACATACAGAGACACAGACACACACATACATACATACACACATACAGAGACACAGACATACATACACACATACAGAGACACAGACATACATACAGAGACACAAATACACAAAATGTTTCCTACCATGTGTGACTTTCCCTGGGGTCCAGTGGTGGCTCAGCCTGATGGGAGTCAGAGTTCCCACTCTGACTCCCTCCTCCTTTCTGTTTCCTCCCGCGCGGGCTCTCAGTATGCTGGGAGGAGTGACGTGCGGTCACTTCCTCCCAGCAGTGATGATGTAATTACAGGGGGCCCGGTCGCGCTCTTAAAGCGCCCAGCGCCGACCGGGCCCCCTTACAATCCATGTCCATCGGGTGGCCCTGACAGCATGGGCCACCCGATGGACCCCTTAACATGCGGCCCCGGCGGTTTGCCGCACGGGCCGGGGCCGCAAAGCGTGGCAACTGCTACCCGGTCGCGGGGGCCGCAGGGCGGCCGGGCCCCCTGGAGTGCCGGGCCCGGTCGCAGCTGCGACCCCTGCGACCGCAGTACGTACGCCACTGGTGTAAGCTTTGTGAGCAGAGAACAATACCTATACTATGTATGGTAAAACTAAAATAGAGTGTAAGTTCTGTCAGCATAGATCTTTCCACTCTGCACCTATTTATTAGAATGTAAGCTCTCTGGGCAGGATTTTTTTTCTTGTATTGTATTGTTTTTAGAACAGTCTATTGTATGCTGTAAGAAAACCATTGTCTATGTATAGTTAAATATATTTTCGAGTGTAGGATCTATGAGCACAGACCTCTCTTCTATGCAACTCATTATTAGAGTGTAAGCTTTGTGAAAAGAGAACAATACTTATACTATGTATGGTAGAACTAAAATAGAGTTCTGTCAGCATAGATCTTTCCGCTCTACACCTATTTATTAGAATGTAAGCTCTCTGGGCAGGAATTTTTTTCTTGTATTGTATTCTTTGTATAACAGTCTATTGTATGCTGGAAGAAAACCATTGTCTATGTATAGTAAAATATATTTTCGAGTGTAGGATCTATGTGCACAGACCTCTCTTCTATGCAACTCATTAATAGAGTGTAAGCTTTGTGAGCAGAGAACAATTCCTATACTATGTATGGTAAAACTACAATAGAGTGTAAGTTCTGTCAGCATAGATCTTTCCACTATGCACCTATTTATTGGAATGTAAGCTCTCTAAGCAGGAATTTTTTTCTTGTATTGTATTCTTTGTATAACAGTCTATTGTATGCTGGAAGAAAACCATTGTCTATGTATAGTAAAATATATTTTCGAGTGTAGGATCTATGAGCACAGACCTCTCTTCTCTGCAACTCTTTATTAGAGTGTAAGCTTTGTGAACAGAGAACAATACCTATACTATGTATTTTAGAACTAAAATAGAGTTCTGTCAGCATAGATCTTTCTGCTCTTCACCTATTTATTAGAATGTAAGCTCTCTGGGCAGGAATTTTTTTCTTGTATTGTATTCTTTGTATAACAGTCTATTGTATGCTGTAAGAAAACCATTGTCTATGTATAGTAAAATATATTTCCGAGTGTAGGATCTATGAGCACAGACCTCTCTTCTATGCAACTCATTATTAGAGTGTAAGCTTTGTGAACAGAGAACAGTACCTATACTATGTATGGTAGAACTAAAATAGAGTTTTGTCAGCATAGATCTTTCCGCTCTACACCTATTTATTAGAATGTAAGCTCTCTGGGCAGGATTTTTTTTATTGTATTGTATTCTTTGTATAACAGTCTATTGTATTCTGGAAGAAAACCATTGTCTATGTATAGTAAAATATATTTTCGAGTGTAGGATCTATGAGCACAGACCTCTCTTCTCTGCAACTCTTTATTAGAGTGTAAGCTTTGTGAGCAGAGAACAATACCTATACTATGTATGGTAAAACTAAAATAGAGTGTAAGTTCTGTCAGCATAGATCTTTCCACTATGCACCTATTTATTAGAATGAAAGCTCTCTGGGCAGGATTTTTTTTCTTGTATTCTATTCTTTGTATAACAGTCTATTGTATGCTGGAAGAAAACCATTGTCTATGTATAGTAAAATATATTTTCGAGTGTAGGATCTATGAGCACAGACCTCTCTTCTCTGCAACTCTTTATTAGAGTGTAAGCTTTGTGAGCAGAGAACAATACCTATACTATGTATGGTAAAACTAAAATAGAGTGTAAGTTCTGTCAGCATAGATCTTTCCACTCTGCACCTATTTATTAGAATGTAAGCTCTCTGGGCAGGATTTTTTTTCTTGTATTGTATTGTTTTTAGAACAGTCTATTGTATGCTGTAAGAAAACCATTGTCTATGTATAGTTAAATATATTTTCGAGTGTAGGATCTATGAGCACAGACCTCTCTTCTATGCAACTCATTATTAGAGTGTAAGCTTTGTGAAAAGAGAACAATACTTATACTATGTATGGTAGAACTAAAATAGAGTTCTGTCAGCATAGATCTTTCCGCTCTACACCTATTTATTAGAATGTAAGCTCTCTGGGCAGGATTTTTTTTCTTGTATTGTATTCTATGTATAACAGTCTATTGTATGCTGTAAGAAAACCATTGTCTTTGTATAGTAAAATATATTTCCGAGTGTAGGATCTATGAGCACAGACCTCTCTTCTATGCAACTCATTATTAGAGTGTAAGCTTTGTGAACAGAGAACAGTACCTATACTATGTATGGTAGAACTAAAATAGAGTTCTGTCAGCATAGATCTTTCCGCTCTACACCTATTTATTAGAATGTAAGCTCTCTGGGCAGGAATTTTTTTCTAGTATTGTATTCTTTGTATAACAGTCTATTGTATGCTGGAAGAAAACCATTGTCGATGTATAGTAAAATATATTTTCGAGTGTAGGATCTATGAGCACAGACCTCTCTTCTCTGCAACTCTTTATTAGAGTGTAAGCTTTGTGAGCAGAGAACAATACCTATACTATGTATGGTAAAACTAAAATAGAGTGTAAGTTCTGTCAGCATAGATCTTTCCACTCTGCACCTATTTATTAGAATGTAAGCTCTCTGGGCAGGTTTTTTTTTCTTGTATTGTATTCTTTGTATAACAGTCTATTGTATGCTGTAAGAAAACCATTGTCTATGTATAGTAAAATATATTTTCGAGTGTAGGATCTATGAGCACAGACCTCTCTTCTCTGCAACTCTTTATTAGAGTGTAAGCTTTGTGAGCAGAGAACAATACCTATACTATGTATAGTAAAACTAAAATGGAGTGTAAGTTCTGTCAGCATAATCTTTCCACTATGCACCTATTTATTAGAATGTAAGCTCTCTGGGGAGGATTTTTTTTTCTTGTATTGTATTCTTTGTATAACAGTCTATTGTATGCTGGAAGAAAACCATTGTCTATGTATAGTAAAATATATTTTCGAGTGTAGGATCTATGAGCACAGACCTCTCTTCTCTGCAACTCTTTATTAGAGTGTAAGCTTTGTGAGCAGAGAACAATACCTATACTATGTATGGTAAAACTAAAATAGAGTGTAAGTTCTGTCAGCATAGATCTTTCCACTATGCACCTATTTATTAGAATGTAAGCTCTCTGGGCAGGATTTTTTTTCTTGTATTGTATTGTTTTTAGAACAGTCTATTGTATGCTGTAAGAAAACCATTGTCTATGTATAGTAAAATATATTTTCCAGTGTAGGATCAATGAGCACAGACCTCTCTTCTATGCAACTCATTATTAGAGTGTAAGCTTTGTGAACAGAGAACAATACCTATACTATGTATGGTAGAACTAAAATAGAGTTCTGTCAGCATAGATCTTTCCGCACTACACCTATTTATTAGAATGTAAGCTCTCTGGCCAGGAATTTTTTTCTTGTATTGTATTCTTTGTATAACAGTCTATTGTATGCCGGAAGAAAACCATTGTCTCTGTATAGTAAAATATATTTTCGAGTGTAGGATCTATGAGCACAGACCTCTCTTCTCTGCAACACATTAGTAGAGTGTAAGCTTTGTGAGCAGATAACAATACCTATACTATGTATGGTAAAACTAAAATAGAGTGTAAGTTCTGTCAGCATAGATCTTTCCACTATGCACCTATTTATTAGAATGTAAGCTCTCTGGGCAGGATTTTTTTTATTGTATTGTATTCTTTGTATAACAGTCTATTGTATGCTGGAAGAAAACCATTGTCTATGTATAGTAAAATATATTTTCGAGTGTAGGATCTATGAGCACAGACCTCTCTTCTCTGCAACTCTTTATTAGAGTGTAAGCTTTGTGAACAGAGAACAATACCTATACTATGTATTTTAGAACTAAAATAGAGTTCTGTCAGCATAGATCTTTCTGCTCTTCACCTATTTATTAGAATGTAAGCTCTCTGGGCAGGATTTTTTTTCTTGTATTGTATTCTATGTATAACAGTCTATTGTATGCTGTAAGAAAACCATTGTCTATGTATAGTAAAATATATTTCCGAGTGTAGGATCTATGAGCACAGACCTCTCTTCTATGCAACTCATTATTAGAGTGTAAGCTTTGTGAACAGAGAACAGTACCTATACTATGTATGGTAGAACTAAAATAGAGTTTTGTCAGCATAGATCTTTCCGCTCTACACCTATTTATTAGAATGTAAGCTCTCTGGGCAGGATTTTTTTTATTGTATTGTATTCTTTGTATAACAGTCTATTGTATGCTGGAAGAAAACCATTGTCTATGTATAGTAAAATATATTTTCGAGTGTAGGATCTATGAGCACAGACCTCTCTTCTCTGCAACTCTTTATTAGAGTGTAAGCTTTGTGAGCAGAGAACAATACCTATACTATGTATGGTAAAACTAAAATAGAGTGTAAGTTCTGTCAGCATAGATCTTTCCACTATGCACCTATTTATTAGAATGCAAGCTCTCTGGGCAGGATTTTTTTTCTTGTATTCTATTCTTTGTATAACAGTCTATTGTATGCTGGAAGAAAACCATTGTCTATGTATAGTAAAATATATTTTCGAGTGTAGGATCTATGAGCACAGACCTCTCTTCTCTGCAACTCTTTATTAGAGTGTAAGCTTTGTGAGCAGAGAACAATACCTATACTATGTATGGTAAAACTAAAATAGAGTGTAAGTTCTGTCAGCATAGATCTTTCCACTCTGCACCTATTTATTAGAATGTAAGCTCTCTGGGCAGGATTTTTTTTCTTGTATTGTATTGTTTTTAGAACAGTCTATTGTATGCTGTAAGAAAACCATTGTCTATGTATAGTTAAATATATTTTCGAGTGTAGGATCTATGAGCACAGACCTCTCTTCTATGCAACTCATTATTAGAGTGTAAGCTTTGTGAAAAGAGAACAATACTTATACTATGTATGGTAGAACTAAAATAGAGTTCTGTCAGCATAGATCTTTCCGCTCTACACCTATTTATTAGAATGTAAGCTCTCTGGGCAGGATTTTTTTTCTTGTATTGTATTCTATGTATAACAGTCTATTGTATGCTGTAAGAAAACCATTGTCTTTGTATAGTAAAATATATTTCCGAGTGTAGGATCTATGAGCACAGACCTCTCTTCTATGCAACTCATTATTAGAGTGTAAGCTTTGTGAACAGAGAACAGTACCTATACTATGTATGGTAGAACTAAAATAGAGTTCTGTCAGCATAGATCTTTCCGCTCTACACCTATTTATTAGAATGTAAGCTCTCTGGGCAGGAATTTTTTTCTAGTATTGTATTCTTTGTATAACAGTCTATTGTATGCTGGAAGAAAACCATTGTCGATGTATAGTAAAATATATTTTCGAGTGTAGGATCTATGAGCACAGACCTCTCTTCTCTGCAACTCTTTATTAGAGTGTAAGCTTTGTGAGCAGAGAACAATACCTATACTATGTATGGTAAAACTAAAATAGAGTGTAAGTTCTGTCAGCATAGATCTTTCCACTCTGCACCTATTTATTAGAATGTAAGCTCTCTGGGCAGGTTTTTTTTTCTTGTATTGTATTCTTTGTATAACAGTCTATTGTATGCTGTAAGAAAACCATTGTCTATGTATAGTAAAATATATTTTCGAGTGTAGGATCTATGAGCACAGACCTCTCTTCTCTGCAACTCTTTATTAGAGTGTAAGCTTTGTGAGCAGAGAACAATACCTATACTATGTATAGTAAAACTAAAATGGAGTGTAAGTTCTGTCAGCATAATCTTTCCACTATGCACCTATTTATTAGAATGTAAGCTCTCTGGGGAGGATTTTTTTTTCTTGTATTGTATTCTTTGTATAACAGTCTATTGTATGCTGGAAGAAAACCATTGTCTATGTATAGTAAAATATATTTTCGAGTGTAGGATCTATGAGCACAGACCTCTCTTCTCTGCAACTCTTTATTAGAGTGTAAGCTTTGTGAGCAGAGAACAATACCTATACTATGTATGGTAAAACTAAAATAGAGTGTAAGTTCTGTCAGCATAGATCTTTCCACTATGCACCTATTTATTAGAATGTAAGCTCTCTGGGCAGGATTTTTTTTCTTGTATTGTATTGTTTTTAGAACAGTCTATTGTATGCTGTAAGAAAACCATTGTCTATGTATAGTTAAATATATTTTCGAGTGTAGGATCTATGAGCACAGACCTCTCTTCTATGCAACTCATTATTAGAGTGTAAGCTTTGTGAAAAGAGAACAATAATTATACTATGTATGGTAGAACTAAAATAGAGTTCTGTCAGCATAGATCTTTCCGCTCTACACCTATTTATTAGAATGTAAGCTCTCTGGGCAGGAATTTTTTTCTTGTATTGTATTCTTTGTATAACAGTCTATTGTATGCCGGAAGAAAACCATTGTCTATGTATAGTAAAATATATTTTCGAGTGTAGGATCTATGAGCACAGACCTCTCTTCTATGCAACTCATTATTAGAGTGTAAGCTTTGTGAGCAGATAACAATACCTATACTATGTATGGTAAAACTAAAATAGAGTGTAAGTTCTGTCAGCATAGATCTTTCCACTATGCACCTATTTATTAGAATGTAAGCTCTCTGCGCAGGATTTTTTTTATTGTATTGTATTCTTTGTATAACAGTCTATTGTATGCTGGAAGAAAACCATTGTCTATGTATAGTAAAATATATTTTCGAGTGTAGGATCTATGAGCACAGACCTCTCTTCTCTGCAACTCTTTATTAGAGTGTAAGCTTTGTGAACAGAGAACAATACCTATACTATGTATTTTAGAACTAAAATAGAGTTCTGTCAGCATAGATCTTTCTGCTCTTCACCTATTTATTAGAATGTAAGCTCTCTGGGCAGGATTTTTTTTCTTGTATTGTATTCTATGTATAACAGTCTATTGTATGCTGTAAGAAAACCATTGTCTATGTATAGTAAAATATATTTCCGAGTGTAGGATCTATGAGCACAGACCTCTCTTCTATGCAACTCATTATTAGAGTGTAAGCTTTGTGAACAGAGAACAGTACCTATACTATGTATGGTAGAACTAAAATAGAGTTTTGTCAGCATAGATCTTTCCGCTCTACACCTATTTATTAGAATGTAAGCTCTCTGGGCAGGATTTTTTTTATTGTATTGTATTCTTTGTATAACAGTCTATTGTATGCTGGAAGAAAACCATTGTCTATGTATAGTAAAATATATTTTCGAGTGTAGGATCTATGAGCACAGACCTCTCTTCTCTGCAACTCTTTATTAGAGTGTAAGCTTTGTGAGCAGAGAACAATACCTATACTATGTATGGTAAAACTAAAATAGAGTGTAAGTTCTGTCAGCATAGATCTTTCCACTATGCACCTATTTATTAGAATGTAAGCTCTCTGGGCAGGATTTTTTTTCTTGTATTGTATTGTTTTTAGAACAGTCTATTGTATGCTGTAAGAAAACCATTGTCTATGTATAGTTAAATATATTTTCGAGTGTAGGATCTATGAGCACAGACCTCTCTTCTATGCAACTCATTATTAGAGTGTAAGCTTTGTGAAAAGAGAACAATACTTATACTATGTATGGTAGAACTAAAATAGAGTTCTGTCAGCATAGATCTTTCCGCTCTACACCTATTTATTAGAATGTAAGCTCTCTGGGCAGGATTTTTTTTCTTGTATTGTATTCTATGTATAACAGTCTATTGTATGCTGTAAGAAAACCATTGTCTTTGTATAGTAAAATATATTTCCGAGTGTAGGATCTATGAGCACAGACCTCTCTTCTATGCAACTCATTATTAGAGTGTAAGCTTTGTGAACAGAGAACAGTACCTATACTATGTATGGTAGAACTAAAATAGAGTTCTGTCAGCATAGATCTTTCCGCTCTACACCTATTTATTAGAATGTAAGCTCTCTGGGCAGGAATTTTTTTCTAGTATTGTATTCTTTGTATAACAGTCTATTGTATGCTGGAAGAAAACCATTGTCGATGTATAGTAAAATATATTTTCGAGTGTAGGATCTATGAGCACAGACCTCTCTTCTCTGCAACTCTTTATTAGAGTGTAAGCTTTGTGAGCAGAGAACAATACCTATACTATGTATGGTAAAACTAAAATAGAGTGTAAGTTCTGTCAGCATAGATCTTTCCACTCTGCACCTATTTATTAGAATGTAAGCTCTCTGGGCAGGTTTTTTTTTCTTGTATTGTATTCTTTGTATAACAGTCTATTGTATGCTGTAAGAAAACCATTGTCTATGTATAGTAAAATATATTTTCGAGTGTAGGATCTATGAGCACAGACCTCTCTTCTCTGCAACTCTTTATTAGAGTGTAAGCTTTGTGAGCAGAGAACAATACCTATACTATGTATAGTAAAACTAAAATGGAGTGTAAGTTCTGTCAGCATAATCTTTCCACTATGCACCTATTTATTAGAATGTAAGCTCTCTGGGGAGGATTTTTTTTTCTTGTATTGTATTCTTTGTATAACAGTCTATTGTATGCTGGAAGAAAACCATTGTCTATGTATAGTAAAATATATTTTCGAGTGTAGGATCTATGAGCACAGACCTCTCTTCTCTGCAACTCTTTATTAGAGTGTAAGCTTTGTGAGCAGAGAACAATACCTATACTATGTATGGTAAAACTAAAATAGAGTGTAAGTTCTGTCAGCATAGATCTTTCCACTATGCACCTATTTATTAGAATGTAAGCTCTCTGGGCAGGATTTTTTTTCTTGTATTGTATTGTTTTTAGAACAGTCTATTGTATGCTGTAAGAAACCATTGTCTATGTATAGTTAAATATATTTTCGAGTGTAGGATCTATGAGCACAGACCTCTCTTCTATGCAACTCATTATTAGAGTGTAAGCTTTGTGAAAAGAGAACAATACTTATACTATGTATGGTAGAACTAAAATAGAGTTCTGTCAGCATAGATCTTTCCGCTCTACACCTATTTATTAGAATGTAAGCTCTCTGGGCAGGAATTTTTTTCTTGTATTGTATTCTTTGTATAACAGTCTATTGTATGCTGGAAGAAAACCATTGTCTATGTATAGTAAAATATATTTTCGAGTGTAGGATCTATGAGCACAGACCTCTCTTCTATGCAACTCATTATTAGAGTGTAAGCTTTGTGAACAGAGAACAATACCTATACTATGTATGGTAGAACTAAAATAGAGTTCTGTCAGCATAGATCTTTCCGCTCTACACCTATTTATTAGAATGTAAGCTCTCTGGGCAGGAATTGTTTTCTTGTATTGTATTCTTTTTTTTTTTCCAATGTATATTTTTAGTGGATGAAATAAACATGAAATAAACATGGGAATGTCAGTCACAGTAGAATACATTATATAATACGTATATGAGCAATACAGAGTGTAATACAGTGGCGAAAAAATCTCTTACATAACAATTTACGCAAAAGTAATAGAACACAATAGAGCTAAGTAATGTGTCATGATATATCAGAAAACAGAAATATAAACAAAGAGGGTGTACTTGTCACTGTACATCATACTCCAAGAGACTTAATGACCACAGTACTGTACTGGTGAGTTGAATTGGTGTTGACCTTAAACCTAGTGCCTTGTTGCAACATGCTATGTTTAACAATTATAGCATATTATTCATTTAATGCATACCGTAATAACATACCAGAATTACAACCCTGAGGGGGGAAGAGAAGTGATACATGTTGCGTGGAGTATGAGACCGTGGGGGTACACCTTATTATACCCGATGGATGGGTACACTGTACATCATGTAGCGAACATAAATTATGACCTAAAACCATTGTGACACCAACATGAGTGAGAGCTCTAGAATACACGTGTGAGTGAATGAATTCCCATAAAAATGTTACAAATACGTAGGAAGGACTACGTTAATTATATTAACAGGGGGAGAAAGAGGGTGGGGGGGGGGAACAGAGAGAGTATCAACATAACAGAGTACATATAAAGATAGTTATTGTGCGTTGTCTGCTATTTTCTCCCAGTTTTGCCAAAGTTTGAGGAATGACGGGTTATTTCTTCTATGTGCCCATTCCTTTTCGAAGATGTAGGTGGTTTGGACCCTTTGTATGACTTCCT
This sequence comes from Pelobates fuscus, assembly GCF_036172605.1. Taxonomy (NCBI): domain Eukaryota; kingdom Metazoa; phylum Chordata; class Amphibia; order Anura; family Pelobatidae; genus Pelobates; species Pelobates fuscus. The sequence goes on along the minus strand of NC_086327.1, from coordinate 81,133,301 downwards.
GGACAGTGGGGCATAGTTTGCTTTTCCAGTGAGCAGCTATGCTAAGTTTAGCTGCCACAAGGATGTTTAAAACTGCCGCTCTGGATGGGAGGTTAGGTAAAACGGGAGTCAGGTGGAGGAGATATGTAGCGGGTGAGAGTGGAAGACTGTAATTACTAATTGAGGCAATTAAAAGCTGGATTTGAGACCAGAAGGTATGCAGGACCTTACAATCCCAGAAAAGATGCTTCAGTGTACCCTCTGTGTCCTTGCATCTCCAGCAGCATCGATCTGAATCAGAATAAATCCTGCCTAATCTGGATGGGGTCATGTACCACTTCATTAATATTTTAAAATAAGCTTCCCAGTGGGTAACACATTTTGATGAGTGTTTTGTATAAGTTATGGCATTAACCCAATCGGTCAAGGGGAATGTTACATTTAGTTCTTGTTCCCAACGTAACATATAAGACAATTTAGCATTACTATTGTCATTGTTCATCGCCAGGTTTGAATAACAGAGGGAAAGAGATTTCATTGTGGGCGATTTTTTGTGTGCTGTGAAGCATATAAGCCCCAGTTTGCTCATCGCTAGGGGGCGAACATGTTTCACTGATCTAGAATGTAAAATGTGCTTGACCCTCAGATATACGAAAAGATCCCTTGAAGGTAATGCGAATGTTTTTTGCAGATTAGGGAAAGGAGTTAACCCTGCAATTGAGTACAATGAGTGAACATGGGTTATACCCCTAGATACCCAGTGTTGTATAGGCAAGTCTGGAGATATGGCCGTGAGTGCTTGCAGGGGAGCATTAAATAGCAATTCAGGGCTTGGACACAATCGGGGACTCCAGAGCTTCCACGATCTTAATAAAAATTTGGAAGCTGATAACATACCCTGTGATTCAGTAAATGAAGAGGACCACAAATTATGTGACAATTTCTGTACATTGCCACATTTCTCTTCTAGTTGTAGCCATACTGGGCTGGTTTTGTGTGTTATTAAATCGACTCCTTGCGCTAGTACCGTAGCCATATAATAGTTTTTAAGGTTAGGTATGTTTAGACCACCACTCTCCATGGGATGCCACAGGGTCCGAAAGGAAATCCTCGGGGGTTTTCTTTTCCATATGTGAGCATTTAAAATTTTCTGGAATTTTTGTAAGAGAGCATTAGAAAGGGCTATGGGCAATGTCCTAAACAAATATAATATTATAGGGATTGCCATCATTTTAATCGAAGAGATTCTACCCAGCCAGGAGATATTGGTTTTGTCCCACGATTCTATTTGTTTTGAAAGCTTTGTCAGGGTCTCCATATGATTCTCTAAGATAATTTGTTTGGTTGTATGAGCTATTTTGACTCCTAAGTAGGAAATCGAGCTTTTGCGCCATTCAAATGGATATTGGGCTTTGAGAGTGTCTATCGTATTGGATTCTAGGTTGATGGGAAGGATTTGTGTTTTGGCAATATTGTTTTTGTAATATGATATTTTGCCGTATGCCTGCAGGGTGTGAACAACATGAGGGATTGAGTACATCGGATCAGAAAGGAAAAGCATGATATCATCCGCAAAGAGTGCAATCTTTTTTTCTCCAGCTGGTGTGGTAAGGCCTGGGATTAGAGTATCATTTTTAATAAGTCTAACCAGTGGTTCCAGACATAGAATAAAAATATGAGGTGATAAGGGGCAACCCTGTCTGGTACCATTTTGTATGGAAAAGCTACGAGAAGTAAAGCCTGTATTGAATACCTTAGCAGAGGGCGATGAATAAAGGGCCTTAATGCTAGTGATGAAAAGGCTTGAGAACTGGAACGCTGATAGTACGTGTTCCATATAAGACCAATTCAGACGACCAAAAGCCTTTTCAGCGTCCAAAGCCATGAAGGTACTTTTTACCTTGTTTTTGAATGCCCATTCTAATAAATCCATGCAATATCTTGTATTGTCGCCTACTTGTTTACCCGGGACAAAACCTGCTTGTTCAACAGAGACTAAGTTGGGCAATAAGGGTTTTAATCTGTTGGCGATTAATTTGGCATATAATTTGACATCTGCATTTAACAGTGAAATTGGTCGAAGGTTGCTACAGATCGTTGGAGACTTATTCGGTTTGGGCAGGGTTATGACGAATGCTTCCAGCATTTCTCGTGGAAATAAACCTGATTTTTGAACAGCGTTAAATAACTTTGTGATGTGAGGAATCAGTTGTGGTGCCAATTTAATGTAGTAGTAGTTTGAGAGTCCATCAGGACCTGGGGCTTTGTGTTTGGGAAGGGACCGTATTGCTGTCGCGACCTCCGCTTCCGTGAAGGGTGCACTAAGCATGTCATTCTGTTGTTGAGTGACCTGTGGTAGATCAACCTGTGCTAAGTAATTTATAATTTCTTCAGGGTTGGGCGTATGGGTGCTTGTATCTGTATGGAGATTGTAAAGGTCTTCGCAATAATAGGACAACTCGTCCACAATTTTATTAGGGTTATAGATTTTTGAGCCCTTCTTGGAATTAATGTAGGGAATTTTCGTCTGAAGGTATTTAGCTTTCAATTTGTTTGCTAGCAATTTACCTGCTTTGTTTCCCATGTGATAATAATGTTGTTGTAGCTTACGTGCATTATTATGGTACTCCTGAGCCTGTAATTGGCGAAGTGCCTCTTGAACTTTGGATATTTGTTTAGATAGGGATTTAGATGGATTTGTCTTATTGGATTGTTCCAATAAAGTCAGTTTTTGGTTTAACTCAGTGCACGAATTTTGGAAACGTTTTTTGAGTTGGGATCCCAATTTTATAAATTCGCCTCTGATGACCGCCTTATGGGCAAGCCATACTGTTTCAGTGGAGGTGGTGCCATTGGAGTTTGTCGTGAAATAGTTATCTAGTTCCATAGCTACAGTTTTATGATTCTTTGGGCAGTCTAAAATTGACTCGTTTAGTCTCCATTTACCCCTTCCTTTAGCAGGATAGGGGACACCGATGACGGTTTCTATCGGAGCATGGTCAGACCATGAACGTTGTCCAATTGTTTGGCTTTTGAGGTGCGGAAGTGTGGATTTATCAATCAGACAGAGGTCTATGCGTGTATACGTAGTGTGGACATGCGAAAAATAAGAGTAGTCTCTAGCTGCGGGGTATAAGTTTCTCCAAGCGTCATACAAGTCTGCTGAGTGCAACAAGTGGGACAACATTCTGCCCATTTGTATGGATGCCTTACTAGGTGGTTTGTTCTGAATGCGTTGTGTGTCTATGTGCGGGTCTAACGTGCAATTAAAGTCGCCACAGAGAATTAAGTGGCCTTTTTTGAAGCGGGATATTTTGTTGATGGCTTTCTTTACAAACGGGTATTGGGCTACATTTGGTGCATAAAGGGAGGCTACTGTTAATTGGATACCATTCAAGTCTCCTACTAGAATGAGCAACCTGCCCTCTGGGTCAGAATATTGAGTATGTAGCGTGAAAACCCAGTCAGAATGGAAGAGGATTGCTACCCCTTTGGTTTTGTTGGGTGCTTGTTCGTGATAACTGATAGGATAATTTTTTGAATAAAGTTTAGGCGAATTCGTTTTCTGAAAGTGAGTTTCTTGCAAACACACTATAGCTGCTTTTGAAGCAGTCATTTCTTTTAATACCTGCCGTCTCTTATTAGGACTATTCAGGCCCTTAACATTGATGGACAGAATTTTCATAGTATTATGAGGCATTAAAGTGGGTGGAGAGTGCCTGTAATGGTGTGAACCATAAAAATGCAAGATAGGTTATCCATTAAAACATTAACAAACTGCAAATGTATCCCAATTAAACCTTTTACAAAGTTTAGTGTACACCTGGAGAGCTCTGTTAGAGATATATAGGTAATTAGGAGAAGGGGGGGGGGAAATTAGGGGAAACAACAAACAAAAGTATATACAACAATCTCCATTATGAAGGAGATAAGAACAGGCCATGTGGAGAACACTCTAAGGTGAACTCGAGAGGTGGCCTTGGAAGGTGGGAGAACGTGGAGCTCCTGTCCTCCTGATAGGAGGTAACTTAATAATTAGAGGAGGTGAGAAACATATATAGGCATGAAAATAACATACAAAACCATAACTACGGTTGAAGATCACCTGTTTGTGAATAACCTTGCAGCGTATACAGCATTATAGTGGGAGGACGGCAAGGGGTTACCAAGAGCCTTTATGATCGCCTATGGGCAATACCGTAAACATACAGTGCCAAAATATCGATCGGTAGACATTAGCGATATTACACATCGCAGGCAAAGTAGGAGGGAGCGTATACGAGCGTCCGAGAAAGGTATAATTAAGAGGACTGCACTTGAAGTGTCGGCTATTTAGTCGGTAACTGTATAGTGATTCTTTAGACCTGACCTGTGGAACTAACTCACCCTTCTAAGTAATTAACACCGAAATCAGGCCGCAGGGAGTCCTCAGTATTGAAATGGAGAGTGACCACCTCGGTGATTATTTGGAGTTAATAACTATGACTGTAGCTATAGCCAGGGTGTAAGTGGCACCGGTCTGTAAGCGGCGACACGGTAATAGGGTGGCAGGTGAACAGGTAGTGTATAAAGGAGTTAACGGAAAAAGAAAATTAAAATATATAAAGCCGTAAAATGTGACCTAAACTAATGGTATCAATGTATTTCCCGAGAGGGAGTCAGCGATGTTACAGCAGGTTGTGGAGAGCGATAGATCATGCAGTGGGTGAACAAACCCCAACGTGCTCTTAGAAATCGAAAGGTGATCAATACCTATTGAACCCGAGAACGGGTCTGGCACAGGGGGGATTGCGTATCAAGTATTTAACATTATTAACATTTAACATTTACATTGACACATCATACCCAAGTTGATAAAAAATCCCGGTGGATGATAAGCAAAGTTCATGTCTTTGAAGACTGTGCTCCCGCCATGTGCCAGTCCGCCAGAATCTTCTTCGGGGAGGCTTCTCCGGGTACTGTACTGTCGCCGTCCGTGTTGCGCCATAATCCCCATTCCGAGAGGGCCTTCATGCCTTCGCAAGCGTTGGTGAATGTCCTGGTAGAGCCTTGTCTCCAGACGATCAGTTTCGTCGGGTATCCCCACTTGTAGTTCACGTTGTTGTTCCTCAGCGTTTTGGTGATGGTTATAAATTCTCTGCGTTTCGCCATGGTGGCAGCTGATAAGTCCGCGAATAAAGCAATTTTAGAGTGAGGGTCTGGAAGAGTCGCCATTTAACACGCTGCTGTGAGTAATGCATCTTTATGAGCATAGTAGTGGAATTTGACTATAATGTCTCTCGGTGTTTCGGGAGACAACCGAGACGGACGTGGAAGCCTATGCATACGGTCGTAGGCCCAAGCAGAGTCGGGAAGAGCAGGGACTAAGGCCTTGCATATGGAAAGCACGTATTGAGGGAGAGTGTCTTGGGAGACATCATCCGGAATACCTCTAAATCTGACGTTCTGCCTTCTTGACCTGTCTTCCAAGTCTGCTAATTTCAGTTTTAGGGTCTCATTGTCGTCCGAAAGAGATTGAAGCTTGTCCACCACTTCATTATGTGCGTTGCACAAATCGCCCGTTTTATTTTCCAGGTGGCTTGTCCGATCACCCAGACTCGCCAACTCTCTTCGCAGTTCACTGTCTATGCGGTGAAAATCCGCTTTGATTGTTGCTCTTAATTCTTGGAGCATCCTATGGAGGCTTTTCTCCGTAATTGGTGATTCAGAGTACTTAGACGAAGTCGATTCGTGATCCAAGAGTCCGTCCGACATGGCCTCTGTTTCCTCGCCGCCATCTTTGGTCAATGTTTGGCGGTCTTTTTTCTTCGTTTTGGTCGAGTCGTGGACCTTGTTCTGTTTGGAACGTGACATTTCCTATGTCCAGTATCTCCCTCAAATAATAGCCGGTAAATTAGATGAGTTACTGCTTTTAGTAGCTTGATTGTAGCTGCTCAGGAGGAAAAATCGCCGGAGCTCTTATTCCATGCGACTGAACGCGCCGGAAGCCAGACACGCCCCCTTGTATTGTATTCTTTGTATAACAGTCTATTGTATGCTGGAAGAAAACCATTGTCGATGTATAGTAAAATATATTTTCGAGTGTAGGATCTATGTGCACAGACCTCTCTTCTCTGCAACACATTAGTAGAGTGTAAGCTTTGTGTGCAGAGAACAATACCTATACTATGTATGGTAAAACTAAAATAGAGTGTAAGTTCTGTCAGCATAGATCTTTCCACTATGCACCTATTTATTAGAATGTAAGCTCTCTGGGCAGGATTTTTTTTCTTGTATTGTATTCTTTGTATAACAGTCTATTGTATGCTGGAAGAAAACCATTGTCTATGTATAGTAAAATATATTTTCGAGTGTAGGATCTATGAGCACAGACCTCTCTTCTCTGCAACTCTTTATTAGAGTGTAAGCTTTGTGAAAAGAGAACAATACCTATACTATGTATGGTAAAACTAAAATAGAGTGTAAGTTCTGTCAGCATAGATCTTTCCACTCTGCACCTATTTATTAGAATGTAAGCTCTCTGGGCAGGATTTTTTTTCTTGTATTGTATTGTTTTTAGAACAGTCTATTGTATGCTGTAAGAAAACCATTGTCTATGTATAGTTAAATATATTTTCGAGTGTAGGATCTATGAGCACAGACCTCTCTTCTATGCAACTCATTATTAGAGTGTAAGCTTTGTGAAAAGAGAACAATACTTATACTATGTATGGTAGAACTAAAATAGAGTTCTGTCAGCATAGATCTTTCCGCTCTACACCTATTTATTAGAATGTAAGCTCTCTGGGCAGGAATTTTTTTCTTGTATTGTATTCTTTGTATAACAGTCTATTGTATGCTGGAAGAAAACCATTGTCTATGTATAGTAAAATATATTTTCGAGTGTAGGATCTATGTGCACAGACCTCTCTTCTCTGCAACACATTAGTAGAGTGTAAGCTTTGTGAGCAGAGAACAATACCAATACTATGTATGGTAAAACTAAAATAGAGTGTAAGTTCTGTCAGCATAGATCTTTCCACTCTGCACCTATTTATTAGAATGTAAGCTCTCTGGGCAGGAATTTTTTTCTTGTATTGTATTCTTTGTATAACAGTCTATTGTATGCTGGAAGAAAACCATTGTCTATGTATAGTAAAATATATTTTCGAGTGTAGGATCTATGTGCACAGACCTCTCTTCTATGCAACTCAGTAATAGAGTGTAAGCTTTGTGAGCAGAGAACAATTCCTATACTATGTATGGTAAAACTACAATAGAGTGTAAGTTCTGTCAGCATAGATCTTTCCACTCTGCACCTATTTATTAGAATGTAAGCTCTCTGGGCAGGATTTTTTTTCTTGTATTGTATTCTTTGTATAACAGTCTACTGTATGCTGTAAGAAAACCATTGTCTATGTATAGTAAAATATATTTTCGAGTGTAGGATCTATGAGCACAGACCTCTCTTCTATGCAACTCATTATTAGAGTGTAAGCTTTGTGAACAGAGAACAATACCTATACTATGTATGGTAGAACTAAAATAGAGTTCTGTCAGCATAGATCTTTCCGCTCTACACCTATTTATTAGAATGTAAGCTCTCTGGGCAGGAATTTTTTTCTTGTATTGTATTCTTTGTATAACAGTCTATTGTATGCTGGAAGAAAACCATTGTCGATGTATAGTAAAATATATTTTCGAGTGTAGGATCTATGTGCACAGACCTCTCTTCTCTGCAACCCATTAGTAGAGTGTAAGCTTTGTGAAAAGAGAACAATACTTATACTATGTATGGTAGAACTAAAATAGAGTTCTGTCAGCATAGATCTTTCCGCTCTACACCTATTTATTAGAATGTAAGCTCTCTGGGCAGGAATTTTTTTCTTGTATTGTATTCTTTGTATAACAGTCTATTGTATGCTGGAAGAAAACCATTGTCTATGTATAGTAAAATATATTTTTGAGTGTAGGATCTATGTGCACAGACCTCTCTTCTCTGCAACACATTAGTAGAGTGTAAGCTTTGTGAGCAGAGAACAATACCTATACTATGTATGGTAAAACTAAAATAGAGTGTAAGTTCTGTCAGCATAGATCTTTCCACTCTGCACCTATTTATTAGAATGTAAGCTCTCTGGGCAGGAATTTTTTTCTTGTATTGTATTCTTTGTATAACAGTCTATTGTATGCTGGAAGAAAACCATTGTCTATGTATAGTAAAATATATTTTCGAGTGTAGGATCTATGTGCACAGACCTCTCTTCTATGCAACTCATTAATAGAGTGTAAGCTTTGTGAGCAGAGAACAATTCCTATACTATGTATGGTAAAACTACAATAGAGTGTAAGTTCTGTCAGCATAGATCTTTCCACTATGCACCTATTTATTGGAATGTAAGCTCTCTGGGCAGGAATTTTTTTCTTGTATTGTATTCTTTGTATAACAGTCTATTGTATGCTGGAAGAAAACCATTGTCTATGTATAGTAAAATATATTTTCGAGTGTAGGATCAATGAGCACAGACCTCTCTTCTATGCAACTCATTATTAGAGTGTAAGCTTTGTGAACAGAGAACAATACCTATACTATGTATGGTAGAACTAAAATACAGTTCTGTCAGCATAGATCTTTCCGCTCTACACCTATTTATTAGAATGTAAGCTCTCTGGGCAGGAATTTTTTTCTTGTATTGTATTCTTTGTATAACAGTCTATTGTATGCTGGAAGAAAACCATTGTCGATGTATAGTAAAATATATTTTCGAGTGTAGGATCTATGTGCACAGACATCTCTTCTCTGCAACACATTAGTAGAGTGTAAGCTTTGTGAGCAGAGAACAATACCTATACTATGTATGGTAGAACTAAAATAGAGTTCTGTCAGCATAGATCTTTCCACTATGCACCTATTTATTAGAATGTAAGCTCTCTGGGCAGGATTTTGTTTCTTGTATTGTATTCTTTGTATAACAGTCTATTGTATGCTGGAAGAAAACCATTGTCTCTGTATAGTAAAATATATTTTCGAGTGTAGGATCTATGAGCACAGACCTCTCTTCTCTGCAACTCTTTATTAGAGTGTAAGCTTTGTGAGCAGAGAACAATACCTATACTATTTATGGTAAAACTAAAATGGAGTGTAAGTTCTGTCAGCATAGATCTTTCCACTATGCACCTATTTATTAGAATGTAAGCTCTCTGGGGAGGATTTTTTTTTCTTGTATTGTATTCTTTGTATAACAGTCTATTGTATGCTGGAAGAAAACCATTGTCTATGTATAGTAAAATATATTTTCGAGTGTAGGATCTATGAGCACAGACCTCTCTTCTCTGCAACTCTTTATTAGAGTGTAAGCTTTGTGAGCAGAGAACAATACCTATACTATGTATGGTGAAACTAAAATAGAGTGTAAGTTCTGTCAGCATAGATCTTTCCACTCTGCACCTATTTATTAGAATGTAAGCTCTCTGGGCAGGACTTTTTTTCTTGTATTGTATTCTTTGTATAACAGTCTATTGTATGCTGTAAGAAAACCATTGTCTATGTATAATAAAATATATTTTCGAGTGTAGGATCTATGAGCACAGACCTCTCTTCTATGCAACTCATTATTAGAGTGTAAGCTTTGTGAACAGAGAACAATACCTATACTATGTATGGTAGAGCTAAAATAGAGTTCTGTCAGCATAGATCTTTCCGCTCTACACCTATTTATTAGAATGTAAGCTCTCTGGGCAGGAATTTTTTTCTTGTATTGTATTCTTTGTATAACAGTCTATTGTATGCTGGAAGAAAACCATTGTCGATGTATAGTAAAATATATTTTCGAGTGTAGGATCTATGTGCACAGACCTCTCTTCTCTGCAACCCATTAGTAGAGTGTAAGCTTTGTGTGCAGAGAACAATACCTATACTATGTATGGTAAAACTAAAATAGAGTGTAAGTTCTGTCAGCATAGATCTTTCCGCTCTACACCTATTTATTAGAATGTAAGCTCTCTGGGCAGGAATTTTTTTCTTGTATTGTATTCTTTGTATAACAGTCTATTGTATGCTGGAAGAAAACCATTGTCGATGTATAGTAAAATATATTTTCGAGTGTAGGATCTATGTGCACAGACCTCTCTTCTCTGCAACCCATTAGTAGAGTGTAAGCTTTGTGTGCAGAGAACAATACCTATACTATGTATGGTAAAACTAAGATAGAGTGTAAGTTCTGTCAGCATAGATCTTTCCACTATGCACCTATTTATTAGAATGTAAGCTCTCTGGGCAGGATTTTTTTTCTTGTATTGTATTCTTTGTATAACAGTCTATTGTATGCTGGAAGAAAACCATTGTCTATGTATAGTAAAATATATTTTCGAGTGTAGGATCTATGAGCACAGACCTCTCTTCTATGCAACTCATTATTAGAGTGTAAGCTTTGTGAAAAGAGAACAATACCTATACTATGTATGGTAAAACTAAAATAGAGTGTAAGTTCTGTCAGCATAGATCTTTCCACTCTGCACCTATTTATTAGAATGTAAGCTCTCTGGGCAGGATTTTTTTTCTTGTATTGTATTGTTTTTAGAACAGTCTATTGTATGCTGTAAGAAAACCATTGTCTATGTATAGTTAAATATATTTTCGAGTGTAGGATCTATGAGCACAGACCTCTCTTCTATGCAACTCATTATTAGAGTGTAAGCTTTGTGAAAAGAGAACAATACTTATACTATGTATGGTAGAACTAAAATAGAGTTCTGTCAGCATAGATCTTTCCGCTCTACACCTATTTATTAGAATGTAAGCTCTCTGGGCAGGAATTTTTTTCTTGTATTGTATTCTTTGTATAACAGTCTATTGTATGCTGGAAGAAAACCATTGTCTATGTATAGTAAAATATATTTTCGAGTGTAGGATCTATGTGCACAGACCTCTCTTCTATGCAACTCAGTAATAGAGTGTAAGCTTTGTGAGCAGAGAACAATTCCTATACTATGTATGGTAAAACTACAATAGAGTGTAAGTTCTGTCAGCATAGATCTTTCCACTCTGCACCTATTTATTAGAATGTAAGCTCTCTGGGCAGGATTTTTTTTCTTGTATTGTATTCTTTGTATAACAGTCTACTGTATGCTGTAAGAAAACCATTGTCTATGTATAGTAAAATATATTTTCGAGTGTAGGATCTATGAGCACAGACCTCTCTTCTATGCAACTCATTATTAGAGTGTAAGCTTTGTGAACAGAGAACAATACCTATACTATGTATGGTAGAACTAAAATAGAGTTCTGTCAGCATAGATCTTTCCGCTCTACACCTATTTATTAGAATGTAAGCTCTCTGGGCAGGAATTTTTTTCTTGTATTGTATTCTTTGTATAACAGTCTATTGTATGCTGGAAGAAAACCATTGTCGATGTATAGTAAAATATATTTTCGAGTGTAGGATCTATGTGCACAGACCTCTCTTCTCTGCAACCCATTAGTAGAGTGTAAGCTTTGTGTGCAGAGAACAATACCTATACTATGTATGGTAAAACTAAAATAGAGTGTAAGTTCTGTCAGCATAGATCTTTCCACTATGCACCTATTTATTAGAATGTAAGCTCTCTGGGCAGGATTTTTTTTCTTGTATTGTATTCTTTGTATAACAGTCTATTGTATGCTGGAAGAAAACCATTGTCTATGTATAGTAAAATATATTTTCGAGTGTAGGATCTATGAGCACAGACCTCTCTTCTCTGCAACTCTTTATTAGAGTGTAAGCTTTGTGAGCAGAGAACAATACCTATACTATGTATGGTAAAACTAAAATAGAGTGTAAGTTCTGTCAGCATAGATCTTTCCACTCTGCACCTATTTATTAGAATGTAAGCTCTCTGGGCAGGATTTTTTTTCTTGTATTGTATTGTTTTTAGAACAGTCTATTGTATGCTGTAAGAAAACCATTTTCTATGTATAGTTAAATATATTTTCGAGTGTAGGATCTATGAACACAGACCTCTCTTCTATGCAACTCATTATTAGAGTGTAAGCTTTGTGAAAAGAGAACAATACTTATACTATGTATGGTAGAACTAAAATAGAGTTCTGTCAGCATAGATCTTTCCGCTCTACACCTATTTATTAGAATGTAAGCTCTCTGGGCAGGAATTTTTTTCTTGTATTGTATTATTTGTATAACAGTCTATTGTATGCTGTAAGAAAACCATTGTCTATGTATAGTAAAATATATTTTCGAGTGTAGGATCTATGAGCACAGACCTCTCTTCTATGCAACTCATTATTAGAGTGTAAGCTTTGTGAACAGAGAACAATACCTATACTATGTATAGTAGAACTAAAATAGAGTTCTGTCAGCATAGATCTTTCCGCTCTACACCTATTTATTAGAATGTAAGCTCTTTGGGCAGGAATGTTTTTCTTGTATTGTATTCTTTGTATAACAGTCTATTGTATGCTGGAAGAAAACCATTGTCGATGTATAGTAAAATATATTTTCGAGTGTAGGATCTATGAGCACAGACCTCTCTTCTCTGCAACTCTTTATTAGAGTGTAAGCTTTGTGTGCAGAGAACAATACCTATACTATGTATGGTAAAACTAAAATAGAGTGTAAGTTCTGTCAGCATAGATCTTTCCGCTCTACACCTATTTATTAGAATGTAAGCTCTCTGGGCAGGAATTTTTTTCTTGTATTGTATTCTTTGTATAACAGTCTATTGTATGCTGGAAGAAAACCATTGTCGATGTATAGTAAAATATATTTTCGAGTGTAGGATCTATGTGCACAGACCTCTCTTCTCTGCAACCCATTAGTAGAGTGTAAGCTTTGTGTGCAGAGAACAATACCTATACTATGTATGGTAAAACTAAGATAGAGTGTAAGTTCTGTCAGCATAGATCTTTCCACTATGCACCTATTTATTAGAATGTAAGCTCTCTGGGCAGGATTTTTTTTCTTGTATTGTATTCTTTGTATAACAGTCTATTGTATGCTGGAAGAAAACCATTGTCTATGTATAGTAAAATATATTTTCGAGTGTAGGATCTATGAGCACAGACCTCTCTTCTATGCAACTCATTATTAGAGTGTAAGCTTTGTGAAAAGAGAACAATACCTATACTATGTATGGTAAAACTAAAATAGAGTGTAAGTTCTGTCAGCATAGATCTTTCCACTCTGCACCTATTTATTAGAATGTAAGCTCTCTGGGCAGGATTTTTTTTCTTGTATTGTATTGTTTTTAGAACAGTCTATTGTATGCTGTAAGAAAACCATTGTCTATGTATAGTTAAATATATTTTCGAGTGTAGGATCTATGAGCACAGACCTCTCTTCTATGCAACTCATTATTAGAGTGTAAGCTTTGTGAAAAGAGAACAATACTTATACTATGTATGGTAGAACTAAAATAGAGTTCTGTCAGCATAGATCTTTCCGCTCTACACCTATTTATTAGAATGTAAGCTCTCTGGGCAGGAATTTTTTTCTTGTATTGTATTCTTTGTATAACAGTCTATTGTATGCTGGAAGAAAACCATTGTCTATGTATAGTAAAATATATTTTCGAGTGTAGGATCTATGTGCACAGACCTCTCTTCTATGCAACTCAGTAATAGAGTGTAAGCTTTGTGAGCAGAGAACAATTCCTATACTATGTATGGTAAAACTACAATAGAGTGTAAGTTCTGTCAGCATAGATCTTTCCACTCTGCACCTATTTATTAGAATGTAAGCTCTCTGGGCAGGATTTTTTTTCTTGTATTGTATTCTTTGTATAACAGTCTACTGTATGCTGTAAGAAAACCATTGTCTATGTATAGTAAAATATATTTTCGAGTGTAGGATCTATGAGCACAGACCTCTCTTCTATGCAACTCATTATTAGAGTGTAAGCTTTGTGAACAGAGAACAATACCTATACTATGTATGGTAGAACTAAAATAGAGTTCTGTCAGCATAGATCTTTCCGCTCTACACCTATTTATTAGAATGTAAGCTCTCTGGGCAGGAATTTTTTTCTTGTATTGTATTCTTTGTATAACAGTCTATTGTATGCTGGAAGAAAACCATTGTCGATGTATAGTAAAATATATTTTCGAGTGTAGGATCTATGTGCACAGACCTCTCTTCTCTGCAACCCATTAGTAGAGTGTAAGCTTTGTGTGCAGAGAACAATACCTATACTATGTATGGTAAAACTAAAATAGAGTGTAAGTTCTGTCAGCATAGATCTTTCCACTATGCACCTATTTATTAGAATGTAAGCTCTCTGGGCAGGATTTTTTTTCTTGTATTGTATTCTTTGTATAACAGTCTATTGTATGCTGGAAGAAAACCATTGTCTATGTATAGTAAAATATATTTTCGAGTGTAGGATCTATGAGCACAGACCTCTCTTCTCTGCAACTCTTTATTAGAGTGTAAGCTTTGTGAGCAGAGAACAATACCTATACTATGTATGGTAAAACTAAAATAGAGTGTAAGTTCTGTCAGCATAGATCTTTCCACTCTGCACCTATTTATTAGAATGTAAGCTCTCTGGGCAGGATTTTTTTTCTTGTATTGTATTGTTTTTAGAACAGTCTATTGTATGCTGTAAGAAAACCATTTTCTATGTATAGTTAAATATATTTTCGAGTGTAGGATCTATGAACACAGACCTCTCTTCTATGCAACTCATTATTAGAGTGTAAGCTTTGTGAAAAGAGAACAATACTTATACTATGTATGGTAGAACTAAAATAGAGTTCTGTCAGCATAGATCTTTCCGCTCTACACCTATTTATTAGAATGTAAGCTCTCTGGGCAGGAATTTTTTTCTTGTATTGTATTATTTGTATAACAGTCTATTGTATGCTGTAAGAAAACCATTGTCTATGTATAGTAAAATATATTTTCGAGTGTAGGATCTATGAGCACAGACCTCTCTTCTATGCAACTCATTATTAGAGTGTAAGCTTTGTGAACAGAGAACAATACCTATACTATGTATAGTAGAACTAAAATAGAGTTCTGTCAGCATAGATCTTTCCGCTCTACACCTATTTATTAGAATGTAAGCTCTTTGGGCAGGAATGTTTTTCTTGTATTGTATTCTTTGTATAACAGTCTATTGTATGCTGGAAGAAAACCATTGTCGATGTATAGTAAAATATATTTTCGAGTGTAGGATCTATGTGCACAGACCTCTCTTCTCTGCAACCCATTAGTAGAGTGTAAGCTTTGTGTGCAGAGAACAATACCTATACTATGTATGGTAAAACTAAAATAGAGTGTAAGTTCTGTCAGCATAGATCTTTCCACTATGCACCTATTTATTAGAATGTAAGCTCTCTGGGCAGGATTTTTTTTCTTGTATTGTGTTCTTTGTATAACAGTCTATTGTATGCTGGAAGAAAACCATTGTCGATGTATAGTAAAATATATTTTCGAGTGTAGGATCTATGTGCACAGACCTCTCTTCTCTGCAACCCAGTAGTAGAGTGTAAGCTTTGTGTGCAGAGAACAATACCTATACTATGTATGGTAAAACTAAAATAGAGTGTAAGTTCTGTCAGCATAGATCTTTCCACTCTGCACCTATTTATTAGAATGTAAGCTCTCTGGGCAGGATTTTTTTTCTTGTATTGTATTGTTTTTAGAACAGTCTATTGTATGCTGGAAGAAAACCATTGTCGATGTATAGTAAAATATATTTTCGAGTGTAGGATCTATGTGCACAGACCTCTCTTCTCTGCAACCCATTAGTAGAGTGTAAGCTTTGTGAAAAGAGAACAATACTTATACTATGTATGGTAGAACTAAAATAGAGTTCTGTCAGCATAGATCTTTCCGCTCTACACCTATTTATTAGAATGTAAGCTCTCTGGGCAGGAATTTTTTTCTTGTATTGTATTCTTTGTATAACAGTCTATTGTATGCTGGAAGAAAACCATTGTCTATGTATAGTAAAATATATTTTCGAGTGTAGGATCTATGTGCACAGACCTCTCTTCTCTGCAACACATTAGTAGAGTGTAAGCTTTGTGAGCAGAGAACAATACCTATACTATGTATGGTAAAACTAAAATAGAGTGTAAGTTCTGTCAGCATAGATCTTTCCACTCTGCACCTATTTATTAGAATGTAAGCTCTCTGGGCAGGAATTTTTTTCTTGTATTGTATTCTTTGTATAACAGTCTATTGTATGCTGGAAGAAAACCATTGTCTATGTATAGTAAAATATATTTTCGAGTGTAGGATCTATGTGCACAGACCTCTCTTCTATGCAACTCATTAATAGAGTGTAAGCTTTGTGAGCAGAGAACAATTCCTATACTATGTATGGTAAAACTACAATAGAGTGTAAGTTCTGTCAGCATAGATCTTTCCACTATGCACCTATTTATTGGAATGTAAGCTCTCTGGGCAGGAATTTTTTTCTTGTATTGTATTCTTTGTATAACAGTCTATTGTATGCTGGAAGAAAACCATTGTCTATGTATAGTAAAATATATTTTCGAGTGTAGGATCTATGAGCACAGACCTCTCTTCTATGCAACTCATTATTAGAGTGTAAGCTTTGTGAACAGAGAACAATACCTATACTATGTATGGTAGAACTAAAATAGAGTTCTGTCAGCATAGATCTTTCAGCTCTACACCTATTTATTAGAATGTAAGCTCTCTGGGCAGGAATTTTTTTCTTGTATTGTATTCTTTGTATAACAGTCTATTGTATGCTGGAAGAAAACCATTGTCGATGTATAGTAAAATATATTTTCGAGTGTAGGATCTATGTGCACAGACCTCTCTTCTCTGCAACACATTAGTAGAGTGTAAGCTTTGTGAGCAGAGAACAATACCTATACTATGTATGGTAAAACTAAAATAGAGTGTAAATTCTGTCAGCATAGATCTTTCCACTATGCACCTATTTATTAGAATGTAAGCTCTCTGGGCAGGATTTTGTTTCTTGTATTGTATTCTTTGTATAACAGTCTATTGTATGCTGGAAGAAAACCATTGTCTCTGTATAGTAAAATATATTTTCGAGTGTAGGATCTATGAGCACAGACCTCTCTTCTCTGCAACACATTAGTAGAGTGTAAGCTTTGTGAGCAGATAACAATACCTATACTATGTATGGTAAAACTAAAATAGAGTGTAAGTTCTGTCAGCATAGATCTTTCCACTATGCACCTATTTATTAGAATGTAAGCTCTCTGGGCAGGATTTTTTTTCTTGTATTGTATTCTTTGTATAACAGTCTATTGTATGCTGGAAGAAAACCATTGTCTATGTATAGTAAAATATATTTTCGAGTGTAGGATCTATGAGCACAGACCTCTCTTCTCTGCAACTCTTTATTAGAGTGTAAGCTTTGTGAGCAGAGAACAATACCTATACTATTTATGGTAAAACTAAAATGGAGTGTAAGTTCTGTCAGCATAGATCTTTCCACTATGCACCTATTTATTAGAATGTAAGCTCTCTGGGGAGGATTTTTTTTTCTTGTATTGTATTCTTTGTATAACAGTCTATTGTATGCTGGAAGAAAACCATTGTCTATGTATAGTAAAATATATTTTCGAGTGTAGGATCTATGAGCACAGACCTCTCTTCTCTGCAACTCTTTATTAGAGTGTAAGCTTTGTGAGCAGAGAACAATACCTATACTATTTATGGTGAAACTAAAATAGAGTGTAAGTTCTGTCAGCATAGATCTTTCCACTCTGCACCTATTTATTAGAATGTAAGCTCTCTGGGCAGGACTTTTTTTCTTGTATTGTATTCTTTGTATAACAGTCTATTGTATGCTGGAAGAAAACCATTGTCTATGTATAGTAAAATATATTTTCGAGTGTAGGATCTATGTGCACAGACCTCTCTTCTATGCAACTCATTAATAGAGTGTAAGCTTTGTGAGCAGAGAACAATTCCTATACTATGTATGGTAAAACTACAATAGAGTGTAAGTTCTGTCAGCATAGATCTTTCCACTATGCACCTATTTATTGGAATGTAAGCTCTCTGGGCAGGAATTTTTTTCTTGTATTGTATTCTTTGTATAACAGTCTATTGTATGCTGGAAGAAAACCATTGTCTATGTATAGTAAAATATATTTTCGAGTGTAGGATCTATGAGCACAGACCTCTCTTCTATGCAACTCATTATTAGAGTGTAAGCTTTGTGAACAGAGAACAATACCTATACTATGTATGGTAGAACTAAAATACAGTTCTGTCAGCATAGATCTTTCCGCTCTACACCTATTTATTAGAATGTAAGCTCTCTGGGCAGGAATTTTTTTCTTGTATTGTATTCTTTGTATAACAGTCTATTGTATGCTGGAAGAAAACCATTGTCGATGTATAGTAAAATATATTTTCGAGTGTAGGATCTATGAGCACAGACCTCTCTTCTCTGCAACTCTTTATTAGAGTGTAAGCTTTGTGAGCAGAGAACAATACCTATACTATTTATGGTAAAACTAAAATGGAGTGTAAGTTCTGTCAGCATAGATCTTTCCACTATGCACCTATTTATTAGAATGTAAGCTCTCTGGGGAGGATTTTTTTTTCTTGTATTGTATTCTTTGTATAACAGTCTATTGTATGCTGGAAGAAAACCATTGTCTATGTATAGTAAAATATATTTTCGAGTGTAGGATCTATGAGCACAGACCTCTCTTCTCTGCAACTCTTTATTAGAGTGTAAGCTTTGTGAGCAGAGAACAATACCTATACTATGTATGGTGAAACTAAAATAGAGTGTAAGTTCTGTCAGCATAGATCTTTCCACTCTGCACCTATTTATTAGAATGTAAGCTCTCTGGGCAGGACTTTTTTTCTTGTATTGTATTCTTTGTATAACAGTCTATTGTATGCTGGAAGAAAACCATTGTCTATGTATAGTAAAATATATGACATGCGCATTGTCGTCTCTTTGGCCTATTCCAGTTATAACCAATTACCTCCAATAAACACAGACACCAGGATTGTTTGGCAAAAATATTCCACGGCTTTATTAATTACATAAATATATAAATTAAAATATAAAATTTAAGAGGTCATTGTCACCAACATTTGAACAGACGTTCCCCCAATTAACATAACTAATTACCCAGACAATGACCTCAAACATATTTACATAATACCATATAACAATATGACATATCATAAATAACATAACAATTAACACAGCCACCCAGGGCAACCATTTCCACTTGTAGGGGCATACCGAGACACCCCTACACTATTATCATAGCCACCAAGGGCATCCGATTTCACATTTCACAGTAGGGGCATACCAAGACACCCCCACACCATCACATAGCCACCAAGGGCATCCCTTTCCACTGTAGGGGCATACCAAGACACCCCTACACCATTGACCCAGCCACCAAGGGCATACATTTCCAGTGTAGGGGCATACCGAGACACCCCTACACCCCCAGGTTCGTAGCTACCGCCGAGCTCGAACCTACCACCAAATCTAAAGGTAAGTATTCCTCTTGACCTATCCCACTTACCAAAAACCGACCTACCCCCAATTAAACTAAACCATCCCCCGCCACAGCACAGAGCTTGACCCCTCAAGCCTCCTGGGCGCCCCCACCCCGAACAAACAAAGCCTGTCGCAAACCATCCTGAAAACCCAAATTAAGGAAATCCAAACCCACATCAGACAAGTGCACCCCATCCCGCCGGAAGTATCCCGGTAACATATCCTCCAGCTCCCTGTGCCGCACAACTACCCCCCCAGATCTTTTAATAAAAATCGCCAACAACTTATTGAACTTACGTCTATATCTTGCCATCGCTGCGAAATCCCTCGCATGACGCCAATGGAAACGCGGCACCGTTTCCGACCAAACCATAACCACCCCGGGGATCAAAGACCTCAACTTATCCAAATCCCTTTTAATTCCACGAACTAATTCCCTTTGCGGTACCAACCCAAAATCATTCCCCCCCGTGTGGAACAATATCAAATCGGGGACTTCCCCCTGCCCTATCCTCCGAAATAAATCCAAACACGTATCTCTCCAACCATAACCCCGAAAGCCAAACCACAACACACGTAACACCTCCAACGGAAAGCCGAGCTGCGTGCCTTGTCTCCGAACTGCAGCCCTCCGTTCAGCCCAGTAGACATATGAATGGCCTACTATCCATGCGACTCCACCTGAAAGAAAGGAAATAACTTATAACCACGGCCAACCTGAATTGTACCGCCAAAACATCCACATGATTTATAATAACAGGTCAGGTCGTACATATGAACGGAATCTAACCGATTCCCATCTCCCAATTTTTTTAACCAGCTCGTCCCCCAAGCCTAATCTCGCCGCCTCCGTGGCAGCCCCGATCCTGAATGAGTGGGTGCCAAATTGCGAGGGATCCATGCCCAAGCGCTCCAAACCCAACTTAAACACCCTAGTAAATTGGAACCTTGACAACGCCGAGCCGTCAGCATGGCGAAAAAAGGAACCCCTCCCTTCAGGGCGGACTTCCACATATCGCTGAGCACAGCCCACCGGGCAAGCCTCCACTTGAGGTATAGCAGACAGCTTAATCGTCCGACCTCTCCCAAAGACATCAGTCTTCGAGCGCCGTAGCCGAATAGCTACTTCTGCTACCCCCAATTCCACGTCCTCGAACTGAAGACCCCCTTGCTTAAGCTTACTCCCACTCACAATCTCGCTCACCCGAAAAGCCCCGAAAAAGGCCCATACAAAAACCACCTTAAATAGCAAGACCTCAAACAGCGAAAAACACAAACTTGGCAAGGCCCCCAGAAGCTGCAGAAGCACCGTGAAAGACACCGGCCGTCTACTGTCAGGGACAGACCTCCCCTTGCGATAACCTTTAACTGCCTGCCGTACAATAAACGACTTCGTCAAATCCTCCCACCCGCGGAGCTTGAAGAGAAACGCTAGGGCAGCCAAGTTTCGACCAACCACTGCCGGGGAAGCACCCCCTGCGAACAGCCGGCAAAGTAACCATAATAAAGTCTCTAAACGTACCTTTGCCGATACCATGCCCCCTGTACAGCCTACTGCTTCGTCCCACCTTTCCCATATTTTACTGTACGCTGCCCACGTGCCCGGGGCCAACGAATCCCTGATCAGTCTTCCAAGCAAGATGTCCCGAGCCGCCACATCTGATCCGGACATGGCAGACCCTCCTCCTGTGCGGTCGGGGCCTCCGCCCGAAACTTTTCCCACTGAAAGCGAGAAAGAGCATCCGCAATTACGTTTAAGAAACCTGGGACATGACGTGCACGAAATACAATGTTCAACTGCATACAGTACAACACAAACCGACGAAGCAAGCGGACCACTGGGACCGAGGACGCTGACAGGTTGTTCACCGCCTCCACAACAGCCATGTTGTCAGTAAAGAAAACCACTCTCCTATTGCGTAAAACCTGGCCCCACAACGAGAGTGCCACCACCAATGGGAACAGCTCGAGGAAAGCCAAGTTCCGAATCAGCGGGCTGACTGCCCATGATTCAGGCCATCTTTCCGCACACCACTGACCCGCAAAGTAGGCCCCGAAGCCCACACTCCCAGATGCATCGGTAAAGAATTCCAACTCGGGCGAGTCAATACTCTTTTCCCTGAAAAAGACCTTCCCATTAAAATCCTTCAGGAAGGTCTCCCAAACCCCCAAGTCCTCCTTGATCGGAGCGGTGACTCTAATAAAATGATGGGGGGACCGCACTCCCGCCGTGGCTTTGGCTAGGAACCGGTTAAACACCCTACCCACCGGAATAATGCGACAAGCGAAATTCAACCGTCCCAACAGCGATTGAATATCTCGCAGGGTCGCCTTTCTTGCCCCCCGCAACTCTGAAATAGCGTCGCGCAGGGACTCCAACTTATCCGCTGGCAACCTACATTCACCGGCGACCGTGTCAATCTCAAGTCCTAGGAAACTAAGGCAAGTAACAGGCCCCACAGTCTTGTCGCGAGCCAGAGGTATCCCAAAAACCTGGCTAACCCATTCCAAACACCGCAACCGGAAACGGCAAGCGTCAGAGCCGGCCGGCCCCACACACAGGAAGTCATCCAAATAATGGACCACAAACTTGGTGCCCGCCTCCTTCCTCACTACCCATTCCACGAACGTACTAAATTTCTCAAAGTACGCACATGAAATGGAGCAACCCATGGGTAGACACAGATCCACAAAATAGCTGTCATCGATAAAACAACCCAATAAGTGGTGACACATTGGGTGGATGGGCAAAAGGCGAAAAGCCGCTTCTATGTCCGCCTTAGCCAACAACGCTCCGCGTCCTGCCTCCCGTACCAGCTCGACCGCCTGGTCGAATGATGCGTAGGAAACAGAACAGAGCGCCCCGTCAATGTCATCATTGACCGATGACCCTTTCGGGTATGACAAGTGGTGGATGAGGCGAAATTTTCCCGCCTCCTTCTTTGGCACTAGGCCTAGAGGGGAAACCCTGAGATCAGGCAGCGGAGGCACTTTATACGGCCCCGCCATCCGGCCCAGGCGAACCTCATGAAGCAATTTCTCACACACTACATCATGATGTTCGCCAACGGAGCGCAGATTACGGAAACGAGGTGCCACCACCCGCTCCCGGAAGGGAATGATAAAACCCTTCGTAAATCCCTCAAACAACAAACTGGCATCGTCTCGTTTACCGTAGCTGTTTAGCCACGGGAGCATCGCGTCTACCTTCACTGGAGACCGACCCAGCGGCAGCGGATGGTGCCGAAGCCCCTCCAGCCGAGCTAGGTGCTGCAGACTTACCCCGCTTGAAACACTTGTTGTAACTGTGCCCCCCTCCACAACCGGAGCATTCATGCTTAAAGCGGCATGAGGCACCCCACTTACATTGGCCCTCGTTATAGAGCCAGCAAAACCCCTTCTTTTGCCCAGCCGACGCGGTGGAAGAGGCACCGGCGCCAGCCCCCCCCTGAAAGGGGGCCGCCTTTTGGGACATCATCAGCTTCATCCATAATGGTAGGTCCATCTGGTCCCATCTCATCCCTGGATTCGCTGATAGCCTCTGGCGAAATTGTTCATCGTACCGCCACCAGGCAAGCCCCCCATACGTGCGGTAAGATTCCCACACCCCGTCTAAGTAACAAAACAGCTGGGAACATTTCCCAGGGGCCTTTTCCCCCAGCACACTCGCCAGTATGCAAAATGCTCACAACCAATTCCCGAAAGTTTTCGGGATTTTCCTATACCGACGCCGCTTCTCCTCCTCCTCTTTTTTAGCGTCCTTTTTATCCTCCTCCTTTAAATCCAGGTACTCATCTAAAGGGAGAAGGGAGAAGATCTCCACAAATTCACCCTTCCACAACCTTTCTTTAACCTCCATCTTAAGGTGACACCCTAGCGGACCCGCAAACGACACGTGTACGTTCTGCCGTGCTGCATCCGGAATCTCCCCCACTAGCGTGTCCCTCTCTACAGCCACTTCTGAGGCTACTGACCCCCCTAACGCTGCTGTCAACTCACCTGCCCCGCTCCCAGCCCGCTCGGGGACCGGAAGCGCCCCCGACCCCAAACCCGACGATCCTGGCAACAAAGCCCTGCTAAAAGAAGCCCCCTTATCCAACCCTGAACTCCAAGATGTAAGGAAAGATTTTAAACCCTCTAATAAATCTCCAGAGTGTGGTGTACTGTGCAACTCACCGACCAAACCCCGAGGTGTTGCTGATCCTGGGGCTGCATCCCGAACTCCGCCATGCGATGGGCCTGGCGATGCTGCTGCGAATTCTCCGCCGTCCTTAGGCCTCCTACGCCCGCTGACCCGACATCCCGTGACCTGTGGACAAAAGAAGCACAACTGGGGAGGCCGTCTTCAGAATCCAAATCCTCCCTAACCTCAACCCTCGCGCTCCTATGCGTACTGCTACTCCTGGCCTGCCGGCCCTTTCTGCCACACCTGTCCCTGGACGAACTTCTGTCTCGCCTGTCAGGAGAGCCCCTGCTCACCGACCTAGATGCACTCCCCCGCGAGACTGGACCCCGAACGGGAGAGCCGCGGTATTGCCCAACCGACGACTCCCCGCTGCTGCTGCGCTGTCTGCTCCGCCGGTTACTCCTGGAGCGATGACGGGATCCCCTATCACCCCCCCGGTCCCTGCGCCAACTAACGGGGCTGTCCAACCTATCCTGAGCGCGGCCTTCCCTACCCGCCCGCTGATCCGCCGGCCTACAGCGCCCCATATCATTGCCAGTTCTGGAGGGGGCCATGCCACTGCCTGTTGCGACCCCGCCACCCGTCACTAGTGCCTTATGAGCAGTCCTATCACCTGTCACCTGCGGCCGCTGCGCGGATGGAAGGGGCGCTTGCGGCCTAGCCCTCGCTTGCTGCAACCCGCTGCGTGCTCCGGATGCCGCCCCACCCGCCCGGGAATGTGCGGCAGGTGCTGACTGTCCCCCGCTGTCCAAGCCCTTACTGGCTGCCCCAGCATTCGCTGAACCTGAACGGGTTAAGAGGGCCTCATTTGACAACCCCTGCTTCTTCCCCCTTTTTGCCCTAACTGACCCAGGGGGCGACTCACCGCGTCTACTCCTTCCTGCAGGCTGCTCCCTGCTCCCAACGGGACCCGCTGCCGATAACGAGCCCGCTGCCTCCGAGGTCTTAGGCGCCATCCTGTCCTGACCGCACACCTCAGATGCTGCTTGCCGACCTGGCTGCGCGGTCGCCTCCAGGCCGCTACCTCCGCGGATCCTAGCCCGGCCACCACCTCTCCTAGTGCCGGTCCTTGTCCCGCCTGCTGACGGGCTGCGACTCCTAACCGCGCCAGCACCGGCCTCAGGGCTCAATCGCTGTGGAGGCCTGGTCCGGCGCGAAGTCCTCCGCGCCGGCGCCGCCGACGGACCCGCCATGCTCAGTGCTGCCCCCAGCTGCTGCTCCATCCAAGCCGTGCCATGCTGCCGGATTGCCGCCTTCACGCCCTCGAGGATCGCTGCCATATCACTCTCAGCCACGGAATCCATCTGAAAGACAAAAAGAAGAAATCCCAACCAGAAGCCAGCAACAGCTAACAACAGGTAAAGATTTCGAATTAAAATGGAACCCAATTTTAAAATGGCGAATACTTATATGGCTAAGCCACTCCCCTTATTACAATTGACCAATCAAGAACACTCCTCCATAGGCCTGCCTCCTAGCTCTGTCAAGGCCCATTCCACCTAGCTTTGCTTATTCCATGGGCTTCATTTTCGAGTGTAGGATCTATGTGCACAGACCTCTCTTCTATGCAACTCATTAATAGAGTGTAAGCTTTGTGAGCAGAGAACAATTCCTATACTATGTATGGTAAAACTACAATAGAGTGTAAGTTCTGTCAGCATAGATCTTTCCACTATGCACCTATTTATTGGAATGTAAGCTCTCTGGGCAGGAATTTTTTTCTTGTATTGTATTCTTTGTATAACAGTCTATTGTATGCTGGAAGAAAACCATTGTCTATGTATAGTAAAATATATTTTCGAGTGTAGGATCTATGAGCACAGACCTCTCTTCTATGCAACTCATTATTAGAGTGTAAGCTTTGTGAACAGAGAACAATACCTATACTATGTATGGTAGAACTAAAATACAGTTCTGTCAGCATAGATCTTTCCGCTCTACACCTATTTATTAGAATGTAAGCTCTCTGGGCAGGAATTTTTTTCTTGTATTGTATTCTTTGTATAACAGTCTATTGTATGCTGGAAGAAAACCATTGTCGATGTATAGTAAAATATATTTTCGAGTGTAGGATCTATGTGCACAGACCTCTCTTCTCTGCAACACATTAGTAGAGTGTAAGCTTTGTGAGCAGAGAACAATACCTATACTATGTATGGTAAAACTAAAATAGAGTGTAAATTCTGTCAGCATAGATCTTTCCACTATGCACCTATTTATTAGAATGTAAGCTCTCTGGGCAGGATTTTGTTTCTTGTATTGTATTCTTTGTATAACAGTCTATTGTATGCTGGAAGAAAACCATTGTCTCTGTATAGTAAAATATATTTTCGAGTGTAGGATCTATGAGCACAGACCTCTCTTCTCTGCAACCCATTAGTAGAGTGTAAGCTTTGTGTGCAGAGAACAATACCTATACTATGTATGGTAATACTAAAATAGAGTGTAAGTTCTGTCAGCATAGATCTTTCCACTATGCACCTATTTATTAGAATGTAAGCTCTCTGGGCAGGATTTTTTTTCTTGTATTGTGTTCTTTGTATAACAGTCTATTGTATGCTGGAAGAAAACCATTGTCTATGTATAGTAAAATATATTTTCGAGTGTAGGATCTATGAGCACAGACCTCTCTTCTCTGCAACTCTTTATAAGAGTGTAAGCTTTGTGAGCAGAGAACAATACCTATACTATGTATGGTAAAACTAAAATAGAGTGTAAGTTCTGTCAGCATAGATCTTTCCACTCTGCACCTATTTATTAGAATGTAAGCTCTCTGGGCAGGATTTTTTTTCTTGTATTGTATTGTTTTTAGAACAGTCTATTGTATGCTGTAAGAAAACCATTGTCTATGTATAGTTAAATATATTTTCGAGTGTAGGATCTATGAGCACAGACCTCTCTTCTATGCAACTCATTATTAGAGTGTAAGCTTTGTGAAAAGAGAACAATACTTATACTATGTATGGTAGAACTAAAATAGAGTTCTGTCAGCATAGATCTTTCCGCTCTACACCTATTTATTAGAATGTAAGCTCTCTGGGCAGGATTTTTTTTCTTGTATTGTATTATTGGTATAACAGTCTATTGTATGCTGTAAGAAAACCATTGTCTATGTATAGTAAAATATATTTTCGAGTGTAGGATCTATGAGCACAGACCTCTCTTCTATGCAACTCATTATTAGAGTGTAAGCTTTGTGAACAGAGAACAATACCTATACTATGTATAGTAGAACTAAAATAGAGTTCTGTCAGCATAGATCTTTCCGCTCTACACCTATTTATTAGAATGTAAGCTCTTTGGGCAGGAATTTTTTTCTTGTATTGTATTCTTTGTATAACAGTCTATTGTATGCTGGAAGAAAACCATTGTCGATGTATAGTAAAATATATTTTCGAGTGTAGGATCTATGTGCACAGACCTCTCTTCTCTGCAACCCATTAGTAGAGTGTAAGCTTTGTGTGCAGAGAACAATACCTATACTATGTATGGTAAAACTAAAATAGAGTGTAAGTTCTGTCAGCATAGATCTTTCCACTATGCACCTATTTATTAGAATGTAAGCTCTCTGGGCAGGATTTTTTTTCTTGTGTTGTGTTCTTTGTATAACAGTCTACTGTATGCTGGAAGAAAACCATTGTCTATGTATAGTAAAATATATTTTCGAGTGTAGGATCTATGAGCACAGACCTCTCTTCTCTGCAACTCTTTATTAGAGTGTAAGCTTTGTGAGCAGAGAACAATACCTATACTATGTATGGTAAAACTAAAATAGAGTGTAAGTTCTGTCAGCATAGATCTTTCCACTCTGCGCCTATTTATTAGAATGTAAGCTCTCTGGGCAGGATTTTTTTTCTTGTATTGTATTGTTTTTAGAACAGTCTATTGTATGCTGGAAGAAAACCATTGTCGATGTATAGTAAAATATATTTTCGAGTGTAGGATCTATGTGCACAGACCTCTCTTCTCTGCAACCCATTAGTAGAGTGTAAGCTTTGTGAAAAGAGAACAATACTTATACTATGTATGGTACAACTAAAATAGAGTTCTGTCAGCATAGATCTTTCCGCTCTACACCTATTTATTAGAATGTAAGCTCTCTGGGCAGGAATTTTTTTCTTGTATTGTATTCTTTGTATAACAGTCTATTGTATGCTGGAAGAAAACCATTGTCTATGTATAGTAAAATATATTTTCGAGTGTAGGATCTATGTGCACAGACCTCTCTTCTCTGCAACACATTAGTAGAGTGTAAGCTTTGTGAGCAGAGAACAATACCTATACTATGTATGGTAAAACTAAAATAGAGTGTAAGTTCTGTCAGCATAGATCTTTCCACTCTGCACCTATTTATTAGAATGTAAGCTCTCTGGGCAGGAATTTTTTTCTTGTATTGTATTCTTTGTATAACAGTCTATTGTATGCTGGAAGAAAACCATTGTCTATGTATAGTAAAATATATTTTCGAGTGTAGGATCTATGTGCACAGACCTCTCTTCTAAGCAACTCATTAATAGAGTGTAAGCTTTGTGAGCAGAGAACAATTCCTATACTATGTATGGTAAAACTACAATAGAGTGTAAGTTCTGTCAGCATAGATCTTTCCACTATGCACCTATTTATTGGAATGTAAGCTCTCTGGGCAGGAATTTTTTTCTTGTATTGTATTCTTTGTATAACAGTCTATTGTATGCTGGAAGAAAACCATTGTCTATGTATAGTAAAATATATTTTCGAGTGTAGGATCTATGAGCACAGACCTCTCTTCTCTGCAACACATTAGTAGAGTGTAAGCTTTGTGAGCAGAGAACAATACCTATACTATGTATGGTAAAACTAAAATAGAGTTCTGTCAGCATAGATCTTTCCGCTCTACACCTATTTATTAGAATGTAAGCTCTCTGGGCAGGATTTTTTTTCTTGTATTGTATTCTTTGTATAACAGTCTATTGTATGCTGGAAGAAAACCATTGTCTATGTATAGTAAAATATATTTTCGAGTGTAGGATCTATGAGCACAGACCTCTCTTCTATGCAACTCATTATTAGAGTGTAAGCTTTGTGAACAGAGAACAATACCTATACTATGTATGGTAGAACTAAAATAGAGTTCTGTCAGCATAGATCTTTCCGCTCTACACCTATTTATTAGAATGTAAGCTCTCTGGGCAGGATTTTTTTTCTTGTATTGTATTCTTTGTATAACAGTCTATTGTATGCTGGAAGAAAACCATTGTCGATGTATAGTAAAATATATTTTCGAGTGTAGGATCTATGTGCACAGACCTCTCTTCTCTGCAACACATTAGTAGAGTGTAAGCTTTGTGAGCAGAGAACAATACCTATACTATGTATGGTAAAACTAAAATAGAGTGTAAATTCTGTCAGCATAGATCTTTCCACTATGCACCTATTTATTAGAATGTAAGCTCTCTGGGCAGGATTTTGTTTCTTGTATTGTATTCTTTGTATAACAGTCTATTGTATGCTGGAAGAAAACCATTGTCTCTGTATAGTAAAATATATTTTCGAGTGTAGGATCTATGAGCACAGACCTCTCTTCTCTGAAACACATTAGTAGAGTGTAAGCTTTGTGAGCAGATAACAATACCTATACTATGTATGGTAAAACTACAATAGAGTGTAAGTTCTGTCAGCATAGATCTTTCCACTATGCACCTATTTATTAGAATGTAAGCTCTCTGGGCAGGATTTTTTTTCTTGTATTGTATTCTTTGTATAACAGTCTATTGTATGCTGGAAGAAAACCATTGTCTATGTATAGTAAAATATATTTTCGAGTGTAGGATCTATGAGCACAGACCTCTCTTCTCTGCAACTCTTTATTAGAGTGTAAGCTTTGTGAGCAGAGAACAATACCTATACTATTTATGGTAAAACTAAAATGGAGTGTAAGTTCTGTCAGCATAGATCTTTCCACTATGCACCTATTTATTAGAATGTAAGCTCTCTGGGGAGGATTTTTTTTTCTTGTATTGTATTCTTTGTATAACAGTCTATTGTATGCTGGAAGAAAACCATTGTCTATGTATAGTAAAATATATTTTCGAGTGTAGGATCTATGAGCACAGACCTCTCTTCTCTGCAACTCTTTATTAGAGTGTAAGCTTTGTGAGCAGAGAACAATACCTATACTATGTATGGTGAAACTAAAATAGAGTGTAAGTTCTGTCAGCATAGATCTTTCCACTCTGCACCTATTTATTAGAATGTAAGCTCTCTGGGCAGGATTTTTTTTCTTGTATTGTATTCTTTGTATAACAGTCTATTGTATGCTGTAAGAAAACCATTGTCTATGTATAGTAAAATATATTTTCGAGTGTAGGATCTATGAGCACAGACCTCTCTTCTATGCAACTCATTATTAGAGTGTAAGCTTTGTGAACAGAGAACAATACCTATACTATGTATGGTAGAACTAAAATAGAGTTCTGTCAGCATAGATCTTTCCGCTCTACACCTATTTATTAGAATGTAAGCTCTCTGGGCAGGAATTTTGTTTCTTGTATTGTATTCGTTGTATAACAGTCTATTGTATGCTGGAAGAAAACCATTGTCTCTGTATAGTAAAATATATTTTCGAGTGTAGGATCTATGAGCACAGACCTCTCTTCTCTGCAACACATTAGTAGAGTGTAAGCTTTGTGAGCAGATAACAATACCTATACTATGTATGGTAAAACTAAAATAGAGTGTAAGTTCTGTCAGCATAGATCTTTCCACTATGCACCTATTTATTAGAATGTAAGCTCTCTGGGCAGGATTTTGTTTTCTTGTATTGTATTCTTTGTATAACAGTCTATTGTATGCTGGAAGAAAACCATTGTCTATGTATAGTAAAATATATTTTCGAGTGTAGGATCTATGAGCACAGACCTCTCTTCTCTGCAACTCTTTATTAGAGTGTAAGCTTTGTGAGCAGAGAACAATACCTATACTATTTATGGTAAAACTAAAATGGAGTGTAAGTTCTGTCAGCATAGATCTTTCCACTATGCACCTATTTATTAGAATGTAAGCTCTCTGGGGAGGATTTTTTTTTCTTGTATTGTATTCTTTGTATAACAGTCTATTGTATCCTGGAAGAAAACCATTGTCTATGTATAGTAAAATATATTTTCGAGTATAGGATCTATGAGCACAGACCTCTCTTCTCTGCAACTCTTTATTAGAGTGTAAGCTTTGTGAGCAGAGAACAATACCTATACTATGTATGGTGAAACTAAAATAGAGTGTAAGTTCTGTCAGCATAGATCTTTCCACTCTGCACCTATTTATTAGAATGTAAGCTCTCTGGGCAGGATTTTTTTTCTTGTATTGTATTCTTTGTATAACAGTCTATTGTATGCTGTAAGAAAACCATTGTCTATGTATAGTAAAATATATTTTCGAGTGTAGGATCTATGAGCACAGACCTCTCTTCTATGCAACTCATTATTAGAGTGTAAGCTTTGTGAACAGAGAACAATACCTATACTATGTATGGTAGAACTAAAATAGAGTTCTGTCAGCATAGATCTTTCCGCTCTACACCTATTTATTAGAATGTAAGCTCTCTGGGCAGGAATTTTTTTCTTGTATTGTATTCTTTGTATAACAGTCTATTGTATGCTGGAAGAAAACCATTGTCGATGTATAGTAAAATATATTTTCGAGTGTAGGATCTATGTGCACAGACCTCTCTTCTCTGCAACCCATTAGTAGAGTGTAAGCTTTGTGTGCAGAGAACAATACCTATACTATGTATGGTAAAACTAAAATAGAGTGTAAGTTCTGTCAGCATAGATCTTTCCACTATGCACCTATTTATTAGAATGTAAGCTCTCTGGGCAGGATTTTTTTTCTTGTATTGTATTCTTTGTATAACAGTCTATTGTATGCTGTAAGAAAACCATTGTCTATGTATAGTAAAATATATTTTCGAGTGTAGGATCTATGAGCACAGACCTCTCTTCTATGCAACTCATTATTAGAGTGTAAGCTTTGTGAACAGAGAACAATACCTATACTATGTATGGTAGAACTAAAATAGAGTTCTGTCAGCATAGATCTTTCCGCTCTACACCTATTTATTAGAATGTAAGCTCTCTGGGCAGGAATTTTGTTTCTTGTATTGTATTCGTTGTATAACAGTCTATTGTATGCTGGAAGAAAACCATTGTCTCTGTATAGTAAAATATATTTTCGAGTGTAGGATCTATGAGCACAGACCTCTCTTCTCTGCAACACATTAGTAGAGTGTAAGCTTTGTGAGCAGATAACAATACCTATACTATGTATGGTAAAACTAAAATAGAGTGTAAGTTCTGTCAGCATAGATCTTTCCACTATGCACCTATTTATTAGAATGTAAGCTCTCTGGGCAGGATTTTGTTTTCTTGTATTGTATTCTTTGTATAACAGTCTATTGTATGCTGGAAGAAAACCATTGTCTATGTATAGTAAAATATATTTTCGAGTGTAGGATCTATGAGCACAGACCTCTCTTCTCTGCAACTCTTTATTAGAGTGTAAGCTTTGTGAGCAGAGAACAATACCTATACTATTTATGGTAAAACTAAAATGGAGTGTAAGTTCTGTCAGCATAGATCTTTCCACTATGCACCTATTTATTAGAATGTAAGCTCTCTGGGGAGGATTTTTTTTTCTTGTATTGTATTCTTTGTATAACAGTCTATTGTATCCTGGAAGAAAACCATTGTCTATGTATAGTAAAATATATTTTCGAGTATAGGATCTATGAGCACAGACCTCTCTTCTCTGCAACTCTTTATTAGAGTGTAAGCTTTGTGAGCAGAGAACAATACCTATACTATGTATGGTGAAACTAAAATAGAGTGTAAGTTCTGTCAGCATAGATCTTTCCACTCTGCACCTATTTATTAGAATGTAAGCTCTCTGGGCAGGATTTTTTTTCTTGTATTGTATTCTTTGTATAACAGTCTATTGTATGCTGTAAGAAAACCATTGTCTATGTATAGTAAAATATATTTTCGAGTGTAGGATCTATGAGCACAGACCTCTCTTCTATGCAACTCATTATTAGAGTGTAAGCTTTGTGAACAGAGAACAATACCTATACTATGTATGGTAGAACTAAAATAGAGTTCTGTCAGCATAGATCTTTCCGCTCTACACCTATTTATTAGAATGTAAGCTCTCTGGGCAGGAATTTTTTTCTTGTATTGTATTCTTTGTATAACAGTCTATTGTATGCTGGAAGAAAACCATTGTCTATGTATAGTAAAATATATTTTCGAGTGTAGGATCTATGTGCACAAACCTCTCTTCTATGCAACTCAGTAATAGAGTGTAAGCTTTGTGAGCAGAGAACAATTCCTATACTATGTATGGTAAAACTACAATAGAGTGTAAGTTCTGTCAGCATAGATCTTTCCACTCTGCACCTATTTATTAGAATGTAAGCTCTCTGGGCAGGAATTTTTTTCTTGTATTGTATTCTTTGTATAACAGTCTATTGTATGCTGGAAGAAAACCATTGTCTATGTATAGTAAAATATATTTTCGAGTGTAGGATCTATGAGCAAAGACCTCTCTTCTCTGCAACTCTTTATTAGAGTGTAAGCTTTGTGAGCAGAGAACAATACCTATACTATGTATGGTAAAACTAAAATAGAGTGTAAGTTCTGTCAGCATAGATCTTTCCACTCTGCACCTATTTATTAGAATGTAAGCTCTCTGGGCAGGATTTTTTTTCTTGTATTGTATTGTTTTTAGAACAGTCTATTGTATGCTGTATGAAAACCATTGTCTATGTATAGTTAAATATATTTTCGAGTGTAGGATCTATGAGCACAGACCTCTCTTCTATGCAACTCATTATTAGAGTGTAAGCTTTGTGAAAAGAGAACAATACTTATACTATGTATGGTAGAACTAAAATAGAGTTCTGTCAGCATAGATCTTTCCGCTCTACACCTATTTATTAGAATGTAAGCTCTCTGGGCAGGAATTTTTTTCTTGTATTGTATTCTTTGTATAACAGTCTATTGTATGCTGTAAGAAAACCATTGTCTATGTATAGTAAAATATATTTTCGAGTGTAGGATCTATGAGCACAGACCTCTCTTCTATGCAACTCATTATTAGAGTGTAAGCTTTGTGAACAGAGAACAATACCTATACTATGTATGGTAGAACTAAAATAGAGTTCTGTCAGCATAGATCTTTCCGCTCTACACCTATTTATTAGAATGTAAGCTCTCTGGGCAGGAATTTTTTTCTTGTATTGTATTCTTTGTATAACAGTCTATTGTATGCTGGAAGAAAACCATTGTCGATGTATTGTAAAATATATTTTCGAGTGTAGGATCTATGTGCACAGACCTCTCTTCTCTGCAACCCATTAGTAGAGTGTAAGCTTTGTGTGCAGAGAACAATACCTATACTATGTATGGTAAAACAAAAATAGAGTGTAAGTTCTGTCAGCATAGATCTTTCCACTATGCACCTATTTATTAGAATGTAAGCTCTCTGGGCAGGATTTTTTTTCTTGTATTTTATTCTTTGTATAACAGTCTATTGTATGCTGGAAGAAAACCATTGTCTATGTATAGTAAAATATATTTTCGAGTGTAGGATCTATGAGCAAAGACCTCTCTTCTCTGCAACTCTTTATTAGAGTGTAAGCTTTGTGAGCAGAGAACAATACCTATACTATGTATGGTAAAACTAAAATAGAGTGTAAGTTCTGTCAGCATAGATCTTTCCACTCTGCACCTATTTATTAGAATGTAAGCTCTCTGGGCAGGATTTTTTTTCTTGTATTGTATTGTTTTTAGAACAGTCTATTGTATGCTGTAATAAAACCATTGTCTATGTATAGTTAAATATATTTTCGAGTGTAGGATCTATGAGCACAGACCTCTCTTCTATGCAACTCATTATTAGAGTGTAAGCTTTGTGAAAAGAGAACAATACTTATACTATGTATGGTAGAACTAAAATAGAGTTCTGTCAGCATAGATCTTTCCGCTCTACACCTATTTATTAGAATGTAAGCTCTCTGGGCAGGAATTTTTTTCTTGTATTGTATTCTTTGTATAACAGTCTATTGTATGCTGGAAGAAAACCATTGTCTATGTATAGTAAAATATATTTTCGAGTGTAGGATCTATGTGCACAGACCTCTCTTCTCTGCAACACATTAGTAGAGTGTAAGCTTTGTGAGCAGAGAACAATACCAATACTATGTATGGTAAAACTAAAATAGAGTGTAAGTTCTGTCAGCATAGATCTTTCCACTCTGCACCTATTTATTAGAATGTAAGCTCTCTGGGCAGGAATTTTTTTCTTGTATTGTATTCTTTGTATAACAGTCTATTGTATGCTGGAAGAAAACCATTGTCTATGTATAGTAAAATATATTTTCGAGTGTAGGATCTATGTGCACAAACCTCTCTTCTATGCAACTCAGTAATAGAGTGTAAGCTTTGTGAGCAGAGAACAATTCCTATACTATGTATGGTAAAACTACAATAGAGTGTAAGTTCTGTCAGCATAGATCTTTCCACTCTGCACCTATTTATTAGAATGTAAGCTCTCTGGGCAGGAATTTTTTTCTTGTATTGTATTCTTTGTATAACAGTCTATTGTATGCTGTAAGAAAACCATTGTCTATGTAGAGTAAAATATATTTTCGAGTGTAGGATCTATGAGCACAGACCTCTCTTCTATGCAACTCATTATTAGAGTGTAAGCTTTGTGAACAGAGAACAATACCTATACTATGTATGGTAGAACTAAAATAGAGTTCTGTCAGCATAGATCTTTCCGCTCTACACCTATTTATTAGAATGTAAGCTCTCTGGGCAGGAATTTTTTTCTTGTATTGTATTCTTTGTATAACAGTCTATTGTATGCTGGAAGAAAACCATTGTCGATGTATAGTACAATATATTTTCGAGTGTAGGATCTATGTGCACAGACCTCTCTTCTCTGCAACCCATTAGTAGAGTGTAAGCTTTGTGTGCAGAGAACAATACCTATACTATGTATGGTAAAACTAAAATAGAGTGTAAGTTCTGTCAGCATAGATCTTTCCGCTCTACACCTATTTATTAGAATGTAAGCTCTCTGGGCAGGAATTTTTTTCTTGTATTGTATTCTTTGTATAACAGTCTATTGTATGCTGGAAGAAAACCATTGTCGATGTATAGTAAAATATATTTTCGAGTGTAGGATCTATGTGCACAGACCTCTCTTCTCTGCAACCCATTAGTAGAGTGTAAGCTTTGTGTGCAGAGAACAATACCTATACTATGTATGGTAAAACTAAAATAGAGTGTAAGTTCTGCCAGCATAGATCTTTCCACTATGCACCTATTTATTAGAATGTAAGCTCTCTGGGCAGGATTTTTTTTCTTGTATTGTATTCTTTGTATAACAGTCTATTGTTTGCTGGAAGAAAACCATTGTCTATGTATAGTAAAATATATTTTCGAGTGTAGGATCTATGAGCACAGACCTCTCTTCTCTGCAACTCTTTATTAGAGTGTAAGCTTTGTGAAAAGAGAACAATACCTATACTAAGTATGGTAAAACTAAAATAGAGTGTAAGTTCTGTCAGCATAGATCTTTCCACTCTGCACCTATTTATTAGAATGTAAGCTCTCTGGGCAGGATTTTTTTTCTTGTATTGTATTGTTTTTAGAACAGTCTATTGTATGCTGTAAGAAAACCATTGTCTATGTATAGTTAAATATATTTTCGAGTGTAGGATCTATGAGCACAGACCTCTCTTCTATGCAACTCATTATTAGAGTGTAAGCTTTGTGAAAAGAGAACAATACTTATACTATGTATGGTAGAACTAAAATAGAGTTCTGTCAGCATAGATCTTTCCGCTCTACACCTATTTATTAGAATGTAAGCTCTCTGGGCAGGAATTTTTTTCTTGTATTGTATTCTTTGTATAACAGTCTATTGTATGCTGGAAGAAAACCATTGTCTATGTATAGTAAAATATATTTTCGAGTGTAGGATCTATGTGCACAGACCTCTCTTCTCTGCAACACATTAGTAGAGTGTAAGCTTTGTGAGCAGAGAACAATACCAATACTATGTATGGTAAAACTAAAATAGAGTGTAAGTTCTGTCAGCATAGATATTTCCACTCTGCACCTATTTATTAGAATGTAAGCTCTCTGGGCAGGAATTTTTTTCTTGTATTGTATTCTTTGTATAACAGTCTATTGTATGCTGGAAGAAAACCATTGTCTATGTATAGTAAAATATATTTTCGAGTGTAGGATCTATGTGCACAGACCTCTCTTCTATGCAACTCAGTAATAGAGTGTAAGCTTTGTGAGCAGAGAACAATTCCTATACTATGTATGGTAAAACTACAATAGAGTGTAAGTTCTGTCAGCATAGATCTTTCCACTCTGCACCTATTTATTAGAATGTAAGCTCTCTGGGCAGGAATTTTTTTCTTGTATTGTATTCTTTGTATAACAGTCTATTGTATGCTGTAAGAAAACCATTGTCTATGTATAGTAAAATATATTTTCGAGTGTAGGATCTATGAGCACAGACCTCTCTTCTATGCAACTCATTATTAGAGTGTAAGCTTTGTGAACAGAGAACAATACCTATACTATGTATGGTAGAACTAAAATAGAGTTCTGTCAGCATAGATCTTTCCGCTCTACACCTATTTATTAGAATGTAAGCTCTCTGGGCAGGAATTTTTTTCTTGTATTGTATTCTTTGTATAACAGTCTATTGTATGCTGGAAGAAAACCATTGTCGATGTATAGTAAAATATATTTTCGAGTGTAGGATCTATGTGCACAGACCTCTCTTCTCTGCAACCCATTAGTAGAGTGTAAGCTTTGTGTGCAGAGAACAATACCTATACTATGTATGGTAAAACTAAAATAGAGTGTAAGTTCTGTCAGCATAGATCTTTCCGCTCTACACCTATTTATTAGAATGTAAGCTCTCTGGGCAGGAATTTTTTTCTTGTATTGTATTCTTTGTATAACAGTCTATTGTATGCTGGAAGAAAACCATTGTCGATGTATAGTAAAATATATTTGCGAGTGTAGGATCTATGTGCACAGACCTCTCTTCTCTGCAACCCATTAGTAGAGTGTAAGCTTTGTGTGCAGAGAACAATACCTATACTATGTATGGTAAAACTAAAATAGAGTGTAAGTTCTGTCAGCATAGATCTTTCCACTATGCACCTATTTATTAGAATGTAAGCTCTCTGGGCAGGATTTTTTTTCTTGTATTGTATTCTTTGTATAACAGTCTATTGTATGCTGGAAGAAAACCATTGTCTATGTATAGTAAAATATATTTTCGAGTGTAGGATCTATGAGCACAGACCTCTCTTCTCTGCAACTCTTTATTAGAGTGTAAGCTTTGTGAAAAGAGAACAATACCTATACTAAGTATGGTAAAACTAAAATAGAGTGTAAGTTCTGTCAGCATAGATCTTTCCACTCTGCACCTATTTATTAGAATGTAAGCTCTCTGGGCAGGATTTTTTTTCTTGTATTGTATTGTTTTTAGAACAGTCTATTGTATGCTGTAAGAAAACCATTGTCTATGTATAGTTAAATATATTTTCGAGTGTAGGATCTATGAGCACAGACCTCTCTTCTATGCAACTCATTATTAGAGTGTAAGCTTTGTGAAAAGAGAACAATACTTATACTATGTATGGTAGAACTAAAATAGAGTTCTGTCAGCATAGATCTTTCCGCTCTACACCTATTTATTAGAATGTAAGCTCTCTGGGCAGGAATTTTTTTCTTGTATTGTATTATTTGTATAACAGTCTATTGTATGCTGGAAGAAAACCATTGTCTATGTATAGTAAAATATATTTTCGAGTGTAGGATCTATGAGCACAGACCTCTCTTCTCTGCAACTCTTTATTAGAGTGTAAGCTTTGTGAGCAGAGAACAATACCTATACTATGTATGGTAAAACTAAAATAGAGTGTAAGTTCTGTCAGCATAGATCTTTCCACTCTGCACCTATTTATTAGAATGTAAGCTCTCTGGGCAGGATCTTTTTTCTTGTATTGTATTCTTTGTATAACAGTCTATTGTATGCTGTAAGAAAACCATTGTCTATGTATAGTAAAATATATTTTCGAGTGTAGGATCTATGAGCACAGACCTCTCTTCTATGCAACTCATTATTAGAGTGTAAGCTTTGTGAACAGAGAACAATACCTATACTATGTATGGTAGAACTAAAATAGAGTTCTGTCAGCATAGATCTTTCCGCTCTACACCTATTTATTAGAATGTAAGCTCTCTGGGCAGGAATTTTTTTCTTGTATTGTATTCTTTGTATAACAGTCTATTGTATGCTGGAAGAAAACCATTGTCGATGTATAGTAAAATATATTTTCGAGTGTAGGATCTATGTGCACAGACCTCTCTTCTCTGCAACCCATTAGTAGAGTGTAAGCTTTGTGAGCAGAGAACAATACCTATACTATGTATGGTAAAACTAAAATAGAGTGTAAGTTCTGTCAGCATAGATCTTTCCGCTCTACACCTATTTATTAGAATGTAAGCTCTCTGGGCAGGAATTTTTTTCTTGTATTGTATTCTTTGTATAACAGTCTATTGTATGCTGGAAGAAAACCATTGTCGATGTATAGTAAAATATATTTTCGAGTGTAGGATCTATGTGCACAGACCTCTCTTCTCTGCAACCCATTAGTAGAGTGTAAGCTTTGTGTGCAGAGAACAATACCTATACTATGTATGGTAAAACTAAAATAGAGTGTAAGTTCTGTCAGCATAGATCTTTCCACTCTGCACCTATTTATTAGAATGTAAGCTCTCTGGGCAGGATTTTTTTTCTTGTATTGTATTGTTTTTAGAACAGTCTATTGTATGCTGTAAGAAAACCATTGTCTATGTATAGTTAAATATATTTTCGAGTGTAGGATCTATGAGCACAGACCTCTCTTCTATGCAACTCATTATTAGAGTGTAAGCTTTGTGAAAAGAGAACAATACTTATACTATGTATGGTAGAACTAAAATAGAGTTCTGTCAGCATAGATCTTTCCGCTCTACACCTATTTATTAGAATGTAAGCTCTCTGGCAGGAATTTTTTTCTTGTATTGTATTCTTTGTATAACAGTCTATTGTATGCTGGAAGAAAACCATTGTCGATGTATAGTACAATATATTTTCGAGTGTAGGATCTATGTGCACAGACCTCTCTTCTCTGCAACCCATTAGTAGAGTGTAAGCTTTGTGTGCAGAGAACAATACCTATACTATGTATGGTAAAACTAAAATAGAGTGTAAGTTCTGTCAGCATAGATCTTTCCGCTCTACACCTATTTATTAGAATGTAAGCTCTCTGGGCAGGAATTTTTTTCTTGTATTGTATTCTTTGTATAACAGTCTATTGTATGCTGGAAGAAAACCATTGTCGATGTATAGTAAAATATATTTTCGAGTGTAGGATCTATGTGCACAGACCTCTCTTCTCTGCAACCCATTAGTAGAGTGTAAGCTTTGTGTGCAGAGAACAATACCTATACTATGTATGGTAAAACTAAAATAGAGTGTAAGTTCTGCCAGCATAGATCTTTCCACTATGCACCTATTTATTAGAATGTAAGCTCTCTGGGCAGGATTTTTTTTCTTGTATTGTATTGTTTTTAGAACAGTCTATTGTATGCTGTAAGAAAACCATTTTCTATGTATAGTTAAATATATTTTCGAGTGTAGGATCTATGAACACAGACCTCTCTTCTATGCAACTCATTATTAGAGTGTAAGCTTTGTGAAAAGAGAACAATACTTATACTATGTATGGTAGAACTAAAATAGAGTTCTGTCAGCATAGATCTTTCCGCTCTACACCTATTTATTAGAATGTAAGCTCTCTGGGCAGGAATTTTTTTCTTGTATTGTATTATTTGTATAACAGTCTATTGTATGAGGTAAGAAAACCATTGTCTATGTATAGTAAAATATATTTTCGAGTGTAGGATCTATGAGCACAGACCTCTCTTCTATGCAACTCATTATTAGAGTGTAAGCTTTGTGAACAGAGAACAATACCTATACTATGTATAGTAGAACTAAAATAGAGTTCTGTCAGCATAGATCTTTCCGCTCTACACCTATTTATTAGAATGTAAGCTCTTTGGGCAGGAATGTTTTTCTTGTATTGTATTCTTTGTATAACAGTCTATTGTATGCTGGAAGAAAACCATTGTCGATGTATAGTAAAATATATTTTCGAGTGTAGGATCTATGTGCACAGACCTCTCTTCTCTCCAACCCATTAGTAGAGTGTAAGCTTTGTGTGCAGAGAACAATACCTATACTATGTATGGTAAAACTAAAATAGAGTGTAAGTTCTGTCAGCATAGATCTTTCCACTATGCACCTATTTATTAGAATGTAAGCTCTCTGGGCAGGATTTTTTTTCTTGTATTGTGTTCTTTGTATAACAGTCTATTGTATGCTGGAAGAAAACCATTGTCTATGTATAGTAAAATATATTTTCGAGTGTAGGATCTATGAGCACAGACCTCTCTTCTCTGCAACTCTTTATTAGAGTGTAAGCTTTGTGAGCAGAGAACAATACCTATACTATGTATGGTAAAACTAAAATAGAGTGTAAGTTCTGTCAGCATAGATCTTTCCACTATGCACCTATTTATTAGAATGTAAGCTCTCTGGGCAGGAATTTTTTTCTTGTATTGTATTCTTTGTATAACAGTCTATTGTATGCTGTAAGAAAACCATTGTCTATGTAGAGTAAAATATATTTTCGAGTGTAGGATCTATGAGCACAGACCTCTCTTCTATGCAACTCATTATTAGAGTGTAAGCTTTGTGAACAGAGAACAATACCTATACTATGTATGGTAGAACTAAAATAGAGTTCTGTCAGCATAGATCTTTCCGCTCTACACCTATTTATTAGAATGTAAGCTCTCTGGGCAGGAATTTTTTTCTTGTATTGTATTCTTTGTATAACAGTCTATTGTATGCTGGAAGAAAACCATTGTCGATGTATAGTACAATATATTTTCGAGTGTAGGATCTATGTGCACAGACCTCTCTTCTCTGCAACCCATTAGTAGAGTGTAAGCTTTGTGTGCAGAGAACAATACCTATACTATGTATGGTAAAACTAAAATAGAGTGTAAGTTCTGTCAGCATAGATCTTTCCGCTCTACACCTATTTATTAGAATGTAAGCTCTCTGGGCAGGAATTTTTTTCTTGTATTGTATTCTTTGTATAACAGTCTATTGTATGCTGGAAGAAAACCATTGTCGATGTATAGTAAAATATATTTTCGAGTGTAGGATCTATGTGCACAGACCTCTCTTCTCTGCAACCCATTAGTAGAGTGTAAGCTTTATGTGCAGAGAACAATACCTATACTATGTATGGTAAAACTAAAATAGAGTGTAAGTTCTGCCAGCATAGATCTTTCCACTATGCACCTATTTATTAGAATGTAAGCTCTCTGGGCAGGATTTTTTTTCTTGTATTGTATTCTTTGTATAACAGTCTATTGTATGCTGGAAGAAAACCATTGTCTATGTATAGTAAAATATATTTTCGAGTGTAGGATCTATGAGCACAGACCTCTCTTCTCTGCAACTCTTTATTAGAGTGTAAGCTTTGTGAAAAGAGAACAATACCTATACTAAGTATGGTAAAACTAAAATAGAGTGTAAGTTCTGTCAGCATAGATCTTTCCACTCTGCACCTATTTATTAGAATGTAAGCTCTCTGGGCAGGATTTTTTTTCTTGTATTGTATTGTTTTTAGAACAGTCTATTGTATGCTGTAAGAAAACCATTGTCTATGTATAGTTAAATATATTTTCGAGTGTAGGATCTATGAGCACAGACCTCTCTTCTATGCAACTCATTATTAGAGTGTAAGCTTTGTGAAAAGAGAACAATACTTATACTATGTATGGTAGAACTAAAATAGAGTTCTGTCAGCATAGATCTTTCCGCTCTACACCTATTTATTAGAATGTAAGCTCTCTGGGCAGGAATTTTTTTCTTGTATTGTATTCTTTGTATAACAGTCTATTGTATGCTGGAAGAAAACCATTGTCTATGTATAGTAAAATATATTTTCGAGTGTAGGATCTATGTGCACAGACCTCTCTTCTCTGCAACACATTAGTAGAGTGTAAGCTTTGTGAGCAGAGAACAATACCAATACTATGTATGGTAAAACTAAAATAGAGTGTAAGTTCTGTCAGCATAGATATTTCCACTCTGCACCTATTTATTAGAATGTAAGCTCTCTGGGCAGGAATTTTTTTCTTGTATTGTATTCTTTGTATAACAGTCTATTGTATGCTGGAAGAAAACCATTGTCTATGTATAGTAAAATATATTTTCGAGTGTAGGATCTATGTGCACAGACCTCTCTTCTATGCAATTCAGTAATAGAGTGTAAGCTTTGTGAGCAGAGAACAATTCCTATACTATGTATGGTAAAACTACAATAGAGTGTAAGTTCTGTCAGCATAGATCTTTCCACTCTGCACCTATTTATTAGAATGTAAGCTCTCTGGGCAGGAATTTTTTTCTTGTATTTTATTCTTTGTATAACAGTCTATTGTATGCTGTAAGAAAACCATTGTCTATGTATAGTAAAATATATTTTCGAGTGTAGGATCTATGAGCACAGACCTCTCTTCTATGCAACTCATTATTAGAGTGTAAGCTTTGTGAACAGAGAACAATACCTATACTATGTATGGTAGAACTAAAATAGAGTGTAAGTTCTGTCAGCATAGATCTTTCCACTCTGCACCTATTTATTAGAATGTAAGCTCTCTGGGCAGGATCTTTTTTCTTGTATTGTATTCTTTGTATAACAGTCTATTGTATGCTGTAAGAAAACCATTGTCTATGTATAGTAAAATATATTTTCGAGTGTAGGATCTATGAGCACAGACCTCTCTTCTATGCAACTCATTATTAGAGTGTAAGCTTTGTGAACAGAGAACAATACCTATACTATGTATGGTAGAACTAAAATAGAGTTCTGTCAGCATAGATCTTTCCGCTCTACACCTATTTATTAGAATGTAAGCTCTCTGGGCAGGAATTTTTTTCTTGTATTGTATTCTTTGTATAACAGTCTATTGTATGCTGGAAGAAAACCATTGTCGATGTATAGTAAAATATATTTTCGAGTGTAGGATCTATGTGCACAGACCTCTCTTCTCTGCAACCCATTAGTAGAGTGTAAGCTTTGTGAGCAGAGAACAATACCTATACTATGTATGGTAAAACTAAAATAGAGTGTAAGTTCTGTCAGCATAGATCTTTCCGCTCTACACCTATTTATTAGAATGTAAGCTCTCTGGGCAGGAATTTTTTTCTTGTATTGTATTCTTTGTATAACAGTCTATTGTATGCTGGAAGAAAACCATTGTCGATGTATAGTAAAATATATTTTCGAGTGTAGGATCTATGTGCACAGACCTCTCTTCTCTGCAACCCATTAGTAGAGTGTAAGCTTTGTGTGCAGAGAACAATACCTATACTATGTATGGTAAAACTAAAATAGAGTGTAAGTTCTGTCAGCATAGATCTTTC
The DNA here is from genome assembly GCF_036172605.1 of Pelobates fuscus. Taxonomy (NCBI): domain Eukaryota; kingdom Metazoa; phylum Chordata; class Amphibia; order Anura; family Pelobatidae; genus Pelobates; species Pelobates fuscus. The sequence continues at coordinate 81,089,035 of NC_086327.1, read as the reverse complement.
CACTCTGCACCTATTTATTAGAATGTAAGCTCTCTGGGCAGGATTTTTTTTCTTGTATTGTATTGTTTTTAGAACAGTCTATTGTATGCTGTAAGAAAACCATTGTCTATGTATAGTTAAATATATTTTCGAGTGTAGGATCTATGAGCACAGACCTCTCTTCTATGCAACTCATTATTAGAGTGTAAGCTTTGTGAAAAGAGAACAATACTTATACTATGTATGGTAGAACTAAAATAGAGTTCTGTCAGCATAGATCTTTCCGCTCTACACCTATTTATTAGAATGTAAGCTCTCTGGGCAGGAATTTTTTTCTTGTATTGTATTCTTTGTATAACAGTCTATTGTATGCTGGAAGAAAACCATTGTCGATGTATAGTACAATATATTTTCGAGTGTAGGATCTATGTGCACAGACCTCTCTTCTCTGCAACCCATTAGTAGAGTGTAAGCTTTGTGTGCAGAGAACAATACCTATACTATGTATGGTAAAACTAAAATAGAGTGTAAGTTCTGTCAGCATAGATCTTTCCGCTCTACACCTATTTATTAGAATGTAAGCTCTCTGGGCAGGAATTTTTTTCTTGTATTGTATTCTTTGTATAACAGTCTATTGTATGCTGGAAGAAAACCATTGTCGATGTATAGTAAAATATATTTTCGAGTGTAGGATCTATGTGCACAGACCTCTCTTCTCTGCAACCCATTAGTAGAGTGTAAGCTTTGTGTGCAGAGAACAATACCTATACTATGTATGGTAAAACTAAAATAGAGTGTAAGTTCTGCAGCATAGATCTTTCCACTATGCACCTATTTATTAGAATGTAAGCTCTCTGGGCAGGATTTTTTTTCTTGTATTGTATTGTTTTTAGAACAGTCTATTGTATGCTGTAAGAAAACCATTTTCTATGTATAGTTAAATATATTTTCGAGTGTAGGATCTATGAACACAGACCTCTCTTCTATGCAACTCATTATTAGAGTGTAAGCTTTGTGAAAAGAGAACAATACCTATACTATGTATAGTAGAACTAAAATAGAGTTCTGTCAGCATAGATCTTTCCGCTCTACACCTATTTATTAGAATGTAAGCTCTCTGGGCAGGAATTTTTTTCTTGTCTTGTATTATTTGTATAACAGTCTATTGTATGCTGTAAGAAAACCATTGTCTATGTATAGTAAAATATATTTTCGAGTGTAGGATCTATGAGCACAGACCTCTCTTCTATGCAACTCATTATTAGAGTGTAAGCTTTGTGAACAGAGAACAATACCTATACTATGTATAGTAGAACTAAAATAGAGTTCTGTCAGCATAGATCTTTCCGCTCTACACCTATTTATTAGAATGTAAGCTCTTTGGGCAGGAATGTTTTTCTTGTATTGTATTCTTTGTATAACAGTCTATTGTATGCTGGAAGAAAACCATTGTCGATGTATAGTAAAATATATTTTCGAGTGTAGGATCTATGTGCACAGACCTCTCTTCTCTGCAACCCATTAGTAGAGTGTAAGCTTTGTGTGCAGAGAACAATACCTATACTATGTATGGTAAAACTAAAATAGAGTGTAAGTTCTGTCAGCATAGATCTTTCCACTATGCACCTATTTATTAGAATGTAAGCTCTCTGGGCAGGAATTTTTTTCTTGTATTGTATTCTTTGTATAACAGTCTATTGTATGCTGGAAGAAAACCATTGTCTATGTATAGTAAAATATATTTTCGAGTGTAGGATCTATGTGCACAGACCTCTCTTCTATGCAACTCAGTAATAGAGTGTAAGCTTTGTGAGCAGAGAACAATTCCTATACTATGTATGGTAAAACTACAATAGAGTGTAAGTTCTGTCAGCATAGATCTTTCCACTCTGCACCTATTTATTAGAATGTAAGCTCTCTGGGCAGGAATTTTTTTCTTGTATTTTATTCTTTGTATAACAGTCTATTGTATGCTGTAAGAAAACCATTGTCTATGTATAGTAAAATATATTTTCGAGTGTAGGATCTATGAGCACAGACCTCTCTTCTATGCAACTCATTATTAGAGTGTAAGCTTTGTGAACAGAGAACAATACCTATACTATGTATGGTAGAACTAAAATAGAGTGTAAGTTCTGTCAGCATAGATCTTTCCACTCTGCACCTATTTATTAGAATGTAAGCTCTCTGGGCAGGATCTTTTTTCTTGTATTGTATTCTTTGTATAACAGTCTATTGTATGCTGTAAGAAAACCATTGTCTATGTATAGTAAAATATATTTTCGAGTGTAGGATCTATGAGCACAGACCTCTCTTCTATGCAACTCATTATTAGAGTGTAAGCTTTGTGAACAGAGAACAATACCTATACTATGTATGGTAGAACTAAAATAGAGTTCTGTCAGCATAGATCTTTCCGCTCTACACCTATTTATTAGAATGTAAGCTCTCTGGGCAGGAATTTTTTTCTTGTATTGTATTCTTTGTATAACAGTCTATTGTATGCTGGAAGAAAACCATTGTCGATGTATAGTAAAATATATTTTCGAGTGTAGGATCTATGTGCACAGACCTCTCTTCTCTGCAACCCATTAGTAGAGTGTAAGCTTTGTGAGCAGAGAACAATACCTATACTATGTATGGTAAAACTAAAATAGAGTGTAAGTTCTGTCAGCATAGATCTTTCCGCTCTACACCTATTTATTAGAATGTAAGCTCTCTGGGCAGGAATTTTTTTCTTGTATTGTATTCTTTGTATAACAGTCTATTGTATGCTGGAAGAAAACCATTGTCGATGTATAGTAAAATATATTTTCGAGTGTAGGATCTATGTGCACAGACCTCTCTTCTCTGCAACCCATTAGTAGAGTGTAAGCTTTGTGTGCAGAGAACAATACCTATACTATGTATGGTAAAACTAAAATAGAGTGTAAGTTCTGTCAGCATAGATCTTTCCACTCTGCACCTATTTATTAGAATGTAAGCTCTCTGGGCAGGATTTTTTTTCTTGTATTGTATTGTTTTTAGAACAGTCTATTGTATGCTGTAATAAAACCATTGTCTATGTATAGTTAAATATATTTTCGAGTGTAGGATCTATGAGCACAGACCTCTCTTCTATGCAACTCATTATTAGAGTGTAAGCTTTGTGAAAAGAGAACAATACTTATACTATGTATGGTAGAACTAAAATAGAGTTCTGTCAGCATAGATCTTTCCGCTCTACACCTATTTATTAGAATGTAAGCTCTCTGGGCAGGAATTTTTTTCTTGTATTGTATTCTTTGTATAACAGTCTATTGTATGCTGGAAGAAAACCATTGTCGATGTATAGTACAATATATTTTCGAGTGTAGGATCTATGTGCACAGACCTCTCTTCTCTGCAACCCATTAGTAGAGTGTAAGCTTTGTGTGCAGAGAACAATACCTATACTATGTATGGTAAAACTAAAATAGAGTGTAAGTTCTGTCAGCATAGATCTTTCCGCTCTACACCTATTTATTAGAATGTAAGCTCTCTGGGCAGGAATTTTTTTCTTGTATTGTATTCTTTGTATAACAGTCTATTGTATGCTGGAAGAAAACCATTGTCGATGTATAGTAAAATATATTTTCGAGTGTAGGATCTATGTGCACAGACCTCTCTTCTCTGCAACCCATTAGTAGAGTGTAAGCTTTGTGTGCAGAGAACAATACCTATACTATGTATGGTAAAACTAAAATAGAGTGTAAGTTCTGCAGCATAGATCTTTCCACTATGCACCTATTTATTAGAATGTAAGCTCTCTGGGCAGGATTTTTTTTCTTGTATTGTATTGTTTTTAGAACAGTCTATTGTATGCTGTAAGAAAACCATTTTCTATGTATAGTTAAATATATTTTCGAGTGTAGGATCTATGAACACAGACCTCTCTTCTATGCAACTCATTATTAGAGTGTAAGCTTTGTGAAAAGAGAACAATACCTATACTATGTATAGTAGAACTAAAATAGAGTTCTGTCAGCATAGATCTTTCCGCTCTACACCTATTTATTAGAATGTAAGCTCTCTGGGCAGGAATTTTTTTCTTGTCTTGTATTATTTGTATAACAGTCTATTGTATGCTGTAAGAAAACCATTGTCTATGTATAGTAAAATATATTTTCGAGTGTAGGATCTATGAGCACAGACCTCTCTTCTATGCAACTCATTATTAGAGTGTAAGCTTTGTGAACAGAGAACAATACCTATACTATGTATAGTAGAACTAAAATAGAGTTCTGTCAGCATAGATCTTTCCGCTCTACACCTATTTATTAGAATGTAAGCTCTTTGGGCAGGAATGTTTTTCTTGTATTGTATTCTTTGTATAACAGTCTATTGTATGCTGGAAGAAAACCATTGTCGATGTATAGTAAAATATATTTTCGAGTGTAGGATCTATGTGCACAGACCTCTCTTCTCTGCAACCCATTAGTAGAGTGTAAGCTTTGTGTGCAGAGAACAATACCTATACTATGTATGGTAAAACTAAAATAGAGTGTAAGTTCTGTCAGCATAGATCTTTCCACTATGCACCTATTTATTAGAATGTAAGCTCTCTGGGCAGGAATTTTTTTCTTGTATTGTATTCTTTGTATAACAGTCTATTGTATGCTGGAAGAAAACCATTGTCTATGTATAGTAAAATATATTTTCGAGTGTAGGATCTATGTGCACAGACCTCTCTTCTATGCAACTCAGTAATAGAGTGTAAGCTTTGTGAGCAGAGAACAATTCCTATACTATGTATGGTAAAACTACAATAGAGTGTAAGTTCTGTCAGCATAGATCTTTCCACTCTGCACCTATTTATTAGAATGTAAGCTCTCTGGGCAGGAATTTTTTTCTTGTATTTTATTCTTTGTATAACAGTCTATTGTATGCTGTAAGAAAACCATTGTCTATGTATAGTAAAATATATTTTCGAGTGTAGGATCTATGAGCACAGACCTCTCTTCTATGCAACTCATTATTAGAGTGTAAGCTTTGTGAACAGAGAACAATACCTATACTATGTATGGTAGAACTAAAATAGAGTGTAAGTTCTGTCAGCATAGATCTTTCCACTCTGCACCTATTTATTAGAATGTAAGCTCTCTGGGCAGGATCTTTTTTCTTGTATTGTATTCTTTGTATAACAGTCTATTGTATGCTGTAAGAAAACCATTGTCTATGTATAGTAAAATATATTTTCGAGTGTAGGATCTATGAGCACAGACCTCTCTTCTATGCAACTCATTATTAGAGTGTAAGCTTTGTGAACAGAGAACAATACCTATACTATGTATGGTAGAACTAAAATAGAGTTCTGTCAGCATAGATCTTTCCGCTCTACACCTATTTATTAGAATGTAAGCTCTCTGGGCAGGAATTTTTTTCTTGTATTGTATTCTTTGTATAACAGTCTATTGTATGCTGGAAGAAAACCATTGTCGATGTATAGTAAAATATATTTTCGAGTGTAGGATCTATGTGCACAGACCTCTCTTCTCTGCAACCCATTAGTAGAGTGTAAGCTTTGTGAGCAGAGAACAATACCTATACTATGTATGGTAAAACTAAAATAGAGTGTAAGTTCTGTCAGCATAGATCTTTCCGCTCTACACCTATTTATTAGAATGTAAGCTCTCTGGGCAGGAATTTTTTTCTTGTATTGTATTCTTTGTATAACAGTCTATTGTATGCTGGAAGAAAACCATTGTCGATGTATAGTAAAATATATTTTCGAGTGTAGGATCTATGTGCACAGACCTCTCTTCTCTGCAACCCATTAGTAGAGTGTAAGCTTTGTGTGCAGAGAACAATACCTATACTATGTATGGTAAAACTAAAATAGAGTGTAAGTTCTGTCAGCATAGATCTTTCCACTCTGCACCTATTTATTAGAATGTAAGCTCTCTGGGCAGGATTTTTTTTCTTGTATTGTATTGTTTTTAGAACAGTCTATTGTATGCTGTAAGAAAACCATTGTCTATGTATAGTTAAATATATTTTCGAGTGTAGGATCTATGAGCACAGACCTCTCTTCTATGCAACTCATTATTAGAGTGTAAGCTTTGTGAAAAGAGAACAATACTTATACTATGTATGGTAGAACTAAAATAGAGTTCTGTCAGCATAGATCTTTCCGCTCTACACCTATTTATTAGAATGTAAGCTCTCTGGGCAGGAATTTTTTTCTTGTATTGTATTCTTTGTATAACAGTCTATTGTATGCTGGAAGAAAACCATTGTCGATGTATAGTACAATATATTTTCGAGTGTAGGATCTATGTGCACAGACCTCTCTTCTCTGCAACCCATTAGTAGAGTGTAAGCTTTGTGTGCAGAGAACAATACCTATACTATGTATGGTAAAACTAAAATAGAGTGTAAGTTCTGTCAGCATAGATCTTTCCGCTCTACACCTATTTATTAGAATGTAAGCTCTCTGGGCAGGAATTTTTTTCTTGTATTGTATTCTTTGTATAACAGTCTATTGTATGCTGGAAGAAAACCATTGTCGATGTATAGTAAAATATATTTTCGAGTGTAGGATCTATGTGCACAGACCTCTCTTCTCTGCAACCCATTAGTAGAGTGTAAGCTTTGTGTGCAGAGAACAATACCTATACTATGTATGGTAAAACTAAAATAGAGTGTAAGTTCTGCAGCATAGATCTTTCCACTATGCACCTATTTATTAGAATGTAAGCTCTCTGGGCAGGATTTTTTTTCTTGTATTGTATTGTTTTTAGAACAGTCTATTGTATGCTGTAAGAAAACCATTTTCTATGTATAGTTAAATATATTTTCGAGTGTAGGATCTATGAACACAGACCTCTCTTCTATGCAACTCATTATTAGAGTGTAAGCTTTGTGAAAAGAGAACAATACTTATACTATGTATGGTAGAACTAAAATAGAGTTCTGTCAGCATAGATCTTTCCGCTCTACACCTATTTATTAGAATGTAAGCTCTCTGGGCAGGAATTTTTTTCTTGTCTTGTATTATTTGTATAACAGTCTATTGTATGCTGTAAGAAAACCATTGTCTATGTATAGTAAAATATATTTTCGAGTGTAGGATCTATGAGCACAGACCTCTCTTCTATGCAACTCATTATTAGAGTGTAAGCTTTGTGAACAGAGAACAATACCTATACTATGTATAGTAGAACTAAAATAGAGTTCTGTCAGCATAGATCTTTCCGCTCTACACCTATTTATTAGAATGTAAGCTCTTTGGGCAGGAATGTTTTTCTTGTATTGTATTCTTTGTATAACAGTCTATTGTATGCTGGAAGAAAACCATTGTCGATGTATAGTAAAATATATTTTCGAGTGTAGGATCTATGTGCACAGACCTCTCTTCTCTGCAACCCATTAGTAGAGTGTAAGCTTTGTGTGCAGAGAACAATACCTATACTATGTATGGTAAAACTAAAATAGAGTGTAAGTTCTGTCAGCATAGATCTTTCCACTATGCACCTATTTATTAGAATGTAAGCTCTCTGGGCAGGATTTTTTTTCTTGTATTGTGTTCTTTGTATAACAGTCTATTGTATGCTGGAAGAAAACCATTGTCTATGTATAGTAAAATATATTTTCGAGTGTAGGATCTATGAGCACAGACCTCTCTTCTCTGCAACTCTTTATTAGAGTGTAAGCTTTGTGAGCAGAGAACAATACCTATACTATGTATGGTAAAACTAAAATAGAGTGTAAGTTCTGTCAGCATAGATCTTTCCACTCTGCACCTATTTATTAGAATGTAAGCTCTCTGGGCAGGATTTTTTTTCTTGTATTGTATTGTTTTTAGAACAGTCTATTGTATGCTGGAAGAAAACCATTGTCGATGTATCGTAAAATATATTTTCGAGTGTAGGATCTATGTGCACAGACCTCTCTTCTCTGCAACCCATTAGTAGAGTGTAAGCTTTGTGAAAAGAGAACAATACTTATACTATGTATGGTAGAACTAAAATAGAGTTCTGTCAGCATAGATCTTTCCGCTCTACACCTATTTATTAGAATGTAAGCTCTCTGGGCAGGAATTTTTTTCTTGTATTGTATTCTTTGTATAACAGTCTATTGTATGCTGGAAGAAAACCATTGTCTATGTATAGTAAAATATATTTTCGAGTGTAGGATCTATGTGCACAGACCTCTCTTCTCTGCAACACATTAGTAGAGTGTAAGCTTTGTGAGCAGAGAACAATACCTATACTATGTATGGTAAAACTAAAATAGAGTGTAAGTTCTGTCAGCATAGATCTTTCCACTCTGCACCTATTTATTAGAATGTAAGCTCTCTGGGCAGGAATTTTTTTCTTGTATTGTATTCTTTGTATAACAGTCTATTGTATGCTGGAAGAAAACCATTGTCTATGTATAGTAAAATATATTTTCGAGTGTAGGATCTATGTGCACAGACCTCTCTTCTATGCAACTCATTAATAGAGTGTAAGCTTTGTGAGCAGAGAACAATTCCTATACTATGTATGGTAAAACTACAATAGAGTGTAAGTTCTGTCAGCATAGATCTTTCCACTATGCACCTATTTATTAGAATGTAAGCTCTCTGGGCAGGATTTTTTTTCTTGTATTGTATTCTTTGTATAACAGTCTATTGTATGCTGGAAGAAAACCATTGTCTATGTATAGTAAAATATATTTTCGAGTGTAGGATCTATGAGCACAGACCTCTCTTCTATGCAACTCATTATTAGAGTGTAAGCTTTGTGAACAGAGAACAATACCTATACTATGTATGGTAGAACTAAAATAGAGTTCTGTCAGCATAGATCTTTCAGCTCTACACCTATTTATTAGAATGTAAGCTCTCTGGGCAGGAATTTTTTTCTTGTATTGTATTCTTTGTATAACAGTCTATTGTATGCTGGAAGAAAACCATTGTCGATGTATAGTAAAATATATTTTCGAGTGTAGGATCTATGTGCACAGACCTCTCTTCTCTGCAACACATTAGTAGAGTGTAAGCTTTGTGAGCAGAGAACAATACCTATACTATGTATGGTAAAACTAAAATAGAGTGTAAATTCTGTCAGCATAGATCTTTCCACTATGCACCTATTTATTAGAATGTAAGCTCTCTGGGCAGGATTTTGTTTCTTGTATTGTATTCTTTGTATAACAGTCTATTGTATGCTGGAAGAAAACCATTGTCTCTGTATAGTAAAATATATTTTCGAGTGTAGGATCTATGAGCACAGACCTCTCTTCTCTGCAACACATTAGTAGAGTGTAAGCTTTGTGAGCAGATAACAATACCTATACTATGTATGGTAAAACTAAAATAGAGTGTAAGTTCTGTCAGCATAGATCTTTCCACTATGCACCTATTTATTAGAATGTAAGCTCTCTGGGCAGGATTTTTTTTCTTGTATTGTATTCTTTGTATAACAGTCTATTGTATGCTGGAAGAAAACCATTGTCTATGTATAGTAAAATATATTTTCGAGTGTAGGATCTATGAGCACAGACCTCTCTTCTCTGCAACTCTTTATTAGAGTGTAAGCTTTGTGAGCAGAGAACAATACCTATACTATTTATGGTAAAACTAAAATGGAGTGTAAGTTCTGTCAGCATAGATCTTTCCACTATGCACCTATTTATTAGAATGTAAGCTCTCTGGGGAGGATTTTTTTTTCTTGTATTGTATTCTTTGTATAACAGTCTATTGTATGCTGGAAGAAAACCATTGTCTATGTATAGTAAAATATATTTTCGAGTGTAGGATCTATGAGCACAGACCTCTCTTCTCTGCAACTCTTTATTAGAGTGTAAGCTTTGTGAGCAGAGAACAATACCTATACTATGTATGGTGAAACTAAAATAGAGTGTAAGTTCTGTCAGCATAGATCTTTCCACTCTGCACCTATTTATTAGAATGTAAGCTCTCTGGGCAGGACTTTTTTTCTTGTATTGTATTCTTTGTATAACAGTCTATTGTATGCTGGAAGAAAACCATTGTCTATGTATAGTAAAATATATTTTCGAGTGTAGGATCTATGTGCACAGACCTCTCTTCTATGCAACTCATTAATAGAGTGTAAGCTTTGTGAGCAGAGAACAATTCCTATACTATGTATGGTAAAACTACAATAGAGTGTAAGTTCTGTCAGCATAGATCTTTCCACTATGCACCTATTTATTGGAATGTAAGCTCTCTGGGCAGGAATTTTTTTCTTGTATTGTATTCTTTGTATAACAGTCTATTGTATGCTGGAAGAAAACCATTGTCTATGTATAGTAAAATATATTTTCGAGTGTAGGATCTATGAGCACAGACCTCTCTTCTATGCAACTCATTATTAGAGTGTAAGCTTTGTGAACAGAGAACAATACCTATACTATGTATGGTAGAACTAAAATACAGTTCTGTCAGCATAGATCTTTCCGCTCTACACCTATTTATTAGAATGTAAGCTCTCTGGGCAGGAATTTTTTTCTTGTATTGTATTCTTTGTATAACAGTCTATTGTATGCTGGAAGAAAACCATTGTCGATGTATAGTAAAATATATTTTCGAGTGTAGGATCTATGAGCACAGACCTCTCTTCTCTGCAACTCTTTATTAGAGTGTAAGCTTTGTGAGCAGAGAACAATACCTATACTATTTATGGTAAAACTAAAATGGAGTGTAAGTTCTGTCAGCATAGATCTTTCCACTATGCACCTATTTATTAGAATGTAAGCTCTCTGGGGAGGATTTTTTTTTCTTGTATTGTATTCTTTGTATAACAGTCTATTGTATGCTGGAAGAAAACCATTGTCTATGTATAGTAAAATATATTTTCGAGTGTAGGATCTATGAGCACAGACCTCTCTTCTCTGCAACTCTTTATTAGAGTGTAAGCTTTGTGAGCAGAGAACAATACCTATACTATGTATGGTGAAACTAAAATAGAGTGTAAGTTCTGTCAGCATAGATCTTTCCACTCTGCACCTATTTATTAGAATGTAAGCTCTCTGGGCAGGACTTTTTTTCTTGTATTGTATTCTTTGTATAACAGTCTATTGTATGCTGGAAGAAAACCATTGTCTATGTATAGTAAAATATATGACATGCGCATTGTCGTCTCTTTGGCCTATTCCAGTTATAACCAATTACCTCCAATAAACACAGACACCAGGATTGTTTGGCAAAAATATTCCACGGCTTTATTAATTACATAAATATATAAATTAAAATATAAAATTTAAGAGGTCATTGTCACCAACATTTGAACAGACGTTCCCCCAATTAACATAACTAATTACCCAGACAATGACCTCAAACATATTTACATAATACCATATAACAATATAACATATCATAAATAACATAACAATTAACACAGCCACCCAGGGCAACCATTTCCACTTGTAGGGGCATACCGAGACACCCCTACACTATTATCATAGCCACCAAGGGCATCCGATTTCACATTTCACAGTAGGGGCATACCAAGACACCCCCACACCATCACATAGCCACCAAGGGCATCCCTTTCCACTGTAGGGGCATACCAAGACACCCCTACACCATTGACCCAGCCACCAAGGGCATACATTTCCAGTGTAGGGGCATACCGAGACACCCCTACACCCCCAGGTTCGTAGCTACCGCCGAGCTCGAACCTACCACCAAATCTAAAGGTAAGTATTCCTCTTGACCTATCCCACTTACCAAAAACCGACCTACCCCCAATTAAACTAAACCATCCCCCGCCACAGCACAGAGCTTGACCCCTCAAGCCTCCTGGGCGCCCCCACCCCGAACAAACAAAGCCTGTCGCAAACCATCCTGAAAACCCAAATTAAGGAAATCCAAACCCACATCAGACAAGTGCACCCCATCCCGCCGGAAGTATCCCGGTAACATATCCTCCAGCTCCCTGTGCCGCACAACTACCCCCCCAGATCTTTTAATAAAAATCGCCAACAACTTATTGAACTTACGTCTATATCTTGCCATCGCTGCGAAATCCCTCGCATGACGCCAATGGAAACGCGGCACCGTTTCCGACCAAACCATAACCACCCCGGGGATCAAAGACCTCAACTTATCCAAATCCCTTTTAATTCCACGAACTAATTCCCTTTGTGGTACCAACCCAAAATCATTCCCCCCCGTGTGGAACAATATCAAATCGGGGACTTCCCCCTGCCCTATCCTCCGAAATAAATCCAAACACGTATCTCTCCAACCATAACCCCGAAAGCCAAACCACAACACACGTAACACCTCCAACGGAAAGCCGAGCTGCGTGCCTTGTCTCCGAACTGCAGCCCTCCGTTTATCCCAGTAGACATATGAATGGCCTACTATCCATGCGACTCCACCTGAAAGAAAGGAAATAACTTATAACCACGGCCAACCTGAATTGTACCGCCAAAACATCCACATGATTTATAATAACAGGTCAGGTCGTACATATGAACGGAATCTAACCGATTCCCATCTCCCAATTTTTTTAACCAGCTCGTCCCCCAAGCCTAATCTCGCCGCCTCCGTGGCAGCCCCGATCCTGAATGAGTGGGTGCCAAATTGCGAGGGATCCATGCCCAAGCGCTCCAAACCCAACTTAAACACCCTAGTAAATTGGAACCTTGACAACGCCGAGCCGTCAGCATGGCGAAAAAAGGAACCCCTCCCTTCAGGGCGGACTTCCACATATCGCTGAGCACAGCCCACCGGGCAAGCCTCCACTTGAGGTATAGCAGACAGCTTAATCGTCCGACCTCTCCCAAAGACATCAGTCTTCGAGCGCCGTAGCCGAATAGCTACTTCTGCTACCCCCAATTCCACGTCCTCGAACTGAAGACCCCCTTGCTTAAGCTTACTCCCACTCACAATCTCGCTCACCCGAAAAGCCCCGAAAAAGGCCCATACAAAAACCACCTTAAATAGCAAGACCTCAAACAGCGAAAAACACAAACTTGGCAAGGCCCCCAGAAGCTGCAGAAGCACCGTGAAAGACACCGGCCGTCTACTGTCAGGGACAGACCTCCCCTTGCGATAACCTTTAACTGCCTGCCGTACAATAAACGACTTTGTCAAATCCTCCCACCCGCGGAGCTTGAAGAGAAACGCTAGGGCAGCCAAGTTTCGACCAACCACTGCCGGGGAAGCACCCCCCTGTACAGCCTACTGCTTCGTCCCACCTTTCCCATATTTTACTGTACGCTGCCCACGTGCCCGGGGCCAACGAATCCCTGATCAGTCTTCCAAGCAAGATGTCCCGAGCCGCCACATCTGATCCGGACATGGCAGACCCTCCTCCTGTGCGGTCGGGGCCTCCGCCCGAAACTTTTCCCACTGAAAGCGAGAAAGAGCATCCGCAATTACGTTTAAGAAACCTGGGACATGACGTGCACGAAATACAATGTTCAACTGCATACAGTACAACACAAACCGACGAAGCAAGCGGACCACTGGGACCGAGGACGCTGACAGGTTGTTCACCGCCTCCACAACAGCCATGTTGTCAGTAAAGAAAACCACTCTCCTATTGCGTAAAACCTGGCCCCACAACGAGAGTGCCACCACCAATGGGAACAGCTCGAGGAAAGCCAAGTTCCGAATCAGCGGGCTGACTGCCCATGATTCAGGCCATCTTTCCGCACACCACTGACCCGCAAAGTAGGCCCCGAAGCCCACACTCCCAGATGCATCGGTAAAGAATTCCAACTCGGGCGAGTCAATACTCTTTTCCCTGAAAAAGACCTTCCCATTAAAATCCTTCAGGAAGGTCTCCCAAACCCCCAAGTCCTCCTTGATCGGAGCGGTGACTCTAATAAAATGATGGGGGGACCGCACTCCCGCCGTGGCTTTGGCTAGGAACCGGTTAAACACCCTACCCACCGGAATAATGCGACAAGCGAAATTCAACCGTCCCAACAGCGATTGAATATCTCGCAGGGTCGCCTTTCTTGCCCCCCGCAACTCTGAAATAGCGTCGCGCAGGGACTCCAACTTATCCGCTGGCAACCTACATTCACCGGCGACCGTGTCAATCTCAAGTCCTAGGAAACTAAGGCAAGTAACAGGCCCCACAGTCTTGTCGCGAGCCAGAGGTATCCCAAAAACCTGGCTAACCCATTCCAAACACCGCAACCGGAAACGGCAAGCGTCAGAGCCGGCCGGCCCCACACACAGGAAGTCATCCAAATAATGGACCACAAACTTGGTGCCCGCCTCCTTCCTCACTACCCATTCCACGAACGTACTAAATTTCTCAAAGTACGCACATGAAATGGAGCAACCCATGGGTAGACACAGATCCACAAAATAGCTGTCATCGATAAAACAACCCAATAAGTGGTGACACATTGGGTGGATGGGCAAAAGGCGAAAAGCCGCTTCTATGTCCGCCTTAGCCAACAACGCTCCGCGTCCTGCCTCCCGTACCAGCTCGACCGCCTGGTCGAATGATGCGTAGGAAACAGAACAGAGCGCCCCGTCAATGTCATCATTGACCGATGACCCTTTCGGGTATGACAAGTGGTGGATGAGGCGAAATTTTCCCGCCTCCTTCTTTGGCACTAGGCCAAGAGGGGAAACCCTGAGATCAGGCAGCGGAGGCACTTTATACGGCCCCGCCATCCGGCCCAGGCGAACCTCATGAAGCAATTTCTCACACACTACATCATGATGTTCGCCAACGGAGCGCAGATTACGGAAACGAGGTGCCACCACCCGCTCCCGGAAGGGAATGATAAAACCCTTCGTAAATCCCTCAAACAACAAACTGGCATCGTCTCGTTTACCGTAGCTGTTTAGCCACGGGAGCATCGCGTCTACCTTCACTGGAGACCGACCCAGCGGCAGCGGATGGTGCCGAAGCCCCTCCAGCCGAGCTAGGTGCTGCAGACTTACCCCGCTTGAAACACTTGTTGTAACTGTGCCCCCCTCCACAACCGGAGCATTCATGCTTAAAGCGGCATGAGGCACCCCACTTACATTGGCCCTCGTTATAGAGCCAGCAAAACCCCTTCTTTTGCCCAGCCGACGCGGTGGAAGAGGCACCGGCGCCAGCCCCCCCCTGAAAGGGGGCCGCCTTTTGGGACATCATCAGCTTCATCCATAATGGTAGGTCCATCTGGTCCCATCTCATCCCTGGATTCGCTGATAGCCTCTGGCGAAATTGTTCATCGTACCGCCACCAGGCAAGCCCCCCATACGTGCGGTAAGATTCCCACACCCCGTCTAAGTAACAAAACAGCTGGGAACATTTCCCAGGGGCCTTTTCCCCCAGCACACTCGCCAGTATGCAAAATGCTCGCAACCAATTCCCGAAAGTTTTCGGGATTTTCCTATACCGACGCCGCTTCTCCTCCTCCTCTTTTTTAGCGTCCTTTTTATCCTCCTCCTTTAAATCCAGGTACTCATCTAAAGGGAGAAGGGAGAAGATCTCCACAAATTCACCCTTCCACAACCTTTCTTTAACCTCCATCTTAAGGTGACACCCTAGCGGACCCGCAAACGACACGTGTACGTTCTGCCGTGCTGCATCCGGAATCTCCCCCACTAGCGTGTCCCTCTCTACAGCCACTTCTGAGGCTACTGACCCCCCTAACGCTGCTGTCAACTCACCTGCCCCGCTCCCAGCCCGCTCGGGGACCGGAAGCGCCCCCGACCCCAAACCCGACGATCCTGGCAACAAAGCCCTGCTAAAAGAAGCCCCCTTATCCAACCCTGAACTCCAAGATGTAAGGAAAGATTTTAAACCCTCTAATAAATCTCCAGAGTGTGGTGTACTGTGCAACTCACCGACCAAACCCCGAGGTGTTGCTGATCCTGGGGCTGCATCCCGAACTCCGCCATGCGATGGGCCTGGCGATGCTGCTGCGAATTCTCCGCCGTCCTTAGGCCTCCTACGCCCGCTGACCCGACATCCCGTGACCTGTGGACAAAAGAAGCACAACTGGGGAGGCCGTCTTCAGAATCCAAATCCTCCCTAACCTCAACCCTCGCGCTCCTATGCGTACTGCTACTCCTGGCCTGCCGGCCCTTTCTGCCACACCTGTCCCTGGATGAACTTCTGTCTCGCCTGTCAGGAGAGCCCCTGCTCACCGACCTAGATGCACTCCCCCGCGAGACTGGACCCCGAACGGGAGAGCCGCGGTATTGCCCAACCGACGACTCCCCGCTGCTGCTGCGCTGTCTGCTCCGCCGGTTACTCCTGGAGCGATGACGGGATCCCCTATCACCCCCCCGGTCCCTGCGCCAACTAACGGGGCTGTCCAACCTATCCTGAGCGCGGCCTTCCCTACCCGCCCGCTGATCCGCCGGCCTACAGCGCCCCATATCATTGCCAGTTCTGGAGGGGGCCATGCCACTGCCTGTTGCGACCCCGCCACCCGTCACTAGTGCCTTATGAGCAGTCCTATCACCTGTCACCTGCGGCCGCTGCGCGGATGGAAGGGGCGCTTGCGGCCTAGCCCTCGCTTGCTGCAACCCGCTGCGTGCTCCGGATGCCGCCCCACCCGCCCGGGAATGTGCGGCAGGTGCTGACTGTCCCCCGCTGTCCAAGCCCTTACTGGCTGCCCCAGCATTCGCTGAACCTGAACGGGTTAAGAGGGCCTCATTTGACAACCCCTGCTTCTTCCCCCTTTTTGCCCTAACTGACCCAGGGGGCGACTCACCGCGTCTACTCCTTCCTGCAGGCTGCTCCCTGCTCCCAACGGGACCCGCTGCCGATAACGAGCCCGCTGCCTCCGAGGTCCTAGGCGCCATCCTGTCCTGACCGCACACCTCAGATGCTGCTTGCCGACCTGGCTGCGCGGTCGCCTCCGGGCCGCTACCTCCGCGGATCCTAGCCCGGCCACCACCTCTCCTAGTGCCGGTCCTTGTCCCGCCTGCTGACGGGCTGCGACTCCTAACCGCGCCAGCACCGGCCTCAGGGCTCAATCGCTGTGGAGGCCTGGTCCGGCGCGAAGTCCTCCGCGCCGGCGCCGCCGACGGACCCGCCATGCTCAGTGCTGCCCCCAGCTGCTGCTCCATCCAAGCCGTGCCATGCTGCCGGATTGCCGCCTTCACGCCCTCGAGGATCGCTGCCATATCACTCTCAGCCACGGAATCCATCTGAAAGACAAAAAGAAGAAATCCCAACCAGAAGCCAGCAACAGCTAACAATAGGTAAAGATTTCGAATTAAAATGGAACCCAATTTTAAAATGGCGAATACTTATATGGCTAAGCCACTCCCCTTATTACAATTGACCAATCAAGAACACTCCTCCATAGGCCTGCCTCCTAGCTCTGTCAAGGCCCATTCCACCTAGCTTTGCTTATTCCATGGGCTTCATTTTCGAGTGTAGGATCTATGTGCACAGACCTCTCTTCTATGCAACTCATTAATAGAGTGTAAGCTTTGTGAGCAGAGAACAATTCCTATACTATGTATGGTAAAACTACAATAGAGTGTAAGTTCTGTCAGCATAGATCTTTCCACTATGCACCTATTTATTGGAATGTAAGCTCTCTGGGCAGGAATTTTTTTCTTGTATTGTATTCTTTGTATAACAGTCTATTGTATGCTGGAAGAAAACCATTGTCTATGTATAGTAAAATATATTTTCGAGTGTAGGATCTATGAGCACAGACCTCTCTTCTATGCAACTCATTATTAGAGTGTAAGCTTTGTGAACAGAGAACAATACCTATACTATGTATGGTAGAAGTAAAATACAGTTCTGTCAGCATAGATCTTTCCGCTCTACACCTATTTATTAGAATGTAAGCTCTCTGGGCAGGAATTTTTTTCTTGTATTGTATTCTTTGTATAACAGTCTATTGTATGCTGGAAGAAAACCATTGTCGATGTATAGTAAAATATATTTTCGAGTGTAGGATCTATGTGCACAGACCTCTCTTCTCTGCAACACATTAGTAGAGTGTAAGCTTTGTGAGCAGAGAACAATACCTATACTATGTATGGTAAAACTAAAATAGAGTGTAAATTCTGTCAGCATAGATCTTTCCACTATGCACCTATTTATTAGAATGTAAGCTCTCTGGGCAGGATTTTGTTTCTTGTATTGTATTCTTTGTATAACAGTCTATTGTATGCTGGAAGAAAACCATTGTCTCTGTATAGTAAAATATATTTTCGAGTGTAGGATCTATGAGCACAGACCTCTCTTCTCTGCAACCCATTAGTAGAGTGTAAGCTTTGTGTGCAGAGAACAATACCTATACTATGTATGGTAATACTAAAATAGAGTGTAAGTTCTGTCAGCATAGATCTTTCCACTATGCACCTATTTATTAGAATGTAAGCTCTCTGGGCAGGATTTTTTTTCTTGTATTGTGTTCTTTGTATAACAGTCTATTGTATGCTGGAAGAAAACCATTGTCTATGTATAGTAAAATATATTTTCGAGTGTAGGATCTATGAGCACAGACCTCTCTTCTCTGCAACTCTTTATTAGAGTGTAAGCTTTGTGAGCAGAGAACAATACCTATACTATGTATGGTAAAACTAAAATAGAGTGTAAGTTCTGTCAGCATAGATCTTTCCACTCTGCACCTATTTATTAGAATGTAAGCTCTCTGGGCAGGATTTTTTTTCTTGTATTGTATTGTTTTTAGAACAGTCTATTGTATGCTGTAAGAAAACCATTGTCTATGTATAGTTAAATATATTTTCGAGTGTAGGATCTATGAGCACAGACCTCTCTTCTATGCAACTCATTATTAGAGTGTAAGCTTTGTGAAAAGAGAACAATACTTATACTATGTATGGTAGAACTAAAATAGAGTTCTGTCAGCATAGATCTTTCCGCTCTACACCTATTTATTAGAATGTAAGCTCTCTGGGCAGGATTTTTTTTCTTGTATTGTATTATTGGTATAACAGTCTATTGTATGCTGTAAGAAAACCATTGTCTATGTATAGTAAAATATATTTTCGAGTGTAGGATCTATGAGCACAGACCTCTCTTCTATGCAACTCATTATTAGAGTGTAAGCTTTGTGAACAGAGAACAATAACTATACTATTTATGGTAGAACTAAAATAGAGTTCTGTCAGCATAGATCTTTCCGCTCTACACCTATTTATTAGAATGTAAGCTCTCTGGGCAGGATTTTTTTTCTTGTATTGTATTCTTTGTATAACAGTCTATTGTATGCTGGAAGAAAACCATTGTCGATGTATAGTAAAATATATTTTCGAGTGTAGGATCTATGTGCACAGACCTCTCTTCTCTGCAACACATTAGTAGAGTGTAAGCTTTGTGAGCAGAGAACAATACCTATACTATGTATGGTAAAACTAAAATAGAGTGTAAATTCTGTCAGCATAGATCTTTCCACTATGCACCTATTTATTAGAATGTAAGCTCTCTGGGCAGGATTTTGTTTCTTGTATTGTATTCTTTGTATAACAGTCTATTGTATGCTGGAAGAAAACCATTGTCTATGTATAGTAAAATATATTTTCGAGTGTAGGATCTATGAGCACAGACCTCTCTTCTCTGCAACTCTTTATTAGAGTGTAAGCTTTGTGAGCAGAGAACAATACCTATACTATTTATGGTAAAACTAAAATGGAGTGTAAGTTCTGTCAGCATAGATCTTTCCACTATGCACCTATTTATTAGAATGTAAGCTCTCTGGGGAGGATTTTTTTTTCTTGTATTGTATTCTTTGTATAACAGTCTATTGTATGCTGGAAGAAAACCATTGTCTATGTATAGTAAAATATATTTTCGAGTGTAGGATCTATGAGCACAGACCTCTCTTCTCTGCAACTCTTTATTAGAGTGTAAGCTTTGTGAGCAGAGAACAATACCTATACTATGTATGGTGAAACTAAAATAGAGTGTAAGTTCTGTCAGCATAGATCTTTCCACTCTGCACCTATTTATTAGAATGTAAGCTCTCTGGGCAGGATTTTTTTTCTTGTATTGTATTCTTTGTATAACAGTCTATTGTATGCTGTAAGAAAACCATTGTCTATGTATAGTAAAATATATTTTCGAGTGTAGGATCTATGAGCACAGACCTCTCTTCTATGCAACTCATTATTAGAGTGTAAGCTTTGTGAACAGAGAACAATACCTATACTATGTATGGTAGAACTAAAATAGAGTTCTGTCAGCATAGATCTTTCCGCTCTACACCTATTTATTAGAATGTAAGCTCTCTGGGCAGGAATTTTGTTTCTTGTATTGTATTCGTTGTATAACAGTCTATTGTATGCTGGAAGAAAACCATTGTCTCTGTATAGTAAAATATATTTTCGAGTGTAGGATCTATGAGCACAGACCTCTCTTCTCTGCAACACATTAGTAGAGTGTAAGCTTTGTGAGCAGATAACAATACCTATACTATGTATGGTAAAACTAAAATAGAGTGTAAGTTCTGTCAGCATAGATCTTTCCACTATGCACCTATTTATTAGAATGTAAGCTCTCTGGGCAGGATTTTGTTTTCTTGTATTGTATTCTTTGTATAACAGTCTATTGTATGCTGGAAGAAAACCATTGTCTATGTATAGTAAAATATATTTTCGAGTGTAGGATCTATGAGCACAGACCTCTCTTCTATGCAACTCATTATTAGAGTGTAAGCTTTGTGAACAGAGAACAATACCTATACTATGTATGGTAGAACTAAAATAGAGTTCTGTCAGCATAGATCTTTCCGCTCTACACCTATTTATTAGAATGTAAGCTCTCTGGGCAGGAATTTTTTTCTTGTATTGTATTCTTTGTATAACAGTCTATTGTATGCTGGAAGAAAACCATTGTCGATGTATAGTAAAATATATTTTCGAGTGTAGGATCTATGTGCACAGACCTCTCTTCTCTGCAACCCATTAGTAGAGTGTAAGCTTTGTGTGCAGAGAACAATACCTATACTATGTATGGTAAAACTAAAATAGAGTGTAAGTTCTGTCAGCATAGATCTTTCCACTATGCACCTATTTATTAGAATGTAAGCTCTCTGGGCAGGATTTTTTTTCTTGTATTGTATTCTTTGTATAACAGTCTATTGTATGCTGGAAGAAAACCATTGTCTATGTATAGTAAAATATATTTTCGAGTGTAGGATCTATGAGCAAAGACCTCTCTTCTCTGCAACTCTTTATTAGAGTGTAAGCTTTGTGAGCAGAGAACAATACCTATACTATGTATGGTAAAACTAAAATAGAGTGTAAGTTCTGTCAGCATAGATCTTTCCACTCTGCACCTATTTATTAGAATGTAAGCTCTCTGGGCAGGATTTTTTTTCTTGTATTGTATTGTTTTTAGAACAGTCTATTGTATGCTGTAAGAAAACCATTGTCTATGTATAGTTAAATATATTTTCGAGTGTAGGATCTATGAGCACAGACCTCTCTTCTATGCAACTCATTATTAGAGTGTAAGCTTTGTGAAAAGAGAACAATACTTATACTATGTATGGTAGAACTAAAATAGAGTTCTGTCAGCATAGATCTTTCCGCTCTACACCTATTTATTAGAATGTAAGCTCTCTGGGCAGGAATTGTTTTCTTGTATTGTATTCTTTGTATAACAGTCTATTGTATGCTGTAAGAAAACCATTGTCTATGTATAGTAAAATATATTTTCGAGTGTAGGATCTATGAGCACAGACCTCTCTTCTCTGCAACTCTTTATTAGAGTGTAAGCTTTGTGAGCAGAGAACAATACCTATAATATGTATGGTAAAACTAAAATAGAGTGTAAGTTCTGTCAGCATAGATCTTTCCGCTCTACACCTATTTATTAGAATGTAAGCTCTCTGGGCAGGATTTTTTTTCTTGCATTGTATTCTTTGTATAACAGTCTATTGTATGCTGGAAGAAAACCATTGTCTATGTATAGTAA
Source organism: Pelobates fuscus (assembly GCF_036172605.1). Lineage (NCBI taxonomy): Eukaryota > Metazoa > Chordata > Amphibia > Anura > Pelobatidae > Pelobates > Pelobates fuscus. The sequence goes on along the minus strand of NC_086327.1, from coordinate 81,067,202 downwards.
AATATATTTTCGAGTGTAGGATCTATGAGCACAGACCTCTCTTCTATGCAACTCATTATTAGAGTGTAAGCTTTGTGAACAGAGAACAATACCTATACTATGTATGGTAGAACTAAAATAGAGTTCTGTCAGCATAGATCTTTCCGCTCTACACCTATTTATTAGAATGTAAGCTCTCTGGGCAGGAATTTTTTTCTTGTATTGTATTCTTTGTATAACAGTCTATTGTATGCTGGAAGAAAACCATTGTCGATGTATAGTAAAATATATTTTCGAGTGTAGGATCTATGTGCACAGACCTCTCTTCTCTGCAACCCATTAGTAGAGTGTAAGCTTTGTGTGCAGAGAACAATACCTATACTATGTATGGTAAAACTAAAATAGAGTGTAAGTTCTGTCAGCATAGATCTTTCCACTATGCACCTATTTATTAGAATGTAAGCTCTCTGGGCAGGATTTTTTTTCTTGTATTTTATTCTTTGTATAACAGTCTATTGTATGCTGGAAGAAAACCATTGTCTATGTATAGTAAAATATATTTTCGAGTGTAGGATCTATGAGCAAAGACCTCTCTTCTCTGCAACTCTTTATTAGAGTGTAAGCTTTGTGAGCAGAGAACAATACCTATACTATGTATGGTAAAACTAAAATAGAGTGTAAGTTCTGTCAGCATAGATCTTTCCACTCTGCACCTATTTATTAGAATGTAAGCTCTCTGGGCAGGATTTTTTTTCTTGTATTGTATTGTTTTTAGAACAGTCTATTGTATGCTGTAATAAAACCATTGTCTATGTATAGTTAAATATATTTTCGAGTGTAGGATCTATGAGCACAGACCTCTCTTCAATGCAACCCATTATTAGAGTGTAAGCTTTGTGAAAAGAGAACAATACTTATACTATGTATGGTAGAACTAAAATAGAGTTCTGTCAGCATAGATCTTTCCGCTCTACACCTATTTATTAGAATGTAAGCTCTCTGGGCAGGAATTTTTTTCTTGTATTGTATTCTTTGTATAACAGTCTATTGTATGCTGGAAGAAAACCATTGTCTATGTATAGTAAAATATATTTTCGAGTGTAGGATCTATGTGCACAGACCTCTCTTCTCTGCAACACATTAGTAGAGTGTAAGCTTTGTGAGCAGAGAACAATACCAATACTATGTATGGTAAAACTAAAATAGAGTGTAAGTTCTGTCAGCATAGATCTTTCCACTCTGCACCTATTTATTAGAATGTAATTCTCTGGGCAGGAATTTTTTTCTTGTATTGTATTCTTTGTATAACAGTCTATTGTATGCTGGAAGAAAACCATTGTCTATGTATAGTAAAATATATTTTCGAGTGTAGGATCTATGTGCACAAACCTCTCTTCTATGCAACTCAGTAATAGAGTGTAAGCTTTGTGAGCAGAGAACAATTCCTATACTATGTATGGTAAAACTACAATAGAGTGTAAGTTCTGTCAGCATAGATCTTTCCACTCTGCACCTATTTATTAGAATGTAAGCTCTCTGGGCAGGAATTTTTTTCTTGTATTGTATTCTTTGTATAACAGTCTATTGTATGCTGTAAGAAAACCATTGTCTATGTAGAGTAAAATATATTTTCGAGTGTAGGATCTATGAGCACAGACCTCTCTTCTATGCAACTCATTATTAGAGTGTAAGCTTTGTGAACAGAGAACAATACCTATACTATGTATGGTAGAACTAAAATAGAGTTCTGTCAGCATAGATCTTTCCGCTCTACACCTATTTATTAGAATGTAAGCTCTCTGGGCAGGAATTTTTTTCTTGTATTGTATTCTTTGAATAACAGTCTATTGTATGCTGGAAGAAAACCATTGTCGATGTATAGTACAATATATTTTCGAGTGTAGGATCTATGTGCACAGACCTCTCTTCTCTGCAACCCATTAGTAGAGTGTAAGCTTTGTGTGCAGAGAACAATACCTATACTATGTATGGTAAAACTAAAATAGAGTGTAAGTTCTGTCAGCATAGATCTTTCCGCTCTACACCTATTTATTAGAATGTAAGCTCTCTGGGCAGGAATTTTTTTCTTGTATTGTATTCTTTGTATAACAGTCTATTGTATGCTGGAAGAAAACCATTGTCGATGTATAGTAAAATATATTTTCGAGTGTAGGATCTATGTGCACAGACCTCACTTCTCTGCAACCCATTAGTAGAGTGTAAGCTTTGTGTGCAGAGAACAATACCTATACTATGTATGGTAAAACTAAAATAGAGTGTAAGTTCTGCCAGCATAGATCTTTCCACTATGCACCTATTTATTAGAATGTAAGCTCTCTGGGCAGGATTTTTTTTCTTGTATTGTATTCTTTGTATAACAGTCTATTGTATGCTGGAAGAAAACCATTGTCTATGTATAGTAAAATATATTTTCGAGTGTAGGATCTATGAGCACAGACCTCTCTTCTCTGCAACTCTTTATTAGAGTGTAAGCTTTGTGAAAAGAGAACAATACCTATACTAAGTATGGTAAAACTAAAATAGAGTGTAAGTTCTGTCAGCATAGATCTTTCCACTCTGCACCTATTTATTAGAATGTAAGCTCTCTGGGCAGGATTTTTTTTCTTGTATTGTATTGTTTTTAGAACAGTCTATTGTATGCTGTAAGAAAACCATTGTCTATGTATAGTTAAATATATTTTCGAGTGTAGGATCTATGAGCACAGACCTCTCTTCTATGCAACTCATTATTAGAGTGTAAGCTTTGTGAAAAGAGAACAATACTTATACTATGTATGGTAGAACTAAAATAGAGTTCTGTCAGCATAGATCTTTCCGCTCTACACCTATTTATTAGAATGTAAGCTCTCTGGGCAGGAATTTTTTTCTTGTATTGTATTCTTTGTATAACAGTCTATTGTATGCTGGAAGAAAACCATTGTCTATGTATAGTAAAATATATTTTCGAGTGTAGGATCTATGTGCACAGACCTCTCTTCTCTGCAACACATTAGTAGAGTGTAAGCTTTGTGAGCAGAGAACAATACCAATACTATGTATGGTAAAACTAAAATAGAGTGTAAGTTCTGTCAGCATAGATATTTCCACTCTGCACCTATTTATTAGAATGTAAGCTCTCTGGGCAGGAATTTTTTTCTTGTATTGTATTCTTTGTATAACAGTCTATTGTATGCTGGAAGAAAACCATTGTCTATGTATAATAAAATATATTTTCGAGTGTAGGATCTATGTGCACAGACCTCTCTTCTATGCAACTCAGTAATAGAGTGTAAGCTTTGTGAGCAGAGAACAATTCCTATACTATGTATGGTAAAACTACAATAGAGTGTAAGTTCTGTCAGCATAGATCTTTCCACTCTGCACCTATTTATTAGAATGTAAGCTCTCTGGGCAGGAATTTTTTTCTTGTATTGTATTCTTTGTATAACAGTCTATTGTATGCTGTAAGAAAACCATTGTCTATGTATAGTAAAATATATTTTCGAGTGTAGGATCTATGAGCACAGACCTCTCTTCTATGCAACTCATTATTAGAGTGTAAGCTTTGTGAACAGAGAACAATACCTATACTATGTATGGTAGAACTAAAATAGAGTTCTGTCAGCATAGATCTTTCCGCTCTACACCTATTTATTAGAATGTAAGCTCTCTGGGCAGGAATTTTTTTCTTGTATTGTATTCTTTGTATAACAGTCTATTGTATGCTGGAAGAAAACCATTGTCGATGTATAGTAAAATATATTTTCGAGTGTAGGATCTATGTGCACAGACCTCTCTTCTCTGCAACCCATTAGTAGAGTGTAAGCTTTGTGTGCAGAGAACAATACCTATACTATGTATGGTAAAACTAAAATAGAGTGTAAGTTCTGTCAGCATAGATCTTTCCGCTCTACACCTATTTATTAGAATGTAAGCTCTCTGGGCAGGAATTTTTTTCTTGTATTGTATTCTTTGTATAACAGTCTATTGTATGCTGGAAGAAAACCATTGTCGATGTATAGTAAAATATATTTGCGAGTGTAGGATCTATGTGCACAGACCTCTCTTCTCTGCAACCCATTAGTAGAGTGTAAGCTTTGTGTGCAGAGAACAATACCTATACTATGTATGGTAAAACTAAAATAGAGTGTAAGTTCTGTCAGCATAGATCTTTCCACTATGCACCTATTTATTAGAATGTAAGCTCTCTGGGCAGGATTTTTTTTCTTGTATTGTATTCTTTGTATAACAGTCTATTGTATGCTGGAAGAAAACCATTGTCTATGTATAGTAAAATATATTTTCGAGTGTAGGATCTATGAGCACAGACCTCTCTTCTCTGCAACTCTTTATTAGAGTGTAAGCTTTGTGAAAAGAGAACAATACCTATACTAAGTATGGTAAAACTAAAATAGAGTGTAAGTTCTGTCAGCATAGATCTTTCCACTCTGCACCTATTTATTAGAATGTAAGCTCTCTGGGCAGGATTTTTTTTCTTGTATTGTATTGTTTTTAGAACAGTCTATTGTATGCTGTAAGAAAACCATTGTCTATGTATAGTTAAATATATTTTCGAGTGTAGGATCTATGAGCACAGACCTCTCTTCTATGCAACTCATTATTAGAGTGTAAGCTTTGTGAAAAGAGAACAATACTTATACTATGTATGGTAGAACTAAAATAGAGTTCTGTCAGCATAGATCTTTCCGCTCTACACCTATTTATTAGAATGTAAGCTCTCTGGGCAGGAATTTTTTTCTTGTATTGTATTATTTGTATAACAGTCTATTGTATGCTGGAAGAAAACCATTGTCTATGTATAGTAAAATATATTTTCGAGTGTAGGATCTATGAGCACAGACCTCTCTTCTCTGCAACTCTTTATTAGAGTGTAAGCTTTGTGAGCAGAGAACAATACCTATACTATGTATGGTAAAACTAAAATAGAGTGTAAGTTCTGTCAGCATAGATCTTTCCACTCTGCACCTATTTATTAGAATGTAAGCTCTCTGGGCAGGATCTTTTTTCTTGTATTGTATTCTTTGTATAACAGTCTATTGTATGCTGTAAGAAAACCATTGTCTATGTATAGTAAAATATATTTTCGAGTGTAGGATCTATGAGCACAGACCTCTCTTCTATGCAACTCATTATTAGAGTGTAAGCTTTGTGAACAGAGAACAATACCTATACTATGTATGGTAGAACTAAAATAGAGTTCTGTCAGCATAGATCTTTCCGCTCTACACCTATTTATTAGAATGTAAGCTCTCTGGGCAGGAATTTTTTTCTTGTATTGTATTCTTTGTATAACAGTCTATTGTATGCTGGAAGAAAACCATTGTCGATGTATAGTAAAATATATTTTCGAGTGTAGGATCTATGTGCACAGACCTCTCTTCTCTGCAACCCATTAGTAGAGTGTAAGCTTTGTGAGCAGAGAACAATACCTATACTATGTATGGTAAAACTAAAATAGAGTGTAAGTTCTGTCAGCATAGATCTTTCCGCTCTACACCTATTTATTAGAATGTAAGCTCTCTGGGCAGGAATTTTTTTCTTGTATTGTATTCTTTGTATAACAGTCTATTGTATGCTGGAAGAAAACCATTGTCGATGTATAGTAAAATATATTTTCGAGTGTAGGATCTATGTGCACAGACCTCTCTTCTCTGCAACCCATTAGTAGAGTGTAAGCTTTGTGTGCAGAGAACAATACCTATACTATGTATGGTAAAACTAAAATAGAGTGTAAGTTCTGTCAGCATAGATCTTTCCACTCTGCACCTATTTATTAGAATGTAAGCTCTCTGGGCAGGATTTTTTTTCTTGTATTGTATTGTTTTTAGAACAGTCTATTGTATGCTGTAAGAAAACCATTGTCTATGTATAGTTAAATATATTTTCGAGTGTAGGATCTATGAGCACAGACCTCTCTTCTATGCAACTCATTATTAGAGTGTAAGCTTTGTGAAAAGAGAACAATACTTATACTATGTATGGTAGAACTAAAATAGAGTTCTGTCAGCATAGATCTTTCCGCTCTACACCTATTTATTAGAATGTAAGCTCTCTGGGCAGGAATTTTTTTCTAGTATTGTATTCTTTGTATAACAGTCTATTGTATGCTGGAAGAAAACCATTGTCTATGTATAGTAAAATATATTTTCGAATGTAGGATCTATGTGCACAGACCTCTCTTCTCTGCAACACATTAGTAGAGTGTAAGCTTTGTGAGCAGAGAACAATACCTATACTATGTATGGTAAAACTAAAATAGAGTGTAAGTTCTGTCAGCATAGATCTTTCCACTCTGCACCTATTTCTTAGAATGTAAGCTCTCTGGGCAGGAATTTTTTTCTTGTATTGTATTCTTTGTATAACAGTCTATTGTATGCTGGAAGAAAACCATTGTCTATGTATAGTAAAATATATTTTCGAGTGTAGGATCTATGTGCACAGACCTCTCTTCTATGCAACTCATTAATAGAGTGTAAGCTTGGTGAGCAGAGAACAATTCCTATACTATGTATGGTAAAACTACAATAGAGTGTAAGTTCTGTCAGCAAAGATCTTTCCACTCTGCACCTATTTATTAGAATGTAAGCTCTCTGGGCAGGATTTTTTTTCTTGTATTGTATTCTTTGTATAACAGTCTATTGTATGCTGTAAGAAAACCATTGTCTATGTATAGTAAAATATATTTTCGAGTGTAGGATCTATGTGCAAAGACCTCTCTTTTATGCAACTCAGTAATAGAGTGTAAGCTTTGTGAGCAGAGAACAATTCCTATACTATGTATGGTAAAACTACAATAGAGTGTAAGTTCTGTCAGCATAGATCTTTCCACTCTGCACCTATTTATTAGAATGTAAGCTCTCTGGGCAGGATTTTTTTTCTTGTATTGTATTCTTTGTATAACAGTCTATTGTATGCTGTAAGAAAACCATTGTCTATGTATAGTAAAATATATTTTCGAGTGTAGGATCTATGAGCACAGACCTCTCTTCTATGCAACTCATTATTAGAGTGTAAGCTTTGTGAACAGAGAACAATACCTATACTATGTATGGTAGAACTAAAATAGAGTTCTGTCAGCATAGATCTTTCCGCTCTACACATATTTATTAGAATGTAAGCTCTCTGGGCAGGAATTTTTTTCTTGTATTGTATTCTTTGTATAACAGTCTATTGTATGCTGGAAGAAAACCATTGTCGATGTATAGTAAAATATATTTTCGAGTGTAGGATCTATGTGCACAGACCTCTCTTCTCTGCAACCCATTAGTAGAGTGTAAGCTTTGTGTGCAGAGAACAATACCTATACTATGTATGGTAAAACTAAAATAGAGTGTAAGTTCTGTCAGCATAGATCTTTCCACTATGCACCTATTTATTAGAATGTAAGCTCTCTGGGCAGGATTTTTTTTCTTGTATTGTATTCTTTGTATAACAGTCTATTGTATGCTGGAAGAAAACCATTGTCTATGTATAGTAAAATATATTTTCGAGTGTAGGATCTATGAGCACAGACCTCTCTTCTCTGCAACTCTTTATTAGAGTGTAAGCTTTGTGAGCAGAGAACAATACCTATACTATGTATGGTAAAACTAAAATAGAGTGTAAGTTCTGTCAGCATAGATCTTTCCACTCTGCACCTATTTATTAGAATGTAAGCTCTCTGGGCAGGATTTTTTTTCTTGTATTGTATTGTTTTTAGAACAGTCTATTGTATGCTGTAAGAAAACCATTGTCTATGTATAGTTAAATATATTTTCGAGTGTAGGATCTATGAGCACAGACCTCTCTTCTATGCAACTCATTATTAGAGTGTAAGCTTTGTGAAAAGAGAACAATACTTATACTATGTATGGTAGAACTAAAATAGAGTTCTGTCAGCATAGATCTTTCCGCTCTACACCTATTTATTAGAATGTAAGCTCTCTGGGCAGGAATTTTTTTCTTGTATTGTATTCTTTGTATAACAGTCTATTGTATGCTGGAAGAAAACCATTGTCTATGTATAGTAAAATATATTTTCGAGTGTAGGATCTATGTGCACAGACCTCTCTTTTCTGCAACACATTAGTAGAGTTTAAGCGTTGTGAGCAGAGAACAATACCTATACTATGTATGGTAAAACTACAATAGAGTGTAAGTTCTGTCAGCATAGATCTTTCCACTCTGCACCTATTTATTAGAATGTAAGCTCTCTGGGCAGGATTTTTTTTCTTGTATTGTATTCTTTGTATAACAGTCTATTGTATGCTGTAAGAATCTATGAGCACAGACTCTGCAACTCTTTATTAGAGTGTAAGCTTTGTGAGCAGAGAACAATACCTATACTATGTATGGTAAAACTACAATAGAGTGTAAGTTCTGTCAGCATAGATCTTTCCACTCTGCACCTATTTATTAGAATGTAAGCTCTCTGGGCAGGATTTTTTTTCTTGTATTGTATTCTTTGTATAACAGTCTATTGTATGCTGTAAGAAAACCATTGCCTATGTATAGTAAAATATATTTTCGAGTGTAGGATCTATGAGCACAGACCTCTCTTCTATGCAACTCATTATTAGAGTGTAAGCTTTGTGAACAGAGAACAATACCTATACTATGTATGGTAGAACTAAAATAGAGGTCTGTCAGCATAGATCTTTCCGCTTTACACCTATTTATTAGAATGTAAGCTCTCTGGGCAGGAATTTTTTTCTTGTATTGTATTCTTTGTATAACAGTCTATTGTCTGCTGGAAGAAAACCATTGTCTATGTATAGTAAAATATATTTTCGAGTGTAGGATCTATGTGCACAGACCTCTCTTTTCTGCAACACATTAGTAGAGTTTAAGCGTTGTGAGCAGAGAACAATACCTATACTATGTATGGTAAAACTAAAATAGAGTGTAAGTTCTGTCAGCATAGATCTTTCCACTATGCACCTATTTATTAGAATGTAAGCTCTCTGGGCAGGATTTTTTTCTTGTATTGTATTGTTTTTATAACAGTCTATTGTATGCTGGAAGAAAACCATTGTCTATGTATAATAAAATATATTTTCGAGTGTAGGATCTATGAGCACAGACCTCTCTTCTCTGCAACTCTTTATTAGAGTGTAAGCTTTGTGAGCAGAGAACAATACCTATACTATGTATGGTAAAACTAAATTAGAGTGTAAGTTCTGTCAGCATAGATCTTTCCACTCTGCACCTATTTATTAGAATGTAAGCTCTCTGGGCAGGATTTTTTTCTTGTATTGTATTGTTTTTATAACAGTCTATTGTATGCTGGAAGAAAACCATTGTCTATGTATAATAAAATATATTTTCGAGTGTAGGATCTATGAGCACAGACCTCTCTTCTCTGCAACTCTTTATTAGAGTGTAAGCTTTGTGAGCAGAGAACAATACCTATACTATGTATGGTAAAACTAAAATAGAGTGTAAGTTCTGTCAGCATAGATCTTTCCACTATGCACCTATTTATTAGGATGTAAGCTCTCTGGGCAGGATTTTTTTCTTGTATTGTATTGTTTTTATAACAGTCTATTGTATGCTGGAAGAAAACCATTGTCTATGTATAATAAAATATATTTTCGAGTGTAGGATCTATGATCACAGACATCTCTTCTCTGCAACTCTTTATTAGAGTGTAAGCTTTGTGAGCAGAGAACAATAACTATACTATGTATGGTAGAACTAAAATAGAGTTCTGTCAGCATAGATCTTTCCGCTCTACACCTATTTATTAGAATGTAAGCTCTCTGGGCAGGAATGCTTTGCTTGTATTGTATTCTTTGTATAAAAGTCTATTGTATTCTGGAAGAAAACCATTGTCTATGTATAGTAAAATATATTTTCGAGTGTAGGATCTATGTGCACAGACCTCTCTTCTCTGCAACACATTAGTAGAGTTTAAGCTTTGTGAGCAGAGAACAATACCTATACTATGTATGGTAAAACTAAAATACAGTGTAAGTTCTGTCAGCATAGATCTTTCCACTCTGCACCTATTTATTAGAATGTAAGCTCTCTGGGCAGGATTTTTTTTCTTGTATTGTATTCTTTGTATAACAGTCTATTGTATGCTGTAAGAAAACCATTGCCTATGTATAGTAAAATATATTTTCGAGTGTAGGATCTATGAGCACAGACTCTGCAACTCTTTATTAGAGTGTAAGCTTTGTGAGCAGAGAACAATACCTATACTATGTATGGTAAAACTAAAATAGAGTGTAAGTTCTGTCAGCATAGATCTTTCCACTATGCACCTATTTATTAGAATGTAAGCTCTCTGGGCAGGATTTTTTTCTTGTATTGTATTGTTTTTATAACAGTCTATTGTATGCTGGAAGAAAACCATTGTCTATGTATAATAAAATATATTTTCAAGTGTAGGATCTATGAGCACAGACCTCTCTTCTATGCAACTCATTATTAGAGTGTAAGCTTTGTGAACAGAGAACAATACCTATACTATGTATGGTAAAACTAAAATAGAGTGTAAGTTCTGTCAGCATAGATCTTTCCGCTCTACACCTATTTATTAGAATGTAAGCTCTCTGGGCAGGAATTTATTTCTTGTATTGAATTCTTTGTATTACAGTCTATTGTATGCTGGAAGAAAACCATTGTTTATGTATAGTAAAATATATTTTCGAGTGTAGGATCTATGTGCACAGACCTCTCTTCTCTGCAACACATTAGTAGAGTTTAAGCTTTGTGAGCAGAGAACAATACCTATACTATGTATGGTAAAACTAAAATAGAGTGTAAGTTCTGTCAGCATAGATCTTTCCACTCTGCACCTATTTATTAGAATGTAAGCTCTCTGGGCAGGATTTTTTTCTTGTATTGTATTGTTTTTATAACAGTCTATTGTATGCTGGAAGAAAACCATTGTCTATGTATAATAAAATATATTTTCGAGTGTAGGATCTATGAGCACAGACCTCTCTTCTCTGCAACTCTTTATTAGAGTGTAAGCTTTGTGAGCAGAGAACAATACCTATACTATGTATGGTAAAACTAAAATAGAGTGTAAGTTCTGTCAGCATAGATCTTTCCACTATGCACCTATTTATTAGAATGTAAGCTCTCTGGGCAGGATTTTTTTCTTGTATTGTATTGTTTTTATAACAGTCTATTGTATGATGGAAGAAAACCATTGTCTATGTATAATACAATATATTTTCGAGTGTAGGATCTATGATCACAGACATCTCTTCTCTGCAACTCTTTATTAGAGTGTAAGCTTTGTGAGCAGAGAACAATAACTATACTATGTATGGTAGAACTAAAATAGAGTTCTGTCAGCATAGATCTTTCCGCTCTACACCTATTTATTAGAATGTAAGCTCTCTGGGCAGGAATGCTTTGCTTGTATTGTATTCTTTGTATAAAAGTCTATTGTATTCTGGAAGAAAACCATTGTCTATGTATAGTAAAATATATTTTCGAGTGTAGGATCTATGTGCACAGACCTCTCTTCTCTGCAACACATTAGTAGAGTTTAAGCTTTGTGAGCAGAGAACAATACCTATACTATGTATGGTAAAACTAAAATACAGTGTAAGTTCTGTCAGCATAGATCTTTCCACTCTGCACCTATTTATTAGAATGTAAGCTCTCTGGGCAGGAATTTTTTTCTTGTATTGTATTCTTTGTATAACAGTCTATTGTATGCTGGAAGAAAACCATTGCCTATGTATAGTAAAATATATTTTCGAGTGTAGGATCTATGAGCACAGACTCTGCAACTCTTTATTAGAGTGTAAGCTTTGTGAGCAGAGAACAATACCTATACTATGTATGGTAAAACTAAAATAGAGTGTAAGTTCTGTCAGCATAGATCTTTCCACTATGCACCTATTTATTAGAATGTAAGCTCTCTGGGCAGGATTTTTTTCTTGTATTGTATTGTTTTTATAACAGTCTATTGTATGCTGGAAGAAAACCATTGTCTATGTATAATAAAATATATTTTCGAGTGTAGGATCTATGAGCACAGACATCTCTTCTCTGCAACTCTTTATTAGAGTGTAAGCTTTGTGAGCAGAGAACAATACCTATACTATGTATGGTAAAACTAAAATAGAGTGTAAGTTCTGTCAGCATAGATCGTTCCGCTCTACACCTATTTATTAGAATGTAAGCTCTCTGGGCAGGAATTTTTTTCTTGTATTGTATTCTTTGTATAACAGTATATTGTATGCTGGAAGAAAACCATTGCCTATGTATAGTAAAATATATTTTCAAGTGTAGGATCTATGAGCACAGACTCTGCAACTCTTTATTAGAGTGTAAGCTTTGTGAGCAGAGAACAATACCTATACTATGTATGGTAAAACTAAAATAGAGTGTAAGTTCTGTCAGCATAGATCTTTCCACTATGCACCTCTTTATTAGAATGTAAGCTCTCTGGGCAGGATTTTTTTCTTGTATTGTATTGTTTTTATAACAGTCTATTGTATGCTGGAAGAAAACCATTGTCTATGTATAGTAAAATATATTTTCGAGTGTAGGATCTATGAGCACAGACCTCTCTTCTATGCAACTCATTATTAGAGTGTAAGCTTTGTGAACAGAGAACAATACCTATACTATGTATGGTAGAACTAAAATAGAGTTCTGTCAGCATAGATCTTTCCGCTCTACACCTATTTATTAGAATGTAAGCTCTCTGGGCAGGAATGCTTTGCTTGTATTGTATTCTTTGTATAAAAGTCTATTGTATGCTGGAAGAAAACCATTGTCTATGTATAGTAAAATATATTTTCGAGTGTAGGATCTATGTGCACAGACCTCTCTTCTCTGCAACACATTAGTAGAGTTTAAGCTTTGTGAGCAGAGAACAATACCTATACTATGTATGGTAAAACTAAAATACAGTGTAAGTTCTGTCAGCATAGATCTTTCCACTCTGCACCTATTTATTAGAATGTAAGCTCTCTGGGCAGGAATTTTTTTCTTGTATTGTATTCTTTGTATAACAGTCTATTGTATGCTGGAAGAAAACCATTGCCTATGTATAGTAAAATATATTTTCGAGTGTAGGATCTATGAGCACAGACTCTGCAACTCTTTATTAGAGTGTAAGCTTTGTGAGCAGAGAACAATACCTATACTATGTATGGTAAAACTACAATAGAGTGTAAGTTCTGTCAGCATAGATCTTTCCACTATGCACCTATTTATTAGAATGTAAGCTCTCTGGGCAGGATTTTTTTCTTGTATTGTATTGTTTTTATAACAGTCTATTGTATGCTGGAAGAAAACCATTGTCTATGTATAATAAAATATATTTTCGAGTGTAGGATCTATGAGCACAGACATCTCTTCTCTGCAACTCTTTATTAGAGTGTAAGCTTTGTGAGCAGAGAACAATACCTATACTATGTATGGTAAAACTAAAATAGAGTTCTGTCAGCATAGATCTTTCCGCTCTACACCTATTTATTAGAATGTAAGCTCTCTGGGCAGGAATGCTTTGCTTGTATTGTATTCTTTGTATAAAAGTCTATTGTATGCTGGAAGAAAACCATTGTCTATGTATAGTAAAATATATTTTCGAGTGTAGGATCTATGTGCACAGACCTCTCTTCTCTGCAACACATTAGTAGAGTTTAAGCTTTGTGAGCAGAGAACAATACCTATACTATGTATGGTAAAACTAAAATACAGTGTAAGTTCTGTCAGCATAGATCTTTCCACTCTGCACCTATTTATTAGAATGTAAGCTCTCTGGGCAGGAATTTTTTTCTTGTATTGTATTCTTTGTATAACAGTCTATTGTATGCTGGAAGAAAACCATTGCCTATGTATAGTAAAATATATTTTCGAGTGTAGGATCTATGAGCACAGACTCTGCAACTCTTTATTAGAGTGTAAGCTTTGTGAGCAGAGAACAATACCTATACTATGTATGGTAAAACTAAAATAGAGTGTAAGTTCTGTCAGCATAGATCTTTCCACTATGCACCTATTTATTAGAATGTAAGCTCTCTGGGCAGGATTTTTTTCTTGTATTGTATTGTTTTTATAACAGTCTATTGTATGCTGGAAGAAAACCATTGTCTATGTATAATAAAATATATTTTCGAGTGTAGGATCTATGAGCACAGACCTCTCTTCTCTGCAACTCTTTATTAGAGTGTAAGCTTTGTGAGCAGAGAACAATACCTATACTATGTATGGTAAAACTAAAATTGAGTGTAAGTTCTGTCAGCATAGATCTTTCCGCTCTACACCTATTTATTAGAATGTAAGCTCTCTGGGCAGGATTTTTTTTCTTGTATTGTATTCTTTGTATAACAGTCTATTGTATGCTGTAAGAAAACCATTGCCTATGTATAGTAAAATATATTTTCGAGTGTAGGATCTATGAGCACAGACCTCTCTTCTATGCAACTCATTATTAGAGTGTAAGCTTTGTGAACAGAGAACAATAACTATACTATTTATGGTAGAACTAAAATAGAGGTCTGTCACATTGATCTTTCCGCTCTACACCTATTTATTAGAATGTAAGCTCTCTGGGCAGGAATCTTTTTCTTGTATTGAATTCTTTGTATTACAGTCTATTGTATGCTGGAAGAAAACCATTGTCTATGTATAGTAAAATATATTTTCGAGTGTAGGATCTATGAGCACAGACCTCTCTTCTATGCAACTCATTATTAGAGTGTAAGCTTTGTGAACAGAGAACAATACCTATACTATGTATGGTAGAACTAAAATAGAGGTCTGTCAGCATAGATCTTTCCGCTTTACACCTATTTATTAGAATGTAAGCTCTCTGGGCAGGAATTTTTTTCTTGTATTGTATTCTTTGTATAACAGTCTATTGTATGCTGGAAGAAAACCATTGTCTATGTATAGTAAAATATATTTTCGAGTGTAGGATCTATGTGCACAGACCTCTCTTTTCTGCAACACATTAGTAGAGTTTAAGCGTTGTGAGCAGAGAACAATACCTATACTATGTATGGTAAAACTAAAATAGAGTGTAAGTTCTGTCAGCATAGATCTTTCCACTATGCACCTATTTATTAGAATGTAAGCTCTCTGGGCAGGATTTTTTTCTTGTATTGTATTGTTTTTATAACAGTCTATTGTATGCTGGAAGAAAACCATTGTCTATGTATAATAAAATATATTTTCGAGTGTAGGATCTATGAGCACAGACCTCTCTTCTCTGCAACTCTTTATTAGAGTGTAAGCTTTGTGAGCAGAGAACAATACCTATACTATGTATGGTAAAACTAAAATAGAGTGTAAGTTCTGTCAGCATAGATCTTTCCACTCTGCACCTATTTATTAGAATGTAAGCTCTCTGGGCAGGATTTTTTTCTTGTATTGTATTGTTTTTATAACAGTCTATTGTATGCTGGAAGAAAACCATTGTCTATGTATAATAAAATATATTTTCGAGTGTAGGATCTATGAGCACAGACCTCTCTTCTCTGCAACTCTTTATTAGAGTGTAAGCTTTGTGAGCAGAGAACAATACCTATACTATGTATGGTAAAACTAAAATAGAGTGTAAGTTCTGTCAGCATAGATCTTTCCACTATGCACCTATTTATTAGAATGTAAGCTCTCTGGGCAGGATTTTTTTCTTGTATTGCATTGTTTTTATAACAGTCTATTGTATGCTGGAAGAAAACCATTGTCTATGTATAATAAAATATATTTTCGAGTGTAGGATCTATGATCACAGACATCTCTTCTCTGCAACTCTTTATTAGAGTGTAAGCTTCGTGAGCAGAGAACAATAACTATACTATGTATGGTAGAACTAAAATAGAGTTCTGTCAGCATAGATCTTTCCGCTCTACACCTATTTATTAGAATGTAAGCTCTCTGGGCAGGAATGCTTTGCTTGTATTGTATTCTTTGTATAAAAGTCTATTGTATTCTGGAAGAAAACCATTGTCTATGTATAGTAAAATATATTTTCGAGTGTAGGATCTATGTGCACAGACCTCTCTTCTCTGCAACACATTAGTAGAGTTTAAGCTTTGTGAGCAGAGAACAATACCTATACTATGTATGGTAAAACTAAAATACAGTGTAAGTTCTGTCAGCATAGATCTTTCCACTCTGCACCTATTTATTAGAATGTAAGCTCTCTGGGCAGGAATTTTTTTCTTGTATTGTATTCTTTGTATAACAGTCTATTGTATGCTGGAAGAAAACCATTGCCTATGTATAGTAAAATATATTTTCGAGTGTAGGATCTATGTGCACAGACCTCTCTTCTCTGCAACACATTAGTAGAGTTTAAGCTTTGTGAGCAGAGAACAATACCTATACTATGTATGGTAAAACTAAAATACAGTGTAAGTTCTGTCAGCATAGATCTTTCCACTCTGCACCTATTTATTAGAATGTAAGCTCTCTGGGCAGGAATTTTTTTCTTGTATTGTATTCTTTGTATAACAGTCTATTGTATGCTGGAAGAAAACCATTGCCTATGTATAGTAAAATATATTTTCGAGTGTAGGATCTATGAGCACAGACTCTGCAACTCTTTATTAGAGTGTAAGCTTTGTGAGCAGAGAACAATACCTATACTATGTATGGTAAAACTACAATAGAGTGTAAGTTCTGTCAGCATAGATCTTTCCACTATGCACCTATTTATTAGAATGTAAGCTCTCTGGGCAGGATTTTTTTCTTGTATTGTATTGTTTTTATAACAGTCTATTGTATGCTGGAAGAAAACCATTGTCTATGTATAATAAAATATATTTTCGAGTGTAGGATCTATGAGCACAGACATCTCTTCTCTGCAACTCTTTATTAGAGTGTAAGCTTTGTGAGCAGAGAACAATACCTATACTATGTATGGTAAAACTAAAATAGAGTTCTGTCAGCATAGATCTTTCCGCTCTACACCTATTTATTAGAATGTAAGCTCTCTGGGCAGGAATGCTTTGCTTGTATTGTATTCTTTGTATAAAAGTCTATTGTATGCTGGAAGAAAACCATTGTCTATGTATAGTAAAATATATTTTCGAGTGTAGGATCTATGTGCACAGACCTCTCTTCTCTGCAACACATTAGTAGAGTTTAAGCTTTGTGAGCAGAGAACAATACCTATACTATGTATGGTAAAACTAAAATACAGTGTAAGTTCTGTCAGCATAGATCTTTCCACTCTGCACCTATTTATTAGAATGTAAGCTCTCTGGGCAGGAATTTTTTTCTTGTATTGTATTCTTTGTATAACAGTCTATTGTATGCTGGAAGAAAACCATTGCCTATGTATAGTAAAATATATTTTCGAGTGTAGGATCTATGAGCACAGACTCTGCAACTCTTTATTAGAGTGTAAGCTTTGTGAGCAGAGAACAATACCTATACTATGTATGGTAAAACTAAAATAGAGTGTAAGTTCTGTCAGCATAGATCTTTCCACTATGCACCTATTTATTAGAATGTAAGCTCTCTGTGCAGGATTTTTTTCTTGTATTGTATTGTTTTTATAACAGTCTATTGTATGCTGGAAGAAAACCATTGTCTATGTATAATAAAATATATTTTCGAGTGTAGGATCTATGAGCACAGACCTCTCTTCTCTGCAACTCTTTATTAGTGTAAGCTTTGTGAGCAGAGAACAATACCTATACTATGTATGGTAAAACTAAAATTGAGTGTAAGTTCTGTCAGCATAGATCTTTCCGCTCTACACCTATTTATTAGAATGTAAGCTCTCTGGGCAGGATTTTTTTTCTTGTATTGTATTCTTTGTATAACAGTCTATTGTATGCTGTAAGAAAACCATTGCCTATGTATAGTAAAATATATTTTCGAGTGTAGGATCTATGAGCACAGACCTCTCTTCTATGCAACTCATTATTAGAGTGTAAGCTTTGTGAACAGAGAACAATAACTATACTATTTATGGTAGAACTAAAATAGAGGTCTGTCACATTGATCTTTCCGCTCTACACCTATTTATTAGAATGTAAGCTCTCTGGGCAGGAATCTTTTTCTTGTATTGAATTCTTTGTATTACAGTCTATTGTATGCTGGAAGAAAACCATTGTCTATGTATAGTAAAATATATTTTCGAGTGTAGGATCTATGAGCACAGACCTCTCTTCTATGCAACTCATTATTAGAGTGTAAGCTTTGTGAACAGAGAACAATACCTATACTATGTATGGTAGAACTAAAATAGAGGTCTGTCAGCATAGATCTTTCCGCTTTACACCTATTTATTAGAATGTAAGCTCTCTGGGCAGGAATTTTTTTCTTGTATTGTATTCTTTGTATAACAGTCTATTGTATGCTGGAAGAAAACCATTGTCTATGTATAGTAAAATATATTTTCGAGTGTAGGATCTATGTGCACAGACCTCTCTTTTCTGCAACACATTAGTAGAGTTTAAGCGTTGTGAGCAGAGAACAATACCTATACTATGTATGGTAAAACTAAAATAGAGTGTAAGTTCTGTCAGCATAGATCTTTCCACTATGCACCTATTTATTAGAATGTAAGCTCTCTGGGCAGGATTTTTTTCTTGTATTGTATTGTTTTTATAACAGTCTATTGTATGCTGGAAGAAAACCATTGTCTATGTATAATAAAATATATTTTCGAGTGTAGGATCTATGAGCACAGACCTCTCTTCTCTGCAACTCTTTATTAGAGTGTAAGCTTTGTGAGCAGAGAACAATACCTATACTATGTATGGTAAAACTAAAATAGAGTGTAAGTTCTGTCAGCATAGATCTTTCCACTCTGCACCTATTTATTAGAATGTAAGCTCTCTGGGCAGGATTTTTTTCTTGTATTGTATTGTTTTTATAACAGTCTATTGTATGCTGGAAGAAAACCATTGTCTATGTATAATAAAATATATTTTCGAGTGTAGGATCTATGAGCACAGACCTCTCTTCTCTGCAACTCTTTATTAGAGTGTAAGCTTTGTGAGCAGAGAACAATACCTATACTATGTATGGTAAAACTAAAATAGAGTGTAAGTTCTGTCAGCATAGATCTTTCCACTATGCACCTATTTATTAGAATGTAAGCTCTCTGGGCAGGATTTTTTTCTTGTATTGCATTGTTTTTATAACAGTCTATTGTATGCTGGAAGAAAACCATTGTCTATGTATAATAAAATATATTTTCGAGTGTAGGATCTATGATCACAGACATCTCTTCTCTGCAACTCTTTATTAGAGTGTAAGCTTCGTGAGCAGAGAACAATAACTATACTATGTATGGTAGAACTAAAATAGAGTTCTGTCAGCATAGATCTTTCCGCTCTACACCTATTTATTAGAATGTAAGCTCTCTGGGCAGGAATGCTTTGCTTGTATTGTATTCTTTGTATAAAAGTCTATTGTATTCTGGAAGAAAACCATTGTCTATGTATAGTAAAATATATTTTCGAGTGTAGGATCTATGTGCACAGACCTCTCTTCTCTGCAACACATTAGTAGAGTTTAAGCTTTGTGAGCAGAGAACAATACCTATACTATGTATGGTAAAACTAAAATACAGTGTAAGTTCTGTCAGCATAGATCTTTCCACTCTGCACCTATTTATTAGAATGTAAGCTCTCTGGGCAGGAATTTTTTTCTTGTATTGTATTCTTTGTATAACAGTCTATTGTATGCTGGAAGAAAACCATTGCCTATGTATAGTAAAATATATTTTCGAGTGTAGGATCTATGAGCACAGACTCTGCAACTCTTTATTAGAGTGTAAGCTTTGTGAGCAGAGAACAATACCTATACTATGTATGGTAAAACTAAAATAGAGTGTAAGTTCTGTCAGCATAGATCTTTCCACTATGCACCTATTTATTAGAATGTAAGCTCTCTGGGCAGGATTTTTTTCTTGTATTGTATTGTTTTTATAACAGTCTATTGTATGCTGGAAGAAAACCATTGTCTATGTATAATAAAATATATTTTCGAGTGTAGGATCTATGAGCACAGACATCTCTTCTCTGCAACTCTTTATTAGAGTGTAAGCTTTGTGAGCAGAGAACAATACCTATACTATGTATGGTAAAACTAAAATAGAGTGTAAGTTCTGTCAGCATAGATCGTTCCGCTCTACACCTATTTATTAGAATGTAAGCTCTCTGGGCAGGATTTTTTTTCTTGTATTGTATTCTATGTATAACAGTCTATTGTATGCTGTAAGAAAACCATTGCCTATGTATAGTAAAATATATTTTCGAGTGTAGGATCTATGAGCACAGACCTCTCTTCTCTGCAACTCTTTATTAGAGTGTAAGCTTTGTGAGCAGAGAACAATACCTATACTATGTATGGTAAAACTAAAATAGAGTGTAAGTTCTGTCAGCATAGATCTTTCCACTCTGCACCTATTTATTAGAATGTAAGCTCTCTGGGCAGGATTTTTTTTCTTGTATTGTATTCTTTGTATAACAGTCTATTGTATGCTGGAAGAAAACCATTGCCTATGTATAGTAAAATATATTTTCGAGTGTAGGATCTATGAGCACAGACTCTGCAACTCATTATTAGAGTGTAAGCTTTGTGAACAGAGAACAATACCTATACTACGTATGGTAGAACTAAAATAGAGTTCTGTCAGCATAGATCTTTCCGCTCTACACCTATTTATTAGAATGTAAGCTCTCTGGGCAGGAATGCTTTGCTTGTATTGTATTCTTTGTATAAAATTCTATTGTATGCTGGAAGAAAACCATTGTCTATGTATAGTAAAATATATTTTCGAGTGTAGGATCTATGTGCACAGACCTCTCTTCTCTGCAACACATTAGTAGAGTTTAAGCTTTGTGAGCAGAGAACAATACCTATACTATGTATGGTAAAACTAAAATACAGTGTAAGTTCTGTCAGCATAGATCTTTCCACTCTGCACCTATTTATTAGAATGTAAGCTCTCTGGGCAGGAATTTTTTTCTTGTATTGTATTCTTTGTATAACAGTCTATTGTATGCTGGAAGAAAACCATTGCCTATGTATAGTAAAATATATTTTCGAGTGTAGGATCTATGAGCACAGACTCTGCAACTCTTTATTAGAGTGTAAGCTTTGTGAGCAGAGAACAATACCTATACTATGTATGGTAAAACTACAATAGAGTGTAAGTTCTGTCAGCATAGATCTTTCCACTATGCACCTATTTATTAGAATGTAAGCTCTCTGGGCAGGATTTTTTTCTTGTATTGTATTGTTTTTATAACAGTCTATTGTATGCTGGAAGAAAACCATTGTCTATGTATAATAAAATATATTTTCGAGTGTAGGATCTATGAGCACAGACATCTCTTCTCTGCAACTCTTTATTAGAGTGTAAGCTTTGTGAGCAGAGAACAATACCTATACTATGTATGGTAAAACTAAAATAGAGTTCTGTCAGCATAGATCTTTCCGCTCTACACCTATTTATTAGAATGTAAGCTCTCTGGGCAGGAATGCTTTGCTTGTATTGTATTCTTTGTATAAAAGTCTATTGTATGCTGGAAGAAAACCATTGTCTATGTATAGTAAAATATATTTTCGAGTGTAGGATCTATGTGCACAGACCTCTCTTCTCTGCAACACATTAGTAGAGTTTAAGCTTTGTGAGCAGAGAACAATACCTATACTATGTATGGTAAAACTAAAATACAGTGTAAGTTCTGTCAGCATAGATCTTTCCACTCTGCACCTATTTATTAGAATGTAAGCTCTCTGGGCAGGAATTTTTTTCTTGTATTGTATTCTTTGTATAACAGTCTATTGTATGCTGGAAGAAAACCATTGCCTATGTATAGTAAAATATATTTTCGAGTGTAGGATCTATGAGCACAGACTCTGCAACTCTTTATTAGAGTGTAAGCTTTGTGAGCAGAGAACAATACCTATACTATGTATGGTAAAACTACAATAGAGTGTAAGTTCTGTCAGCATAGATCTTTCCACTATGCACCTATTTATTAGAATGTAAGCTCTCTGGGCAGGATTTTTTTCTTGTATTGTATTGTTTTTATAACAGTCTATTGTATGCTGGAAGAAAACCATTGTCTATGTATAATAAAATATATTTTCGAGTGTAGGATCTATGAGCACAGACATCTCTTCTCTGCAACTCTTTATTAGAGTGTAAGCTTTGTGAGCAGAGAACAATACCTATACTATGTATGGTAAAACTAAAATAGAGTGTAAGTTCTGTCAGCATAGATCGTTCCGCTCTACACCTATTTATTAGAATGTAAGCTCTCTGGGCAGGATTTTTTTTCTTGTATTGTATTCTTTGTATAACAGTCTATTGTATGCTGTAAGAAAACCATTGCCTATGTATAGTAAATATATTTTCGAGTGTAGGATCTATGAGCACAGACCGCTCTTCTATGCAACTCATTATTAGAGTGTAAGCTTTGTGAACAGAGAACAATACCTATACTATGTATGGTAGAACTAAAATAGAGGTCTGTCAGCATTGATCTTTCCGCTCTACACCTATTTATTAGAATGTAAGCTCTCTGGGCAGGAATCTTTTTCTTGTATTGAAATCTTTTTATTACAGTCAATTGTATGCTGGAAGAAAACCATTGTCTATGTATAGTAAAATATATTTTCGAGTGTAGGATCTATGAGCACAGACCTCTCTTTTCTGCAACACATTAGTAGAGTGTAAGCTTTGTGAGCAGAGAACAATACCTATACTATGTATGGTAAAACTAAAATTGAGTGTAAGTTCTGTCAGCATAGATCTTTCCACTATGCACCTATTTATTAGAATGTAAGCTCTCTGGGCAGGATTTTTTTCTTGTATTGTATTGTTTTTATAACAGTCTATTGTATGCTGGAAGAAAACCATTGTCTATGTATAATAAAATATATTTTCGAGTGTAGGATCTATGAGCACAGACCTCTCTTCTCTGCAACTCTTTATTAGAGTGTAAGCTTTGTGAGCAGAGAACAATACCTATACTATGTATGGTAAAACTAAAATAGAGTGTAAGTTCTGTCAGCATAGATCTTTCCACTATGCACCTATTTATTAGAATGTAAGCTCTCTGGGCAGGAATTTTTTTCTTGTATTGTATTCTTTGTATAACAGTCTATTGTATGCTGTAAGAAAACCATTGTCTATGTAGAGTAAAATATATTTTCGAGTGTAGGATCTATGAGCACAGACCTCTCTTCTATGCAACTCATTATTAGAGTGTAAGCTTTGTGAGCAGAGAACAATACCTATACTATGTATGGTAAAACTAAAATAGAGTTCTGTCAGCATAGATCTTTCCGCTCTACACCTATTTATTAGAATGTAAGCTCTCTGGGCAGGAATGCTTTGCTTGTATTGTATTCTTTGTATAAAAGTCTATTGTATGCTGGAAGAAAACCATTGTCTATGTATAGTAAAATATATTTTCGAGTGTAGGATCTATGTGCACAGACCTCTCTTCTCTGCAACACATTAGTAGAGTTTAAGCTTTGTGAGCAGAGAACAATACCTATACTATGTATGGTAAAACTAAAATACAGTGTAAGTTCTGTCAGCATAGATCTTTCCACTCTGCACCTATTTATTAGAATGTAAGCTCTCTGGGCAGGAATTTTTTTCTTGTATTGTATTCTTTGTATAACAGTCTATTGTATGCTGGAAGAAAACCATTGCCTATGTATAGTAAAATATATTTTCGAGTGTAGGATCTATGAGCACAGACTCTGCAACTCTTTATTAGAGTGTAAGCTTTGTGAGCAGAGAACAATACCTATACTATGTATGGTAAAACTACAATAGAGTGTAAGTTCTGTCAGCATAGATCTTTCCACTATGCACCTATTTATTAGAATGTAAGCTCTCTGGGCAGGATTTTTTTCTTGTATTGTATTGTTTTTATAACAGTCTATTGTATGCTGGAAGAAAACCATTGTCTATGTATAATAAAATATATTTTCGAGTGTAGGATCTATGAGCACAGACATCTCTTCTCTGCAACTCTTTATTAGAGTGTAAGCTTTGTGAGCAGAGAACAATACCTATACTATGTATGGTAAAACTAAAATAGAGTGTAAGTTCTGTCAGCATAGATCGTTCCGCTCTACACCTATTTATTAGAATGTAAGCTCTCTGGGCAGGATTTTTTTTCTTGTATTGTATTCTTTGTATAACAGTCTATTGTATGCTGTAAGAAAACCATTGCCTATGTATAGTAAATATATTTTCGAGTGTAGGATCTATGAGCACAGACCGCTCTTCTATGCAACTCATTATTAGAGTGTAAGCTTTGTGAAGAGAGAACAATACCTATACTATGTATGGTAGAACTAAAATAGAGGTCTGTCAGCATTGATCTTTCCGCTCTACACCTATTTATTAGAATGTAAGCTCTCTGGGCAGGAATCTTTTTCTTGTATTGAAATCTTTTTATTACAGTCAATTGTATGCTGGAAGAAAACCATTGTCTATGTATAGTAAAATATATTTTCGAGTGTAGGATCTATGAGCACAGACCTCTCTTTTCTGCAACACATTAGTAGAGTGTAAGCTTTGTGAGCAGAGAACAATACCTATACTATGTATGGTAAAACTAAAATTGAGTGTAAGTTCTGTCAGCATAGATCTTTCCACTATGCACCTATTTATTAGAATGTAAGCTCTCTGGGCAGGATTTTTTTCTTGTATTGTATTGTTTTTATAACAGTCTATTGTATGCTGGAAGAAAACCATTGTCTATGTATAATAAAATATATTTTCGAGTGTAGGATCTATGAGCACAGACCTCTCTTCTCTGCAACTCTTTATTAGAGTGTAAGCTTTGTGAGCAGAGAACAATACCTATACTATGTATGGTAAAACTAAAATAGAGTGTAAGTTCTGTCAGCATAGATCTTTCCACTATGCACCTATTTATTAGAATGTAAGCTCTCTGGGCAGGATTTTTTTCTTGTATTGTATTCTTTGTATAACAGTCTTTTGTATGCTGGAAGAAAACCATTGTCTATGTATAGTAAAATATATTTTCGAGTGTAGGATCTTTGAGCACAGACCTCTCTTCTCTGCAACTCTTTATTAGAGTGTAAGCTTTGTGAGCAGAGAACAATACCTATACTATGTATGGTAAAACTAAAATAGAGTGTAAGTTCTGTCAGCATAGATCTTTCCACTCTGCACCTATTTATTAGAATGTAAGCTCTCTGGGCAGGATTTTTTTCTTGTATTGTATTGTTTTTATAACAGTCTATTGTATGCTGGAAGAAAACCATTGTCTATGTATAATAAAATATATTTTCGAGTGTAGGATCTATGAGCACAGACCTCTCTTCTCTGAAACTCTTTATTAGAGTGTAAGCTTTGTGAGCAGAGAACAATACCTATACTATGTATGGTAAAACTAAAATAGAGTGTAAGTTCTGTCAGCATAGATCTTTCCACTATGCACCTATTTATTAGAATGTAAGCTCTCTGGGCAGGATTTTTTTCTTGTATTGTATTGTTTTTATAACAGTCTATTGTATGCTGGAAGAAAACCATTGTCTATGTATAATAAAATATATTTTCGAGTGTAGGATCTATGATCACAGACATCTCTTCTCTGCAACTCTTTATTAGAGTGTAAGCTTTGTGAGCAGAGAACAATACCTATACTATGTATGGTAGAACTAAAATAGAGTTCTGTCAGCATAGATCTTTCCGCTCTACACCTATTTATTAGAATGTAAGCTCTCTGGGCAGGAATTTTTTTCTTGGATTGTATTCTTTGTATAACAGTCTATTGTATGCTGGAAGAAAACCATTGTCTATGTATAGTAAAATATATTTTCGAGTGTAGGATCTATGTGCACAGACCTCTCTTTTCTGCAACACATTAGTAGAGTTTAAGCTTTGTGAGCAGAGAACAATACCTATACTATGTATGGTAAAACTAAAATAGAGTGTAAGTTCTGTCAGCATAGATCTTTCCACTCTGCACCTATTTATTAGAATGTAAGCTCTCTGGGCAGGATTTTTTTTCTTGTATTGTATTCTTTGTATAACAGTCTATTGTATGCTGGAAGAAAACCATTGCCTATGTATAGTAAAATATATTTTCGAGTGTAGGATCTATGAGCACAGACTCTGCAACTCTTTATTAGAGTGTAAGCTTTGTGAGCAGAGAACAATACCTATACTATGTATGGTAAAACTAAAATAGAGTGTAAGTTCTGTCAGCATAGATCTTTCCACTATGCACCTATTTATTAGAATGTAAGCTCTCTGGGCAGGATTTTTTTTCTTGTATTGTATTCTTTGTATAACAGTCTATTGTATGCTGTAAGAAAACCATTGCCTATGTATAGTAAAATATATTTGCGAGTGTACGATCTATGAGCACAGACCTCTCTTCTATGCAACTCATTATTAGAGTGTAAGCTTTGTGAACAGAGAACAATACCTATACTACGTATGGTAGAACTAAAATAGAGTTCTGTCAGCATAGATCTTTCCGCTCTACACCTATTTATTAGAATGTAAGCTCTCTGGGCAGGAATGCTTTGCTTGTATTGTATTCTTTGTATAAAAGTTTATTGTATGCTGGAAGAAAACCATTGTCTATGTATAGTAAAATATATTTTCGAGTGTAGGATCTATGTGCACAGACCTCTCTTCTCTGCAACACATTAGTAGAGTTTAAGCTTTGTGAGCAGAGAACAATACCTATACTATGTATGGTAAAACTAAAATACAGTGTAAGTTCTGTCAGCATAGATCTTTCCACTCTGCACCTATTTATTAGAATGTAAGCTCTCTGGGCAGGATTTTTTTTCTTGTATTGTATTCTTTGTATAACAGTCTATTGTATGCTGTAAGAAAACCATTGCCTATGTATAGTAAAATATATTTTCGAGTGTAGGATCTATGAGCACAGACTCTGCAACTCTTTATTAGAGTGTAAGCTTTGTGAGCAGAGAACAATACCTATACTATGTATGGTAAAACTACAATAGAGTGTAAGTTCTGTCAGCATAGATCTTTCCACTCTGCACCTATTTATTAGAATGTAAGCTCTCTGGGCAGGATTTTTTTTCTTGTATTGTATTCTTTGTATAACAGTCTATTGTATGCTGGAAGAAAACCATTGCCTATGTATAGTAAAATATATTTTCGAGTGTAGGATCTATGAGCACAGACTCTGCAACTCTTTATTAGAGTGTAAGCTTTGTGAGCAGAGAACAATACCTATACTATGTATGGTAAAACTAAAATAGAGTGTAAGTTCTGTCAGCATAGATCTTTCCACTATGCACCTATTTATTAGAATGTAAGCTCTCTGGGCAGGATTTTTTTTCTTGTATTGTATTCTTTGTATAACAGTCTATTGTATGCTGTAAGAAAACCATTGCCTATGTATAGTAAAATATATTTGCGAGTGTACGATCTATGAGCACAGACCTCTCTTCTATGCAACTCATTATTAGAGTGTAAGCTTTGTGAACAGAGAACAATACCTATACTACGTATGGTAGAACTAAAATAGAGTTCTGTCAGCATAGATCTTTCCGCTCTACACCTATTTATTAGAATGTAAGCTCTCTGGGCAGGAATGCTTTGCTTGTATTGTATTCTTTGTATAAAAGTCTATTGTATGCTGGAAGAAAACCATTGTCTATGTATAGTAAAATATATTTTCGAGTGTAGGATCTATGTGCACAGACCTCTCTTCTCTGCAACACATTAGTAGAGTTTAAGCTTTGTGAGCAGAGAACAATACCTATACTATGTATGGTAAAACTAAAATACAGTGTAAGTTCTGTCAGCATAGATCTTTCCACTCTGCACCTATTTATTAGAATGTAAGCTCTCTGGGCAGGAATGTTTTTCTTGTATTGTATTCTTTGTATAACAGTCTATTGTATGCTGGAAGAAAACCATTGCCTATGTATAGTAAAATATATTTTCGAGTGTAGGATCTATGAGCACAGACTCTGCAACTCTTTATTAGAGTGTAAGCTTTGTTAGCAGAGAACAATACCTATACTATGTATGGTAAAACTACAATAGAGTGTAAGTTCTGTCAGCATAGATCTTTCCACTATGCACCTATTTATTAGAATGTAAGCTCTCTGGGCAGGATTTTTTTCTTGTATTGTATTGTTTTTATAACAGTCTATTGTATGCTGGAAGAAAACCATTGTCTATGTATAATAAAATATATTTTCGAGTGTAGGATCTATGAGCACAGACATCTCTTCTCTGCAACTCTTTATTAGAGTGTAAGCTTTGTGAGCAGAGAACAATACCTATACTATGTATGGTAAAACTAAAATAGAGTTCTGTCAGCATAGATCTTTCCGCTCTACACCTATTTATTAGAATGTAAGCTCTCTGGGCAGGAATGCTTTGCTTGTATTGTATTCTTTGTATAAAAGTCTATTGTATGCTGGAAGAAAACCATTGTCTATGTATAGTAAAATATATTTTCGAGTGTAGGATCTATGTGCACAGACCTCTCTTCTCTGCAACACATTAGTAGAGTTTAAGCTTTGTGAGCAGAGAACAATACCTATACTATGTATGGTAAAACTAAAATACAGTGTAAGTTCTGTCAGCATAGATCTTTCCACTCTGCACCTATTTATTAGAATGTAAGCTCTCTGGGCAGGAATTTTTTTCTTGTATTGTATTCTTTGTATAACAGTCTATTGTATGCTGGAAGAAAACCATTGCCTATGTATAGTAAAATATATTTTCGAGTGTAGGATCTATGAGCACAGACTCTGCAACTCTTTATTAGAGTGTAAGCTTTGTGAGCAGAGAACAATACCTATACTATGTATGGTAAAACTACAATAGAGTGTAAGTTCTGTCAGCATAGATCTTTCCACTATGCACCTATTTATTAGAATGTAAGCTCTCTGGGCAGGATTTTTTTCTTGTATTGTATTGTTTTTATAACAGTCTATTGTATGCTGGAAGAAAACCATTGTCTATGTATAATAAAATATATTTTCGAGTGTAGGATCTATGAGCACAGACATCTCTTCTCTGCAACTCTTTATTAGAGTGTAAGCTTTGTGAGCAGAGAACAATACCTATACTATGTATGGTAAAACTAAAATAGAGTGTAAGTTCTGTCAGCATAGATCGTTCCGCTCTACACCTATTTATTAGAATGTAAGCTCTCTGGGCAGGATTTTTTTTCTTGTATTGTATTCTTTGTATAACAGTCTATTGTATGCTGTAAGAAAACCATTGCCTATGTATAGTAAAATATATTTTCGAGTGTAGGATCTATGAGCACAGACCGCTCTTCTATGCAACTCATTATTAGAGTGTAAGCTTTGTGAACAGAGAACAATACCTATACTATGTATGGTAGAACTAAAATAGAGTTCTGTCAGCATAGATCTTTCCGCTCTACACCTATTTATTAGAATGTAAGCTCTCTGGGCAGGAATGCTTTGCTTGTATTGTATTCTTTGTATAAAAGTATATTGTATGCTGGAAGAAAACCATTGTCTATGTATAGTAAAATATATTTTCGAGTGTAGGATCTATGTGCACAGACCTCTCTTCTCTGCAACACATTAGTAGAGTTTAAGCTTTGTGAGCAGAGAACAATACCTATACTATGTATGGTAAAACTAAAATACAGTGTAAGTTCTGTCAGCATAGATCTTTCCACTCTGCACCTATTTATTAGAATGTAAGCTCTCTGGGCAGGAATTTTTTTCTTGTATTGTATTCTTTGTATAACAGTCTATTGTATGCTGGAAGAAAACCATTGCCTATGTATAGTAAAATATATTTTCGAGTGTAGGATCTATGAGCACAGACTCTGCAACTCTTTATTAGAGTGTAAGCTTTGTGAGCAGAGAACAATACCTATACTATGTATGGTAAAACTACAATAGAGTGTAAGTTCTGTCAGCATAGATCTTTCCACTATGCACCTATTTATTAGAATGTAAGCTCTCTGGGCAGGATTTTTTTCTTGTATTGTATTGTTTTTATAACAGTCTATTGTATGCTGGAAGAAAACCATTGTCTATGTATAATAAAATATATTTTCGAGTGTAGGATCTATGAGCACAGACATCTCTTCTCTGCAACTCTTTATTAGAGTGTAAGCTTTGTGAGCAGAGAACAATACCTATACTATGTATGGTAAAACTAAAATAGAGTTCTGTCAGCATAGATCTTTCCGCTCTACACCTATTTATTAGAATGTAAACTCTCTGGGCAGGAATGCTTTGCTTGTATTGTATTCTTTGTATAAAAGTCTATTGTATGCTGGAAGAAAACCATTGTCTATGTATAGTAAAATATATTTTCGAGTGTAGGATCTATGTGCACAGACCTCTCTTCTCTGCAACACATTAGTAGAGTTTAAGCTTTGTGAGCAGAGAACAATACCTATACTATGTATGGTAAAACTAAAATACAGTGTAAGTTCTGTCAGCATAGATCTTTCCACTCTGCACCTATTTATTAGAATGTAAGCTCTCTGGGCAGGAATTTTTTTCTTGTATTGTATTCTTTGTATAACAGTCTATTGTATGCTGGAAGAAAACCATTGCCTATGTATAGTAAAATATATTTTCGAGTGTAGGATCTATGAGCACAGACTCTGCAACTCTTTATTAGAGTGTAAGCTTTGTGAGCAGAGAACAATACCTATACTATGTATGGTAAAACTACAATAGAGTGTAAGTTCTGTCAGCATAGATCTTTCCACTATGCACCTATTTATTAGAATGTAAGCTCTCTGGGCAGGATTTTTTTCTTGTATTGTATTGTTTTTATAACAGTCTATTGTATGCTGGAAGAAAACCATTGTCTATGTATAATAAAATATATTTTCGAGTGTAGGATCTATGAGCACAGACATCTCTTCTCTGCAACTCTTTATTAGAGTGTAAGCTTTGTGAGCAGAGAACAATACCTATACTATGTATGGTAAAACTAAAATAGAGTTCTGTCAGCATAGATCTTTCCGCTCTACACCTATTTATTAGAATGTAAGCTCTCTGGGCAGGAATGCTTTGCTTGTATTGTATTCTTTGTATAAAAGTCTATTGTATGCTGGAAGAAAACCATTGTCTATGTATAGTAAAATATATTTTCGAGTGTAGGATCTATGTGCACAGACCTCTCTTCTCTGCAACACATTAGTAGAGTTTAAGCTTTGTGAGCAGAGAAAAATACCTATACTATGTATGGTAAAACTAAAATACAGTGTAAGTTCTGTCAGCATAGATCTTTCCACTCTGCACCTATTTATTAGAATGTAAGCTCTCTGGGCAGGAATTTTTTTCTTGTATTGTATTCTTTGTATAACAGTCTATTGTATGCTGGAAGAAAACCATTGCCTATGTATAGTAAAATATATTTTCGAGTGTAGGATCTATGAGCACAGACTCTGCAACTCTTTATTAGAGTGTAAGCTTTGTGAGCAGAGAACAATACCTATACTATGTATGGTAAAACTACAATAGAGTGTAAGTTCTGTCAGCATAGATCTTTCCACTATGCACCTATTTATTAGAATGTAAGCTCTCTGGGCAGGATTTTTTTCTTGTATTGTATTGTTTTTATAACAGTCTATTGTATGCTGGAAGAAAACCATTGTCTATGTATAATAAAATATATTTTCGAGTGTAGGATCTATGAGCACAGACATCTCTTCTCTGCAACTCTTTATTAGAGTGTAAGCTTTGTGAGCAGAGAACAATACCTATACTATGTATGGTAAAACTAAAATAGAGTGTAAGTTCTGTCAGCATAGATCGTTCCGCTCTACACCTATTTATTAGAATGTAAGCTCTCTGGGCAGGATTTTTTTTCTTGTATTGTATTCTTTGTATAACATGACATGCGCACAGTCGATTATTCGGCAGGTGCGCTGTTTACCCCAAACCCCCCAATAACTTACAGACACCGTATTTCTGTTGGAATAAAAAAGTCCACAGCTTTATTTATTATTATAAACAAGATAACAAATTGGGGTCATTGCCACAAAAGTAAATATACCTCCACCCCCCACCGTACATAAATTACCCCCGGCAATGACCCCGCCAATAACAATAAATAACATTATAAATAACCAATTAACACATAACATATGGCCTACCAAAGAGGCCCCATATCCATAACTTTTTAAACTGTAGGGGTGTACCGAGACCCCCCTACACCACCTGGTTCGGAGCCACCGATGAGCTCGAACCCACAAACCATTTCACACTCCAGTTTAATCCAGCCTAACCAATTTATACTCCTCCTACCTTCCAATTACCCAAGCCCTATCCCGCCGCTGTGACCAAACGGGAACTCCAAATAAATAGGGAGGGTGGGAGGGACAATTACCAGGTAAGTGTCAGTTTAGTTAAAATGTCCCTTGGACATAAAATGGCCGCTTAATATACTCCTATAGTCCAACCCCCATTTACCAATAACCACACCCCTTTAACTGGTTACTCCCCTGCCTACTCCTGGCTCTGTCAAGGCCCACTCCCCTGACTGCGCTGTTCCATGGGCTACATGACATGCGCACAGTCGATTATTCGGCAGGTGCGCTGTTTACCCCAAACCCCCCAATAACTTACAGACACCGTATTTCTGTTGGAATAAAAAAGTCCACAGCTTTATTTATTATTATAAACAAGATAACAAATTGGGGTCATTGCCACAAAAGTAAATATACCTCCACCCCCCACCGTACATAAATTACCCCCGGCAATGACCCCGCCAATAACAATAAATAACATTATAAATAACCAATTAACACATAACATATGGCCTACCAAAGAGGCCCCATATCCATAACTTTTTAAACTGTAGGGGTGTACCGAGACCCCCCTACACCACCTGGTTCGGAGCCACCGATGAGCTCGAACCCACAAACCATTTCACACTCCAGTTTAATCCAGCCTAACCAATTTATACTCCTCCTACCTTCCAATTACCCAAGCCCTATCCCGCCATAGCAAGAGACTTGACCCCTTAATGTCTCGAGCGACCCCCACCACACATAAATAGGGCTTTGGAAATACCCTCCTGGAATCCTAAGTTTAGTAGATCACACCCCACATCAGACAGGTGCACACCATCCCTCCTAAAATAACCGGGCAACCCGCCCTCCAATTCCAAGTGCCTCACTGGGACCCCCCCTAGTCTCCTAATATAGACAGACATGGCCTTATTTACCTTACCACGGCAACGTGCCACAGCCGCCGGGTCCCTGGCATGCCTCCAGTTCAACCGCGGCACCATTTCAGACCAAACTATTGTAACTCCAGGGACCATAGCCCTCACCCTGTCCAGGTCCCTCTTCATTCTCCTGACCAACACCTTCTGGGGGACCAAACCTAAGTCATTGCCCCCACCGTGAATCAACAATATATCCGGGGCAAACCCCTTGGACAACATCCCAAAAATTTCACCACTTATACTCTGCCAGCTGAAACCCCTAAAACCAAACCACCGCAGGTCCACTGTGTCCAGAAGAAAACCCAGTTGTGTGCCTTGTCTCCGAACTGCGGCCCTCTTCTCCGCCCAGTAGACAAACGAGTGACCCACCAGCCAAGCGACCAAGCCTGAAAGGAAACAAATTCAGTTAACCGGCAGAGCACCCTTTTCCCACATCCACAACATTCCATTCACACCAACCTTTCCGGCCTTACATATGCACGGAACCTGATGGATTCCCATCTCCCAATCTGCTTTATCCGCTCCTCCCCCAGCCCAAGCCGCGCCGCCTCAGTCGCAGCCCCGATACGGAAGGAGTGCGTACCAAATTGTCCGGGCTGCAAGCCCAAACTCGTCAACCCCATGCGGAAGACTCGCAAGAACTGAAAGCGCGACAGCGCCTTCCCATCCTCATGAATCAGGAAGCAACCACCAACCTGCGGGCGAACCCGTAAAAACACGTCCCCACACGTAACCGGGCACACCGGGGACCCCGGAAGTGAGGACAGGA
The DNA here is from genome assembly GCF_036172605.1 of Pelobates fuscus. Taxonomy (NCBI): domain Eukaryota; kingdom Metazoa; phylum Chordata; class Amphibia; order Anura; family Pelobatidae; genus Pelobates; species Pelobates fuscus. Next base: position 81,033,312 of record NC_086327.1, on the reverse strand, counting down.
CAACATTCTTACCTTTTCCGAAGACGTCCGTCTTCGAGCGCCGGAGCCAAATCACAACCTTGTCCTGTTCTATAGCCACATCCTCATACTGGAGGCCCGATGCCCCCGACCTATTGGCGCTCACCAATTCGCCAATACGAAAAGCCCCAAAGAAAGCCCACACGAAAGCCACAGAGAACAAAGTTACTTCAAATGCCGAACTACACAATTCGTTCAACAACCCCACCAACCCTTGAAGGGTGGCAAAGGACACAGGCCTCCTCGTATCCACAGACCTCCTGCCCTTCTTGAAACCCTTCAAAGTTTGCTTTACCAAGAAATGTTTGGTCAGGTCTTCCCACCCGTTAAACTTGAACAGGAAGGCTAACGCAGACATGTAGCGTTCCACCCTAGAAGGGGATGACCCACCTGCCACCAACCTGCAAAGAAGCCACAACAGTGTGTCCAACCTACCCGCTGCAGAATCGCCTGCTCCCGCCTGGGACAACATTTCCTCCCATTCACACCAAACCTTAGTATAAGCGGTCCAAGTCCCCGGCGCCAGTGAGCTCCTTATGTATCGCCCAAGCACAACGTCCCGAGCCGCCACATCTCCTCCGGGCATGCTTGCCCTGTTGCTTGTGCGTCCGGCGCTGCTTCCCGGAACCGCACCCACTGTGAACGAGACAGAGCGTCAGCGACCACATTCAGCAGGCCCGGCACGTGCCGCGCCCGGAAGACAATGTTCCAAGACATACACAATAGCACTAGCTGCCGTAACAACCTAACCACTGGCAGGGACGAGGCCGATAGACTGTTAATTACCTGTACCACCGCCATATTATCAGAGTGAAAGATAACCTTCTTGTCCCTGAGCTCCTCGCCCCATAGTGACACCGCTACTACAACTGGAAAAAGCTCCAAAAAGGCGAGGTTCCGAATCAAGGGGCTCTCGGACCAAGCCTCAGGCCAAACCTCGGCGCACCACTTGCCCCCAAGGTAAGCCCCAAAGCCAATGCTCCCCGAGGCGTCCGTAAACAGCCCGGCTTCGCCAGATGCCTTCATCACATCCCTGAAAAACACCCGTCCGTTAAACTCAGTGAGGAAGCGGTCCCATATGTCCAAGTCCTCTCTCATACCTACCGACACCCTGATGTAATGACCCGGCAGACGGACCCCACAGGTGGCCCTAGCCAGCAATCTACAAAAAACTCTTCCCATAGGGATCACCTTACAAGCGAAATTAAGGCTGCCGAGCAAGGACTGCAGTCCCCGCAGCGTAACTTTCCTAGCGCCCTTTATCGCGTGCACCTGCTGGCGGAGCGCCCTCAACTTCTCTTCCGGCAGCCTACATTCCCCCACGACCGAGTCGATTTCCAGCCCTAAAAAACTCAGACACTCGGTCGGGCCCACTGTCTTGTCCTCGGCCAGAGGAATCCCAAACTGTTGGGCTAACCTCTGGAACACCCGCAGTATTTGGGCACATCTGTCGGACCCAGCCGGGCCCACACACAGAAAGTCGTCCAAGTAATGGACCACCGTACCCCCGCCCGATTCCCTGCGCACTACCCACTCCAGGAACGTGCTAAACTTTTCAAAATACGCACACGAGATGGAGCAACCCATGGGTAGGCACAGGTCCACGAAAAACTTACCCTCAAAAAGGCACCCTAACAAATGGTGACAGTCTGGGTGGATAGGAAGGAGCCGGAATGCTGCCTCCACATCCACCTTCGCCATCAAAGCCCCTCGCCCTGCTCTCCGAACCAACTCGGCAGCATGGTCGAATGATGCATACGATACGGAGCACAGGGCCTCATCGATATCATCATTTACCGACGCCCCTTTCGGGAATGATAAATGATGAATCAACCTAAACTTACCCGCCTCCTTCTTGGGGACTACCCCCAGCGGGGATACCCTCAAGTCCGGCAGCGGCGGAGCCTCGAACGGCCCAGCCATCCTACCCAGTTGTACCTCCTTCAGCAACTTGTCCCTCACAACTCCCGGGTGTTCACCCACCGACTTGAGATTACTGCATAACCTCCCCACATCCCTACTCTGAAACGGTATTGAAAAACCCTCCGTAAAGCCGTGCCATAAGAATTCAGCGTCCTGACGGTTACCGTACTGTTTTAGCCACGGCAGCATCTCGCCTACTTTCACCGGGGTTGCCCCCCGCGGCAGCGGAGGGGGCCGACGCTCCAACGGCTCCCGCTCCTGGTGCAGACTTACCTCGCTTAAAACACCGGCTGGCTCCGTGTGCACCCCCACAACCTGAGCACTCGTGCTTAAACCGGCACGACGCACCCCACTTACATTGGCCCTCGTTAAAGAGCCAACAGAAGCCTTTCTTTTGCCCGGCCGATGCAGGTCCCCCAGGGGCCGCACCGGCCGTCCCTTGAAAGGGCGCAGCCTTTTGCGCCATCATGAGCCGCATCCAGAGGGGAAGGTCCATTTGATCCCACCGCATGCTGGGATTCGCCGCTAACCTCTGGCGAAACTGCTCGTCGTACCGCCACCAGGCGACCCCGCCATAGGTCCGGTACGCTTCCCCAATCCCATCTAGGTAGCAAAACAATTGGGAGCATTTATCCGGCGACTTTTCCCCTATCACGCTGGCCAGGATACAGAAGGCCCGCAGCCAGTTCCCAAACGTTTTAGGAATCTTCCGATACCTACGCTTTTTCTCCTCCTCCTCTTTCTTTGCGTCCTTCTTGTCCTCCTCCTTCATGTCTAAGAACTCCTCCAGCGGGAGCAAGGAAAAAACCTCCACAAACTCACCCTTCCAAATTTTTTCCTTGATGTCCATTTTCAGATGACAACCTAATGGGCCCGAAAAAGACACGTGCACGTTTTGCCGCGCAGCGTCGGTAATTTCGCCCCCAATACCTACCTTGTCCCCCGACTCCTTACTAGTTTCAGACCCCGATAACCCCACTTCGCTATCCAGCGTTGGGCCCACGGCCCTACCTTGTAACCCCTGGCCTTTCTCACACGTCCACACTCTCCCAAACTGAGGTGAAGCCATTTCCCCACCCGCCCATGAATCTAAGAAAGATTTTAAGCAATTCAATAGTGTTCCTGCGTGTGGTGTAACAGTTGACTCACCGCCTGAGCCCAAAGCCGCAGAAGGCTGTGGGTTCGTTTCCCTTCCGTCCGCCATGCTTGGCTCCGGAGCATCCAATTGGCGCCGACTCCTGTCCGCCTGGCCCTGCCTCAGGACCGCGGGTGTAGTGCTGCGAGACCTGCAAGGAGAACGACACCTGGGTAGTGTGTCCACATGATCACATACCCGCCCAACATCCTTATGTTCATGCCTGTAGTTCCGCCCTATCTCCCGACTCCCTGCCTGGCCCTCCCGGCCGTAAGCACTGCGCCGCTGACCTGGCGAGCTCCTGCCTGAGGACCCAGACGCACTGCGCCGCTGCCTCCACCTCCGGTCCCTTGAGGCCGATCTCCTTCTGCTTACCCTGCTTGCAGACCTGCTCCTCTCTCTACCCCTCCACCCGTCAGCCTGCCTCCTGTCATGCCTGGCACTGACGCCGTGCTGCTCCCTGCTGCGATGCGGCCTAGGGCTCCGCGAGAGACCCCTCGGTCCCCGGGAGCCGCCCCTGCGGCCCTCCCGCTCTCTCCCAGCCCGTCCTGTCTCCATGCCCTGAGCTGAGTCCTGGGAGCTATCCCGACCTGCTGAACCTGGCCCCTTTTGGGCCGCCTTGCGAACTGGGGATTCCGCCTGTCTATCCTGGCGTTTTCTGTCTGCTAAAGCCGCGGGCCCTGCTGGCCCCAATGTACCTGGCTGAGCGGACCCGCCGTCTGCGTCCCTTGTGCTGAACCTGGCCCCACTAGAGGCCGCCCCCAATGTGTCCCGTTGCCCAGGGGCTCCCCCTGCCATCAGGGGGACCGCCTGATCACTAGAGGCCTCCGCTCTGCCCCCCGCCCGCTGCCCAGCCCCAGCGCCATTCCCTGACTCACCGGGCCGCAACCGCTCACTGCTTCCACCATCCGATCTGCTCTGGATCCTGGCTCCAGCCGCAACCGTCCCGCCTGCCGCCTCCCGGCGGGGCGCACACCGCGTGGTAGGCCTCGGCCTAGCTGCTGCCCGCGCCCGGCCAGCACCGCGTCGGACCGACGATGCCGGCCGCGGTACATCCACTCCGCTGGGGCCCGCTACCTCATCCAGGGCCCCAACAGACTCCGCTGACGGGCTCCTCCGTCTGCAGACTTCAGGCTCCATGCCCGGGCTCAGCCGCTGGGGCGGTCTCGCCCTCCTCATGGAACGCCGTGCAGCCGCCGCAGGGGTTGTAGGGGGGGGACCCTGAGCCCCCAGTTGCTCGTGAAGCCAGGCCAATCCTCTATCCCGCACAGCAGCTCTCACTCCCTCCAGGATTTCTTCCATTGATGCCATGATCTGCAAGACAAAAGAAAAAACCAACACAGACCTGCCAAAAACAATTACCAGGTAAGTGTCAGTTTAGTTAAAATGTCCCTTGGACATAAAATGGCCGCTTAATATACTCCTATAGTCCAACCCCCATTTACCAATAACCACACCCCTTTAACTGGTTACTCCCCTGCCTACTCCTGGCTCTGTCAAGGCCCACTCCCCTGACTGCGCTGTTCCATGGGCTACAGTCTATTGTATGCTGTAAGAAAACCATTGCCTATGTATAGTAAAATATATTTTCGAGTGTAGGATCTATGAGCACAGACCGCTCTTCTATGCAACTCATTATTAGAGTGTAAGCTTTGTGAACAGAGAACAATACCTATACTATGTATGGTAGAACTAAAATAGAGGTCTGTCAGCATTGATCTTTCCGCTCTACACCTATTTATTAGAATGTAAGCTCTCTGGGCAGGAATCTTTTTCTTGTATTGAAATCTTTTTATTACAGTCAATTGTATGCTGGAAGAAAACCATTGTCTATGTATAGTAAAATATATTTTCGAGTGTAGGATCTATGAGCACAGACCTCTCTTTTCTGCAACACATTAGTAGAGTGTAAGCTTTGTGAGCAGAGAACAATACCTATACTATGTATGGTAAAACTAAAATTGAGTGTAAGTTCTGTCAGCATAGATCTTTCCACTATGCACCTATTTATTAGAATGTAAGCTCTCTGGGCAGGATTTTTTTCTTGTATTGTATTGTTTTTATAACAGTCTATTGTATGCTGGAAGAAAACCATTGTCTATGTATAATAAAATATATTTTCGAGTGTAGGATCTATGAGCACAGACCTCTCTTCTCTGCAACTCTTTATTAGAGTGTAAGCTTTGTGAGCAGAGAACAATACCTATACTATGTATGGTAAAACTAAAATAGAGTGTAAGTTCTGTCAGCATAGATCTTTCCACTATGCACCTATTTATTAGAATGTAAGCTCTCTGGGCAGGATTTTTTTCTTGTATTGTATTCTTTGTATAACAGTCTTTTGTATGCTGGAAGAAAACCATTGTCTATGTATAGTAAAATATATTTTCGAGTGTAGGATCTTTGAGCACAGACCTCTCTTCTCTGCAACTCTTTATTAGAGTGTAAGCTTTGTGAGCAGAGAACAATACCTATACTATGTATGGTAAAACTAAAATAGAGTGTAAGTTCTGTCAGCATAGATCTTTCCACTCTGCACCTATTTATTAGAATGTAAGCTCTCTGGGCAGGATTTTTTTCTTGTATTGTATTGTTTTTATAACAGTCTATTGTATGCTGGAAGAAAACCATTGTCTATGTATAATAAAATATATTTTCGAGTGTAGGATCTATGAGCACAGACCTCTCTTCTCTGAAACTCTTTATTAGAGTGTAAGCTTTGTGAGCAGAGAACAATACCTATACTATGTATGGTAAAACTAAAATAGAGTGTAAGTTCTGTCAGCATAGATCTTTCCACTATGCACCTATTTATTAGAATGTAAGCTCTCTGGGCAGGATTTTTTTCTTGTATTGTATTGTTTTTATAACAGTCTATTGTATGCTGGAAGAAAACCATTGTCTATGTATAATAAAATATATTTTCGAGTGTAGGATCTATGATCACAGACATCTCTTCTCTGCAACTCTTTATTAGAGTGTAAGCTTTGTGAGCAGAGAACAATACCTATACTATGTATGGTAGAACTAAAATAGAGTTCTGTCAGCATAGATCTTTCCGCTCTACACCTATTTATTAGAATGTAAGCTCTCTGGGCAGGAATTTTTTTCTTGGATTGTATTCTTTGTATAACAGTCTATTGTATGCTGGAAGAAAACCATTGTCTATGTATAGTAAAATATATTTTCGAGTGTAGGATCTATGTGCACAGACCTCTCTTTTCTGCAACACATTAGTAGAGTTTAAGCTTTGTGAGCAGAGAACAATACCTATACTATGTATGGTAAAACTAAAATAGAGTGTAAGTTCTGTCAGCATAGATCTTTCCACTCTGCACCTATTTATTAGAATGTAAGCTCTCTGGGCAGGATTTTTTTTCTTGTATTGTATTCTTTGTATAACAGTCTATTGTATGCTGGAAGAAAACCATTGCCTATGTATAGTAAAATATATTTTCGAGTGTAGGATCTATGAGCACAGACTCTGCAACTCTTTATTAGAGTGTAAGCTTTGTGAGCAGAGAACAATACCTATACTATGTATGGTAAAACTAAAATAGAGTGTAAGTTCTGTCAGCATAGATCTTTCCACTATGCACCTATTTATTAGAATGTAAGCTCTCTGGGCAGGATTTTTTTTCTTGTATTGTATTCTTTGTATAACAGTCTATTGTATGCTGTAAGAAAACCATTGCCTATGTATAGTAAAATATATTTGCGAGTGTACGATCTATGAGCACAGACCTCTCTTCTATGCAACTCATTATTAGAGTGTAAGCTTTGTGAACAGAGAACAATACCTATACTACGTATGGTAGAACTAAAATAGAGTTCTGTCAGCATAGATCTTTCCGCTCTACACCTATTTATTAGAATGTAAGCTCTCTGGGCAGGAATGCTTTGCTTGTATTGTATTCTTTGTATAAAAGTCTATTGTATGCTGGAAGAAAACCATTGTCTATGTATAGTAAAATATATTTTCGAGTGTAGGATCTATGTGCACAGACCTCTCTTCTCTGCAACACATTAGTAGAGTTTAAGCTTTGTGAGCAGAGAACAATACCTATACTATGTATGGTAAAACTAAAATACAGTGTAAGTTCTGTCAGCATAGATCTTTCCACTCTGCACCTATTTATTAGAATGTAAGCTCTCTGGGCAGGATTTTTTTTCTTGTATTGTATTCTTTGTATAACAGTCTATTGTATGCTGGAAGAAAACCATTGCCTATGTATAGTAAAATATATTTTCGAGTGTAGGATCTATGAGCACAGACTCTGCAACTCTTTATTAGAGTGTAAGCTTTGTGAGCAGAGAACAATACCTATACTATGTATGGTAAAACTAAAATAGAGTGTAAGTTCTGTCAGCATAGATCTTTCCACTATGCACCTATTTATTAGAATGTAAGCTCTCTGGGCAGGATTTTTTTCTTGTATTGTATTCTTTGTATAACAGTCTATTGTATGCTGTAAGAAAACCATTGCCTATGTATAGTAAAATATATTTGCGAGTGTACGATCTATGAGCACAGACCTCTCTTCTATGCAACTCATTATTAGAGTGTAAGCTTTGTGAACAGAGAACAATACCTATACTACGTATGGTAGAACTAAAATAGAGTTCTGTCAGCATAGATCTTTCCGCTCTACACCTATTTATTAGAATGTAAGCTCTCTGGGCAGGAATGCTTTGCTTGTATTGTATTCTTTGTATAAAAGTCTATTGTATGCTGGAAGAAAACCATTGTCTATGTATAGTAAAATATATTTTCGAGTGTAGGATCTATGTGCACAGACCTCTCTTCTCTGCAACACATTAGTAGAGTTTAAGCTTTGTGAGCAGAGAACAATACCTATACTATGTATGGTAAAACTAAAATACAGTGTAATTTCTGTCAGCATGGATCTTTCCACTCTGCACCTATTTATTAGAATGTAAGCTCTCTGGGCAGGAATTTTTTTCTTGTATTGTATTCTTTGTATAACAGTCTATTGTATGCTGGAAGAAAACCATTGCCTATGTATAGTAAAATATATTTTCGAGTGTAGGATCTATGAGCACAGACTCTGCAACTCTTTATTAGAGTGTAAGCTTTGTGAGCAGAGAACAATACCTATACTATGTATGGTAAAACTACAATAGAGTGTAAGTTCTGTCAGCATAGATCTTTCCACTATGCACCTATTTATTAGAATGTAAGCTCTCTGGGCAGGATTTTTTTCTTGTATTGTATTGTTTTTATAACAGTCTATTGTATGCTGGAAGAAAACCATTGTCTATGTATAATAAAATATATTTTCGAGTGTAGGATCTATGAGCACAGACATCTCTTCTCTGCAACTCTTTATTAGAGTGTAAGCTTTGTGAGCAGAGAACAATACCTATACTATGTATGGTAAAACTAAAATAGAGTTCTGTCAGCATAGATCTTTCCGCTCTACACCTATTTATTAGAATGTAAGCTCTCTGGGCAGGAATGCTTTGCTTGTATTGTATTCTTTGTATAAAAGTCTATTGTATGCTGGAAGAAAACCATTGTCTATGTATAGTAAAATATATTTTCGAGTGTAGGATCTATGTGCACAGACCTCTCTTCTCTGCAACACATTAGTAGAGTTTAAGCTTTGTGAGCAGAGAACAATACCTATACTATGTATGGTAAAACTAAAATACAGTGTAAGTTCTGTCAGCATAGATCTTTCCACTCTGCACCTATTTATTAGAATGTAAGCTCTCTGGGCAGGAATTTTTTTCTTGTATTGTATTCTTTGTATAACAGTCTATTGTATGCTGGAAGAAAACCATTGCCTATGTATAGTAAAATATATTTTCGAGTGTAGGATCTATGAGCACAGACTCTGCAACTCTTTATTAGAGTGTAAGCTTTGTGAGCAGAGAACAATACCTATACTATGTATGGTAAAACTACAATAGAGTGTAAGTTCTGTCAGCATAGATCTTTCCACTATGCACCTATTTATTAGAATGTAAGCTCTCTGGGCAGGATTTTTTTCTTGTATTGTATTGTTTTTATAACAGTCTATTGTATGCTGGAAGAAAACCATTGTCTATGTATAATAAAATATATTTTCGAGTGTAGGATCTATGAGCACAGACATCTCTTCTCTGCAACTCTTTATTAGAGTGTAAGCTTTGTGAGCAGAGAACAATACCTATACTATGTATGGTAAAACTAAAATAGAGTGTAAGTTCTGTCAGCATAGATCGTTCCGCTCTACACCTATTTATTAGAATGTAAGCTCTCTGGGCAGGATTTTTTTTCTTGTATTGTATTCTTTGTATAACAGTCTATTGTATGCTGTAAGAAAACCATTGCCTATGTATAGTAAAATATATTTTCGAGTGTAGGATCTATGAGCACAGACCGCTCTTCTATGCAACTCATTATTAGAGTGTAAGCTTTGTGAACAGAGAACAATACCTATACTATGTATGGTAGAACTAAAAGAGAGGTCTGTCAGCATTGATCTTTCCGCTCTACACCTATTTATTAGAATGTAAGCTCTCTGGGCAGGAATCTTTTTCTTGTATTGAAATCTTTTTATTACAGTCAATTGTATGCTGGAAGAAAACCATTGTCTATGTATAGTAAAATATATTTTCGAGTGTAGGATCTATGAGCACAGACCTCTCTTTTCTGCAACACATTAGTAGAGTGTAAGCTTTGTGAGCAGAGAACAATACCTATACTATGTATGGTAAAACTAAAATTGAGTTCTGTCAGCATAGATCTTTCCACTATGCACCTATTTATTAGAATGTAAGCTCTCTGGGCAGGATTTTTTTCTTGTATTGTATTGTTTTTATAACAGTCTATTGTATGCTGGAAGAAAACCATTGTCTATGTATAATAAAATATATTTTCGAGTGTAGGATCTATGAGCACAGACCTCTCTTCTCTGCAACTCTTTATTAGAGTGTAAGCTTTGTGAGCAGAGAACAATACCTATACTATGTATGGTAAAACTAAAATAGAGTGTAAGTTCTGTCAGCATAGATCTTTCCACTATGCACCTATTTATTAGAATGTAAGCTCTCTGGGCAGGATTTTTTTCTTGTATTGTATTCTTTGTATAACAGTCTTTTGTATGCTGGAAGAAAACCATTGTCTATGTATAGTAAAATATATTTTCGAGTGTAGGATCTTTGAGCACAGACCTCTCTTCTCTGCAACTCTTTATTAGAGTATAAGCTTTGTGAGCAGAGAACAATACCTATACTATGTATGGTAAAACTAAAATAGAGTGTAAGTTCTGTCAGCATAGATCTTTCCACTCTGCACCTATTTATTAGAATGTAAGCTCTCTGGGCAGGATTTTTTTCTTGTATTGTATTGTTTTTATAACAGTCTATTGTATGCTGGAAGAAAACCATTGTCTATGTATAATAAAATATATTTTCGAGTGTAGGATCTATGAGCACAGACCTCTCTTCTCTGAAACTCTTTATTAGAGTGTAAGCTTTGTGAGCAGAGAACAATACCTATACTATGTATGGTAAAACTAAAATAGAGTGTAAGTTCTGTCAGCATAGATCTTTCCACTATGCACCTATTTATTAGAATGTAAGCTCTCTGGGCAGGATTTTTTTCTTGTATTGTATTGTTTTTATAACAGTCTATTGTATGCTGGAAGAAAACCATTGTCTATGTATAATAAAATATATTTTCGAGTGTAGGATCTATGATCACAGACATCTCTTCTCTGCAACTCTTTATTAGAGTGTAAGCTTTGTGAGCAGAGAACAATACCTATACTATGTATGGTAGAACTAAAATAGAGTTCTGTCAGCATAGATCTTTCCGCTCTACACCTATTTATTAGAATGTAAGCTCTCTGGGCAGGAATTTTTTTCTTGGATTGTATTCTTTGTATAACAGTCTATTGTATGCTGGAAGAAAACCATTGTCTATGTATAGTAAAATATATTTTCGAGTGTAGGATCTATGTGCACAGACCTCTCTTTTCTGCAACACATTAGTAGAGTTTAAGCTTTGTGAGCAGAGAACAATACCTATACTATGTATGGTAAAACTAAAATAGAATGTAAGTTCTGTCAGCATAGATCTTTCCACTCTGCACCTATTTATTAGAATGTAAGCTCTCTGGGCAGGATTTTTTTTCTTGTATTGTATTCTTTGTATAACAGTCTATTGTATGCTGGAAGAAAACCATTGCCTATGTATAGTAAAATATATTTTCGAGTGTAGGATCTATGAGCACAGACTCTGCAACTCTTTATTAGAGTGTAAGCTTTGTGAGCAGAGAACAATACCTATACTATGTATGGTAAAACTAAAATAGAGTGTAAGTTCTGTCAGCATAGATCTTTCCACTATGCACCTATTTATTAGAATGTAAGCTCTCTGGGCAGGATTTTTTTTCTTGTATTGTATTCTTTGTATAACAGTCTATTGTATGCTGTAAGAAAACCATTGCCTATGTATAGTAAAATATATTTGCGAGTGTACGATCTATGAGCACAGACCTCTCTTCTATGCAACTCATTATTAGAGTGTAAGCTTTGTGAACAGAGAACAATACCTATACTACGTATGGTAGAACTAAAATAGAGTTCTGTCAGCATAGATCTTTCCGCTCTACACCTATTTATTAGAATGTAAGCTCTCTGGGCAGGAATGCTTTGCTTGTATTGTATTCTTTGTAGAAAAGTATATTGTATGCTGTAAGAAAACCATTGTCTATGTATAGTAAAATATATTTTCGAGTGTAGGATCTATGTGCACAGACCTCTCTTCTCTGCAACACATTAGTAGAGTTTAAGCTTTGTGAGCAGAGAACAATACCTATACTATGTATGGTAAAACTAAAATACAGTGTAAGTTCTGTCAGCATAGATCTTTCCACTCTGCACCTATTTATTAGAATGTAAGCTCTCTGGGCAGGATTTTTTTTCTTGTATTGTATTCTTTGTATAACAGTCTATTGTATGCTGTAAGAAAACCATTGCCTATGTATAGTAAAATATATTTTCGAGTGTAGGATCTATGAGCACAGACATCTCTTCTCTGCAACTCTTTATTAGAGTGTAAGCTTTGTGAGCAGAGAACAATACCTATACTATGTATGGTAAAACTAAAATAGAGTGTAAGTTCTGTTAGCATAGATCGTTCCGCTCTACACCTATTTATTAGAATGTAAGCTCTCTGGGCAGGATTTTTTTTCTTGTATTGTATTCTTTGTATAACAGTCTATTGTATGCTGTAAGAAAACCATTGCCTATGTATAGTAAAATATATTTTCGAGTGTAGGATCTATGAGCACAGACCGCTCTTCTATGCAACTCATTATTAGAGTGTAAGCTTTGTGAACAGAGAACAATACCTATACTATGTATGGTAGAACTAAAATAGAGGTCTGTCAGCATTGATCTTTCCGCTCTACACCTATTTATTAGAATGTAAGCTCTCTGGGCAGGAATCTTTTTCTTGTATTGAAATCTTTTTATTACAGTCAATTGTATGCTGGAAGAAAACCATTGTCTATGTATAGTAAAATATATTTTCGAGTGTAGGATCTATGAGCACAGACCTCTCTTTTCTGCAACACATTAGTAGAGTGTAAGCTTTGTGAGCAGAGAACAATACCTATACTATGTATGGTAAAACTAAAATTGAGTGTAAGTTCTGTCAGCATAGATCTTTCCACTATGCACCTATTTATTAGAATGTAAGCTCTCTGGGCAGGATTTTTTTCTTGTATTGTATTGTTTTTATAACAGTCTATTGTATGCTGGAAGAAAACCATTGTCTATGTATAATAAAATATATTTTCGAGTGTAGGATCTATGAGCACAGACCTCTCTTCTCTGCAACTCTTTATTAGAGTGTAAGCTTTGTGAGCAGAGAACAATACCTATACTATGTATGGTAAAACTAAAATAGAGTGTAAGTTCTGTCAGCATAGATCTTTCCACTATGCACCTATTTATTAGAATGTAAGCTCTCTGGGCAGGATTTTTTTCTTGTATTGTATTCTTTGTATAACAGTCTTTTGTATGCTGGAAGAAAACCATTGTCTATGTATAGTAAAATATATTTTCGAGTGTAGGATCTTTGAGCACAGACCTCTCTTCTCTGCAACTCTTTATTAGAGTGTAAGCTTTGTGAGCAGAGAACAATACCTATACTATGTATGGTAAAACTAAAATAGAGTGTAAGTTCTGTCAGCATAGATCTTTCCACTCTGCACCTATTTATTAGAATGTAAGCTCTCTAGGCAGGATTTTTTTCTTGTATTGTATTGTTTTTATAACAGTCTATTGTATGCTGGAAGAAAACCATTGTCTATGTATAATAAAATATATTTTCGAGTGTAGGATCTATGATCACAGACATCTCTTCTCTGCAACTCTTTATTAGAGTGTAAGCTTTGTGAGCAGAGAACAATACCTATACTATGTATGGTAGAACTAAAATAGAGTTCTGTCAGCATAGATCTTTCCGCTCTACACCTATTTATTAGAATGTAAGCTCTCTGGGCAGGAATTTTTTTCTTGGATTGTATTCTTTGTATAACAGTCTATTGTATGCTGGAAGAAAACCATTGTCTATGTATAGTAAAATATATTTTCGAGTGTAGGATCTATGTGCACAGACCTCTCTTCTCTGCAACACATTAGTAGAGTTTAAGCTTTGTGAGCAGAGAACAATACCTATACTATGTATGGTAAAACTAAAATACAGTGTAAGTTCTGTCAGCATAGATCTTTCCACTCTGCACCTATTTATTAGAATGTAAGCTCTCTGGGCAGGATTTTTTTTCTTGTATTGTATTCTTTGTATAACAGTCTATTGTATGCTGTAAGAAAACCATTGCCTATGTATAGTAAAATATATTTTCGAGTGTAGGATCTATGAGCACAGACTCTGCAACTCTTTATTAGAGTGTACGCTTTGTGAGCAGAGAACAATACCTATACTATGTATGGTAAAACTACAATAGAGTGTAAGTTCTGTCAGCATAGATCTTTCCACTCTGCACCTATTTATTAGAATGTAAGCTCTCTGGGCAGGATTTTTTTTCTTGTATTGTATTCTTTGTATAACAGTCTATTGTATGCTGGAAGAAAACCATTGCCTATGTATAGTAAAATATATTTTCGAGTGTAGGATCTATGAGCACAGACTCTGCAACTCTTTATTAGAGTGTAAGCTTTGTGAGCAGAGAACAATACCTATACTATGTATGGTAAAACTAAAATAGAGTGTAAGTTCTGTCAGCATAGATCTTTCCACTATGCACCTATTTATTAGAATGTAAGCTCTCTGGGCAGGATTTTTTTTCTTGTATTGTATTCTTTGTATAACAGTCTATTGTATGCTGTAAGAAAACCATTGCCTATGTATAGTAAAATATATTTGCGAGTGTACGATCTATGAGCACAGACCTCTCTTCTATGCAACTCATTATTAGAGTGTAAGCTTTGTGAACAGAGAACAATACCTATACTACGTATGGTAGAACTAAAATAGAGTTCTGTCAGCATAGATCTTTCCGCTCTACGCCTATTTATTAGAATGTAAGCTCTCTGGGCAGGAATGCTTTGCTTGTATTGTATTCTTTGTATAAAAGTCTATTGTATGCTGGAAGAAAACCATTGTCTATGTATAGTAAAATATATTTTCGAGTGTAGGATCTATGTGCACAGACCTCTCTTCTCTGCAACACATTAGTAGAGTTTAAGCTTTGTGAGCAGAGAACAATACCTATACTATGTATGGTAAAACTAAAATACAGTGTAAGTTCTGTCAGCATAGATCTTTCCACTCTGCACCTATTTATTAGAATGTAAGCTCTCTGGGCAGGAATTTTTTTCTTGTATTGTATTCTTTGTATAACAGTCTATTGTATGCTGGAAGAAAACCATTGCCTATGTATAGTAAAATATATTTTCGAGTGTAGGATCTATGAGCACAGACTCTGCAACTCTTTATTAGAGTGTAAGCTTTGTGAGCAGAGAACAATACCTATACTATGTATGGTAAAACTACAATAGAGTGTAAGTTCTGTCAGCATAGATCTTTCCACTATGCACCTATTTATTAGAATGTAAGCTCTCTGGGCAGGATTTTTTTCTTGTATTGTATTGTTTTTATAACAGTCTATTGTATGCTGGAAGAAAACCATTGTCTATGTATAATAAAATATATTTTCGAGTGTAGGATCAATGAGCACAGACCTCTCTTCTCTGCAACTCTTTATTAGAGTGTAAGCTTTGTGAGCAGAGAACAATACCTATACTATGTATGGTAAAACTAAAATAGAGTGTAAGTTCTGTCAGCATAGATCTTTCCACTATGCACCTATTTATTAGAATGTAAGCTCTCTGGGCAGGATTTTTTTCTTGTATTGTATTCTTTGTATAACAGTCTTTTGTATGCTGGAAGAAAACCATTGTCTATGTATAGTAAAATATATTTTCGAGTGTAGGATCTTTGAGCACAGACCTCTCTTCTCTGCAACTCTTTATTAGAGTGTAAGCTTTGTGAGCAGAGAACAATACCTATACTATGTATGGTAAAACTAAAATAGAGTGTAAGTTCTGTCAGCATAGATCTTTCCACTCTGCACCTATTTATTAGAATGTAAGCTCTCTAGGCAGGATTTTTTTCTTGTATTGTATTGTTTTTATAACAGTCTATTGTATGCTGGAAGAAAACCATTGTCTATGTATAATAAAATATATTTTCGAGTGTAGGATCTATGAGCACAGACCTCTCTTCTCTGAAACTCTTTATTAGAGTGTAAGCTTTGTGAGCAGAGAACAATACCTATACTATGTATGGTAAAACTAAAATAGAGTGTAAGTTCTGTCAGCATAGATCTTTCCACTATGCACCTATTTATTAGAATGTAAGCTCTCTGGGCAGGATTTTTTTCTTGTATTGTATTGTTTTTATAACAGTCTATTGTATGCTGGAAGAAAACCATTGTCTATGTATAATAAAATATATTTTCGAGTGTAGGATCTATGATCACAGACATCTCTTCTCTGCAACTCTTTATTAGAGTGTAAGCTTTGTGAGCAGAGAACAATACCTATACTATGTATGGTAGAACTAAAATAGAGTTCTGTCAGCATAGATCTTTCCGCTCTACACCTATTTATTAGAATGTAAGCTCTCTGGGCAGGAATTTTTTTCTTGGATTGTATTCTTTGTATAACAGTCTATTGTATGCTGGAAGAAAACCATTGTCTATGTATAGTAAAATATATTTTCGAGTGTAGGATCTATGTGCACAGACCTCTCTTTTCTGCAACACATTAGTAGAGTTTAAGCTTTGTGAGCAGAGAACAATACCTATACTATGTATGGTAAAACTAAAATAGAGTGTAAGTTCTGTCAGCATAGATCTTTCCACTCTGCACCTATTTATTAGAATGTAAGCTCTCTGGGCAGGATTTTTTTTCTTGTATTGTATTCTTTGTATAACAGTCTATTGTATGCTGGAAGAAAACCATTGCCTATGTATAGTAAAATATATTTTCGAGTGTAGGATCTATGAGCACAGACTCTGCAACTCTTTATTAGAGTGTAAGCTTTGTGAGCAGAGAACAATACCTATACTATGTATGGTAAAACTAAAATAGAGTGTAAGTTCTGTCAGCATAGATCTTTCCACTATGCACCTATTTATTAGAATGTAAGCTCTCTGGGCAGGATTTTTTTTCTTGTATTGTATTCTTTGTATAACAGTCTATTGTATGCTGTAAGAAAACCATTGCCTATGTATAGTAAAATATATTTGCGAGTGTACGATCTATGAGCACAGACCTCTCTTCTATGCAACTCATTATTAGAGTGTAAGCTTTGTGAACAGAGAACAATACCTATACTACGTATGGTAGAACTAAAATAGAGTTCTGTCAGCATAGATCTTTCCGCTCTACACCTATTTATTAGAATGTAAGCTCTCTGGGCAGGAATGCTTTGCTTGTATTGTATTCTTTGTATAAAAGTCTATTGTATGCTGGAAGAAAACCATTGTCTATGTATAGTAAAATATATTTTCGAGTGTAGGATCTATGTGCACAGACCTCTCTTCTCTGCAACACATTAGTAGAGTTTAAGCTTTGTGAGCAGAGAACAATACCTATACTATGTATGGTAAAACTAAAATACAGTGTAAGTTCTGTCAGCATAGATCTTTCCACTCTGCACCTATTTATTAGAATGTAAGCTCTCTGGGCAGGATTTTTTTTCTTGTATTGTATTCTTTGTATAACAGTCTATTGTATGCTGTAAGAAAACCATTGCCTATGTATAGTAAAATATATTTTCGAGTGTAGGATCTATGAGCACAGACTCTGCAACTCTTTATTAGAGTGTACGCTTTGTGAGCAGAGAACAATACCTATACTATGTATGGTAAAACTACAATAGAGTGTAAGTTCTGTCAGCATAGATCTTTCCACTCTGCACCTATTTATTAGAATGTAAGCTCTCTGGGCAGGATTTTTTTTCTTGTATTGTATTCTTTGTATAACAGTCTATTGTATGCTGGAAGAAAACCATTGCCTATGTATAGTAAAATATATTTTCGAGTGTAGGATCTATGAGCACAGACTCTGCAACTCTTTATTAGAGTGTAAGCTTTGTGAGCAGAGAACAATACCTATACTATGTATGGTAAAACTAAAATAGAGTGTAAGTTCTGTCAGCATAGATCTTTCCACTATGCACCTATTTATTAGAATGTAAGCTCTCTGGGCAGGATTTTTTTTCTTGTATTGTATTCTTTGTATAACAGTCTATTGTATGCTGTAAGAAAACCATTGCCTATGTATAGTAAAATATATTTGCGAGTGTACGATCTATGAGCACAGACCTCTCTTCTATGCAACTCATTATTAGAGTGTAAGCTTTGTGAACAGAGAACAATACCTATACTACGTATGGTAGAACTAAAATAGAGTTCTGTCAGCATAGATCTTTCCGCTCTACACCTATTTATTAGAATGTAAGCTCTCTGGGCAGGAATGCTTTGCTTGTATTGTATTCTTTGTATAAAAGTCTATTGTATGCTGGAAGAAAACCATTGTCTATGTATAGTAAAATATATTTTCGAGTGTAGGATCTATGTGCACAGACCTCTCTTCTCTGCAACACATTAGTAGAGTTTAAGCTTTGTGAGCAGAGAACAATACCTATACTATGTATGGTAAAACTAAAATACAGTGTAAGTTCTGTCAGCATAGATCTTTCCACTCTGCACCTATTTATTAGAATGTAAGCTCTCTGGGCAGGAATTTTTTTCTTGTATTGTATTCTTTGTATAACAGTCTATTGTATGCTGGAAGAAAACCATTGCCTATGTATAGTAAAATATATTTTCGAGTGTAGGATCTATGAGCACAGACTCTGCAACTCTTTATTAGAGTGTAAGCTTTGTGAGCAGAGAACAATACCTATACTATGTATGGTAAAACTACAATAGAGTGTAAGTTCTGTCAGCATAGATCTTTCCACTATGCACCTATTTATTAGAATGTAAGCTCTCTGGGCAGGATTTTTTTCTTGTATTGTATTGTTTTTATAACAGTCTATTGTATGCTGGAAGAAAACCATTGTCTATGTATAATAAAATATATTTTCGAGTGTAGGATCTATGAGCACAGACATCTCTTCTCTGCAACTCTTTATTAGAGTGTAAGCTTTGTGAGCAGAGAACAATACCTATACTATGTATGGTAAAACTAAAATAGAGTGTAAGTTCTGTCAGCATAGATCGTTCCGCTCTACACCTATTTATTAGAATGTAAGCTCTCTGGGCAGGATTTTTTTTCTTGTATTGTATTCTTTGTATAACAGTCTATTGTATGCTGTAAGAAAACCATTGCCTATGTATAGTAAAATATATTTTCGAGTGTAGGATCTATGAGCACAGACCGCTCTTCTATGCAACTCATTATTAGAGTGTAAGCTTTGTGAACAGAGAACAATACCTATACTATGTATGGTAGAACTAAAATAGAGGTCTGTCAGCATTGATCTTTCCGCTCTACACCTATTTATTAGAATGTAAGCTCTCTGGGCAGGAATCTTTTTCTTGTATTGAAATCTTTTTATTACAGTCAATTGTATGCTGGAAGAAAACCATTGTCTATGTATAGTAAAATATATTTTCGAGTGTAGGATCTATGAGCACAGACCTCTCTTTTCTGCAACACATTAGTAGAGTGTAAGCTTTGTGAGCAGAGAACAATACCTATACTATGTATGGTAAAACTAAAATTGAGTGTAAGTTCTGTCAGCATAGATCTTTCCACTATGCACCTATTTATTAGAATGTAAGCTCTCTGGGCAGGATTTTTTTCTTGTATTGTATTGTTTTTATAACAGTCTATTGTATGCTGGAAGAAAACCATTGTCTATGTATAATAAAATATATTTTCGAGTGTAGGATCTATGAGCACAGACCTCTCTTCTCTGCAACTCTTTATTAGAGTGTAAGCTTTGTGAGCAGAGAACAATACCTATACTATGTATGGTAAAACTAAAATAGAGTGTAAGTTCTGTCAGCATAGATCTTTCCACTATGCACCTATTTATTAGAATGTAAGCTCTCTGGGCAGGATTTTTTTCTTGTATTGTATTCTTTGTATAACAGTCTTTTGTATGCTGGAAGAAAACCATTGTCTATGTATAGTAAAATATATTTTCGAGTGTAGGATCTTTGAGCACAGACCTCTCTTCTCTGCAACTCTTTATTAGAGTGTAAGCTTTGTGAGCAGAGAACAATACCTATACTATGTATGGTAAAACTAAAATAGAGTGTAAGTTCTGTCAGCATAGATCTTTCCACTCTGCACCTATTTATTAGAATGTAAGCTCTCTAGGCAGGATTTTTTTCTTGTATTGTATTGTTTTTATAACAGTCTATTGTATGCTGGAAGAAAACCATTGTCTATGTATAATAAAATATATTTTCGAGTGTAGGATCTATGAGCACAGACCTCTCTTCTCTGAAACTCTTTATTAGAGTGTAAGCTTTGTGAGCAGAGAACAATACCTATACTATGTATGGTAGAACTAAAATAGAGTTCTGTCAGCATAGATCTTTCCGCTCTACACCTATTTATTAGAATGTAAGCTCTCTGGGCAGGAATTTTTTTCTTGGATTGTATTCTTTGTATAACAGTCTATTGTATGCTGGAAGAAAACCATTGTCTATGTATAGTAAAATATATTTTCGAGTGTAGGATCTATGTGCACAGACCTCTCTTTTCTGCAACACATTAGTAGAGTTTAAGCTTTGTGAGCAGAGAACAATACCTATACTATGTATGGTAAAACTAAAATAGAGTGTAAGTTCTGTCAGCATAGATCTTTCCACTCTGCACCTATTTATTAGAATGTAAGCTCTCTGGGCAGGATTTTTTTTCTTGTATTGTATTCTTTGTATAACAGTCTATTGTATGCTGGAAGAAAACCATTGCCTATGTATAGTAAAATATATTTTCGAGTGTAGGATCTATGAGCACAGACTCTGCAACTCTTTATTAGAGTGTAAGCTTTGTGAGCAGAGAACAATACCTATACTATGTATGGTAAAACTAAAATAGAGTGTAAGTTCTGTCAGCATAGATCTTTCCACTATGCACCTATTTATTAGAATGTAAGCTCTCTGGGCAGGATTTTTTTCTTGTATTGTATTCTTTGTATAACAGTCTATTGTATGCTGTAAGAAAACCATTGCCTATGTATAGTAAAATATATTTGCGAGTGTACGATCTATGAGCACAGACCTCTCTTCTATGCAACTCATTATTAGAGTGTAAGCTTTGTGAACAGAGAACAATACCTATACTACGTATGGTAGAACTAAAATAGAGTTCTGTCAGCATAGATCTTTCCGCTCTACACCTATTTATTAGAATGTAAGCTCTCTGGGCAGGAATGCTTTGCTTGTATTGTATTCTTTGTATAAAAGTCTATTGTATGCTGGAAGAAAACCATTGTCTATGTATAGTAAAATATATTTTCGAGTGTAGGATCTATGTGCACAGACCTCTCTTCTCTGCAACACATTAGTAGAGTTTAAGCTTTGTGAGCAGAGAACAATACCTATACTATGTATGGTAAAACTAAAATACAGTGTAAGTTCTGTCAGCATAGATCTTTCCACTCTGCACCTATTTATTAGAATGTAAGCTCTCTGGGCAGGATTTTTTTTCTTGTATTGTATTCTTTGTATAACAGTCTATTGTATGCTGTAAGAAAACCATTGCCTATGTATAGTAAAATATATTTTCGAGTGTAGGATCTATGAGCACAGACTCTGCAACTCTTTATTAGAGTGTACGCTTTGTGAGCAGAGAACAATACCTATACTATGTATGGTAAAACTACAATAGAGTGTAAGTTCTGTCAGCATAGATCTTTCCACTCTGCACCTATTTATTAGAATGTAAGCTCTCTGGGCAGGATTTTTTTTCTTGTATTGTATTCTTTGTATAACAGTCTATTGTATGCTGGAAGAAAACCATTGCCTATGTATAGTAAAATATATTTTCGAGTGTAGGATCTATGAGCACAGACTCTGCAACTCTTTATTAGAGTGTAAGCTTTGTGAGCAGAGAACAATACCTATACTATGTATGGTAAAACTAAAATAGAGTGTAAGTTCTGTCAGCATAGATCTTTCCACTATGCACCTATTTATTAGAATGTAAGCTCTCTGGGCAGGATTTTTTTTCTTGTATTGTATTCTTTGTATAACAGTCTATTGTATGCTGTAAGAAAACCATTGCCTATGTATAGTAAAATATATTTGCGAGTGTACGATCTATGAGCACAGACCTCTCTTCTATGCAACTCATTATTAGAGTGTAAGCTTTGTGAACAGAGAACAATACCTATACTACGTATGGTAGAACTAAAATAGAGTTCTGTCAGCATAGATCTTTCCGCTCTACACCTATTTATTAGAATGTAAGCTCTCTGGGCAGGAATGCTTTGCTTGTATTGTATTCTTTGTATAAAAGTCTATTGTATGCTGGAAGAAAACCATTGTCTATGTATAGTAAAATATATTTTCGAGTGTAGGATCTATGTGCACAGACCTCTCTTCTCTGCAACACATTAGTAGAGTTTAAGCTTTGTGAGCAGAGAACAATACCTATACTATGTATGGTAAAACTAAAATACAGTGTAAGTTCTGTCAGCATAGATCTTTCCACTCTGCACCTATTTATTAGAATGTAAGCTCTCTGGGCAGGAATTTTTTTCTTGTATTGTATTCTTTGTATAACAGTCTATTGTATGCTGGAAGAAAAC
Source organism: Pelobates fuscus (assembly GCF_036172605.1). Classification (NCBI taxonomy): domain Eukaryota; kingdom Metazoa; phylum Chordata; class Amphibia; order Anura; family Pelobatidae; genus Pelobates; species Pelobates fuscus. The sequence continues at coordinate 81,010,909 of NC_086327.1, read as the reverse complement.
CATTGCCTATGTATAGTAAAATATATTTTCGAGTGTAGGATCTATGAGCACAGACTCTGCAACTCTTTATTAGAGTGTAAGCTTTGTGAGCAGAGAACAATACCTATACTATGTATGGTAAAACTACAATAGAGTGTAAGTTCTGTCAGCATAGATCTTTCCACTATGCACCTATTTATTAGAATGTAAGCTCTCTGGGCAGGATTTTTTTCTTGTATTGTATTGTTTTTATAACAGTCTATTGTATGCTGGAAGAAAACCATTGTCTATGTATAATAAAATATATTTTCGAGTGTAGGATCTATGAGCACAGACATCTCTTCTCTGCAACTCTTTATTAGAGTGTAAGCTTTGTGAGCAGAGAACAATACCTATACTATGTATGGTAAAACTAAAATAGAGTTCTGTCAGCATAGATCTTTCCGCTCTACACCTATTTATTAGAATGTAAGCTCTCTGGGCAGGAATGCTTTGCTTGTATTGTATTCTTTGTATAAAAGTCTATTGTATGCTGGAAGAAAACCATTGTCTATGTATAGTAAAATATATTTTCGAGTGTAGGATCTATGTGCACAGACCTCTCTTCTCTGCAACACATTAGTAGAGTTTAAGCTTTGTGAGCAGAGAACAATACCTATACTATGTATGGTAAAACTAAAATACAGTGTAAGTTCTGTCAGCATAGATCTTTCCACTCTGCACCTATTTATTAGAATGTAAGCTCTCTGGGCAGGATTTTTTTTCTTGTATTGTATTCTTTGTATAACAGTCTATTGTATGCTGTAAGAAAACCATTGCCTATGTATAGTAAAATATATTTTCGAGTGTAGGATCTATGAGCACAGACTCTGCAACTCTTTATTAGAGTGTACGCTTTGTGAGCAGAGAACAATACCTATACTATGTATGGTAAAACTACAATAGAGTGTAAGTTCTGTCAGCATAGATCTTTCCACTCTGCACCTATTTATTAGAATGTAAGCTCTCTGGGCAGGATTTTTTTTCTTGTATTGTATTCTTTGTATAACAGTCTATTGTATGCTGGAAGAAAACCATTGCCTATGTATAGTAAAATATATTTTCGAGTGTAGGATCTATGAGCACAGACTCTGCAACTCTTTATTAGAGTGTAAGCTTTGTGAGCAGAGAACAATACCTATACTATGTATGGTAAAACTAAAATAGAGTGTAAGTTCTGTCAGCATAGATCTTTCCACTATGCACCTATTTATTAGAATGTAAGCTCTCTGGGCAGGATTTTTTTTCTTGTATTGTATTCTTTGTATAACAGTCTATTGTATGCTGTAAGAAAACCATTGCCTATGTATAGTAAAATATATTTGCGAGTGTACGATCTATGAGCACAGACCTCTCTTCTATGCAACTCATTATTAGAGTGTAAGCTTTGTGAACAGAGAACAATACCTATACTACGTATGGTAGAACTAAAATAGAGTTCTGTCAGCATAGATCTTTCCGCTCTACACCTATTTATTAGAATGTAAGCTCTCTGGGCAGGAATGCTTTGCTTGTATTGTATTCTTTGTATAAAAGTCTATTGTATGCTGGAAGAAAACCATTGTCTATGTATAGTAAAATATATTTTCGAGTGTAGGATCTATGTGCACAGACCTCTCTTCTCTGCAACACATTAGTAGAGTTTAAGCTTTGTGAGCAGAGAACAATACCTATACTATGTATGGTAAAACTAAAATACAGTGTAAGTTCTGTCAGCATAGATCTTTCCACTCTGCACCTATTTATTAGAATGTAAGCTCTCTGGGCAGGAATTTTTTTCTTGTATTGTATTCTTTGTATAACAGTCTATTGTATGCTGGAAGAAAACCATTGCCTATGTATAGTAAAATATATTTTCGAGTGTAGGATCTATGAGCACAGACTCTGCAACTCTTTATTAGAGTGTAAGCTTTGTGAGCAGAGAACAATACCTATACTATGTATGGTAAAACTACAATAGAGTGTAAGTTCTGTCAGCATAGATCTTTCCACTATGCACCTATTTATTAGAATGTAAGCTCTCTGGGCAGGATTTTTTTCTTGTATTGTATTGTTTTTATAACAGTCTATTGTATGCTGGAAGAAAACCATTGTCTATGTATAATAAAATATATTTTCGAGTGTAGGATCTATGAGCACAGACATCTCTTCTCTGCAACTCTTTATTAGAGTGTAAGCTTTGTGAGCAGAGAACAATACCTATACTATGTATGGTAAAACTAAAATAGAGTGTAAGTTCTGTCAGCATAGATCGTTCCGCTCTACACCTATTTATTAGAATGTAAGCTCTCTGGGCAGGATTTTTTTTCTTGTATTGTATTCTTTGTATAACAGTCTATTGTATGCTGTAAGAAAACCATTGCCTATGTATAGTAAAATATATTTTCGAGTGTAGGATCTATGAGCACAGACCGCTCTTCTATGCAACTCATTATTAGAGTGTAAGCTTTGTGAACAGAGAACAATACCTATACTATGTATGGTAGAACTAAAATAGAGGTCTGTCAGCATTGATCTTTCCGCTCTACACCTATTTATTAGAATGTAAGCTCTCTGGGCAGGAATCTTTTTCTTGTATTGAAATCTTTTTATTACAGTCAATTGTATGCTGGAAGAAAACCATTGTCTATGTATAGTAAAATATATTTTCGAGTGTAGGATCTATGAGCACAGACCTCTCTTTTCTGCAACACATTAGTAGAGTGTAAGCTTTGTGAGCAGAGAACAATACCTATACTATGTATGGTAAAACTAAAATTGAGTGTAAGTTCTGTCAGCATAGATCTTTCCACTATGCACCTATTTATTAGAATGTAAGCTCTCTGGGCAGGATTTTTTTCTTGTATTGTATTGTTTTTATAACAGTCTATTGTATGCTGGAAGAAAACCATTGTCTATGTATAATAAAATATATTTTCGAGTGTAGGATCTATGAGCACAGACCTCTCTTCTCTGCAACTCTTTATTAGAGTGTAAGCTTTGTGAGCAGAGAACAATACCTATACTATGTATGGTAAAACTAAAATAGAGTGTAAGTTCTGTCAGCATAGATCTTTCCACTATGCACCTATTTATTAGAATGTAAGCTCTCTGGGCAGGATTTTTTTCTTGTATTGTATTCTTTGTATAACAGTCTTTTGTATGCTGGAAGAAAACCATTGTCTATGTATAGTAAAATATATTTTCGAGTGTAGGATCTTTGAGCACAGACCTCTCTTCTCTGCAACTCTTTATTAGAGTGTAAGCTTTGTGAGCAGAGAACAATACCTATACTATGTATGGTAAAACTAAAATAGAGTGTAAGTTCTGTCAGCATAGATCTTTCCACTCTGCACCTATTTATTAGAATGTAAGCTCTCTAGGCAGGATTTTTTTCTTGTATTGTATTGTTTTTATAACAGTCTATTGTATGCTGGAAGAAAACCATTGTCTATGTATAATAAAATATATTTTCGAGTGTAGGATCTATGAGCACAGACCTCTCTTCTCTGAAACTCTTTATTAGAGTGTAAGCTTTGTGAGCAGAGAACAATACCTATACTATGTATGGTAGAACTAAAATAGAGTTCTGTCAGCATAGATCTTTCCGCTCTACACCTATTTATTAGAATGTAAGCTCTCTGGGCAGGAATTTTTTTCTTGGATTGTATTCTTTGTATAACAGTCTATTGTATGCTGGAAGAAAACCATTGTCTATGTATAGTAAAATATATTTTCGAGTGTAGGATCTATGTGCACAGACCTCTCTTTTCTGCAACACATTAGTAGAGTTTAAGCTTTGTGAGCAGAGAACAATACCTATACTATGTATGGTAAAACTAAAATAGAGTGTAAGTTCTGTCAGCATAGATCTTTCCACTCTGCACCTATTTATTAGAATGTAAGCTCTCTGGGCAGGATTTTTTTTCTTGTATTGTATTCTTTGTATAACAGTCTATTGTATGCTGGAAGAAAACCATTGCCTATGTATAGTAAAATATATTTTCGAGTGTAGGATCTATGAGCACAGACTCTGCAACTCTTTATTAGAGTGTAAGCTTTGTGAGCAGAGAACAATACCTATACTATGTATGGTAAAACTAAAATAGAGTGTAAGTTCTGTCAGCATAGATCTTTCCACTATGCACCTATTTATTAGAATGTAAGCTCTCTGGGCAGGATTTTTTTTCTTGTATTGTATTCTTTGTATAACAGTCTATTGTATGCTGTAAGAAAACCATTGCCTATGTATAGTAAAATATATTTGCGAGTGTACGATCTATGAGCACAGACCTCTCTTCTATGCAACTCATTATTAGAGTGTAAGCTTTGTGAACAGAGAACAATACCTATACTACGTATGGTAGAACTAAAATAGAGTTCTGTCAGCATAGATCTTTCCGCTCTACACCTATTTATTAGAATGTAAGCTCTCTGGGCAGGAATGCTTTGCTTGTATTGTATTCTTTGTATAAAAGTCTATTGTATGCTGGAAGAAAACCATTGTCTATGTATAGTAAAATATATTTTCGAGTGTAGGATCTATGTGCACAGACCTCTCTTCTCTGCAACACATTAGTAGAGTTTAAGCTTTGTGAGCAGAGAACAATACCTATACTATGTATGGTAAAACTAAAATACAGTGTAAGTTCTGTCAGCATAGATCTTTCCACTCTGCACCTATTTATTAGAATGTAAGCTCTCTGGGCAGGATTTTTTTTCTTGTATTGTATTCTTTGTATAACAGTCTATTGTATGCTGTAAGAAAACCATTGCCTATGTATAGTAAAATATATTTTCGAGTGTAGGATCTATGAGCACAGACTCTGCAACTCTTTATTAGAGTGTACGCTTTGTGAGCAGAGAACAATACCTATACTATGTATGGTAAAACTACAATAGAGTGTAAGTTCTGTCAGCATAGATCTTTCCACTCTGCACCTATTTATTAGAATGTAAGCTCTCTGGGCAGGATTTTTTTTCTTGTATTGTATTCTTTGTATAACAGTCTATTGTATGCTGGAAGAAAACCATTGCCTATGTATAGTAAAATATATTTTCGAGTGTAGGATCTATGAGCACAGACTCTGCAACTCTTTATTAGAGTGTAAGCTTTGTGAGCAGAGAACAATACCTATACTATGTATGGTAAAACTAAAATAGAGTGTAAGTTCTGTCAGCATAGATCTTTCCACTATGCACCTATTTATTAGAATGTAAGCTCTCTGGGCAGGATTTTTTTTCTTGTATTGTATTCTTTGTATAACAGTCTATTGTATGCTGTAAGAAAACCATTGCCTATGTATAGTAAAATATATTTGCGAGTGTACGATCTATGAGCACAGACCTCTCTTCTATGCAACTCATTATTAGAGTGTAAGCTTTGTGAACAGAGAACAATACCTATACTACGTATGGTAGAACTAAAATAGAGTTCTGTCAGCATAGATCTTTCCGCTCTACACCTATTTATTAGAATGTAAGCTCTCTGGGCAGGAATGCTTTGCTTGTATTGTATTCTTTGTATAAAAGTCTATTGTATGCTGGAAGAAAACCATTGTCTATGTATAGTAAAATATATTTTCGAGTGTAGGATCTATGTGCACAGACCTCTCTTCTCTGCAACACATTAGTAGAGTTTAAGCTTTGTGAGCAGAGAACAATACCTATACTATGTATGGTAAAACTAAAATACAGTGTAAGTTCTGTCAGCATAGATCTTTCCACTCTGCACCTATTTATTAGAATGTAAGCTCTCTGGGCAGGAATTTTTTTCTTGTATTGTATTCTTTGTATAACAGTCTATTGTATGCTGGAAGAAAACCATTGCCTATGTATAGTAAAATATATTTTCGAGTGTAGGATCTATGAGCACAGACTCTGCAACTCTTTATTAGAGTGTAAGCTTTGTGAGCAGAGAACAATACCTATACTATGTATGGTAAAACTACAATAGAGTGTAAGTTCTGTCAGCATAGATCTTTCCACTATGCACCTATTTATTAGAATGTAAGCTCTCTGGGCAGGATTTTTTTCTTGTATTGTATTGTTTTTATAACAGTCTATTGTATGCTGGAAGAAAACCATTGTCTATGTATAATAAAATATATTTTCGAGTGTAGGATCTATGAGCACAGACATCTCTTCTCTGCAACTCTTTATTAGAGTGTAAGCTTTGTGAGCAGAGAACAATACCTATACTATGTATGGTAAAACTAAAATAGAGTTCTGTCAGCATAGATCTTTCCGCTCTACACCTATTTATTAGAATGTAAGCTCTCTGGGCAGGAATGCTTTGCTTGTATTGTATTCTTTGTATAAAAGTCTATTGTATGCTGGAAGAAAACCATTGTCTATGTATAGTAAAATATATTTTCGAGTGTAGGATCTATGTGCACAGACCTCTCTTCTCTGCAACACATTAGTAGAGTTTAAGCTTTGTGAGCAGAGAACAATACCTATACTATGTATGGTAAAACTAAAATACAGTGTAAGTTCTGTCAGCATAGATCTTTCCACTCTGCACCTATTTATTAGAATGTAAGCTCTCTGGGCAGGAATTTTTTTCTTGTATTGTATTCTTTGTATAACAGTCTATTGTATGCTGGAAGAAAACCATTGCCTATGTATAGTAAAATATATTTTCGAGTGTAGGATCTATGAGCACAGACTCTGCAACTCTTTATTAGAGTGTAAGCTTTGTGAGCAGAGAACAATACCTATACTATGTATGGTAAAACTACAATAGAGTGTAAGTTCTGTCAGCATAGATCTTTCCACTATGCACCTATTTATTAGAATGTAAGCTCTCTGGGCAGGATTTTTTTCTTGTATTGTATTGTTTTTATAACAGTCTATTGTATGCTGGAAGAAAACCATTGTCTATGTATAATAAAATATATTTTCGAGTGTAGGATCTATGAGCACAGACATCTCTTCTCTGCAACTCTTTATTAGAGTGTAAGCTTTGTGAGCAGAGAACAATACCTATACTATGTATGGTAAAACTAAAATAGAGTGTAAGTTCTGTCAGCATAGATCGTTCCGCTCTACACCTATTTATTAGAATGTAAGCTCTCTGGGCAGGATTTTTTTTCTTGTATTGTATTCTTTGTATAACAGTCTATTGTATGCTGTAAGAAAACCATTGCCTATGTATAGTAAAATATATTTTCGAGTGTAGGATCTATGAGCACAGACCGCTCTTCTATGCAACTCATTATTAGAGTGTAAGCTTTGTGAACAGAGAACAATACCTATACTATGTATGGTAGAACTAAAATAGAGGTCTGTCAGCATTGATCTTTCCGCTCTACACCTATTTATTAGAATGTAAGCTCTCTGGGCAGGAATCTTTTTCTTGTATTGAAATCTTTTTATTACAGTCAATTGTATGCTGGAAGAAAACCATTGTCTATGTATAGTAAAATATATTTTCGAGTGTAGGATCTATGAGCACAGACCTCTCTTTTCTGCAACACATTAGTAGAGTGTAAGCTTTGTGAGCAGAGAACAATACCTATACTATGTATGGTAAAACTAAAATTGAGTGTAAGTTCTGTCAGCATAGATCTTTCCACTATGCACCTATTTATTAGAATGTAAGCTCTCTGGGCAGGATTTTTTTCTTGTATTGTATTGTTTTTATAACAGTCTATTGTATGCTGGAAGAAAACCATTGTCTATGTATAATAAAATATATTTTCGAGTGTAGGATCTATGAGCACAGACCTCTCTTCTCTGCAACTCTTTATTAGAGTGTAAGCTTTGTGAGCAGAGAACAATACCTATACTATGTATGGTAAAACTAAAATAGAGTGTAAGTTCTGTCAGCATAGATCTTTCCACTATGCACCTATTTATTAGAATGTAAGCTCTCTGGGCAGGATTTTTTTCTTGTATTGTATTCTTTGTATAACAGTCTTTTGTATGCTGGAAGAAAACCATTGTCTATGTATAGTAAAATATATTTTCGAGTGTAGGATCTTTGAGCACAGACCTCTCTTCTCTGCAACTCTTTATTAGAGTGTAAGCTTTGTGAGCAGAGAACAATACCTATACTATGTATGGTAAAACTAAAATAGAGTGTAAGTTCTGTCAGCATAGATCTTTCCACTCTGCACCTATTTATTAGAATGTAAGCTCTCTAGGCAGGATTTTTTTCTTGTATTGTATTGTTTTTATAACAGTCTATTGTATGCTGGAAGAAAACCATTGTCTATGTATAATAAAATATATTTTCGAGTGTAGGATCTATGAGCACAGACCTCTCTTCTCTGAAACTCTTTATTAGAGTGTAAGCTTTGTGAGCAGAGAACAATACCTATACTATGTATGGTAAAACTAAAATAGAGTGTAAGTTCTGTCAGCATAGATCTTTCCACTATGCACCTATTTATTAGAATGTAAGCTCTCTGGGCAGGATTTTTTTCTTGTATTGTATTGTTTTTATAACAGTCTATTGTATGCTGGAAGAAAACCATTGTCTATGTATAATAAAATATATTTTCGAGTGTAGGATCTATGATCACAGACATCTCTTCTCTGCAACTCTTTATTAGAGTGTAAGCTTTGTGAGCAGAGAACAATACCTATACTATGTATGGTAGAACTAAAATAGAGTTCTGTCAGCATAGATCTTTCCACTCTACACCTATTTATTAGAATGTAAGCTCTCTGGGCAGGAATTTTTTTCTTGGATTGTATTCTTTGTATAACAGTCTATTGTATGCTGGAAGAAAACCATTGTCTATGTATAGTAAAATATATTTTCGAGTGTAGGATCTATGTGCACAGACCTCTCTTTTCTGCAACACATTAGTAGAGTTTAAGCTTTGTGAGCAGAGAACAATACCTATACTATGTATGGTAAAACTAAAATAGAGTGTAAGTTCTGTCAGCATAGATCTTTCCACTCTGCACCTATTTATTAGAATGTAAGCTCTCTGGGCAGGATTTTTTTTCTTGTATTGTATTCTTTGTATAACAGTCTATTGTATGCTGGAAGAAAACCATTGCCTATGTATAGTAAAATATATTTTCGAGTGTAGGATCTATGAGCACAGACTCTGCAACTCTTTATTAGAGTGTAAGCTTTGTGAGCAGAGAACAATACCTATACTATGTATGGTAAAACTAAAATAGAGTGTAAGTTCTGTCAGCATAGATCTTTCCACTATGCACCTATTTATTAGAATGTAAGCTCTCTGGGCAGGATTTTTTTTCTTGTATTGTATTCTTTGTATAACAGTCTATTGTATGCTGTAAGAAAACCATTGCCTATGTATAGTAAAATATATTTGCGAGTGTACGATCTATGAGCACAGACCTCTCTTCTATGCAACTCATTATTAGAGTGTAAGCTTTGTGAACAGAGAACAATACCTATACTACGTATGGTAGAACTAAAATAGAGTTCTGTCAGCATAGATCTTTCCGCTCTACACCTATTTATTAGAATGTAAGCTCTCTGGGCAGGAATGCTTTGCTTGTATTGTATTCTTTGTATAAAAGTCTATTGTATGCTGGAAGAAAACCATTGTCTATGTATAGTAAAATATATTTTCGAGTGTAGGATCTATGTGCACAGACCTCTCTTCTCTGCAACACATTAGTAGAGTTTAAGCTTTGTGAGCAGAGAACAATACCTATACTATGTATGGTAAAACTAAAATACAGTGTAAGTTCTGTCAGCATAGATCTTTCCACTCTGCACCTATTTATTAGAATGTAAGCTCTCTGGGCAGGATTTTTTTTCTTGTATTGTATTCTTTGTATAACAGTCTATTGTATGCTGTAAGAAAACCATTGCCTATGTATAGTAAAATATATTTTCGAGTGTAGGATCTATGAGCACAGACTCTGCAACTCTTTATTAGAGTGTAAGCTTTGTGAGCAGAGAACAATACCTATACTATGTATGGTAAAACTACAATAGAGTGTAAGTTCTGTCAGCATAGATCTTTCCACTCTGCACCTATTTATTAGAATGTAAGCTCTCTGGGCAGGATTTTTTTTCTTGTATTGTATTCTTTGTATAACAGTCTATTGTATGCTGTAAGAAAACCATTGCCTATGTATAGTAAAATATATTTGCGAGTGTACGATCTATGAGCACAGACCTCTCTTCTATGCAACTCATTATTAGAGTGTAAGCTTTGTGAACAGAGAACAATACCTATACTACGTATGGTAGAACTAAAATAGAGTTCTGTCAGCATAGATCTTTCCGCTCTACACCTATTTATTAGAATGTAAGCTCTCTGGGCAGGAATGCTTTGCTTGTATTGTATTCTTTGTATAAAAGTCTATTGTATGCTGGAAGAAAACCATTGTCTATGTATAGTAAAATATATTTTCGAGTGTAGGATCTATGTGCACAGACCTCTCTTCTCTGCAACACATTAGTAGAGTTTAAGCTTTGTGAGCAGAGAACAATACCTATACTATGTATGGTAAAACTAAAATACAGTGTAAGTTCTGTCAGCATAGATCTTTCCACTCTGCACCTATTTATTAGAATGTAAGCTCTCTGGGCAGGAATTTTTTTCTTGTATTGTATTCTTTGTATAACAGTCTATTGTATGCTGGAAGAAAACCATTGCCTATGTATAGTAAAATATATTTTCGAGTGTAGGATCTATGAGCACAGACTCTGCAACTCTTTATTAGAGTGTAAGCTTTGTGAGCAGAGAACAATACCTATACTATGTATGGTAAAACTACAATAGAGTGTAAGTTCTGTCAGCATAGATCTTTCCACTATGCACCTATTTATTAGAATGTAAGCTCTCTGGGCAGGATTTTTTTCTTGTATTGTATTGTTTTTATAACAGTCTATTGTATGCTGGAAGAAAACCATTGTCTATGTATAATAAAATATATTTTCGAGTGTAGGATCTATGAGCACAGACATCTCTTCTCTGCAACTCTTTATTAGAGTGTAAGCTTTGTGAGCAGAGAACAATACCTATACTATGTATGGTAAAACTAAAATAGAGTGTAAGTTCTGTCAGCATAGATCGTTCCGCTCTACACCTATTTATTAGAATGTAAGCTCTCTGGGCAGGATTTTTTTTCTTGTATTGTATTCTTTGTATAACAGTCTATTGTATGCTGTAAGAAAACCATTGCCTATGTATAGTAAAATATATTTTCGAGTGTAGGATCTATGAGCACAGACCGCTCTTCTATGCAACTCATTATTAGAGTGTAAGCTTTGTGAACAGAGAACAATACCTATACTATGTATGGTAGAACTAAAATAGAGGTCTGTCAGCATTGATCTTTCCGCTCTACACCTATTTATTAGAATGTAAGCTCTCTGGGCAGGAATCTTTTTCTTGTATTGAAATCTTTTTATTACAGTCAATTGTATGCTGGAAGAAAACCATTGTCTATGTATAGTAAAATATATTTTCGAGTGTAGTGTAAGAAATTATAACCCTCTTACAAGGATATTCTTTTAGGGAATGTGTGACAAGTAAGACACAAACACAAGTGTATAATAAAATTTATTGTTAATATTAATTTAAGGATACTGTTAGATTTTAAAAAGGATATACACATTACACATTATAACCATAGTCAGTCCAAAACCAAAAGATACATAATAAAAGGGCAATACTTAAACATTTCAATGGAGGTCTTCCCCTTGCGCCTTCATCTTGGATAATCTGGGACACACCATGGCCCTGCTTGCTGTGCTGTCCTCTCCAAAGAGACAAAGAGAGAGGAGCTCCTTGGATGTTGTCCTTTTAAAGACTGATTCTTGGAGTAATAAACTACAAGTCCCAGAATTCCTTTTCCCTCCCAAAAGTGGTTTATCCCGCCCTCTTTCTCCAGAGAGTTCTGTCTTTACACAAGTCTTTCCCTTTGATCTCTTGGTTTGATCTCTTGGTTTCTGGGTAGGTTAGACAGAATTGGGAAAATACACACAATTCCATGGTTACACCTAGATGTTAATTACTTTGGTCTTCTGATAACATACATGGAATACTGGAGGGATGTAAGCTTTTGTTGTAGCTGGATGTTGTACAATGCAATTGAAAGCTTTGATCCTTATCACACTGTTATCAAGGATAAACCCCAACTTGTGAAACCAGTCACATACACAGAAAGTTATATACAATATTGCAGTTTGGCATATCAATTTCTTACAGTAGGATCTATGAGCACAGACCTCTCTTTTCTGCAACACATTAGTAGAGTGTAAGCTTTGTGAGCAGAGAACAATACCTATACTATGTATGGTAAAACTAAAATTGAGTGTAAGTTCTGTCAGCATAGATCTTTCCACTATGCACCTATTTATTAGAATGTAAGCTCTCTGGGCAGGATTTTTTTCTTGTATTGTATTGTTTTTATAACAGTCTATTGTATGCTGGAAGAAAACCATTGTCTATGTATAATAAAATATATTTTCGAGTGTAGGATCTATGAGCACAGACCTCTCTTCTCTGCAACTCTTTATTAGAGTGTAAGCTTTGTGAGCAGAGAACAATACCTATACTATGTATGGTAAAACTAAAATAGAGTGTAAGTTCTGTCAGCATAGATCTTTCCACTATGCACCTATTTATTAGAATGTAAGCTCTCTGGGCAGGATTTTTTTCTTGTATTGTATTCTTTGTATAACAGTCTTTTGTATGCTGGAAGAAAACCATTGTCTATGTATAGTAAAATATATTTTCGAGTGTAGGATCTTTGAGCACAGACCTCTCTTCTCTGCAACTCTTTATTAGAGTATAAGCTTTGTGAGCAGAGAACAATACCTATACTATGTATGGTAAAACTAAAATAGAGTGTAAGTTCTGTCAGCATAGATCTTTCCACTCTGCACCTATTTATTAGAATGTAAGCTCTCTGGGCAGGATTTTTTTCTTGTATTGTATTGTTTTTATAACAGTCTATTGTATGCTGGAAGAAAACCATTGTCTATGTATAATAAAATATATTTTCGAGTGTAGGATCTATGAGCACAGACCTCTCTTCTCTGAAACTCTTTATTAGAGTGTAAGCTTTGTGAGCAGAGAACAATACCTATACTATGTATGGTAAAACTAAAATAGAGTGTAAGTTCTGTCAGCATAGATCTTTCCACTATGCACCTATTTATTAGAATGTAAGCTCTCTGGGCAGGATTTTTTTCTTGTATTGTATTGTTTTTATAACAGTCTATTGTATGCTGGAAGAAAACCATTGTCTATGTATAATAAAATATATTTTCGAGTGTAGGATCTATGATCACAGACATCTCTTCTCTGCAACTCTTTATTAGAGTGTAAGCTTTGTGAGCAGAGAACAATACCTATACTATGTATGGTAGAACTAAAATAGAGTTCTGTCAGCATAGATCTTTCCGCTCTACACCTATTTATTAGAATGTAAGCTCTCTGGGCAGGAATTTTTTTCTTGGATTGTATTCTTTGTATAACAGTCTATTGTATGCTGGAAGAAAACCATTGTCTATGTATAGTAAAATATATTTTCGAGTGTAGGATCTATGTGCACAGACCTCTCTTTTCTGCAACACATTAGTAGAGTTTAAGCTTTGTGAGCAGAGAACAATACCTATACTATGTATGGTAAAACTAAAATAGAATGTAAGTTCTGTCAGCATAGATCTTTCCACTCTGCACCTATTTATTAGAATGTAAGCTCTCTGGGCAGGATTTTTTTTCTTGTATTGTATTCTTTGTATAACAGTCTATTGTATGCTGGAAGAAAACCATTGCCTATGTATAGTAAAATATATTTTCGAGTGTAGGATCTATGAGCACAGACTCTGCAACTCTTTATTAGAGTGTAAGCTTTGTGAGCAGAGAACAATACCTATACTATGTATGGTAAAACTAAAATAGAGTGTAAGTTCTGTCAGCATAGATCTTTCCACTATGCACCTATTTATTAGAATGTAAGCTCTCTGGGCAGGATTTTTTTTCTTGTATTGTATTCTTTGTATAACAGTCTATTGTATGCTGTAAGAAAACCATTGCCTATGTATAGTAAAATATATTTGCGAGTGTACGATCTATGAGCACAGACCTCTCTTCTATGCAACTCATTATTAGAGTGTAAGCTTTGTGAACAGAGAACAATACCTATACTACGTATGGTAGAACTAAAATAGAGTTCTGTCAGCATAGATCTTTCCGCTCTACACCTATTTATTAGAATGTAAGCTCTCTGGGCAGGAATGCTTTGCTTGTATTGTATTCTTTGTATAAAAGTCTATTGTATGCTGGAAGAAAACCATTGTCTATGTATAGTAAAATATATTTTCGAGTGTAGGATCTATGTGCACAGACCTCTCTTCTCTGCAACACATTAGTAGAGTTTAAGCTTTGTGAGCAGAGAACAATACCTATACTATGTATGGTAAAACTAAAATACAGTGTAAGTTCTGTCAGCATAGATCTTTCCACTCTGCACCTATTTATTAGAATGTAAGCTCTCTGGGCAGGATTTTTTTTCTTGTATTGTATTCTTTGTATAACAGTCTATTGTATGCTGTAAGAAAACCATTGCCTATGTATAGTAAAATATATTTTCGAGTGTAGGATCTATGAGCACAGACTCTGCAACTCTTTATTAGAGTGTAAGCTTTGTGAGCAGAGAACAATACCTATACTATGTATGGTAAAACTACAATAGAGTGTAAGTTCTGTCAGCATAGATCTTTCCACTATGCACCTATTTATTAGAATGTAAGCTCTCTGGGCAGGATTTTTTTCTTGTATTGTATTGTTTTTATAACAGTCTATTGTATGCTGGAAGAAAACCATTGTCTATGTATAATAAAATATATTTTCGAGTGTAGGATCTATGAGCACAGACATCTCTTCTCTGCAACTCTTTATTAGAGTGTAAGCTTTGTGAGCAGAGAACAATACCTATACTATGTATGGTAAAACTAAAATAGAGTGTAAGTTCTGTCAGCATAGATCGTTCCGCTCTACACCTATTTATTAGAATGTAAGCTCTCTGGGCAGGATTTTTTTTCTTGTATTGTATTCTTTGTATAACAGTCTATTGTATGCTGTAAGAAAACCATTGCCTATCTATAGTAAAATATATTTTCGAGTGTAGGATCTATGAGCACAGACCGCTCTTCTATGCAACTCATTATTAGAGTGTAAGCTTTGTGAACAGAGAACAATACCTATACTATGTATGGTAGAACTAAAATAGAGGTCTGTCAGCATTGATCTTTCCGCTCTACACCTATTTATTAGAATGTAAGCTCTCTGGGCAGGAATCTTTTTCTTGTATTGAATTCTTTGTATTACAGTCAATTGTATGCTGGAAGAAAACCATTGTCTATGTATAGTAAAATATATTTTCGAGTGTAGGATCTATGAGCACAGACCTCTCTTCTCTGCAACACATTAGTAGAGTGTAAGCTTTGTGAGCAGAGAACAATACCTATACTATGTATGGTAAAACTAAAATAGAGTGTAAGTTCTGTCAGCATAGATCTTTCCACTATGCACCTATTTATTAGAATGTAAGCTCTCTGGGCAGGATTTTTTTTCTTGTATTGTATTCTTTGTATAACAGTCTATTGTATGCTGGAAGAAAACCATTGTCTATGTATAATAAAATATATTTTCTAGTGTAGGATCTATGAGCACAGACATCTCTTCTCTGCAACTCTTTATTAGAGTGTAAGCTTTGTGAGCAGAGAACAATACCTATACTATGTATGGTAAAACTAAAATAGAGTGTAAGTTCTGTCAGCATAGATCTTTCCGCTCTACACCTATTTATTAGAATGTAAGCTCTCTGGGCAGGAATTTTTTCTCTTGTATTTTATTCTTTGTATAACAGTATATTGTATGCTGGAAGAAAACCATTGTCTATGTATAGTAAAATATATTTTCGAGTGTAGGATCTATGAGCACAGACTCTGCAACTCTTTATTAGAGTGTAAGCTTTGTGAGCAGAGATCAATACCTATACTATGTATGGTAAAACTAAAATAGAGTGTAAGTTCTGTCAGCATAGATCTTTCCGCTCTACACCTATTTATTAGAATGTAAGCTCTCTGGGCAGGATTTTTTTTCTTGTATTGTATTCTTTGTATAACAGTCTATTGTATGCTGTAAGAAAACCATTGCCTATGTATAGTAAAATATATTTTCGAGTGTAGGATCTATGAGCACAGACCTCTCTTCTATGCAACTCATTATTAGAGTGTAAGCTTTGTGAACAGAGAACAATACCTATACTATGTATGGTAAAACTACAATAGAGTGTAAGTTCTGTCAGCATAGATCTTTCCACTATGCACCTATTTATTAGAATGTAAGCTCTCTGGGCAGGATTTTTTTCTTGTATTGTATTGTTTTTATAACAGTCTATTGTATGCTGGAAGAAAACCATTGTCTATGTATAATAAAATATATTTTCGAGTGTAGGATCTATGAGCACAGACATCTCTTCTCTGCAACTCTTTATTAGAGTGTAAGCTTTGTGAGCAGAGAGCAATACCTATACTATGTATGGTAAAACTAAAATAGAGTGTAAGTTCTGTCAGCATAGATCGTTCCGCTCTACACCTATTTATTAGAATGTAAGCTCTCTGGGCAGGATTTTTTTTCTTGTATTGTATTCTTTGTATAACAGTCTATTGTATGCTGTAAGAAAACCATTGCCTATGTATAGTAAAATATATTTTCGAGTGTAGGATCTATGAGCACAGACCGCTCTTCTATGCAACTCATTATTAGAGTGTAAGCTTTGTGAACAGAGAACAATACCCATACTACGTATGGTAGAACTAAAATAGAGGTCTGTCAGCATTGATCTTTCCGCTCTACACCTATTTATTAGAATGTAAGCTCTCTGGGCAGGAATCTTTTTCTTGTATTGAATTCTTTGTATTACAGTCAATTGTATGCTGGAAGAAAACCATTGTCTATGTATAGTAAAATATATTTTCGAGTGTAGGATCTATGAGCACAGACCTCTCTTCTCTGCAACACATTAGTAGAGTGTAAGCTTTGTGAGCAGAGAACAATACCTATACTATGTATGGTAAAACTAAAATAGAGTGTAAGTTCTGTCAGCATAGATCTTTCCACTATGCACCTATTTATTAGAATGTAAGCTCTCTGGGCAGGATTTTTTTCTTGTATTGTATTGTTTTTATAACAGTCTATTGTATGCTGTAAGAAAACCATTGTCTATGTATAATAAAATATATTTTCAAGTGTAGGATCTATGAGCACAGACCTCTCTTCTATGCAACTCATTATTAGAGTGTAAGCTTTGTGAACAGAGAACAATAACTATACTATGTATGGTAGAACTAAAATAGAGGTCTGTCACATTGATCTTTCCGCTCTACACCTATTTATTAGAATGTAAGCTCTCTGGGCAGGAATCTTTTTCTTGTATTGAATTCTTTGTATTACAGTCTATTGTATGCTGAAAGAAAACCATTGTCTATGTATAGTAATATATATTTTCGAGTGTAGGATCTATGAGCACAGACCTCTCTTCTCTGCAACTCTTTATTAGAGTGAAAGCTTTGTGAGCAGAGAACAATACCTATACTATGTATGGTAAAACTAAAATAGAGTGTAAGTTCTGTCAGCATAGATCTTTCCACTATGCACCTATTTATTAGAATGTAAGCTCTCTGGGCAGGATTTTTTTCTTGTATTGTATTGTTTTTATAACAGTCTATTGTATGCTGTAAGAAAACCATTGTCTATGTATAATAACATATATTTTCGAGTGTAGGATCTATGAGCACAGACCTCTCTTCTCTGCAACTCTTTATTAGAGTGTAAGCTTTGTGAGCAGAGAACAATACCTATACTATGTATGGTAAAACTAAAATAGAGTGTAAGTTCTGTCAGCATAGATCTTTCCGCTCTACACCTATTTATTAGAATGTAAGCTCTCTGGGCAGGATTTTTTTTT
Organism: Pelobates fuscus; assembly: GCF_036172605.1. Taxonomy (NCBI): domain Eukaryota; kingdom Metazoa; phylum Chordata; class Amphibia; order Anura; family Pelobatidae; genus Pelobates; species Pelobates fuscus. The sequence continues at coordinate 80,992,978 of NC_086327.1, read as the reverse complement.
CTTGTATTGTATTCTTTGTATAACAGTCTATTGTATGCTGTAAGAAAACCATTGCCTATGTATAGTAAAATATATTTTCGAGTGTAGGATCTATGAGCACAGACCTCTCTTCTATGCAACTCATTATTAGAGTGTAAGCTTTGTGAACAGAGAACAATACCTATACTATGTATGGTAGAACTAAAATAGAGGTCTGTCAGCATAGATCTTTCCGCTCTACACCTATTTATTAGAATGTAAGCTCTCTGGGCAGGAATTTTTTTCTTGTATTGTATTCTTTGTATAACAGTCTATTGTATGCTGGAAGAGAACCATTGTCTGTGTATAGTAAAATATATTTTCGAGTGTAGGATCTATGTGCACAGACCTCTCTTCTCTGAAACTCTTTATTAGAGTGTAAGCTTTGTGAGCAGAGAACAATACATATACTATGTATCTTAAAACTAAAATAGAGTGTAAGTTCTGTCAACATAGATCTTTCCACTATGCACCTATTTATTAGAATGTAAGCTCTCTGGGCAGGATTTTTTTCTTGTATTGTATTGTTTTTATAACAGTCTATTGTATGCTGTAAGAAAAACATTGTCTATGTATAATAAAATATATTTTCGAGTGTAGGATCTATGAGCACAGACCTCTCTTCTATGCAACTCATTATTAGAGTGTAAGCTTTGTGAACAGAGAACAATACCTATACTATGTATGGTAGAACTAAAATAGATTTCTGTCAGCATAGATCTTTCCCCTCTACACCTATTTATTAGAATGTAAGCTCTCTGGGCAGGAATTATTTTCTTGTATTGTATTCTTTGTATAACAGTCTATTGTATGCTGTAAGAAAACCATTGTCGATGTATAGTAAAATATATTTTCGAGTATAGGATCTATGTGCACAGACCTCTCTTCTCTGCAACACATTAGTAGAGTTTAAGCTTTGTGAGCAGAGAACAATACCTATACTATGTATGGTAAAACTAAAATAGAGTGTAAGTTCTGTCAGCATAGATCTTTCCACTATGCACCTATTTATTAGAATGTAAGCTCTCTGGGCAGGATTTTTTTCTTGTATTGTATTGTTTTTATAACAGTCTATTGTATGCTGAAAGAAAACCATTGTCTATATATAATAAAATATATTTTCGAGTGTAGGATCTATGAGCACAGACCTCTCTTCTCTGCGACTCTTTATTAGAGTGTAAGCTTTGTGAGCAGAGAACAATACCTATACTATGTATGGTAAAACTAAAATAGAGTGTAAGTTCTGTCAGCATAGATCTTTCCACTATGCACCTATTTATTAGAATGTTAGCTCTCTGGGCAGGATTTTTTTCTTGTATTGTATTGTTTTTATAACAGTCTATTGTATGCTGTAAGAAAACCATTGTCTATGTATAATAAAATATATTTTCAAGTGTAGGATCTATGAGCACAGACCTCTCTTCTATGCAACTCATTATTAGAGTGTAAGCTTTGTGAACAGAGAACAATAACTATACTATGTATGGTAGAACTAAAATAGAGGTCTGTCACATTGATCTTTCCGCTCTACACCTATTTATTAGAATGTAAGCTCTCTGGGCAGGAATCTTTTTCTTGTATTGAATTCTTTGTATTACAGTCTATTGTATGCTGAAAGAAAACCATTGTCTATGTATAGTAATATATATTTTCGAGTGTAGGATCTATGAGCACAGACCTCTCTTCTCTGCAACTCTTTATTAGAGTGTAAGCTTTGTGAGCAGAGAACAATACCTATACTATGTATGGTAAAACTAAAATAGAGTGTAAGTTCTGTCAGCATAGATCTTTCCACTATGCACCTATTTATTAGAATGTAAGCTCTCTGGGCAGGATTTTTTTCTTGTATTGTATTGTTTTTATAACAGTCTATTGTATGCTGTAAGAAAACCATTGTCTATGTATAATAACATATATTTTCGAGTGTAGGATCTATGAGCACAGACCTCTCTTCTCTGCAACTCTTTATTAGAGTGTAAGCTTTGTGAGCAGAGAACAATACCTATACTATGTATGGTAAAACTAAAATAGAGTGTAAGTTCTGTCAGCATAGATCTTTCCGCTCTACACCTATTTATTAGAATGTAAGCTCTCTGGGCAGGATTTTTTTTCTTGTATTGTATTCTTTGTATAACAGTCTATTGTATGCTGTAAGAAAACCATTGCCTATGTATAGTAAAATATATTTTCGAGTGTAGGATCTATGAGCACAGACCTCTCTTCTATGCAACTCATTATTAGAGTGTAAGCTTTGTGAACAGAGAACAATACCTATACTATGTATGGTAAAACTACAATAGAGTGTAAGTTCTGTCAGCATAGATCTTTCCACTATGCACCTATTTATTAGAATGTAAGCTCTCTGGGCAGGATTTTTTTCTTGTATTGTATTGTTTTTATAACAGTCTATTGTATGCTGGAAGAAAACCATTGTCTATGTATAATAAAATATATTTTCGAGTGTAGGATCTATGAGCACAGACATCTCTTCTCTGCAACTCTTTATTAGAGTGTAAGCTTTGTGAGCAGAGAGCAATACCTATACTATGTATGGTAAAACTAAAATAGAGTGTAAGTTCTGTCAGCATAGATCGTTCCGCTCTACACCTATTTATTAGAATGTAAGCTCTCTGGGCAGGATTTTTTTTCTTGTATTGTATTCTTTGTATAACAGTCTATTGTATGCTGTAAGAAAACCATTGCCTATGTATAGTAAAATATATTTTCGAGTGTAGGATCTATGAGCACAGACCGCTCTTCTATGCAACTCATTATTAGAGTGTAAGCTTTGTGAACAGAGAACAATACCTATACTACGTATGGTAGAACTAAAATAGAGGTCTGTCAGCATTGATCTTTCCGCTCTACACCTATTTATTAGAATGTAAGCTCTCTGGGCAGGAATCTTTTTCTTGTATTGAATTCTTTGTATTACAGTCAATTGTATGCTGGAAGAAAACCATTGTCTATGTATAGTAAAATATATTTTCGAGTGTAGGATCTATGAGCACAGACCTCTCTTCTCTGCAACACATTAGTAGAGTGTAAGCTTTGTGAGCAGAGAACAATACCTATACTATGTATGGTAAAACTAAAATAGAGTGTAAGTTCTGTCAGCATAGATCTTTCCACTATGCACCTATTTATTAGAATGTAAGCTCTCTGGGCAGGATTTTTTTTTCTTGTATTGTATTCTTTGTATAACAGTCTATTGTATGCTGGAAGAAAACCATTGTCTATGTATAATAAAATATATTTTCGAGTGTAGGATCTATGAGCACAGACATCTCTTCTCTGCAACTCTTTATTAGAGTGTAAGCTTTGTGAGCAGAGAACAATACCTATACTATGTATGGTAAAACTAAAATAGAGTGTAAGTTCTGTCAGCATAGATCTTTCCGCTCTACACCTATTTATTAGAATGTAAGCTCTCTGGGCAGGAATTTTTTCTCTTGTATTTTATTCTTTGTATAACAGTATATTGTATGCTGGAAGAAAACCATTGTCTATGTATAGTAAAATATATTTTCGAGTGTAGGATCTATGTGCACAGACCTCTCTTCTCTGCAACACATTAGTAGAGTTTAAGCTTTGTGAGCAGAGAACAATACCTATACTATGTATGGTAAAACTAAAATAGAGTGCAAGTTCTGTCAGCATAGATCTTTCCGCTCTACACCTATTTATTAGAATGTAAGCTCTCTGGGCAGGATTTTTTTTCTTGTATTGTATTCTTTGTATAACAGTCTATTGTATGCTGTAAGAAAACCATTGCCTATGTATAGTAAAATATATTTGCGAGTGTACGATCTATGAGCACAGACCTCTCTTCTATGCAACTCATTATTAGAGTGTAAGCTTTGTGAACAGAGAACAATACCTATACTACGTATGGTAGAACTAAAATAGAGTTCTGTCAGCATAGATCTTTCCGCTCTACACCTATTTATTAGAATGTAAGCTCTCTGGGCAGGAATGCTTTGCTTGTATTGTATTCTTTGTATAAAAGTCTATTGTATGCTGGAAGAAAACCATTGTCTATGTATAGTAAAATATATTTTCGAGTGTAGGATCTATGTGCACAGACCTCTCTTCTCTGCAACACATTAGTAGAGTTTAAGCTTTGTGAGCAGAGAACAATACCTATACTATGTATGGTAAAACTAAAATAGAGTGTAAGTTCTGTCAGCATAGATCTTTCCGCTCTACACCTATTTATTAGAATGTAAGCTCTCTGGGCAGGATTTTTTTTCTTGTATTGTATTCTTTGTATAACAGTCTATTGTATGCTGTAAGAAAACCATTGCCTATGTATAGTAAAATATATTTGCGAGTGTACGATCTATGAGCACAGACCTCTCTTCTATGCAACTCATTATTAGAGTGTAAGCTTTGTGAACAGAGAACAATACCTATACTACGTATGGTAGAACTAAAATAGAGTTCTGTCAGCATAGATCTTTCCGCTCTACACCTATTTATTAGAATGTAAGCTCTCTGGGCAGGAATGCTTTGCTTGTATTGTATTCTTTGTATAAAAGTCTATTGTATGCTGGAAGAAAACCATTGTCTATGTATAGTAAAATATATTTTCGAGTGTAGGATCTATGTGCACAGACCTCTCTTCTCTGCAACACATTAGTAGAGTTTAAGCTTTGTGAGCAGAGAACAATACCTATACTATGTATGGTAAAACTAAAATAGAGTGTAAGTTCTGTCAGCATAGATCTTTCCACTCTGCACCTATTTATTAGAATGTAAGCTCTCTGGGCAGGAATTTTTTTCTTGTATTGTATTCTTTGTATAACAGTCTATTGTATGCTGGAAGAAAACCATTGCCTATGTATAGTAAAATATATTTTCGAGTGTAGGATCTATGAGCACAGACTCTGCAACTCTTTATTAGAGTGTAAGCTTTGTGAGCAGAGAACAATACCTATACTATGTATGGTAAAACTACAATAGAGTGTAAGTTCTGTCAGCATAGATCTTTCCACTATGCACCTATTTATTAGAATGTAAGCTCTCTGGGCAGGAATTTTTTTCTTGTATTGTATTCTTTGTATAACAGTCTATTGTATGCTGGAAGAAAACCATTGCCTATGTATAGTAAAATATATTTTCGAGTGTAGGATCTATGAGCACAGACTCTGCAACTCTTTATTAGAGTGTAAGCTTTGTGAGCAGAGAACAATACCTATACTATGTATGGTAAAACTAAAATAGAGTGTAAGTTCTGTCAGCATAGATCTTTCCACTATGCACCTATTTATTAGAATGTAAGCTCTCTGGGCAGGAATTTTTTCTTGTATTGTATTGTTTTTATAACAGTCTATTGTATGCTGGAAGAAAACCATTGTCTATGTATAATAAAATATATTTTCGAGTGTAGGATCTATGAGCACAGACCTCTCTTCTCTGCAACTCTTTATTAGAGTGTAAGCTTTGTGAGCAGAGAACAATACCTATACTATGTATGGTAAAACTAAAATAGAGTGTTAGTTCTGTCAGCATAGATCTTTCCACTATGCACCTATTTATTAGAATGTAAGCTCTCTGGGCAGGATTTTTTTCTTGTATTGTATTGTTTTTATAACAGTCTATTGTATGCTGGAAGAAAACCATTGTCTATGTATAGTAAAATATATTTTCGAGTGTAGGATCTATGAGCACACACCTCTCTTCTATGCAACTCATTATTAGAGTGTAAGCTTTGTGAACAGAGAACAATACCTATACTATGTATGGTAGAACTAAAATAGAGTTCTGTCAGCATAGATCTTTCCGCTCTACACCTATTTATTAGAATGTAAGCTCTCTGGGCAGGAATTTTTTTCTTGTATTGTATTCTTTGTATAACAGTCTATTGTATGCTGGAAGAAAACCATTGCCTATGTATAGTAAAATATATTTTCGAGTGTAGGATCTATGAGCACAGACCTCTCTTCTCTGCAACTCTTTATTAGAGTGTAAGCTTTGTGAGCAGAGAACAATACCTATACTATGTATGGTAAAACTAAAATACAGTGTAAGTTCTGTCAGCATAGATCTTTCCACTCTGCACCTATTTATTAGAATGTAAGCTCTCTGGGCAGGAATTTTTTTCTTGTATTGTATTCTTTGTATAACAGTCTATTGTATGCTGGAAGAAAACCATTGCCTATGTATAGTAAAATATATTTTCGAGTGTAGGATCTATGAGCACAGACTCTGCAACTCTTTATTAGAGTGTAAGCTTTGTGAGCAGAGAACAATACCTATACTATGTATGGTAAAACTACAATAGAGTGTAAGTTCTGTCAGCATAGATCTTTCCACTATGCACCTATTTATTAGAATGTAAGCTCTCTGGGCAGGATTTTTTTCTTGTATTGTATTGTTTTTATAACAGTCTATTGTATGCTGGAAGAAAACCATTGTCTATGTATAATAAAATATATTTTCGAGTGTAGGATCTATGTGCACAGACCTCTCTTCTCTGCAACACATTAGTAGAGTTTAAGCTTTGTGAGCAGAGAACAATACCTATGCTATGTATGGTAAAACTAAAATAGAGTGTAAGTTCTGTCAGCATAGATCGTTCCGCTCTACACCTATTTATTAGAATGTAAGCTCTCTGGGCAGGATTTTTTTTCTTGTATTGTATTCTTTGTATAACAGTCTATTGTATGCTGGAAGAAAACCATTGTCTATGTATAGTAAAATATATTTTCGAGTGTAGGATCTATGTGCACAGACCTCTCTTCTCTGCAACACATTAGTAGAGTTTAAGCTTTGTGAGCAGAGAACAATACCTATGCTATGTATGGTAAAACTAAAATAGAGTGTAAGTTCTGTCAGCATAGATCGTTCCGCTCTACACCTATTTATTAGAATGTAAGCTCTCTGGGCAGGATTTTTTTTCTTGTATTGTATTCTTTGTATAACAGTCTATTGTATGCTGGAAGAAAACCATTGTCTATGTATAGTAAAATATATTTTCGAGTGTAGGATCTATGAGCACAGACCTCTCTTCTCTGCAACACATTAGTAGAGTGTAAGCTTTGTGAGCAGAGAACAATACCTATACTATGTATGGTAAAACTAAAATAAAGTGTAAGTTCTGTCAGCATAGATCTTTCCACTATGCACCTATTTATTAGAATGTAAGCTCTCTGGGCAGGATTTTTTTTCTTGTATTGTATTCTTTGTATAACAGTCTATTGTATGCTGGAAGAAAACCATTGTCTATGTATAGTAAAATATATTTTCGAGTGTAGGATCTATGAGCACAGACCTCTCTTCTCTGCAACTCTTTATTAGAGTGTAAGCTTTGTGAGCAGAGAACAATACCTATACTATGTATGGTAAAACTAAAATAGAGTGTAAGTTCTGTCAGCATAGATCTTTCCGCTCTACACCTATTTATTAGAATGTAAGCTCTCTGGGCAGGAATTTTTTCTCTTGTATTGTATTCTTTGTATAACAGTATATTGTATGCTGGAAGAAAACCATTGTCTATGAATAGTTAAATATATTTTCAAGTGTAGGATCTATGTGCACAGACCTCTCTTCTCTGCAACACATTAGTAGAGTTTAAGCTTTGTGAGCAGAGAACAATACCTATACTATGTATGGTAAAACTAAAATAGAGTGTAAGTTCTGTCAGCATAGATCTTTCCACTATGCACCTATTTATTAGAATGTAAGCTCTCTGGGCAGGATTTTTTTCTTGTATTGTATTGTTTTTATAACAGTCTATTGTATGCTGGAAGAAAAACATTGTCTATGTATAATAAAATATATTTTCGAGTGTAGGATCTATGAGCACAGACATCTCTTCTCTGCAACTCTTTATTAGAGTGTAAGCTTTGTGAGCAGAGAACAATACCTATACTATGTATGGTAAAACTAAAATAGAGTGTAAGTTCTGTCAGCATAGATCTTTCCGCTCTACACCTATTTATTAGAATGTAAGCTCTCTGGGCAGGAATTTTTTCTCTTGTATTGTATTCTTTGTATAACAGTATATTGTATGCTGGAAGAAAACCATTGTCTATGAATAGTTAAATTTATTTTCAAGTGTAGGATCTATGTGCACAGACCTCTCTTCTCTGCAACACATTAGTAGAGTTTAAGCTTTGTGAGCAGAGAACAATACCTATACTATGTATGGTAAAACTAAAATAGAGTGTAAGTTCTGTCAGCATAGATCTTTCCACTATGCACCTATTTATTAGAATGTAAGCTCTCTGGGCAGGATTTTTTTTCTTGTATTGTATTCTTTGTATAACAGTCTATTGTATGCTGGAAGAAAACCATTGTCTATGTAAAGTAATATATATTTTCGAGTGTAGGATCTATGAGCACAGACCTCTCTTCTCTGCAACTCTTTATTAGAGTGTAAGCTTTGTGAGCAGAGAACAATACCTATACTATGTATGGTAAAACTAAAATAGAGTGTAAGTTCTGTCAGCATAGATCTTTCCACTATGCACCTATTTATTAGAATGTAAGCTCTCTGGGCAGGATTTTTTTCTTGTATTGTATTGTTTTTATAGCAGTCTATTGTATGCTGTAAGAAAACCATTGTCTATGTATAATAACATATATTTTCGAGTGTAGGATCTATGAGCACAGACCTCTCTTCTCTGCAACTCTTTATTAGAGTGTAAGCTTTGTGAGCAGAGAACAATACCTATACTATGTATGGTAAAACTAAAATAGAGTGTAAGTTCTGTCAGCATAGATCTTTCCGCTCTACACCTATTTATTAGAATGTAAGCTCTCTGGGCAGGATTTTTTTTCTTGTATTGTATTCTTTGTATAACAGTCTATTGTATGCTGTAAGAAAACCATTGCCTATGTATAGTAAAATATATTTTCGAGTGTAGGATCTATGAGCACAGACCTCTCTACTATGCAACTCATTATTAGAGTGTAAGCTTTGTGAACAGAGAACAATACCTATACTATGTATGGTAGAACTAAAATAGAGGTCTGTCAGCATAGATCTTTCCGCTCTACACCTATTTATTAGAATGTAAGCTCTCTGGGCAGGAATTTTTTTCTTGTATTGTATTCTTTGTATAACAGTCTATTGTATGCTGGAAGAGAACCATTGTCTATGTGTAGTAAAATATATTTTCGAGTGTAGGATCTATGAGCACAGACCTCTCTTCTCTGCAACTCTTTATTAGAGTGTAAGCTTTGTGAGCAGAGAACAATACATATACTATGTATCTTAAAACTAAAATAGAGTGTAAGTTCTGTCAACATAGATCTTTCCACTATGCACCTATTTATTAGAATGTAAGCTCTCTGGGCAGGATTTTTTTCTTGTATTGTATTGTTTTATAACAGTCTATTGTAAGCTGTAAGAAAAACATTGTCTATGTATAATAAAATATATTTTCGAGTGTAGGATCTATGAGCACAGACCTCTCTTCTATGCAACTCATTATTAGAGTGTAAGCTTTGTGAACAGAGAATAATACCTATACTATGTATGGTAAAACTAAAATAGAGTGTAAGTTCTGTCAGCATAGATCTTTCCACTATGCACCTATTTATTAGAATGTTAGCTCTCTGGGCAGGATTTTTTTCTTGTATTGTATTGTTTTTATAACAGTCTATTGTATGCTGTAAGAAAACCATTGTCTATGTATAATAAAATATATTTTCAAGTGTAGGATCTATGAGCACAGACCTCTCTTCTATGCAACTCATTATTAGAGTGTAAGCTTTGTGAACAGAGAACAATAACTATACTATGTATGGTAGAACTAGAATAGAGGTCTGTCACATTGATCTTTCCGCTCTACACCTATTTATTAGAATGTAAGCTCTCTGGGCAGGAATCTTTTTCTTGTATTGAATTCTTTGTATTACAGTCTATTGTATGCTGTAAGAAAACCATTGTCTATGTATAATAACATATATTTTCGAGTGTAGGATCTATGAGCACAGACCTCTCTTCTCTGCAACTCTTTATTAGAGTGTAAGCTTTGTGAGCAGAGAACAATACCTATACTATGTATGGTAAAACTAAAATAGAGTGTAAGTTCTGTCAGCATAGATCTTTCCGCTCTACACCTATTTATTAGAATGTAAGCTCTCTGGGCAGGATTTTTTTTCTTGTATTGTATTCTTTGTATAACAGTCTATTGTATGCTGTAAGAAAACCATTGCCTATGTATAGTAAAATATATTTTCGAGTGTCGGATCTATGAGCACAGACCTCTCTTCTATGCAACTCATTATTAGAGTGTAAGCTTTGTGAACAGAGAACAATACCTATACTATGTATGGTAGAACTAAAATAGAGGTCTGTCAGCATTGATCTTTCCGCTCTACACCTATTTATTAGAATGTAAGCTCTCTGGGCAGGAATCTTTTTCTTGTATTGAATTCTTTGTATTACAGTCTATTGTATGCTGGAAGAAAACCATTGTCTATGTATAATAAAATATATTTTCGAGTGTAGGATCTATGAGCACAGACATCTCTTCTCTGCAACTCTTTATTAGAGTGTAAGCTTTGTGAGCAGAGAACAATACCTATACTATGTATGGTAAAACTAAAATAGAGTGTAAGTTCTGTCAGCATAGATCTTTCCGCTCTACACCTATTTATTAGAATGTAAGCTCTCTGGGCAGGAATTTTTTCTCTTGTATTGTATTCTTTGTATAACAGTATATTGTATGCTGGAAGAAAACCATTGTCTATGTATAGTAAAATATATTTTCAAGTGTAGGATCTATGTGCACAGACCTCTCTTCTCTGCAACACATTAGTAGAGTTTAAGCTTTGTGAGCAGAGAACAATACCTATACTATGTATGGTAAAACTAAAATAGAGTGTAAGTTCTGTCAGCATAGATCTTTCCACTATGCACCTATTTATTAGAATGTAAGCTCTCTGGGCAGGATTTTTTTTCTTGTATTATATTCTTTGTATAACAGTATATTGTATGCTGGAAGAAAACCATTGCCTATGTATAGTAAAATATATTTTCGAGTGTAGGATCTATGAGCACAGACCTCTCTTCTCTGCAACTCTTTATTAGAGTGTAAGCTTTGTGAACAGAGAACAATACCTATACTATGTATGGTAGAACTAAAATAGAGTTCTGTCAGCATACATCTTTCCACTATGCACCTATTTGTTAGAATGTAAGCTCTCTGGGCAGGAATTTTTTTCTTGTATTGTATTCTTTGTATATAAGTCTATTGTATGCTCGAAGAAAACCATTGTCTATGTATAGTAAAATATATTTTCGAGTGTAGGATCTATGAGCACAGACCTCTCTTCTCTGCAACTCTTTATTAGAGTGTAAGCTTTGTGAGCAGAGAACAATACCTATACTATGTATGGTAAAACTAAAATACAGTGTAAGTTCTGTCAGCATAGATCTTTCCACTATGCACCTATTTATTAGAATGTAAGCTCTCTGGGCAGGATTTTTTTCTTGTATTGTATTGTTTTTATAACAGTCTATTGTATGCTGTAAGAAAACCATTGTCTATGTATAATAACATATATTTTCGAGTGTAGGATCTATGAGCACAGACCTCTCTTCTCTGCAACTCTTTATTAGAGTGTAAGCTTTGTGAGCAGAGAACAATACCTATACTATGTATGGTAAAACTAAAATAGAGTGTAAGTTCTGTCAGCATAGATCTTTCCGCTCTACACCTATTTATTAGAATGTAAGCTCTCTGGGCAGGATTTTTTTTCTTGTATTGTATTCTTTGTATAACAGTCTATTGTATGCTGTAAGAAAACCATTGCCTATGTATAGTAAAATATATTTTCGAGTGTAGGATCTATGAGCACAGACCTCTCTTCTATGCAACTCATTATTAGAGTGTAAGCTTTGTGAACAGAGAACAATACCTATACTATGTATGGTAGAACTAAAATAGAGGTCTGTCAGCATAGATCTTTCCGCTCTACACCTATTTATTAGAATGTAAGCTCTCTGGGCAGGAATTTTTTTCTTGTATTGTATTCTTTGTATAACAGTCTATTGTATGCTGGAAGAGAACCATTGTCTATGTATAGTAAAATATATTTTCGAGTGTAGGATCTATGTGCACAGACCTCTCTTCTCTGCAACTCTTTATTAGAGTGTAAGCTTTGTGAGCAGAGAACAATACATATACTATGTATCTTAAAACTAAAATAGAGTGTAAGTTCTGTCAACATAGATCTTTCCACTATGCACCTATTTATTAGAATGTAAGCTCTCTGGGCAGGATTTTTTTCTTGTATTGTATTGTTTTTATAACAGTCTATTGTATGCTGTAAGAAAAACATTGTCTATGTATAATAAAATATATTTTCGAGTGTAGGATCTATGAGCACAGACCTCTCTTCTATGCAACTCATTATTAGAGTGTAAGCTTTGTGAACAGAGAACAATACCTATACTATGTATGGTAGAACTAAAATAGAGGTCTGTCAGCATAGATCTTTCCACTCTACACCTATTTATTAGAATGTAAGCTCTCTGGGCAGGATTTTTTTTCTTGTATTGTATTCTTTGTATAACAGTCTATTGTATGATTAAAGAAAACCATTGTTTATGTATAGTAAAATATATTTTCGAGTGTAGGATCTATGAGCACAGACCTCTCTTCTCTGCAACTCTTTATTAGAGTGTAAGCTTTGTGAGCAGAGAACAATACCTATACTATGTATGGTAAAACTAAAATAGAGTGTAAGTTCTGTCAGCATAGATCTTTCCGCTCTACACCTATTTATTAGAATGTAAGCTCTCTGGGCAGGAATTTTTTCTCTTGTATTGTATTCTTTGTATAACAGTATATTGTATGCTGGAAGAAAACCATTGCCTATGTATAGTAAAATATATTTTCGAGTGTAGGATCTATGAGCACAGACCTCTCTTCTCTGCAACTCTTTATTAGAGTGTAAGCTTTGTGAACAGAGAACAATACCTATACTATGTATGGTAGAACTAAAATAGAGTTCTGTCAGCATACATCTTTCCACTATGCACCTATTTGTTAGAATGTAAGCTCTCTGGGCAGGAATTTTTTTCTTGTATTGTATTCTTTGTATAAAAGTCTATTGTATGCTCGAAGAAAACCATTGTCTATGTATAGTAAAATATATTTTCGAGTGTAGGATCTATGAGCACAGACCTCTCTTCTCTGCAACTCTTTATTAGAGTGTAAGCTTTGTGAGCAGAGAACAATACCTATACTATGTATGGTAAAACTAAAATAGAGTGTAAGTTCTGTCAGCATAGATCTTTCCACTATGCACCTATTTATTAGAATGTAAGCTCTCTGGGCAGGATTTTTTTCTTGTATTGTATTGTTTTTATAACAGTCTATTGTATGCTGTAAGAAAACCATTGTCTATGTATAATAACATATATTTTCGAGTGTAGGATCTATGAGCACAGACCTCTCTTCTCTGCAACTCTTTATTAGAGTGTAAGCTTTGTGAGCAGAGAACAATACCTATACTATGTATGGTAAAACTAAAATAGAGTGTAAGTTCTGTCAGCATAGATCTTTCCGCTCTACACCTATTTATTAGAATGTAAGCTCTCTGGGCAGGATTTTTTTTTCTTGTATTGTATTCTTTGTATAACAGTCTATTGTATGCTGTAAGAAAACCATTGCCTATGCATAGTAAAATATATTTTCGAGTGTAGGATCTATGAGCACAGACCTCTCTTCTATGCAACTCATTATTAGAGTGTAAGCTTTGTGAACAGAGAACAATACCTATACTATGTATGGTAGAACTAAAATAGAGGTCTGTCAGCATAGATCTTTCCGCTCTACACCTATTTATTAGAATGTAAGCTCTCTGGGCAGGAATTTTTTTCTTGTATTGTATTCTTTGTATAACAGTCTATTGTATGCTGGAAGAGAACCATTGTCTATGTATAGTAAAATATATTTTCGAGTGTAGGATCTATGTGCACAGACCTCTCTTCTCTGCAACTCTTTATTAGAGTGTAAGCTTTGTGAGCAGAGAACAATACATATACTATGTATCTTAAAACTAAAATAGAGTGTAAGTTCTGTCAACATAGATCTTTCCACTATGCACCTATTTATTAGAATGTAAGCTCTCTGGGCAGGATTTTTTTCTTGTATTGTATTGTTTTTATAACAGTCTATTGTATGCTGTAAGAAAAACATTGTCTATGTATAATAAAATATATTTTCGAGTGTAGGATCTATGAGCACAGACCTCTCTTCTATGCAACTCATTATTAGAGTGTAAGCTTTGTGAACAGAGAACAATACCTATACTATGTATGGTAGAACTAAAATAGAGGTCTGTCAGCATAGATCTTTCCACTCTACACCTATTTATTAGAATGTAAGCTCTCTGGGCAGGATTTTTTTTCTTGTATTGTATTCTTTGTATAACAGTCTATTGTATGATTAAAGAAAACCATTGTTTATGTATAGTAAAATATATTTTCGAGTGTAGGATCTATGTGCACAGACCTCTCTTCTCTGCAACTCTTTATTAGAGTGTAAGCTTTGTGAGCAGAGAACAATACCTATATTATGTATGGTAAAACTAAAATAGAGTTCAGTCAGCATAGATCTTTCCGCTCTACACCTATTTATTAGAATGTAAGCTCTCTGGGCAGGAATTTTTTTCTTGTATTGTATTCTTTGTATAACAGTCTATTGTATGCTGTAAGAAAACCATTGCCTATGTATAGTAAAATATATTTGCGAGTGTACGATCTATGAGCAAAGACCTCTCTTCTATGCAACTCATTATTAGAGTGTAAGCTTTGTGAACAGAGAACAATACCTATACTATGTATGGTAGAACTAAAATAGAGTTCTGTCAGCATAGATCTTTCCCCTCTACACCTATTTATTAGAATGTAAGCTCTCTGGGCAGGAATTCTTTTCTTGTATTGTATTCTTTGTATAACAGTCTATTGTGTGCTGTAAGAAAACCATTGTCGATGTATAGTAAAATATATTTTCGAGTGTAGGATCTATGTGCACAGACCTCTCTTCTCTGCAACACATTAGTAGAGTTTAAGCTTTGTGAGCAAAGAACAATACCTATACTATGTATGGTAAAACTAAAATAGAGTGTAAGTTCTGTCAGCATAGATCTTTCCACTATGCACCTATTTATTAGAATGTAAGCTCTCTGGGCAGGATTTTTTTCTTGTATTGTATTGTTTTTATAACAGTCTATTGTATGCTGTAAGAAAACCATTGTCTATGTATAATAAAATATATTTTCGAGTGTAGGATCTATGAGCACAGACCTCTCTTCTCTGCGACTCTTTATTAGAGTGTAAGCTTTGTGAGCAGAGAACAATACCTATACTATGTATGGTAAAACTAAAATAGAGTGTAAGTTCTGTCAGCATAGATCTTTCCACTATGCACCTATTTATTAGAATGTTAGCTCTCTGGGCAGGATTTTTTTCTTGTATTGTATTGTTTTTATAACAGTCTATTGTATGCTGTAAGAAAACCATTGTCTATGTATAATAAAATATATTTTCAAGTGTAGGATCTATGAGCACAGACCTCTCTTCTATGCAACTCATTATTAGAGTGTAAGCTTTGTGAACAGAGAACAATAACTATACTATGTATGGTAGAACTAGAATAGAGGTCTGTCACATTGATCTTTCCGCTCTACACCTATTTATTAGAATGTAAGCTCTCTGGGCAGGAATCTTTTTCTTGTATTGAATTCTTTGTATTACAGTCTATTGTATGCTGTAAGAAAACCATTGTCTATGTATAATAACATATATTTTCGAGTGTAGGATCTATGAGCACAGACCTCTCTTCTCTGCAACTCTTTATTAGAGTGTAAGCTTTGTGAGCAGAGAACAATACCTATACTATGTATGGTAAAACTAAAATAGAGTGTAAGTTCTGTCAGCATAGATCTTTCCGCTCTACACCTATTTATTAGAATGTAAGCTCTCTGGGCAGGATTTTTTTTCTTGTATTGTATTCTTTGTATAACAGTCTATTGTATGCTGTAAGAAAACCATTGCCTATGTATAGTAAAATATATTTTCGAGTGTCGGATCTATGAGCACAGACCTCTCTTCTATGCAACTCATTATTAGAGTGTAAGCTTTGTGAACAGAGAACAATACCTATACTATGTATGGTAGAACTAAAATAGAGGTCTGTCAGCATTGATCTTTCCGCTCTACACCTATTTATTAGAATGTAAGCTCTCTGGGCAGGAATCTTTTTCTTGTATTGAATTCTTTGTATTACAGTCTATTGTATGCTGGAAGAAAACCATTGTCTATGTATAATAAAATATATTTTCGAGTGTAGGATCTATGAGCACAGACATCTCTTCTCTGCAACTCTTTATTAGAGTGTAAGCTTTGTGAGCAGAGAACAATACCTATACTATGTATGGTAAAACTAAAATAGAGTGTAAGTTCTGTCAGCATAGATCTTTCCGCTCTACACCTATTTATTAGAATGTAAGCTCTCTGGGCAGGAATTTTTTCTCTTGTATTGTATTCTTTGTATAACAGTATATTGTATGCTGGAAGAAAACCATTGTCTATGTATAGTAAAATATATTTTCAAGTGTAGGATCTATGTGCACAGACCTCTCTTCTCTGCAACACATTAGTAGAGTTTAAGCTTTGTGAGCAGAGAACAATACCTATACTATGTATGGTAAAACTAAAATAGAGTGTAAGTTCTGTCAGCATAGATCTTTCCACTATGCACCTATTTATTAGAATGTAAGCTCTCTGGGCAGGATTTTTTTTCTTGTATTATATTCTTTGTATAACAGTATATTGTATGCTGGAAGAAAACCATTGCCTATGTATAGTAAAATATATTTTCGAGTGTAGGATCTATGAGCACAGACCTCTCTTCTCTGCAACTCTTTATTAGAGTGTAAGCTTTGTGAACAGAGAACAATACCTATACTATGTATGGTAGAACTAAAATAGAGTTCTGTCAGCATACATCTTTCCACTATGCACCTATTTGTTAGAATGTAAGCTCTCTGGGCAGGAATTTTTTTCTTGTATTGTATTCTTTGTATATAAGTCTATTGTATGCTCGAAGAAAACCATTGTCTATGTATAGTAAAATATATTTTCGAGTGTAGGATCTATGAGCACAGACCTCTCTTCTCTGCAACTCTTTATTAGAGTGTAAGCTTTGTGAGCAGAGAACAATACCTATACTATGTATGGTAAAACTAAAATACAGTGTAAGTTCTGTCAGCATAGATCTTTCCACTATGCACCTATTTATTAGAATGTAAGCTCTCTGGGCAGGATTTTTTTCTTGTATTGTATTGTTTTTATAACAGTCTATTGTATGCTGTAAGAAAACCATTGTCTATGTATAATAACATATATTTTCGAGTGTAGGATCTATGAGCACAGACCTCTCTTCTCTGCAACTCTTTATTAGAGTGTAAGCTTTGTGAGCAGAGAACAATACCTATACTATGTATGGTAAAACTAAAATAGAGTGTAAGTTCTGTCAGCATAGATCTTTCCGCTCTACACCTATTTATTAGAATGTAAGCTCTCTGGGCAGGATTTTTTTTCTTGTATTGTATTCTTTGTATAACAGTCTATTGTATGCTGTAAGAAAACCATTGCCTATGTATAGTAAAATATATTTTCGAGTGTAGGATCTATGAGCACAGACCTCTCTTCTATGCAACTCATTATTAGAGTGTAAGCTTTGTGAACAGAGAACAATACCTATACTATGTATGGTAGAACTAAAATAGAGGTCTGTCAGCATAGATCTTTCCGCTCTACACCTATTTATTAGAATGTAAGCTCTCTGGGCAGGAATTTTTTTCTTGTATTGTATTCTTTGTATAACAGTCTATTGTATGCTGTAAGAAAACCATTGTCTATGTATAGTAAAATATATTTTCGAGTGTAGGATCTATGTGCACAGACCTCTCTTCTCTGCAACTCTTTATTAGAGTGTAAGCTTTGTGAGCAGAGAACAATACATATACTATGTATCTTAAAACTAAAATAGAGTGTAAGTTCTGTCAACATAGATCTTTCCACTATGCACCTATTTATTAGAATGTAAGCTCTCTGGGCAGGATTTTTTTCTTGTATTGTATTGTTTTTATAACAGTCTATTGTATGCTGTAAGAAAAACATTGTCTATGTATAATAAAATATATTTTCGAGTGTAGGATCTATGAGCACAGACCTCTCTTCTATGCAACTCATTATTAGAGTGTAAGCTTTGTGAACAGAGAACAATACCTATACTATGTATGGTAGAACTAAAATAGAGGTCTGTCAGCATAGATCTTTCCACTCTACACCTATTTATTAGAATGTAAGCTCTCTGGGCAGGATTTTTTTTCTTGTATTGTATTCTTTGTATAACAGTCTATTGTATGATTAAAGAAAACCATTGTTTATGTATAGTAAAATATATTTTCGAGTGTAGGATCTATGAGCACAGACCTCTCTTCTCTGCAACTCTTTATTAGAGTGTAAGCTTTGTGAGCAGAGAACAATACCTATACTATGTATGGTAAAACTAAAATAGAGTGTAAGTTCTGTCAGCATAGATCTTTCCGCTCTACACCTATTTATTAGAATGTAAGCTCTCTGGGCAGGAATTTTTTCTCTTGTATTGTATTCTTTGTATAACAGTATATTGTATGCTGGAAGAAAACCATTGCCTATGTATAGTAAAATATATTTTCGAGTGTAGGATCTATGAGCACAGACCTCTCTTCTCTGCAACTCTTTATTAGAGTGTAAGCTTTGTGAACAGAGAACAATACCTATACTATGTATGGTAGAACTAAAATAGAGTTCTGTCAGCATACATCTTTCCACTATGCACCTATTTGTTAGAATGTAAGCTCTCTGGGCAGGAATTTTTTTCTTGTATTGTATTCTTTGTATAAAAGTCTATTGTATGCTCGAAGAAAACCATTGTCTATGTATAGTAAAATATATTTTCGAGTGTAGGATCTATGAGCACAGACCTCTCTTCTCTGCAACTCTTTATTAGAGTGTAAGCTTTGTGAGCAGAGAACAATACCTATACTATGTATGGTAAAACTAAAATAGAGTGTAAGTTCTGTCAGCATAGATCTTTCCATTATGCACCTATTTATTAGAATGTAAGCTCTCTGGGCAGGATTTTTTTCTTGTATTGTATTGTTTTTATAACAGTCTATTGTATGCTGTAAGAAAACCATTGCCTATGCATAGTAAAATATATTTTCGAGTGTAGGATCTATGAGCACAGACCTCTCTTCTATGCAACTCATTATTAGAGTGTAAGCTTTGTGAACAGAGAACAATACCTATACTATGTATGGTAGAACTAAAATAGAGGTCTGTCAGCATAGATCTTTCCGCTCTACACCTATTTATTAGAATGTAAGCTCTCTGGGCAGGAATTTTTTTCTTGTATTGTATTCTTTGTATAACAGTCTATTGTATGCTGGAAGAGAACCATTGTCTATGTATAGTAAAATATATTTTCGAGTGTAGGATCTATGTGCACAGACCTCTCTTCTCTGCAACTCTTTATTAGAGTGTAAGCTTTGTGAGCAGAGAACAATACATATACTATGTATCTTAAAACTAAAATAGAGTGTAAGTTCTGTCAACATAGATCTTTCCACTATGCACCTATTTATTAGAATGTAAGCTCTCTGGGCAGGATTTTTTTCTTGTATTGTATTGTTTTTATAACAGTCTATTGTATGCTGTAAGAAAAACATTGTCTATGTATAATAAAATATATTTTCGAGTGTAGGATCTATGAGCACAGACCTCTCTTCTATGCAACTCATTATTAGAGTGTAAGCTTTGTGAACAGAGAACAATACCTATACTATGTATGGTAGAACTAAAATAGAGGTCTGTCAGCATAGATCTTTCCACTCTACACCTATTTATTAGAATGTAAGCTCTCTGGGCAGGATTTTTTTTCTTGTATTGTATTCTTTGTATAACAGTCTATTGTATGATTAAAGAAAACCATTGTTTATGTATAGTAAAATATATTTTCGAGTGTAGGATCTATGTGCACAGACCTCTCTTCTCTGCAACTCTTTATTAGAGTGTAAGCTTTGTGAGCAGAGAACAATACCTATATTATGTATGGTAAAACTAAAATAGAGTTCAGTCAGCATAGATCTTTCCGCTCTACACCTATTTATTAGAATGTAAGCTCTCTGGGCAGGGATTTTTTTCTTGTATTGTATTCTTTGTATAACAGTCTATTGTATGCTGTAAGAAAACCATTGCCTATGTATAGTAAAATATATTTGCGAGTGTACGATCTATGAGCAAAGACCTCTCTTCTATGCAACTCATTATTAGAGTGTAAGCTTTGTGAACAGAGAACAATACCTATACTATGTATGGTAGAACTAAAATAGAGTTCTGTCAGCATAGATCTTTCCCCTCTACACCTATTTATTAGAATGTAAGCTCTCTGGGCAGGAATTCTTTTCTTGTATTGTATTCTTTGTATAACAGTCTATTGTATGCTGTAAGAAAACCATTGTCGATGTATAGTAAAATATATTTTCGAGTGTAGGATCTATGTGCACAGACCTCTCTTCTCTGCAACACATTAGTAGAGTTTAAGCTTTGTGAGCAGAGAACAATACCTATACTATGTATGGTAAAACTAAAATAGAGTGTAAGTTCTGTCAGCATAGATCTTTCCACTATGCACCTATTTATTAGAATGTAAGCTCTCTGGGCAGGATTTTTTTCTTGTATTGTATTGTTTTTATAACAGTCTATTGTATGCTGTAAGAAAACCATTGTCTATGTATAATAAAATATATTTTCGAGTGTAGGATCTATGAGCACAGACCTCTCTTCTCTGCGACTCTTTATTAGAGTGTAAGCTTTGTGAGCAGAGAACAATACCTATACTATGTATGGTAAAACTAAAATAGAGTGTAAGTTCTGTCAGCATAGATCTTTCCACTATGCACCTATTTATTAGAATGTTAGCTCTCTGGGCAGGATTTTTTTCTTGTATTGTATTGTTTTTATAACAGTCTATTGTATGCTGTAAGAAAACCATTGTCTATGTATAATAAAATATATTTTCAAGTGTAGGATCTATGAGCACAGACCTCTCTTCTATGCAACTCATTATTAGAGTGTAAGCTTTGTGAACAGAGAACAATAACTATACTATTTATGGTAGAACTAAAATAGAGGTCTGTCACATTGATCTTTCCGCTCTACACCTATTTATTAGAATGTAAGCTCTCTGGGCAGGAATCTTTTTCTTGTATTGAATTCTTTGTATTACAGTCTATTGTATGCTGGAAGAAAACCATTGTCTATGTATAGTAAAATATATTTTCGAGTGTAGGATCTATGAGCACAGACCTCTCTTCTCTGCAACACATTACTAGAGTGTAAGCTTTGTGAGCAGAGAACAATACCTATACTATGTATGGTAAAACTAAAATAGAGTGTAAGTTCTGTCAGCATAGATCTTTCCACTATGCACCTATTTATTAGAATGTAAGCTCTCTGGGCAGGATTTTTTTTCTTGTATTATATTCTTTGTATAACAGTATATTGTATGCTGGAAGAAAACCATTGCCTATGTATAGTAAAATATATTTTCGAGTGTAGGATCTATGAGCACAGACCTCTCTTCTCTGCAACTCTTTATTAGAGTGTAAGCTTTGTGAACAGAGAACAATACCTATACTATGTATGGTAAAACTAAAATAGAGTGTAAGTTCTGTCAGTATAGATCTTTCCGCTCTACACCTATTTATTAGAATGTAAGCTCTCTGGGCAGGAATTTTTTCTCTTGTATTGTATTCTTTGTATAACAGTCTATTGTATGCTGGAAGAAAACCATTGTCTATGTGTAGTAAAATATATTTTCGAGTGTAGGATCTATGTGCACAGACCTCTCTTCTCTGCAACACATTAGTAGAGTTTAAGCTTTGTGAGCAGAGAACAATACCTATACTATGTATGGTAAAACTAAAATACAGTGTAAGTTCTGTCAGCATAGATCTTTCCACTATGCACCTATTTATTAGAATGTAAGCTCTCTGGGCAGGATTTTTTTTCTTGTATTATATTCTTTGTATAACAGTATATTGTATGCTGGAAGAAAACCATTGCCTATGTATAGTAAAATATATTTTCGAGTGTAGGATCTATGAGCACAGACCTCTCTTCTCTGCAACTCTTTATTAGAGTGTAAGCTTTGTGAACAGAGAACAATACCTATACTATGTATGGTAGAACTAAAATAGAGTTCTGTCAGCATACATCTTTCCACTATGCACCTATTTGTTAGAATGTAAGCTCTCTGGGCAGGAATTTTTTTCTTGTATTGTATTCTTTGTATAAAAGTCTATTGTATGCTCGAAGAAAACCATTGTCTATGTATAGTAAAATATATTTTCGAGTGTAGGATCTATGTGCACAGACCTCTCTTCTCTGCAACACATTAGTAGAGTTTAAGCTTTGTGAGCAGAGAACAATACCTATACTATGTATGGTAAAACTAAAATAGAGTGTAAGTTCTGTCAGCATAGATCTTTCCACTATGCACCTATTTATTAGAATGTAAGCTCTCTGGGCAGGATTTTTTTCTTGTATTGTATTGTTTTTATAACAGTCTATTGTATGATGTAAGAAAACCATTGTCTATGTATAATAAAATATATTTTCGAGTGTAGGATCTATGAGCACAGACCTCTCTTCTCTGCGACTCTTTATTAGAGTGTAAGCTTTGTGAGCAGAGAACAATACCTATACTATGTATGGTAAAACTAAAATAGAGTGTAAGTTCTGTCAGCATAGATCTTTCCACTATGCACCTATTTATTAGAATGTTAGCTCTCTGGGCAGGATTTTTTTCTTGTATTGTATTGTTTTTATAACAGTCTATTGTATGCTGTAAGAAAACCATTGTCTATGTATAATAAAATATATTTTCAAGTGTAGGATCTATGAGCACAGACCTCTCTTCTATGCAACTCATTATTAGAGTGTAAGCTTTGTGAACAGAGAACAATAACTATACTATTTATGGTAGAACTAAAATAGAGGTCTGTCACATTGATCTTTCCGCTCTACACCTATTTATTAGAATGTAAGCTCTCTGGGCAGGAATCTTTTTCTTGTATTGAATTCTTTGTATTACAGTCTATTGTATGCTGGAAGAAAACCATTGTCTATGTATAGTAAAATATATTTTCGAGTGTAGGATCTATGAGCACAGACCTCTCTTCTCTGCAACACATTAGTAGAGTGTAAGCTTTGTGAGCAGAGAACAATACCTATACTATGTATGGTAAAACTAAAATAGAGTGTAAGTTCTGTCAGCATAGATGTTTCCACTATGCACCTATTTATTAGAATGTTAGCTCTCTGGGCAGGATATTTTTTCTTGTATTGTATTCTTTGTATAACAGTCTATTGTATGCTGGAAGAAAACCATTGTCTATGTATAGTAATATATATTTTCGAGTGTAGGATCTATGAGCACAGACCTCTCTTCTCTGCAACTCTTTATTAGAGTGTAAGCTTTGTGAGCAGAGAACAATACCTATACTATGTATGGTAAAACTAAAATAGAGTGTAAGTTCTGTCAGCATAGATCTTTCCGCTCTACACCTATTTATTAGAATGTAAGCTCTCTGGGCAGGATTTTTTTTCTTGTATTGTATTCTTTGTATAACAGTCTATTGTATGCTGTAAGAAAACCATTGCCTATGTATAGTAAAATATATTTTCGAGTGTAGGATCTATGAGCACAGACCTCTCTTCTATGCAACTCATTATTAGAGTGTAAGCTTTGTGAACAGAGAACAATACCTATACTATGTATGGTAGAACTAAAATAGAGGTCTGTCAGCATAGATCTTTCCGCTCTACACCTATTTATTAGAATGTAAGCTCTCTGGGCAGGAATTTTTTTCTTGTATTGTATTCTTTGTATAACAGTCTATTGTATGCTGGAAGAGAACCATTGTCTATGTATAGTAAAATATATTTTCGAGTGTAGGATCTATGTGCACAGACCTCTCTTCTCTGCAACTCTTTATTAGAGTGTAAGCTTTGTGAGCAGAGAACAATACATATACTATGTATCTTAAAACTAAAATAGAGTGTAAGTTCTGTCAACATAGATCTTTCCACTATGCACCTATTTATTAGAATGTAAGCTCTCTGGGCAGGATTTTTTTCTTGTATTGTATTGTTTTTATAACAGTCTATTGTATGCTGTAAGAAAAACATTGTCTATGTATAATAAAATATATTTTCGAGTGTAGGATCTATGAGCACAGACCTCTCTTCTATGCAACTCATTATTAGAGTGTAAGCTTTGTGAACAGAGAACAATACCTATACTATGTATGGTAGAACTAAAATAGAGGTCTGTCAGCATAGATCTTTCCACTCTACACCTATTTATTAGAATGTAAGCTCTCTGGGCAGGATTTTTTTTCTTGTATTGTATTCTTTGTATAACAGTCTATTGTATGCTTAAAGAAAACCATTGTTTATGTATAGTAAAATATATTTTCGAGTGTACGATCTATGTGCACAGACCTCTCTTCTCTGCAACTCTTTATTAGAGTGTAAGCTTTGTGAGCAGAGAACAATACCTATATTATGTATGGTAAAACTAAAATAGAGTTCAGTCAGCATAGATCTTTCCGCTCTACACCTATTTATTAGAATGTAAGCTCTCTGGGCAGGAATTTTTTTCTTGTATTGTATTCTTTGTATAACAGTCTATTGTATGCTGTAAGAAAACCATTGCCTATGTATAGTAAAATATATTTGCGAGTGTACGATCTATGAGCAAAGACCTCTCTTCTATGCAACTCATTATTAGAGTGTAAGCTTTGTGAACAGAGAACAATACCTATACTATGTATGGTAGAACTAAAATAGAGTTCTGTCAGCATAGATCTTTCCCCTCTACACCTATTTATTAGAATGTAAGCTCTCTGGGCAGGAATTCTTTTCTTGTATTGTATTCTTTGTATAACAGTCTATTGTATGCTGTAAGAAAAACATTGTCGATGTATAGTAAAATATATTTTCGAGTGTAGGATCTATGTGCACAGACCTCTCTTCTCTGCAACACATTAGTAGAGTTTAAGCTTTGTGAGCAGAGAACAATACCTATACTATGTATGGTAAAACTAAAATAGAGTGTAAGTTCTGTCAGCATAGATCTTTCCACTATGCACCTATTTATTAGAATGTAAGCTCTATGGGCAGGATTTTTTTCTTGTATTGTATTGTTTTTATAACAGTCTATTGTATGCTGTAAGAAAACCATTGTCTATGTATAATAAAATATATTTTTGAGTGTAGGATCTATGAGCACAGACCTCTCTTCTCTGCGACTCTTTATTAGAGTGTAAGCTTTGTGAGCAGAGAACAATACCTATACTATGTATGGTAAAACTAAAATAGAGTGTAAGTTCTGTCAGCATAGATCTTTCCACTATGCACCTATTTATTAGAATGTAAGCTCTCTGGGCAGGATTTTTTTTCTTGTATTGTATTCTTTGTATAACAGTCTATTGTATGCTGTAAGAAAACCATTGTCTATGTATAGTAAAATATATTTGCGAGTGTACGATCTATGAGCAAAGACCTCTCTTCTATGCAACTCATTATTAGAGTGTAAGCTTTGTGAACAGAGAACAATACCTATACTATGTATGGTAGAACTAAAATAGAGGTCTGTCAGCATAGATCTTTCCGCTCTACACCTATTTATTAGAATGTAAGCTCTCTGGGCAGGATTTTTTTTCTTGTATTGTATTCTTTGTATAACAGTCTATTGTATGCTGGAAGAAAACCATTGTCTATGTATGGTAAAATA
The DNA here is from genome assembly GCF_036172605.1 of Pelobates fuscus. Classification (NCBI taxonomy): domain Eukaryota; kingdom Metazoa; phylum Chordata; class Amphibia; order Anura; family Pelobatidae; genus Pelobates; species Pelobates fuscus. The sequence goes on along the minus strand of NC_086327.1, from coordinate 80,967,077 downwards.
TATTTTCGAGTGTAGGATCTATGAGCACAGACCTCTCTTCTCTGCAACTCTTTATTAGAGTGTAAGCTTTGTGAGCAGAGAACAATACCTATACTATGTATGGTAAAACTAAAATAGAGTGTAAGTTCTGTCAGCATAGATCTTTCCACTATGCACCTATTTATTAGAATGTAAGCTCTCTGGGCAGGATTTTTTTCTTGTGTTGTATTGTTTTTATAACAGTCTATTGTATGCTGTAAGAAAACCATTGTCTATGTATAATAAAATATATTTTCGAGTGTAGGATCTATGAGCACAGACCTCTCTTCTCTGCGACTCTTTATTAGAGTGTAAGCTTTGTGAGCAGAGAACAATACCTATACTATGTATGGTAAAACTAAAATAGAGTGTAAGTTCTGTCAGCATAGATCTTTCCACTATGCACCTATTTATTAGAATGTTAGCTCTCTGGGCAGGATTTTTTTTCTTGTATTGTATTCTTTGTATAACAGTCTATTGTATGCTGTAAGAAAACCATTGTCTATGTATAATAAAATATATTTTTGAGTGTAGGATCTATGAGCACAGACCTCTCTTCTCTGCGACTCTTTATTAGAGTGTAAGCTTTGTGAGCAGAGAACAATACCTATACTATGTATGGTAAAACTAAAATAGAGTGTAAGTTCTGTCAGCATAGATCTTTCCACTATGCACCTATTTATTAGAATGTAAGCTCTCTGGGCAGGATTTTTTTTCTTGTATTGTATTCTTTGTATAACAGTCTATTGTATGCTGTAAGAAAACCATTGTCTATGTATAGTAAAATATATTTGCGAGTGTACGATCTATGAGCAAAGACCTCTCTTCTATGCAACTCATTATTAGAGTGTAAGCTTTGTGAACAGAGAACAATACCTATACTATGTATGGTAGAACTAAAATAGAGGTCTGTCAGCATAGATCTTTCCGCTCTACACCTATTTATTAGAATGTAAGCTCTCTGGGCAGGATTTTTTTTCTTGTATTGTATTCTTTGTATAACAGTCTATTGTATGCTGGAAGAAAACCATTGTCTATGTATGGTAAAATATATTTTCGAGTGTAGGATCTATGAGCACAGACCTCTCTTCTCTGCAACTCTTTATTAGAGTGTAAGCTTTGTGAGCAGAGAACAATACCTATACTATGTATGGTAAAACTAAAATAGAGTGTAAGTTCTGTCAGCATAGATCTTTCCACTATGCACCTATTTATTAGAATGTAAGCTCTCTGGGCAGGATTTTTTTCTTGTGTTGTATTGTTTTTATAACAGTCTATTGTATGCTGTAAGAAAACCATTGTCTATGTATAATAAAATATATTTTCGAGTGTAGGATCTATGAGCACAGACCTCTCTTCTCTGCGACTCTTTATTAGAGTGTAAGCTTTGTGAGCAGAGAACAATACCTATACTATGTATGGTAAAACTAAAATAGAGTGTAAGTTCTGTCAGCATAGATCTTTCCACTATGCACCTATTTATTAGAATGTTAGCTCTCTGGGCAGGATTTTTTTTCTTGTATTGTATTCTTTGTATAACAGTCTATTGTATGCTGGAAGAAAACCATTGTCTATGTATAGTAAAATATATTTTCGAGTGTAGGATCTATGAGCACAGACCTCTCTTCTCTGCAACTCTTTATTAGAGTGTAAGCTTTGTGAGCAGAGAACAATACCTATACTATGTATGGTAAAACTAAAATAGAGTGTAAGTTCTGTCAGCATAGATCTTTCCACTATGCACCTATTTATTAGAATGTAAGCTCTCTGGGCAGGATTTTTTTCTTGTATTGTATTGTTTTTATAACAGTCTATTGTATGCTGTAAGAAAACCATTGTCTATGTATAATAAAATATATTTTCGAGTGTAGGATCTATGAGCACAGACCTCTCTTCTCTGCAACTCTTTATTAGAGTGTAAGCTTTGTGAGCAGAGAACAATACCTATACTATGTATGGTAAAACTAAAATAGAGTGTAAGTTCTGTCAGCATAGATCTTTCCGCTCTACACCTATTTATTAGAATGTAAGCTCTCTGGGCAGGATTTTTTTTCTTGTATTGTATTCTTTGTATAACAGTCTATTGTATGCTGTAAGAAAACCATTGCCTATGTATAGTAAAATATATTTTCGAGTGTTGGATCTATGAGCACAGACCTCTCTTCTATGCAACTCATTATTAGAGTGTAAGCTTTGTGAACAGAGAACAATACCTATACTATGTATGGTAGAACTAAAATAGAGGTCTGTCAGCATAGATCTTTCCGCTCTACACCTATTTATTAGAATGTAAGCTCTCTGGGCAGGATTTTTTTTCTTGTATTGTATTCTTTGTATAACAGTCTATTGTATGCTGGAAGAAAACCATTGTCTATGTATAGTAAAATATATTTTCGAGTGTAGGATCTATGTGCACAGACCTCTCTTCTCTGCAACTCTTTATTAGAGTGTAAGCTTTGTGAGCAGAGAACAATACCTATACTATGTATGGTAAAACTAAAATAGAGTGTAAGTTCTGTCAGCATAGATCTTTCCACTATGCACCTATTTATTAGAATGTAAGCTCTCTGGGCAGGAATTTTTTTCTTGTATTGTATTCTTTGTATAAAAGTCTATTGTATGCTCGAAGAAAACCATTGACTATGTATAGTAAAATATATTTTCGAGTGTAGGATCTATGTGCACAGACCTCTCTTCTCTGCAACACATTAGTAGAGTATAAGCTTTGTGAGCAGAGAACAATACCTATACTATGTATGGTAAAACTAAAATAGAGTGTAAGTTCTGTCAGCATAGATCTTTCCACTATGCACCTATTTATTAGAATGTAAGCTCTCTGGGCAGGATTTTTTTCTTGTATTGTATTGTTTTTATAACAGTCTATTGTATGCTGTAAGAAAACCATTGTCTATGTATAATAAAATATATTTTCGAGTGTAGGATCTATGAGCACAGACCTCTCTTCTCTGCAACTCTTTATTAGAGTGTAAGCTTTGTGAGCAGAGAACAATACCTATACTATGTATGGTAAAACTAAAATAGAGTGTAAGTTCTGTCAGCATAGATCTTTCCGCTCTACACCTATTTATTAGAATGTAAGCTCTCTGGGCAGGATTTTTTTCTTGTATTGTATTGTTTTTATAACAGTCTATTGTATGCTGTAAGAAAACCATTGTCTATGTATAATAAAATATATTTTCGAGTGTAGGATCTATGAGCACAGACCTCTATTCTATGCAACTCATTATTAGAGTGTAAGCTTTGTGAACAGAGAACAATACCTTGACTATGTATAGTAGAACTAAAATAGAGGTCTGTCAGCATAGATCTTTCCGCTCTACACCTATTTATTAGAATGTAAGCTCTCTGGGCAGGAATTTTTTTCTTGTATTGTATTCTTTGTATAACAGTCTATTGTATGCTCGAAGAAAACCATTGACTATGTATAGTAAAATATATTTTCGAGTGTAGGATCTATGAGCACAGACCTCTCTTCTCTGCAACTCTTTATTAGAGTATAAGCTTTGTGAGCAGAGAACAATACCTATACTATGTATGGTAAAACTAAAATAGAGTGTAAGTTCTGTCAGCATAGATCTTTCCACTATGCACCTATTTATTAGAATGTAAGCTCTCTGGGCAGGATTTTTTTCTTGTATTGTATTGTTTTTATAACAGTCTATTGTATGCTGTAAGAAAACCATTGTCTATGTATAATAAAATATATTTTCGAGTGTAGGATCTATGAGCACAGACCTCTCTTCTCTGCAACTCTTTATTAGAGTGTAAGCTTTGTGAGCAGAGAACAATACCTATAATATGTATGGTAAAATTAAAATAGAGTGTAAGTTCTGTCAGCATAGATCTTTCCGCTCTACACCTATTTATTAGAATGTAAGCTCTCTGGGCAGGAATTTTTTTCTTGTATTGTATTCTTTGTATAACAGTCTATTGTATGCTGGAAGAAAACCATTGTCTATGTATAGTAAAATATATTTTTGAGTGTAGGATCTATGTGCACAGACCTCTCTTCTCTGCAACTCTTTATTAGAGTGTAAGCTTTGTGAGCAGAGAACAATACATATACTATGTATCTTAAAACTAAAATAGAGTGTAAGTTCTGTCAACATAGATCTTTCCACTATGCACCTATTTATTAGAATGTAAGCTCTCTGGGCAGGATTTTTTTCTTGTATTGTATTGTTTTTATAACAGTCTATTGTATGCTGTAAGAAAACCATTGTCTATGTATAATAAAATATATTTTCGAGTGTAGGATCTATGAGCACAGACCTCTCTTCTATGCAACTCATTATTAGAGTGTAAGCTTTGTGAACAGAGAACAATACCTATACTATGTATAGTAGAACTAAAATAGAGGTCTGTCAGCATAGATCTTTCCGCTCTACACCTATTTATTAGAATGTAAGCTCTCTGGGCAGGATTTTTTTTCTTGTATTGTATTCTTTGTATAACAGTCTATTGTATGCTGGAAGAAAACCATTGTCTATGTATAGTAAAATATATTTTCGATTGTAGGATCTATGTGCACAGACCTCTCTTCTCTGCAACACATTAGTAGAGCTTAAGCTTTGTGAGCAGAGAACAATACCTATACTATGTATGGTAAAACTAAAATAGAGTGTAAGTTCTGTCAGCATAGATCTTTCCACTATGCACCTATTTATTAGAATGTAAGCTCTCTGTGCAGGATTTTTTTTCTTGTATTGTATTCTTTGTATAACAGTCTATTGTATGCTGGAAGAAAACCATTGTCTATGTATAGTAAAATATATTTTCGAGTGTAGGATCTATGAGCACAGACCTCTCTTCTATGCAACTCATTATTGGAGTGTAAGCTTTGTGAACAGAGAACAATGCCTATACTATGTATGGTAGAACTAAAATAGAGGTCTGTCAGCATAGATCTTTCCACTCTACACCTATTTATTAGAATGTAAGCTGTCTGGGCAGGAATTTTTTTCTTGTATTGCATTCTTTGTATAACAGTCTATTGTATGCTGGAAGAAAACCATTGTCTATGTATAGTAAAATATATTTTCGAGTGTTGGATCTATGTGCACAGACCTCTCTTCTCTGCAACACATTAGTAGAGTTTAAGCTTTGTGAGCAGAGAACAATACCTATACTATGTATGGTAAAACTAAAATACAGTGTAAGTTCTGTCAGCATAGATCTTTCCACTATGCACCTATTTATTAGAATGTAAGCTCTCTGTGCAGGATTTTTTTTCTTGTATTGTATTCTTTGTATAACAGTCTATTGTATGCTGGAAGAAAACCATTGTCTATGTATAGTAAAATATATTTTCGAGTGTAGGATCTATGTGCACAGACCTCTCTTCTCTGCAACTCTTTATTAGAGTGTAAGCTTTGTGAGCAGAGAACAATACATATACTATGTATCTTAAAACTAAAATAGAGTGTAAGTTCTGTCAGCATAGATCTTTCCACTATGCACCTATTTATTAGAATGTAAGCTCTCTGGGCAGGAATTTTTTTCTTGTATTGTATTCTTTGTATAAAAGTCTATTGTATGCTGGAAGAAAACCATTGCCTATGTATAGTAAAATATATTTTCGAGTGTAGGATCTATGAGCACAGACCTCTCTTCTCTGCAACTCTTTATTAGAGTGTAAGCTTTGTGAGCAGAGAACAATACCTATACTATGTATGGTAAAACTAAAATAGAGTGTAAGTTCTGTCAGCATAGATCTTTCCACTATGCACCTATTTATTAGAATGTAAGCTCTCTGGGCAGGAATTTTTTTCTTGTATTGTATTCTTTGTATAAAAGTCTATTGTATGCTCGAAGAAAACCATTGACTATGTATAGTAAAATATATTTTCGAGTGTAGGATCTATGTGCACAGACCTCTCTTCTCTGCAACACATTAGTAGAGTATAAGCTTTGTGAGCAGAGAACAATACCTATACTATGTATGGTAAAACTAAAATAGAGTGTAAGTTCTGTCAGCATAGATCTTTCCACTATGCACCTATTTATTAGAATGTAAGCTCTCTGGGCAGGATTTTTTTCTTGTATTGTTTTTATAACAGTCTATTGTATGCTGTAAGAAAACCATTGTCTATGTATAATAAAATATATTTTCGAGTGTAGGATCTATGAGCACAGACCTCTCTTCTCTGCAACTCTTTATTAGAGTGTAAGCTTTGTGAGCAGAGAACAATACCTATACTATGTATGGTAAAACTAAAATAGAGTGTAAGTTCTGTCAGCATAGATCTTTCCGCTCTACACCTATTTATTAGAATGTAAGCTCTCTGGGCAGGATTTTTTTCTTGTATTGTATTGTTTTTATAACAGTCTATTGTATGCTGTAAGAAAACCATTGTCTATGTATAATAAAATATATTTTCGAGTGTAGGATCTATGAGCACAGACCTCTCTTCTATGCAACTCATTATTAGAGTGTAAGCTTTGTGAACAGAGAACAATACCTTGACTATGTATAGTAGAACTAAAATAGAGGTCTGTCAGCATAGATCTTTCCGCTCTACACCTATTTATTAGAATGTAAGCTCTCTGGGCAGGAATTTTTTTCTTGTATTGTATTCTTTGTATAACAGTCTATTGTATGCTCGAAGAAAACCATTGACTATGTATAGTAAAATATATTTTCGAGTGTAGGATCTATGAGCACAGACCTCTCTTCTCTGCAACTCTTTATTAGAGTATAAGCTTTGTGAGCAGAGAACAATACCTATACTATGTATGGTAAAACTAAAATAGAGTGTAAGTTCTGTCAGCATAGATCTTTCCACTATGCACCTATTTATTCGAATGTAAGCTCTCTGGGCAGGATTTTTTTCTTGTATTGTATTGTTTTTATAACAGTCTATTGTATGCTGTAAGAAAACCATTGTCTATGTATAGTAAAATATATTTGCGAGTGTACGATCTATGAGCAAAGACCTCTCTTCTATGCAACTCATTATTAGAGTGTAAGCTTTGTGAACAGAGAACAATACCTATACTATGTATGGTAGAACTAAAATAGAGGTCTGTCAGCATAGATCTTTCCGCTCTACACCTATTTATTAGAATGTAAGCTCTCTGGGCAGGATTTTTTTCTTGTGTTGTATTGTTTTTATAACAGTCTATTGTATGCTGTAAGAAAACCATTGTCTATGTATAATAAAATATATTTTCGAGTGTAGGATCTATGAGCACAGACCTCTCTTCTCTGCGACTCTTTATTAGAGTGTAAGCTTTGTGAGCAGAGAACAATACCTATACTATGTATGGTAAAACTAAAATAGAGTGTAAGTTCTGTCAGCATAGATCTTTCCACTATGCACCTATTTATTAGAATGTTAGCTCTCTGGGCAGGATTTTTTTTCTTGTATTGTATTCTTTGTATAACAGTCTATTGTATGCTGGAAGAAAACCATTGTCTATGTATAGTAAAATATATTTTCGAGTGTAGGATCTATGAGCACAGACCTCTCTTCTCTGCAACTCTTTATTAGAGTGTAAGCTTTGTGAGCAGAGAACAATACCTATACTATGTATGGTAAAACTAAAATAGAGTGTAAGTTCTGTCAGCATAGATCTTTCCACTATGCACCTATTTATTAGAATGTAAGCTCTCTGGGCAGGATTTTTTTCTTGTATTGTATTGTTTTTATAACAGTCTATTGTATGCTGTAAGAAAACCATTGTCTATGTATAATAAAATATATTTTCGAGTGTAGGATCTATGAGCACAGACCTCTCTTCTCTGCAACTCTTTATTAGAGTGTAAGCTTTGTGAGCAGAGAACAATACCTATACTATGTATGGTAAAACTAAAATAGAGTGTAAGTTCTGTCAGCATAGATCTTTCCGCTCTACACCTATTTATTAGAATGTAAGCTCTCTGGGCAGGATTTTTTTTCTTGTATTGTATTCTTTGTATAACAGTCTATTGTATGCTGTAAGAAAACCATTGCCTATGTATAGTAAAATATATTTTCGAGTGTTGGATCTATGAGCACAGACCTCTCTTCTATGCAACTCATTATTAGAGTGTAAGCTTTGTGAACAGAGAACAATACCTATACTATGTATGGTAGAACTAAAATAGAGGTCTGTCAGCATAGATCTTTCCGCTCTACACCTATTTATTAGAATGTAAGCTCTCTGGGCAGGATTTTTTTTCTTGTATTGTATTCTTTGTATAACAGTCTATTGTATGCTGGAAGAAAACCATTGTCTATGTATAGTAAAATATATTTTCGAGTGTAGGATCTATGAGCACAGACCTCTCTTCTCTGCAACTCTTTATTAGAGTGTAAGCTTTGTGAGCAGAGAACAATACCTATACTATGTATGGTAAAACTAAAATAGAGTGTAAGTTCTGTCAGCATAGATCTTTCCACTATGCACCTATTTATTAGAATGTAAGCTCTCTGGGCAGGATTTTTTTCTTGTGTTGTATTGTTTTTATAACAGTCTATTGTATGCTGTAAGAAAACCATTGTCTATGTATAATAAAATATATTTTCGAGTGTAGGATCTATGAGCACAGACCTCTCTTCTCTGCGACTCTTTATTAGAGTGTAAGCTTTGTGAACAGAGAACAATACCTATACTATGTATGGTAGAACTAAAATAGAGTGTAAGTTCTGTCAGCATAGATCTTTCCACTATGCACCTATTTATTAGAATGTTAGCTCTCTGGGCAGGATTTTTTTTCTTGTATTGTATTCTTTGTATAACAGTCTTTTGTATGCTGGAAGAAAACCATTGTCTATGTATAGTAAAATATATTTTCGAGTGTAGGATCTATGTGCACAGACCTCTCTTCTCTGCAACTCTTTATTAGAGTGTAAGCTTTGTGAGCAGAGAACAATACCTATACTATGTATGGTAAAACTAAAATAGAGTGTAAGTTCTGTCAGCATAGATCTTTCCACTATGCACCTATTTATTAGAATGTAAGCTCTCTGGGCAGGAATTTTTTTTCTTGTATTGTATTCTTTGTATAAAAGTCTATTGTATGCTCGAAGAAAACCATTGACTATGTATAGTAAAATATATTTTCGAGTGTAGGATCTATGTGCACAGACCTCTCTTCTCTGCAACACATTAGTAGAGTATAAGCTTTGTGAGCAGAGAACAATACCTATACTATGTATGGTAAAACTAAAATAGAGTGTAAGTTCTGTCAGCATAGATCTTTCCACTATGCACCTATTTATTAGAATGTAAGCTCTCTGGGCAGGATTTTTTTCTTGTATTGTATTGTTTTTATAACAGTCTATTGTATGCTGTAAGAAAACCATTGTCTATGTATAATAAAATATATTTTCGAGTGTAGGATCTATGAGCACAGACCTCTCTTCTCTGCAACTCTTTATTAGAGTGTAAGCTTTGTGAGCAGAGAACAATACCTATACTATGTATGGTAAAACTAAAATAGAGTGTAAGTTCTGTCAGCATAGATCTTTCCGCTCTACACCTATTTATTAGAATGTAAGCTCTCTGGGCAGGATTTTTTTCTTGTATTGTATTGTTTTTATAACAGTCTATTGTATGCTGTAAGAAAACCATTGTCTATGTATAATAAAATATATTTTCGAGTGTAGGATCTATGAGCACAGACCTCTCTTCTATGCAACTCATTATTAGAGTGTAAGCTTTGTGAACAGAGAACAATACCTTGACTATGTATAGTAGAACTAAAATAGAGGTCTGTCAGCATAGATCTTTTCGCTCTACACCAATTTATTAGAATGTAAGCTCTCTGGGCAGGATTTTTTTTCTTGTATTGTATTCTTTGTATAACAGTCTATTGTATGCTCGAAGAAAACCATTGACTATGTATAGTAAAATATATTTTCGAGTGTAGGATCTATGAGCACAGACCTCTCTTCTATGTAACTCATTATTAGAGTGTAAGCTTTGTGAACAGATAACAATACCTATACTATGTATGGTAAAACTAAAATAGAGTGTAAGTTCTGTCAGCATAGATCTTTCCACTATGCACCTATTTATTAGAATGTAAGCTCTCTGGGCAGGAATTTTTTTTCTTGTATTGTATTCTTTGTATAAAAGTCTATTGTATGCTCGAAGAAAACCATTGACTATGTATAGTAAAATATATTTTCGAGTGTAGGATCTATGTGCACAGACCTCTCTTCTCTGCAACACATTAGTAGAGTATAAGCTTTGTGAGCAGAGAACAATACCTATACTATGTATGGTAAAACTAAAATAGAGTGTAAGTTCTGTCAGCATAGATCTTTCCACTATGCACCTATTTATTAGAATGTAAGCTCTCTGGGCAGGATTTTTTTCTTGTATTGTATTGTTTTTATAACAGTCTATTGTATGCTGTAAGAAAACCATTGTCTATGTATAATAAAATATATTTTCGAGTGTAGGATCTATGAGCACAGACCTCTCTTCTCTGCAACTCTTTATTAGAGTGTAAGCTTTGTGAGCAGAGAACAATACCTATACTATGTATGGTAAAACTAAAATAGAGTGTAAGTTCTGTCAGCATAGATCTTTCCGCTCTACACCTATTTATTAGAATGTAAGCTCTCTGGGCAGGAATTTTTTTCTTGTATTGTATTCTTTGTATAACAGTCTATTGTATGCTGGAAGAAAACCATTGTCTATGTATAGTAAAATATATTTTCGAGTGTAGGATCTATGTGCACAGACCTCTCTTCTCTGCAACTCTTTATTAGAGTGTAAGCTTTGTGAGCAGAGAACAATACATATACTATGTATCTTAAAACTAAAATAGAGTGTAAGTTCTGTCAACATAGATCTTTCCACTATGCACCTATTTATTAGAATGTAAGCTCTCTGGGCAGGATTTTTTTCTTGTATTGTATTGTTTTTATAACAGTCTATTGTATGCTGTAAGAAAACCATTGTCTATGCATAATAAAATATATTTTCGAGTGTAGGATCTATGAGCACAGACCTCTCTTCAATGCAACTCATTATTAGAGTGTAAGCTTTGTGAACAGAGAACAATACCTATACTATGTATAGTAGAACTAAAATAGAGGTCTGTCAGCATAGATCTTTCCGCTCTACACCTATTTATTAGAATGTAAGCTCTCTGGGCAGGATTTTTTTTCTTGTATTGTATTCTTTGTATAACAGTCTATTGTATGCTGGAAGAAAACCATTGTCTATGTATAGTAAAATATATTTTCGATTGTAGGATCTATGTGCACAGACCTCTCTTCTCTGCAACACATTAGTAGAGTTTAAGCTTTGTGAGCAGAGAACAATACCTATACTATGTATGGTAAAACTAAAATAGAGTGTAAGTTCTGTCAGCATAGATCTTTCCACTATGCACCTATTTATTAGAATGTAAGCTCTCTGTGCAGGATTTTTTTTCTTGTATTGTATTCTTTGTATAACAGTCTATTGTATGCTGGAAGAAAACCATTGTCTATGTATAGTAAAATATATTTTCGAGTGTAGGATCTATGAGCACAGACCTCTCTTCAATGCAACTCATTATTAGAGTGTAAGCTTTGTGAGCAGAGAACAATACCTATACTATGTATGGTAAAACTAAAATAGAGTGTAAGTTCTGTCAGCATAGATCTTTCCGCTCTACACCTATTTATTAGAATGTAAGCTCTCTGGGCAGGAATTTTTTTCTTGTATTGTATTCTTTGTATAACAGTCTATTGTATGCTGGAAGAAAACCATTGTCTATGTATAGTAAAATATATTTTCGAGTGTAGGATCTATGTGCACAGACCTCTCTTCTCTGCAACTCTTTATTAGAGTGTAAGCTTTGTGAGCAGAGAACAATACATATACTATGTATCTTAAAACTAAAATAGAGTGTAAGTTCTGTCAACATAGATCTTTCCACTATGCACCTATTTATTAGAATGTAAGCTCTCTGGGCAGGATTTTTTTCTTGTATTGTATTGTTTTTATAACAGTCTATTGTATGCTGTAAGAAAACCATTGTCTATGCATAATAAAATATATTTTCGAGTGTAGGATCTATGAGCACAGACCTCTCTTCAATGCAACTCATTATTAGAGTGTAAGCTTTGTGAACAGAGAACAATACCTATACTATGTATAGTAGAACTAAAATAGAGGTCTGTCAGCATAGATCTTTCCGCTCTACACCTATTTATTAGAATGTAAGCTCTCTGGGCAGGATTTTTTTTCTTGTATTGTATTCTTTGTATAACAGTCTATTGTATGCTGGAAGAAAACCATTGTCTATGTATAGTAAAATATATTTTCGATTGTAGGATCTATGTGCACAGACCTCTCTTCTCTGCAACACATTAGTAGAGTTTAAGCTTTGTGAGCAGAGAACAATACCTATACTATGTATGGTAAAACTAAAATAGAGTGTAAGTTCTGTCAGCATAGATCTTTCCACTATGCACCTATTTATTAGAATGTAAGCTCTCTGTGCAGGATTTTTTTTCTTGTATTGTATTCTTTGTATAACAGTCTATTGTATGCTGGAAGAAAACCATTGTCTATGTATAGTAAAATATATTTTCGAGTGTAGGATCTATGAGCACAGACCTCTCTTCAATGCAACTCATTATTAGAGTGTAAGCTTTGTGAGCAGAGAACAATACCTATACTATGTATGGTAAAACTAAAATAGAGTGTAAGTTCTGTCAGCATAGATCTTTCCGCTCTACACCTATTTATTAGAATGTAAGCTCTCTGGGCAGGAATTTTTTTCTTGTATTGTATTCTTTGTATAACAGTCTATTGTATGCTGGAAGAAAACCATTGTCTATGTATAGTAAAATATATTTTCGAGTGTAGGATCTATGTGCACAGACCTCTCTTCTCTGCAACTCTTTATTAGAGTGTAAGCTTTGTGAGCAGAGAACAATACATATACTATGTATCTTAAAACTAAAATAGAGTGTAAGTTCTGTCAACATAGATCTTTCCACTATGCACCTATTTATTAGAATGTAAGCTCTCTGGGCAGGATTTTTTTCTTGTATTGTATTGTTTTTATAACAGTCTATTGTATGCTGTAAGAAAACCATTGTCTATGCATAATAAAATATATTTTCGAGTGTAGGATCTATGAGCACAGACCTCTCTTCAATGCAACTCATTATTAGAGTGTAAGCTTTGTGAACAGAGAACAATACCTATACTATGTATAGTAGAACTAAAATAGAGGTCTGTCAGCATAGATCTTTCCGCTCTACACCTATTTATTAGAATGTAAGCTCTCTGGGCAGGATTTTTTTTCTTGTATTGTATTCTTTGTATAACAGTCTATTGTATGCTGGAAGAAAACCATTGTCTATGTATAGTAAAATATATTTTCGATTGTAGGATCTATGTGCACAGACCTCTCTTCTCTGCAACACATTAGTAGAGTTTAAGCTTTGTGAGCAGAGAACAATACCTATACTATGTATGGTAAAACTAAAATAGAGTGTAAGTTCTGTCAGCATAGATCTTTCCACTATGCACCTATTTATTAGAATGTAAGCTCTCTGTGCAGGATTTTTTTTCTTGTATTGTATTCTTTGTATAACAGTCTATTGTATGCTGGAAGAAAACCATTGTCTATGTATAGTAAAATATATTTTCGAGTGTAGGATCTATGAGCACAGACCTCTCTTCTATGCAACTCATTATTAGAGTGTAAGCTTTGTGAACAGAGAACAATGCCTATACTATGTATGGTAGAACTAAAATAGAGGTCTGTCAGCATAGATCTTTCCGCTCTACACCTATTTATTAGAATGTAAGCTGTCTGGGCAGGAATTTTTTTCTTGTATTGCATTCTTTGTATAACAGTCTATTGTATGCTGGAAGAAAACCATTGTCTATGTATAGTAAAATATATTTTCGAGTGTTGGATCTATGTGCACAGACCTCTCTTCTCTGCAACACATTAGTAGAGTTTAAGCTTTGTGAGCAGAGAACAATACCTATACTATGTATGGTAAAACTAAAATAGAGTGTAAGTTCTGTCAGCATAGATCTTTCCACTATGCACCTATTTATTAGAATGTAAGCTCTCTGTGCAGGATTTTTTTTCTTGTATTGTATTCTTTGTATAACAGTATATTGTATGCTGGAAGAAAACCATTGTCTATGTATAGTAAAATATATTTTCGAGTGTAGGATCTATGTGCACAGACCTCTCTTCTCTGCAACTCTTTATTAGAGTGTAAGCTTTGTGAGCAGAGAACAATACATATACTATGTATCTTAAAACTAAAATAGAGTGTAAGTTCTGTCAGCATAGATCTTTCCACTATGCACCTATTTATTAGAATGTAAGCTCTCTGGGCAGGATTTTTTTTCTTGTATTATATTCTTTGTATAACAGTATATTGTATGCTGGAAGAAAACCATTGCCTATGTATAGTAAAATATATTTTCGAGTGTAGGATCTATGAGCACAGACCTCTCTTCTCTGCAACTCTTTATTAGAGTGTAAGCTTTGTGAGCAGAGAACAATACCTATACTATGTATGGTAAAACTAAAATAGAGTGTAAATTCTGTCAGCATAGATCTTTCCACTATGCACCTATTTATTAGAATGTAAGCTCTCTGGGCAGGAATTTTTTTCTTGTATTGTATTCTTTGTATAAAAGTCTATTGTATGCTCGAAGAAAACCATTGACTATGTATAGTAAAATATATTTTCGAGTGTAGGATCTATGTGCACAGACCTCTCTTCTCTGCAACACATTAGTAGAGTATAAGCTTTGTGAGCAGAGAACAATACCTATACTATGTATGGTAAAACTAAAATAGAGTGTAAGTTCTGTCAGCATAGATCTTTCCACTATGCACCTATTTATTAGAATGTAAGCTCTCTGGGCAGGATTTTTTTCTTGTATTGTATTGTTTTTATAACAGTCTATTGTATGCTGTAAGAAAACCATTATCTATGTATAATAAAATATATTTTCGAGTGTAGGATCTATGAGCACAGACCTCTCTTCTCTGCAACTCTTTATTAGAGTGTAAGCTTTGTGAGCAGAGAACAATACCTATACTATGTATGGTAAAACTAAAATAGAGTGTAAGTTCTGTCAGCATAGATCTTTCCGCTCTACACCTATTTATTAGAATGTAAGCTCTCTGGGCAGGATTTTTTTCTTGTATTGTATTGTTTTTATAACAGTCTATTGTATGCTGTAAGAAAACCATTGTCTATGTATAATAAAATATATTTTCGAGTGTAGGATCTATGAGCACAGACCTCTCTTCTATGCAACTCATTATTAGAGTGTAAGCTTTGTGAACAGAGAACAATACCTTGACTATGTATAGTAGAACTAAAATAGAGGCCTGTCAGCATAGATCTTTCCGCTCTACACCTATTTATTAGAATGTAAGCTCTCTGGGCAGGAATTTTTTTCTTGTATTGTATTCTTTGTATAACAGTCTATTGTATGCTCGAAGAAAACCATTGACTATGTATAGTAAAATATATTTTCGAGTGTAG
Organism: Pelobates fuscus; assembly: GCF_036172605.1. Lineage (NCBI taxonomy): Eukaryota > Metazoa > Chordata > Amphibia > Anura > Pelobatidae > Pelobates > Pelobates fuscus. Next base: position 80,951,568 of record NC_086327.1, on the reverse strand, counting down.
GATCTATGAGCACAGACCTCTCTTCTCTGCAACTCTTTATTAGAGTATAAGCTTTGTGAGCAGAGAACAATACCTATACTATGTATGGTAAAACTAAAATAGAGTGTAAGTTCTGTCAGCATAGATCTTTCCACTATGCACCTATTTATTCGAATGTAAGCTCTCTGGGCAGGATTTTTTTCTTGTATTGTATTGTTTTTATAACAGTCTATTGTATGCTGTAAGAAAACCATTGTCTATGTATAATAAAATATATTTTCGAGTGTAGGATCTATGAGCACAGACCTCTCTTCTCTGCAACTCTTTATTAGAGTGTAAGCTTTGTGAGCAGAGAACAATACCTATACTATGTATGGTAAAACTAAAATAGAGTGTAAGTTCTGTCAGCATAGATCTTTCCGCTCTACACCTATTTATTAGAATGTAAGCTCTCTGGGCAGGAATTTTTTTCTTGTATTGTATTCTTTGTATAACAGTCTATTGTATGCTGGAAGAAAACCATTGTCTATGTATAGTAAAATATATTTTCGAGTGTAGGATCTATGTGCACAGACCTCTCTTCTCTGCAACTCTTTATTAGAGTGTAAGCTTTGTGAGCAGAGAACAATACATATACTATGTATCTTAAAACTAAAATAGAGTGTAAGTTCTGTCAACATAGATCTTTCCACTATGCACCTATTTATTAGAATGTAAGCTCTCTGGGCAGGATTTTTTTCTTGTATTGTATTGTTTTTATAACAGTCTATTGTATGCTGGAAGAAAACCATTGCCTATGTATAATAAAATATATTTTCGAATCATATCTACACCGACGATCAAAAACAGAGTACATGGAGCTCCTGCGAGCACTAAGGGACACAACTGCTGCACATACGCAAAACCCATCCTCATCCTCGCAACTCCGCATTGACCAACTGAGACAGAAACTGAATGACATACAATTGCGCAACACAGCACTTCTGACACATAGGTTAAAATTGAATACATACACCCAAGGTAACAAAGCAGGGAAAACACTAGCAGCGCTTCTGAAGCACAAAAGACAAAATGCAAAAATACCATATCTTGTAAACTCACAAGGAAATAAAGTGCATAACCCTCAGACTATAAATGACATGATGGCGGAATACTATGAGACTCTATATAACCTACGGACGGACAAACAAACACACCAACCCACAAACACGGACATAGAGAAATTCTTAGCCGACATTAAACTACCCAACCTACCAATACAATCCCAAAAAATGCTGGAGGATCACATTACCCAAACTGAAATTGCAGACACGATTAAAGCCCTCCCAAAGGGGAAATCACCTGGCCCGGACGGGTTCACAAATATCTACTACAAAACCTTTGCACATATTTTGATCCCCACATTAGAAAAACTATACAATGACATTATCACCACAGGAACTATTCCGAAAGAAATGTTAATAGCTCACATAACCACCCTACCAAAGCCAGGGAAACCCCCACACAAATGCCAAAACCTACGCCCCATATCACTATTAAATACTGACTTAAAAATATTATCGAAGATATACGCCAACAGACTAGGTACCATTATACCATCCCTAATCAATGCCGACCAGGTGGGCTTCGTTCGAGGCAGGCAGGGATCGGATGGAACCAGAAAATTGATCAACATCCTTCACAAGATCCAGAAAACGGGGGAACCCAGTGTGGCTCTGTCACTGGACGTGGAGAAGGCGTTTGACAGGCTACACTGGGGATACCTAAAAGCAGTACTAAGGAAATTTGAGTTCCCAAACAGCTTCATTACACTAGTCTCAACAATTTATGACAATCCAACAGCAAAAATAGTCAACGGGGGGTTCTCCTCCAGGCCATTCCACATCTCAAACGGTTCGAGGCAGGGCTGCCCACTGTCACCCCTACTATACATTTTAGCTTTGGAACCACTAGCACAAAGTATAAGGGACTCTGATAACATACAAGGGATCCAAATAGGCGAGAGCTCGCATAAGATTACTCTGTTCGCAGACGATGTCATGCTTACCTTGGCTAAACCTGATATCTCTCTACCGGCTCTTCAATCTTTAATACAACACTTTAGCAACTGCTCATATTACAAATTAAATGTTACCAAGACGCAGGCTATGGGTCTCAATATCGCAGAGGACCAACTAGCAGTCCTACGCAGCTCACATGCATACGACTGGAAAAGCGACCACCTAACCTTCCTAGGCATCAATCTCACACCGTCCCTGCATAAACTACACAAGGCGAACTACACAAAATTATTAAAAGACATTAGATACCAACTCCAAGGCTGGACAGGGAAATATGTCTCCTGGTTAGGTAGAATCGCGGCAGTGAAAATGATGGTTCTGCCGAAACTACAATACTTGTTTAGGACTCTTCAGGTTAGAGTGCCGATACATTTCCTCACAGAAGCCCAACGAGTCCTGAACCAATTCATTTGGGGGGGGAAAAGACCCAGAGTTGCGGCAAGTATACTATATAGACCCTTTAAGGCAGGGGGAATGGGAGTACCGGATGTGAGAAAATATTATACAGCAGCCATGTTAAACACACTCATATCCACCTTCCACCACAAAACACCGCAGATCTGGAGCCAAATAGAGGCGGCACACACAGGTGGGACTATGCTACCCACGCTCATATGGATACCCAAACATAAACGACCTAAATACACAGACATATGCCCCGCAACGGAGGCAACACTCCATGTCTGGGACAACTACTATAGAAAACAATACACAGCGACACACATCTCCCAAGCTCTACAGATCCAAGCTCTCAAAATCCTGATCCCCGGATTTGATTGTGGAGTGTGGAACAGATGTGGCATCGACAACATCTCCCAGCTAATGACGAAAGGCCGACTAACGGACTTTCCAACATTGGTTGAGATGTTTAATATCCCAAATAAAGCATATTTTTCTTACCTGCAACTACAGTCTTGGATGCACAAACATATGACACAGCATAAGTCACAAAACCAGGGCCATGAGCCCACTGATATGGAAAATCTATGCACTACGCGCAAACCTCCCCAACGGATGCTGTCAGTGTTATACAAGCTACTCCAGAAGGACGAGCAGGTAGAGACACTAAGCTATGTAAGAGCATGGGAAAAATAATTAAATCACAACTTCTCAAGCGACACATGGTCTAAGGCCCTTACTGCACACAAACACCTCACTCTGAATGCATCCCACGTAGAAATTAGCAGGAAGGTGTTGTACCGATGGTATATGGTGCCAACCAGGCTACACAAAACAGATAAAGGCAAATCAGCTGAATGCTGGAGATGCAAGAAGGAAGCGGGAACAATGACCCACATATGGTGGTCATGTCCAGCGCTCAAATCCTTTTGGGAAGGTATATCAAAAGCCATATTGGAGGTAACAGGTACCACAATGCCTCATACGCCAGAAACGTACCTACTATTAGTACTGCCATCAAAAATGCATAAGGCCGACAAATACCTAGCCTACCACATAGTCATAGCAGCACTCACGTCAATTAGCAGAACATGGCTAAACACAAACCCACCCAGTGTTGACCAATGCATCACCTCAATAGACACCACTAAGAAATACGAAAAGGCAGCACGACGACTAAGAACCACAAACAAATATTGGCAAACAGCATGGGAAAAATGGGACGCATGGTGCAAAGCTACCAGAAGGTGTACTCCAACATAGCACCAAGCCATCGCACCCACCTACATTTCCCGGAGTAGCAAACACTGAGGAAAGTGATCGACCCCTCTCCCCTTGCCCCACCCTTTCTTCCCCTCCCATACCCCCCTTAATATGTTAAAATATGTAAATCTTTATAATCATCAGATGAACGAGAAACGGGAACAATTGCAGTTCATGTATAACACTTTTATAGGTTCCTGAAAATGTTTGACGACAACATGCACTGTTTATGATGTAACCTTTATGCGATGTAATTATGCTCGTTTGTCTGGTTTTTTTTTTTCCCTTTTTGAAAATTCAATAAAATATTGAACATAAAAAAATATATTTTCGAGTGTAGGATCTATGAGCACAGACCTCTCTTCTATGCAACTCATTATTAGAGTGTAAGCTTTGTGAACAGAGAACAATACCTATACTATGTATAGTAGAACTAAAATAGAGGTCTGTCAGCATAGATCTTTCCGCTCTACACCTATTTATTAGAATGTAAGCTCTCTGGGCAGGATTTTTTTTCTTGTATTGTATTCTTTGTATAACAGTCTATTGTATGCTGGAAGAAAACCATTGTCTATGTATAGTAAAATATATTTTCGATTGTAGGATCTATGTGCACAGACCTCTCTTCTCTGCAACACATTAGTAGAGTTTAAGCTTTGTGAGCAGAGAACAATACCTATACTATGTATGGTAAAACTAAAATAGAGTGTAAGTTCTGTCAGCATAGATCTTTCCACTATGCACCTATTTATTAGAATGTAAGCTCTCTGTGCAGGATTTTTTTTCTTGTATTGTATTCTTTGTATAACAGTCTATTGTATGCTGGAAGAAAACCATTGTCTATGTATAGTAAAATATATTTTCGAGTGTAGGATCTATGAGCACAGACCTCTCTTCTATGCAACTCATTATTAGAGTGTAAGCTTTGTGAACAGAGAACAATGCCTATACTATGTATGGTAGAACTAAAATAGAGGTCTGTCAGCATAGATCTTTCCGCTCTACACCTATTTATTAGAATGTAAGCTGTCTGGGCAGGAATTTTTTTCTTGTATTGCATTCTTTGTATAACAGTCTATTGTATGCTGGAAGAAAACCATTGTCTATGTATAGTAAAATATATTTTCGAGTGTTGGATCTATGTGCACAGACCTCTCTTCTCTGCAACACATTAGTAGAGTTTAAGCTTTGTGAGCAGAGAACAATACCTATACTATGTATGGTAAAACTAAAATAGAGTGTAAGTTCTGTCAGCATAGATCTTTCCACTATGCACCTATTTATTAGAATGTAAGCTCTCTGTGCAGGATTTTTTTTCTTGTATTGTATTCTTTGTATAACAGTCTATTGTATGCTGGAAGAAAACCATTGTCTATGTATAGTAAAATATATTTTCGAGTGTAGGATCTATGTGCACAGAACTCTCTTCTCTGCAACTCTTTATTAGAGTGTAAGCTTTGTGAGCAGAGAACAATACATATACTATGTATCTTAAAACTAAAATAGAGTGTAAGTTCTGTCAACATAGATCTTTCCACTATGCACCTATTTATTAGAATGTAAGCTCTCTGGGCAGGATTTTTTTCTTGTATTGTATTGTTTTTATAACAGTCTATTGTATGCTGTAAGAAAACCATTGTCTATGTATAATAAAATATATTTTCGAGTGTAGGATCTATGAGCACAGACCTCTCTTCTATGCAACTCATTATTAGAGTGTAAGCTTTGTGAACAGAGAACAATACCTATACTATGTATAGTAGAACTAAAATAGAGGTCTGTCAGCATAGATCTTTCCGCTCTACACCTATGTATTAGAATGTAAGCTCTCTGGGCAGGATTTTTTTTCTTGTATTGTATTCTTTGTATAACAGTCTATTGTATGCTGGAAGAAAACCATTGTCTATGTATAGTAAAATATATTTTCGAGTGTAGGATCTATGAGCACAGACCTCCCTTCTCTGCAACTCTTTATTAGAGTGTAAGCTTTGTGAGCAGAGAACAATACCTATACTATGTATGGTAAAACTAAAATAGAGTGTAAGTTCTGTCAGCATAGATCTTTCCACTATGCACCTATTTATTAGAATGTAAGCTCTCTGGGCAGGATTTTTTTCTTGTATTGTATTGTTTTTATAACAGTCTATTGTATGCTGGAAGAAAACCATTGTCTATGTATAATAAAATATATTTTCGAGTGTAGGATCTATGAGCACAGACATCTCTTCTCTGCAACTCTTTATTAGAGTGTAAGCTTTGTGAGCAGAGAACAATACCTATACTATGTATGGTAAAAATAAAATACAGTGTAAGTTCTGTCAGCATAGATCTTTCCGCTCTACACCTATTTATTAGAATGTAAGCTCTCTGGGCAGGATTTTTTTTCTTGTATTGTATTCTTTGTATAACAGTCTATTGTATGCTGTAAGAAAACCATTGCCTATGTATAGTAAAATATATTTGCGAGTGTACGATCTATGAGCACAGACCTCTCTTCTATGCAACTCATTATTAGAGTGTACGCTTTGTGAACAGAGAACAATACCTATACTATGTATGGTAGAACTAAAATAGAGTTCTGTCAGCATAGATCTTTCCGCTCTACACCTATTTATTAGAATGTAAGCTCTTTGGGCAGGAATTCTTTTCTTGTATTGTATTCTTTGTATAACAGTCTATTGTATGCTGGAAGAAAACCATTGTCTATGTATAGTAAAATATATTTTCGAGTGTAGGATCTATGTGCACAGACCTCTCTTCTCTGCAACACATTAGTAGAGTTTAAGCTTTGTGAGCAGAGAACAATACCTATACTATGTATGGTAAAACTAAAATAGAGTGTAAGTTCTGTCAGCATATATCTTTCCACTATGCACCTATTTATTAGAATGTAAGCTCTCTGGGCAGGATTTTTTTTCTTGTATTTTATTCTTTGTATAACAGTCTATTGTATGCTGGAAGAAAACCATAGTCTATGTATAGTAAAATATATTTTCGAGTGTAGGATCTATGAGCACAGACCTCTCTTCTCTGCAACTCTTTATTAGAGTGTAAGCTTTGTGAGCAGAGAACAATACCTATACTATGTATGGTAATACAAAAATAGAGTGTAAGTTCTGTCAGCATAGATCTTTCCGCTCTACACCTATTTATTAGAATGTAAGCTCTCTGGGCAGGATTTTTTTTCTTGTATTGTATTCTTTGTATAACAGTCTATTGTATGCTGTAAGAAAACCATTGCCTATGTATAGTAAAATATATTTTCGAGTGTAGGATCTATGAGCACAGACCTCTCTTCTCTGCAACTCTTTATTAGAGTGTAAGCTTTGTGAGCAGAGAACAATACCTATACTATGTATGGTAAAACTAAAATACAGTGTAAGTTCTGTCAGCATAGATCTTTCCGCTCTACACCTATTTATTAGAATGTAAGCTCTCTGGGCAGGATTTTTTTTCTTGTATTGTATTCTTTGTATAACAGTCTATTGTATGCTGTAAGAAAACCATTGCCTATGTATAGTAAAATATATTTGCGAGTGTACGATCTATGAGCACAGACCTCTCTTCTATGCAACTCATTATTAGAGTGTACGCTTTGTGAACAGAGAACAATACCTATACTATGTATGGTAGAACTAAAATAGAGTTCTGTCAGCATAGATCTTTCCGCTCTACACCTATTTATTAGAATGTAAGCTCTTTGGGCAGGAATTCTTTTCTTGTATTGTATTCTTTGTATAACAGTCTATTGTATGCTGGAAGAAAACCATTGTCTATGTATAGTAAAATATATTTTCGAGTGTAGGATCTATGTGCACAGACCTCTCTTCTCTGCAACACATTAGTAGAGTTTAAGCTTTGTGAGCAGAGAACAATACCTATACTATGTATGGTAAAACTAAAATAGAGTGTAAGTTCTGTCAGCATAGATCTTTCCACTATGCACCTATTTATTAGAATGTAAGCTCTCTGGGCAGGATTTTTTTCTTGTATTGTATTGTTTTTATAACAGTCTATTGTATGCTGTAAGAAAACCATTGTCTATGTATAATAAAATATATTTTCGAGTGTAGGATCTATGAGCACAGACCTCTCTTCTATGCAACTCATTATTAGAGTGTAAGCTTTGTGAACAGAGAACAATACCTATACTATGTATGGTAAAACTAAAATAGAGGTCTGTCAGAATAGATCTTTCCGCTCTACACCTATTTATTAGAATGTAAGCTCTCTGGGCAGGATTTTTTTTCTTGTATTGTATTCTTTGTATAACAGTCTATTGTATGCTTAAAGAAAACCATTGTTTATGTATAGTAAAATATATTTTCGAGTGTAGGATCTATGTGCACAAACCTCTCTTCTCTGCAACACATTAGTAGAGTTTAAGCTTCGTGAGCAGAGAACAATACCTATACTATGTATGGTAAAACTAAAATAGAGTGTAAGTTCTGTCAGCATAGATCTTTCCACTATGCACCTATTTATTAGAATGTAAGCTCTCTGGGCAGGAATTTTTTTCTTGTATTGTATTCTTTGTATAACAGGCTATTGTATGCTGGAAGAAAACCATTGTCTATGTATAGTAAAATATATTTTCGAGTGTAGGATCTATGAGCACAGACCTCTCTTCTATGTAACTCATTATTAGAGTGTAAGCTTTGTGAACAGAGAACAATACCTATACTATGTATAGTAGAACTAAAATAGAGGTCTGTCAGCATAGATCTTTCCGCTCTACACCTATTTATTAGAATGTAAGCTCTCTGTGCAGGATTTTTTTTCTTGTATTGTATTCTTTGTATAACAGTCTATTGTATGCTGGAAGAAAACCATTGTCTATGTATAGTAAAATATATTTTCGAGTGTAGGATCTATGAGCACAGACCTCTCTTCTCTGCAACTCTTTATTAGAGTGTAAGCTTTGTGAGCAGAGAACAATACCTATACTATGTATGGTAAAACTAAAATAGAGTGTAAGTTCTGTCAGCATAGATCTTTCCACTATGCACCTATTTATTAGAATGTAAGCTCTCTGGGCAGGATTTTTTTCTTGTATTGTATTGTTTTTATAACAGTCTATTGTATGCTGGAAGAAAACCATTGTCTATGTATAATAAAATATATTTTCGAGTGTAGGATCTATGAGCACAGACATCTCTTCTCTGCAACTCTTTATTAGAGTGTAAGCTTTGTGAGCAGAGAACAATACCTATACTATGTATGGTAATACTAAAATAGAGTGTAAGTTCTGTCAGCATAGATCTTTCCGCTCTACACCTATTTATTAGAATGTAAGCTCTCTGGGCAGGATTTTTTTTCTTGTATTGTATTCTTTGTATAACAGTCTATTGTATGCTGGAAGAAAACCATTGTCTATGTATAGTAAAATATATTTGCGAGTGTACGATCTATGAGCACAGACCTCTCTTCTATGCAACTCATTATTAGAGTGTACGCTTTGTGAACAGAGAACAATACCTATACTATGTATGGTAGAACTAAAATAGAGTTCTGTCAGCATAGATCTTTCCGCTCTACACCTATTTATTAGAATGTAAGCTCTTTGGGCAGGAATTCTTTTCTTGTATTGTATTCTTTGTATAACAGTCTATTGTATGCTGGAAGAAAACCATTGTCTATGTATAGTAAAATATATTTTCGAGTGTAGGATCTATGTGCACAGACCTCTCTTCTCTGCAACACATTAGTAGAGTTTAAGCTTTGTGAGCAGAGAACAATACCTATACTATGTATGGTAAAACTAAAATAGAGTGTAAGTTCTGTCAGCATAGATCTTTCCACTATGCACCTATTTATTAGAATGTAAGCTCTCTGGGCAGGATTTTTTTCTTGTATTGTATTCTTTGTATAACAGTCTATTGTATGCTGGAAGAAAACCATTGTCTATGTATAGTAAAATATATTTTCGAGTGTAGGATCTATGAGCACAGACCTCTCTTCTCTGCAACTCTTTATTAGAGTGTAAGCTTTGTGAGCAGAGAACAATACCTATACTATGTATGGTAAAACTAAAATAGAGTGTAAGTTCTGTCAGCATAGATCTTTCCACTATGCACCTATTTATTAGAATGTAAGCTCTCTGGGCAGGATTTTTTTTCTTGTATTGTATTCTTTGTATAACAGTCTATTGTATGCTGTAAGAAAACCATTGCCTATGTATAGTAAAATATATTTGCGAGTGTACGATCTATGAGCACAGACCTCTCTTCTATGCAACTCATTATTAGAGTGTAAGCTTTGTGAACAGAGAACAATACCTATACTATGTATGGTAGAACTAAAATAGAGTTCTGTCAGCATAGATCTTTCCGCTCTACACCTATTTATTAGAATGTAAGCTCTTTGGGCAGGAATTCTTTTCTTGTATTGTATTCTTTGTATAACAGTCTATTGTATGCTGGAAGAAAACCATTGTCTATGTATAGTAAAATATATTTTCGAGTGTAGGATCTATGTGCACAGACCTCTCTTCTCTGCAACACATTAGTAGAGTTTAAGCTTTGTGAGCAGAGAACAATACCTATACTATGTATGGTAAAACTAAAATAGAGTGTAAGTTCTGTCAGCATATATCTTTCCACTATGCACCTATTTATTAGAATGTAAGCTCTCTGGGCAGGATTTTTTTTCTTGTATTGTATTCTTTGTATAACAGTCTATTGTATGCTGGAAGAAAACCATAGTCTATGTATAGTAAAATATATTTTCGAGTGTAGGATCTATGAGCACAGACCTCTCTTCTCTGCAACTCTTTATTAGAGTGTAAGCTTAGTGAGCAGAGAACAATACCTATACTATGTATGGTAAAACTAAAATAGAGTGTAAGTTCTGTCAGCATAGATCTTTCCACTATGCACCTATTTATTAGAATGTAAGCTCTCTGGGCAGGATTTTTTTCTTGTATTGTATTGTTTTTATAACAGTCTATTGTATGCTGTAAGAAAACCATTGTCTATGTATAATAAAATATATTTTCGAGTGTAGGATCTATGAGCACAGACCACTCTTCTATGCAACTCATTATTAGAGTGTAAGCTTTGTGAACAGAGAACAATGCCTATACTATGTATGGTAGAACTAAAATAGAGTGTAAGTTCTGTCAGCATAGATCTTTCCGCTCTACACCTATTTATTAGAATGTAAGCTCTCTGGGCAGGAATGTTTTTCTTGTATTGCATTCTTTGTATAACAGTCTATTGTATGCTGGAAGAAAACCATTGTCTATGTATAGTAAAATATATTTTCGAGTGTAGGATCTATGTGCACAGACCTCTCTTCTCTGCAACACATTAGTAGAGTTTAAGCTTTGTGAGCAGAGAACAATACCTATACTATGTATGGTAAAACTAAAATAGAGTGTAAGTTCTGTCAGCATAGATCTTTCCACTATGCACCTATTTATTAGAATGTAAGCTCTCTGTGCAGGATTTTTTTTCTTGTATTGTATTCTTTGTAAACAGTCTATTGTATGCTGGAAGAAAACCATTGTCTATGTATAGTAAAATATATTTTCGAGTGTAGGATCTATGAGCACAGACCTCTCTTCTCTGCAACTCTTTATTAGAGTGTAAGCTTTGTGAGCAGAGAACAATACCTATACTATGTATGGTAAAACTAAAATAGAGTGTAAGTTCTGTCAGCATAGATCTTTCCACTATGCACCTATTTATTAGAATGTAAGCTCTCTGGGCAGGATTTTTTTCTTGTATTGTATTGTTTTTAATAACAGTCTATTGTATGCTGGAAGAAAACCATTGTCTATGTATAATAAAATATATTTTCGAGTGTAGGATCTATGAGTACAGACATCTCTTCTCTGCAACTCTTTATTAGAGTGTAAGCTTTGTGAGCAGAGAACAATACCTATACTATGTATGGTAATACTAAAATAGAGTGTAAGTTCTGTCAGCATAGATCTTTCCGCTCTACACCTATTTATTAGAATGTAAGCTCTCTGGGCAGGATTTTTTTTCTTGTATTGTATTCTTTGTATAACAGTCTATTGTATGCTGTAAGAAAACCATTGCCTATGTATAGTAAAATATATTTTCGAGTGTAGGATCTATGAGCACAGACCTCTCTTCTCTGCAACTCTTTATTAGAGTGTAAGCTTTGTGAGCAGAGAACAATACCTATACTATGTATGGTAAAACTAAAATACAGTGTAAGTTCTGTCAGCATAGATCTTTCCGCTCTACACCTATTTATTAGAATGTAAGCTCTCTGGGCAGGATTTTTTTTCTTGTATTGTATTCTTTGTATAACAGTCTATTGTATGCTGTAAGAAAACCATTGCCTATGTATAGTAAAATATATTTGCGAGTGTACGATCTATGAGCACAGACCTCTCTTCTATGCAACTCATTATTAGAGTGTACGCTTTGTGAACAGAGAACAATACCTATACTATGTATGGTAGAACTAAAATAGAGTTCTGTCAGCATAGATCTTTCCGCTCTACACCTATTTATTAGAATGTAAGCTCTTTGGGCAGGAATTCTTTTCTTGTATTGTATTCTTTGTATAACAGTCTATTGTATGCTGGAAGAAAACCATTGTCTATGTATAGTAAAATATATTTTCGAGTGTAGGATCTATGTGCACAGACCTCTCTTCTCTGCAACACATTAGTAGAGTTTAAGCTTTGTGAGCAGAGAACAATACCTATACTATGTATGGTAAAACTAAAATAGAGTGTAAGTTCTGTCAGCATAGATCTTTCCACTATGCACCTATTTATTAGAATGTAAGCTCTCTGGGCAGGATTTTTTTCTTGTATTGTATTCTTTGTATAACAGTCTATTGTATGCTGGAAGAAAACCATTGTCTATGTATAGTAAAATATATTTTCGAGTGTAGGATCTATGAGCACAGACCTCTCTTCTCTGCAACTCTTTATTAGAGTGTAAGCTTTGTGAGCAGAGAACAATACCTATACTATGTATGGTAAAACTAAAATAGAGTGTAAGTTCTGTCAGCATAGATCTTTCCACTATGCACCTATTTATTAGAATGTAAGCTCTCTGGGCAGGATTTTTTTCTTGTATTGTATTGTTTTTATAACAGTCTATTGTATGCTGTAAGAAAACCATTGTCTATGTATAATAAAATATATTTTCGAGTGTAGGATCTATGAGCACAGACCTCTCTTCTATGCAACTCATTATTAGAGTGTACGCTTTGTGAACAGAGAACAATACCTATACTATGTATAGTAGAACTAAAATAGAGGTCTGTCAGCATAGATCTTTCCGCTCTACACCTATTTATTAGAATGTAAGCTCTCTGGGCAGGATTTTTTTTCTTGTATTGTATTCTTTGTATAACAGTCTATTGTATGCTGGAAGAAAACCATTGTCTATGTATAGTAAAATATATTTTCGAGTGTAGGATCTATGTGCACAGACCTCTCTTCTCTGCAACACATTAGTAGAGTTTAAGCTTTGTGAGCAGAGAACAATACCTATACTATGTATGGTAAAACTAAAATAGAGTGTAAGTTCTGTCAGCATAGATCTTTCCACTATGCACCTATTTATTAGAATGTAAGCTCTCTGGGCAGGATTTTTTTTCTTGTATTGTATTCTTTGTATAACAGTCTATTGTATGCTGGAAGAAAACCATTGTCTATGTATAGTAAAATATATTTTCGAGTGTAGGATCTATGAGCACAGACCTCTCTTCTCTGCAACTCTTTATTAGAGTGTAAGCTTTGTGAGCAGAGAACAATACCTATACTATGTATGGTAAAACTAAAATAGAGTGTAAGTTCTGTCAGCATAGATCTTTCCACTATGCACCTATTTATTAGAATGTAAGCTCTCTGGGCAGGATTTTTTTCTTGTATTGTATTGTTTTTATAACAGTCTATTGTATGCTGGAAGAAAACCATTGTCTATGTATAATAAAATATATTTTCGAGTGTAGGATCTATGAGCACAGACATCTCTTCTCTGCAACTCTTTATTAGAGTGTAAGCTTTGTGAGCAGAGAACAATACCTATACTATGTATGGTAATACTAAAATAGAGTGTAAGTTCTGTCAGCATAGATCTTTCCGCTCTACACCTATTTATTAGAATGTAAGCTCTCTGGGCAGGATTTTTTTCTTGTATTGTATTGTTTTTATAACAGTCTATTGTATGCTGTAAGAAAACCATTGTCTATGTATAATAAAATATATTTTCGAGTGTAGGATCTATGAGCACAGACCTCTCTTCTATGCAACTCATTATTAGAGTGTAAGCTTTGTGAACAGAGAACAATACCTTGACTATGTATAGTAGAACTAAAATAGAGGTCTGTCAGCATAGATCTTTCCGCTCTACACCTATTTATTAGAATGTAAGCTCTCTGGGCAGGATTTTTTTTCTTGTATTGTATTCTTTGTATAACAGTCTATTGTATGCTGGAAGAAAACCATTGTCTATGTATAGTAAAATATATTTTCGAGTGTAGGATCTATGTGCACAGACCTCTCTTCTCTGCAACACATTAGTAGAGTTTAAGCTTTGTGAGCAGAGAACAATACCTATACTATGTATGGTAAAACTAAAATAGAGTGTAAGTTCTGTCAGCATAGATCTTTCCACTATGCACCTATTTATTAGAATGTAAGCTCTCTGGGCAGGATTTTTTTCTTGTATTGTATTCTTTGTATAACAGTCTATTGTATGCTGGAAGAAAACCATTGTCTATGTATAGTAAAATATATTTCCGAGTGTAGGATCTATGAGCACAGACCTCTCTTCTCTGCAACTCTTTATTAGAGTGTAAGCTTTGTGAGCAGAGAACAATACCTATACTATGTATGGTAAAACTAAAATAGAGTGTAAGTTCTGTCAGCATAGATCTTTCCACTATGCACCTATTTATTAGAATGTAAGCTCTCTGGGCAGGATTTTTTTCTTGTATTGTATTGTTTTTATAACAGTCTATTGTATGCTGTAAGAAAACCATTGTCTATGTATAATAAAATATATTTTCGAGTGTAGCATCTATGAGCACAGACCTCTCTTCTATGCAACTCATTATTAGAGTGTAAGCTTTGTGAACAGAGAACAATACCTATACTATGTATAGTAGAACTAAAATAGAGGTCTGTCAGCATAGATCTTTCCGCTCTACACCTATTTATTAGAATGTAAGCTCTCTGGGCAGGATTTTTTTTCTTGTATTGTATTCTTTGTATAACAGTCTATTGTATGCTGGAAGAAAACCATTGTCTATGTATAGTAAAATATATTTTCGAGTGTAGGATCTATGTGCACAGACCTCTCTTCTCTGCAACACATTAGTAGAGTTTAAGCTTTGTGAGCAGAGAACAATACCTATACTATGTATGGTAAAACTAAAATAGAGTGTAAGTTCTGTCAGCATAGATCTTTCCACTATGCACCTATTTATTAGAATGTAAGCTCTCTGGGCAGGATTTTTTTTCTTGTATTGTATTCTTTGTATAACAGTCTATTGTATGCTGGAAGAAAACCATTGTCTATGTATAGTAAAATATATTTTCGAGTGTAGGATCTATGAGCACAGACCTCTCTTCTCTGCAACTCTTTATTAGAGTGTAAGCTTTGTGAGCAGAGAACAATACCTATACTATGTATGGTAAAACTAAAATAGAGTGTAAGTTCTGTCAGCATAGATCTTTCCACTATGCACCTATTTATTAGAATGTAAGCTCTCTGGGCAGGATTTTTTTCTTGTATTGTATTGTTTTTATAACAGTCTATTGTATGCTGGAAGAAAACCATTGTCTATGTATAATAAAATATATTTTCGAGTGTAGGATCTATGAGCACAGACATCTCTTCTCTGCAACTCTTTATTAGAGTGTAAGCTTTGTGAGCAGAGAACAATACCTATACTATGTATGGTAATACTAAAATAGAGTGTAAGTTCTGTCAGCATAGATCTTTCCGCTCTACACCTATTTATTAGAATGTAAGCTATCTGGGCAGGATTTTTTTCTTGTATTGTATTGTTTTTATAACAGTCTATTGTATGCTGTAAGAAAACCATTGTCTATGTATAATAAAATATATTTTCGAGTGTAGGATCTATGAGCACAGACCTCTCTTCTATGCAACTCATTATTAGAGTGTAAGCTTTGTGAACAGAGAACAATACCTTGACTATGTATAGTAGAACTAAAATAGAGGTCTGTCAGCATAGATCTTTCCGCTCTACACCTATTTATTAGAATGTAAGCTCTCTGGGCAGGATTTTTTTTCTTGTATTGTATTCTTTGCATAACAGTCTATTGTATGCTGGAAGAAAACCATTGTCTATGTATAGTAAAATATATTTCCGAGTGTAGGATCTATGTGCACAGACCTCTCTTCTCTGCAACACATTAGTAGAGTTTAAGCTTTGTGAGCAGAGAACAATACCTATACTATGTATGGTAAAACTAAAATAGAGTGTAAGTTCTGTCAGCATAGATCTTTCCACTATGCACCTATTTATTAGAATGTAAGCTCTCTGGGCAGGATTTTTTTCTTGTATTGTATTGTTTTTATAACAGTCTATTGTATGCTGGAAGAAAACCATTGTCTATGTATAATAAAATATATTTTCGAGTGTAGGATCTATGAGCACAGACATCTCTTCTCTGCAACTCTTTATTAGAGTGTAAGCTTTGTGAGCAGAGAACAATACCTATACTATGTATGGTAATACTAAAATAGAGTGTAAGTTCTGTCAGCATAGATCTTTCCGCTCTACACCTATTTATTAGAATGTAAGCTCTCTGGGCAGGAATTTTTTTCTTGTATTGTATTCTTTGTATAACAGTCTATTGTATGCTGTAAGAAAACCATTGTCTATGTATAATAAAATATATTTTCGAGTGTAGGATCTATGAGCACAGACCTCTCTTCTATGCAACTCATTATCAGAGTGTAAGCTTTGTGAACAGAGAACAATACCTATACTATGTATAGTAGAACTAAAATAGAGGTCTGTCAGCATAGATCTTTCCGCTCTACACCTATTTATTAGAATGTAAGCTCTCTGGGCAGGAATTTTTTTCTTGTATTGTATTCTTTGTATAACAGTCTATTGTATACTGTAAGAAAACCATTGCCTATGTATAGTAAAATATATTTTCGAGTGTAGGATCTATGAGCACAGACCTCTCTTCTCTGCAACTCTTTATTAGAGTGTAAGCTTTGTGAGCAGAGAACAATACCTATACTATGTATGGTAAAACTAAAATAGAGTGTAAGTTCTGTCAGCATAGATCTTTCCGCTCTACACCTATTTATGAGAATGTAAGCTCTCTGGGCAGGATTTTTTTTCTTGTATTGTATTCTTTGTATAACAGTCTATTGTATGCTGTAGGAAAACCATTGCCTATGTATAGTAATATATATTTTCGAGTGTAGCATCTATGAGCACAGACCTCTCTTCTATGCAACTCATTATTAGAGTATAAGCTTTGTGAACAGAGAACAATACCTATACTACGTATGGTAGAACTAAAATAGAGTTCTGTCAGCATAGATCTTTCCGCTCTACACCTATTTATTAGAATGTAAGCTCTCTGGGCAGGAATGCTTTGCTTGTATTGTATTCTTTGTATAAAAGTCTATTGTATGCTCGAAGAAAACCATTGACTATGTATAGTAAAATATATTTTCGAGTGTAGGATCTATGAGCACAGACCTCTCTTCTCTGCAACTCTTTATTAGAGTGTAAGCTTTGTGAGCAGAGAACAATACCTATACTATGTATGGTAAAACTAAAATAGAGTGTAAGTTCTGTCAGCATAGATCTTTCCGCTCTACACCTATTTATTAGAATGTAAGCTCTCTGGGCAGGAATTTTTTTCTTGTATTGTATTCTTTGTATAACAGTCTATTGTATGCTGGAAGAAAACCATTGTCTATGTATAGTAAAATATATTTTCGAGTGTAGGATCTATGAGCACAGACCTCTCTTCTATGTAACTCATTATTAGAGTGTAAGCTTTGTGAACAGAGAACAATACCTATACTATGTATGGTAAAACTAAAATAGAGTGTAAGTTCTGTCAGCATAGATCTTTCCACTATGCACCTATTTATTAGAATGTAAGCTCTCTGGGCAGGAATTTTTTTCTTGTATTGTATTCTTTGTATAACAGGCTATTGTATGCTGGAAGAAAACCATTGTCTATGTATAGTAAAATATATTTTCGAGTGTAGGATCTATGTGCACAAACCTCTCTTCTCTGCAACACATTAGTAGAGTTTAAGCTTTGTGAGCAGAGAACAATACCTATACTATGTATGGTAAAACTAAAATAGAGTTCTGTCAGCATAGATCTTTCCGCTCTACACCTATTTATTAGAATGTAAGCTCTCTGGGCAGGATTTTTTTTCTTGTATTGTATTCTTTGTATAACAGTCTATTGTATGCTGGAAGAAAACCATTGTCTATGTATAGTAAAATATATTTTCGAGTGTAGGATCTATGTGCACAGACCTCTCTTTTCTGCAACACATTAGTAGAGTTTAAGCTTTGTGAGCAGAGAACAATACCTATACTATGTATGGTAAAACTAAAATAGAGTGTAAGTTCTGTCAGCATAGATCTTTCCGCTCTACACCTATTTATTAGAATGTAAGCTCTCTGGGCAGGATTTTTTTTCTTGTATTGTATTCTTTGTATAACAGTCTATTGTATGCTGGAAGAAAACCATTGTCTATGTATAGTAAAATATATTTTCGAGTGTAGGATCTATGTGCACAGACCTCTCTTCTCTGCAACACATTAGTAGAGTTTAAGCTTTGTGAGCAGAGAACAATACCTATACTATGTATGGTAAAACTAAAATAGAGTGTAAGTTCTGTCAGCATATATCTTTCCACTATGCACCTATTTATTAGAATGTAAGCTCTCTGGGCAGGATTTTTTTTCTTGTATTGTATTCTTTGTATAACAGTCTATTGTATGCTGGAAGAAAACCATTGCCTATGTATAGTAAAATATATTTGCGAGTGTACGATCTATGAGCACAGACCTCTCTTCTATGCAACTCATTATTAGAGTGTAAGCTTTGTGAACAGAGAACAATACCTATACTACGTATGGTAGAACTAAAATAGAGTTCTGTCAGCATAGATCTTTCCGCTCTACACCTATTTATTAGAATGTAAGCTCTCTGGGCAGGAATGCTTTGCTTGTATTGTATTCTTTGTATAAAAGTCTATTGTATGCTGGAAGAAAACCATTGTCTATGTATAGTAAAATATATTTTCGAGTGTAGGATCTATGTGCACAGACCTCTCTTCTCTGCAACACATTAGTAGAGTTTAAGCTTTGTGAGCAGAGAACAATACCTATACTATGTATGGTAAAACTAAAATAGAGTGTAAGTTCTGTCAGCATAGATCTTTCCACTATGCACCTATTTATTAGAATGTAAGCTCTCTGGGCAGGATTTTTTTTCTTGTATTGTATTCTTTGTATAACAGTCTATTGTATGCTGGAAGAAAACCATTGTCTATGTATAGTAAAATATATTTTCGAGTGTAGGATCTATGAGCACAGACCTCTCTTCTCTGCAACTCTTTATTAGAGTGTAAGCTTTGTGAGCAGAGAACAATACCTATACTATGTATGGTAAAACTAAAATAGAGTGTAAGTTCTGTCAGCATAGATCTTTCCACTATGCACCTATTTATTAGAATGTAAGCTCTCTGGGCAGGATTTTTTTCTTGTATTGTATTGTTTTTATAACAGTCTATTGTATGCTGGAAGAAAACCATTGTCTATGTATAATAAAATATATTTTCGAGTGTAGGATCTATGAGCACAGACATCTCTTCTCTGCAACTCTTTATTAGAGTGTAAGCTTTGTGAGCAGAGAACAATACCTATACTATGTATGGTAATACTAAAATAGAGTGTAAGTTCTGTCAGCATAGATCTTTCCGCTCTACACCTATTTATTAGAATGTAAGCTATCTGGGCAGGATTTTTTTCTTGTATTGTATTGTTTTTATAACAGTCTATTGTATGCTGTAAGAAAACCATTGTCTATGTATAATAAAATATATTTTCGAGTGTAGGATCTATGAGCACAGACCTCTCTTCTATGCAACTCATTATTAGAGTGTAAGCTTTGTGAACAGAGAACAATACCTTGACTATGTATAGTAGAACTAAAATAGAGGTCTGTCAGCATAGATCTTTCCGCTCTACACCTATTTATTAGAATGTAAGCTCTCTGGGCAGGATTTTTTTTCTTGTATTGTATTCTTTGCATAACAGTCTATTGTATGCTGGAAGAAAACCATTGTCTATGTATAGTAAAATATATTTTCGAGTGTAGGATCTATGTGCACAGACCTCTCTTCTCTGCAACACATTAGTAGAGTTTAAGCTTTGTGAGCAGAGAACAATACCTATACTATGTATGGTAAAACTAAAATAGAGTGTAAGTTCTGT
This sequence comes from Pelobates fuscus, assembly GCF_036172605.1. Lineage (NCBI taxonomy): Eukaryota > Metazoa > Chordata > Amphibia > Anura > Pelobatidae > Pelobates > Pelobates fuscus. The sequence continues at coordinate 80,931,403 of NC_086327.1, read as the reverse complement.
CAGCATAGATCTTTCCACTATGCACCTATTTATTAGAATGTAAGCTCTCTGGGCAGGATTTTTTTCTTGTATTGTATTGTTTTTATAACAGTCTATTGTATGCTGGAAGAAAACCATTGTCTATGTATAATAAAATATATTTTCGAGTGTAGGATCTATGAGCACAGACATCTCTTCTCTGCAACTCTTTATTAGAGTGTAAGCTTTGTGAGCAGAGAACAATACCTATACTATGTATGGTAATACTAAAATAGAGTGTAAGTTCTGTCAGCATAGATCTTTCCGCTCTACACCTATTTATTAGAATGTAAGCTCTCTGGGCAGGAATTTTTTTCTTGTATTGTATTCTTTGTATAACAGTCTATTGTATGCTGTAAGAAAACCATTGTCTATGTATAATAAAATATATTTTCGAGTGTAGGATCTATGAGCACAGACCTCTCTTCTATGCAACTCATTATCAGAGTGTAAGCTTTGTGAACAGAGAACAATACCTATACTATGTATAGTAGAACTAAAATAGAGGTCTGTCAGCATAGATCTTTCCGCTCTACACCTATTTATTAGAATGTAAGCTCTCTGGGCAGGAATTTTTTTCTTGTATTGTATTCTTTGTATAACAGTCTATTGTATGCTGTAAGAAAACCATTGCCTATGTATAGTAAAATATATTTTCGAGTGTAGGATCTATGAGCACAGACCTCTCTTCTCTGCAACTCTTTATTAGAGTGTAAGCTTTGTGAGCAGAGAACAATACCTATACTATGTATGGTAAAACTAAAATAGAGTGTAAGTTCTGTCAGCATAGATCTTTCCGCTCTACACCTATTTATGAGAATGTAAGCTCTCTGGGCAGGATTTTTTTTCTTGTATTGTATTCTTTGTATAACAGTCTATTGTATGCTGTAGGAAAACCATTGCCTATGTATAGTAATATATATTTTCGAGTGTAGCATCTATGAGCACAGACCTCTCTTCTATGCAACTCATTATTAGAGTATAAGCTTTGTGAACAGAGAACAATACCTATACTACGTATGGTAGAACTAAAATAGAGTTCTGTCAGCATAGATCTTTCCGCTCTACACCTATTTATTAGAATGTAAGCTCTCTGGGCAGGAATGCTTTGCTTGTATTGTATTCTTTGTATAAAAGTCTATTGTATGCTCGAAGAAAACCATTGACTATGTATAGTAAAATATATTTTCGAGTGTAGGATCTATGAGCACAGACCTCTCTTCTCTGCAACTCTTTATTAGAGTGTAAGCTTTGTGAGCAGAGAACAATACCTATACTATGTATGGTAAAACTAAAATAGAGTGTAAGTTCTGTCAGCATAGATCTTTCCGCTCTACACCTATTTATTAGAATGTAAGCTCTCTGGGCAGGAATTTTTTTCTTGTATTGTATTCTTTGTATAACAGTCTATTGTATGCTGGAAGAAAACCATTGTCTATGTATAGTAAAATATATTTTCGAGTGTAGGATCTATGAGCACAGACCTCTCTTCTATGTAACTCATTATTAGAGTGTAAGCTTTGTGAACAGAGAACAATACCTATACTATGTATGGTAAAACTAAAATAGAGTGTAAGTTCTGTCAGCATAGATCTTTCCACTATGCACCTATTTATTAGAATGTAAGCTCTCTGGGCAGGAATTTTTTTCTTGTATTGTATTCTTTGTATAACAGGCTATTGTATGCTGGAAGAAAACCATTGTCTATGTATAGTAAAATATATTTTCGAGTGTAGGATCTATGTGCACAAACCTCTCTTCTCTGCAACACATTAGTAGAGTTTAAGCTTTGTGAGCAGAGAACAATACCTATACTATGTATGGTAAAACTAAAATAGAGTTCTGTCAGCATAGATCTTTCCGCTCTACACCTATTTATTAGAATGTAAGCTCTCTGGGCAGGATTTTTTTTCTTGTATTGTATTCTTTGTATAACAGTCTATTGTATGCTGGAAGAAAACCATTGTCTATGTATAGTAAAATATATTTTCGAGTGTAGGATCTATGTGCACAGACCTCTCTTTTCTGCAACACATTAGTAGAGTTTAAGCTTTGTGAGCAGAGAACAATACCTATACTATGTATGGTAAAACTAAAATAGAGTGTAAGTTCTGTCAGCATAGATCTTTCCGCTCTACACCTATTTATTAGAATGTAAGCTCTCTGGGCAGGATTTTTTTTCTTGTATTGTATTCTTTGTATAACAGTCTATTGTATGCTGGAAGAAAACCATTGTCTATGTATAGTAAAATATATTTTCGAGTGTAGGATCTATGTGCACAGACCTCTCTTCTCTGCAACACATTAGTAGAGTTTAAGCTTTGTGAGCAGAGAACAATACCTATACTATGTATGGTAAAACTAAAATAGAGTGTAAGTTCTGTCAGCATATATCTTTCCACTATGCACCTATTTATTAGAATGTAAGCTCTCTGGGCAGGATTTTTTTTCTTGTATTGTATTCTTTGTATAACAGTCTATTGTATGCTGGAAGAAAACCATTGCCTATGTATAGTAAAATATATTTGCGAGTGTACGATCTATGAGCACAGACCTCTCTTCTATGCAACTCATTATTAGAGTGTAAGCTTTGTGAACAGAGAACAATACCTATACTACGTATGGTAGAACTAAAATAGAGTTCTGTCAGCATAGACCTTTCCGCTCTACACCTATTTATTAGAATGTAAGCTCTCTGGGCAGGAATGCTTTGCTTGTATTGTATTCTTTGTATAAAAGTCTATTGTATGCTGGAAGAAAACCATTGTCTATGTATAGTAAAATATATTTTCGAGTGTAGGATCTATGTGCACAGACCTCTCTTCTCTGCAACACATTAGTAGAGTTTAAGCTTTGTGAGCAGAGAACAATACCTATACTATGTATGGTAAAACTAAAATAGAGTGTAAGTTCTGTCAGCATAGATCTTTCCACTATGCACCTATTTATTAGAATGTAAGCTCTCTGGGCAGGATTTTTTTCTTGTATTGTATTGTTTTTATAACAGTCTATTGTATGCTGGAAGAAAACCATTGTCTATGTATAATAAAATATATTTTCGAGTGTAGGATCTATGAGCACAGACCACTCTTCTATGCAACTCATTATTAGAGTGTAAGCTTTGTGAACAGAGAACAATGCCTATACTATGTATGGTAAAACTAAAATAGAGTGTAAGTTCTGTCAGCATAGATCTTTCCGCTCTACACCTATTTATTAGAATGTAAGCTCTCTGGGCAGGAATTTTTTTCTTGTATTGCATTCTTTGTATAACAGTCTATTGTATGCTGGAAGAAAACCATTGTCTATGTATAGTAAAATATATTTTCGAGTGTAGGATCTATGTGCACAGACCTCTCTTCTCTGCAACACATTAGTAGAGTTTAAGCTTTGTGAGCAGAGAACAATACCTATACTATGTATGGTAAAACTAAAATAGAGTGTAAGTTCTGTCAGCATAGATCTTTCCACTATGCACCTATTTATTAGAATGTAAGCTCTCTGGGCAGGATTTTTTTTCTTGTATTGTATTCTTTGTAAACAGTCTATTGTATGCTGGAAGAAAACCATTGTCTATGTATAGTAAAATATATTTTCGAGTGTAGGATCTATGAGCACAGACCTCTCTTCTCTGCAACTCTTTATTAGAGTGTAAGCTTTGTGAGCAGAGAACAATACCTATACTATGTATGGTAAAACTAAAATAGAGTGTAAGTTCTGTCAGCATAGATCTTTCCACTATGCACCTATTTATTAGAATGTAAGCTCTCTGGGCAGGATTTTTTTCTTGTATTGTATTGTTTTTTATAACAGTCTATTGTATGCTGGAAGAAAACCATTGTCTATGTATAATAAAATATATTTTCGAGTGTAGGATCTATGAGTACAGACATCTCTTCTCTGCAACTCTTTATTAGAGTGTAAGCTTTGTGAGCAGAGAACAATACCTATACTATGTATGGTAATACTAAAATAGAGTGTAAGTTCTGTCAGCATAGATCTTTCCGCTCTACACCTATTTATTAGAATGTAAGCTCTCTGGGCAGGATTTTTTTTCTTGTATTGTATTCTTTGTATAACAGTCTATTGTATGCTGTAAGAAAACCATTGCCTATGTATAGTAAAATATATTTTCGAGTGTAGGATCTATGAGCACAGACCTCTCTTCTCTGCAACTCTTTATTAGAGTGTAAGCTTTGTGAGCAGAGAACAATACCTATACTATGTATGGTAAAACTAAAATAGAGTGTAAGTTCTGTCAGCATAGATCTTTCCGCTCTACACCTATTTATTAGAATGTAAGCTCTCTGGGCAGGATTTTTTTTCTTGTATTGTATTCTTTGTATAACAGTCTATTGTATGCTGGAAGAAAACCATTGTCTATGTATAGTAAAATATATTTTCGAGTGTAGGATCTATGTGCACAGACCTCTCTTCTCTGCAACACATTAGTAGAGTTTAAGCTTTGTGAGCAGAGAACAATACCTATACTATGTATGGTAAAACTAAAATAGAGTGTAAGTTCTGTCAGCATATATCTTTCCACTATGCACCTATTTATTAGAATGTAAGCTCTCTGGGCAGGATTTTTTTTCTTGTATTGTATTCTTTGTATAACAGTCTATTGTATGCTGGAAGAAAACCATAGTCTATGTATAGTAAAATATATTTTCGAGTGTAGGATCTATGAGCACAGACCTCTCTTCTCTGCAACTCTTTATTAGAGTGTAAGCTTTGTGAGCAGAGAACAATACCTATACTATGTATGGTAAAACTAAAATAGAGTGTAAGTTATGTCAGCATAGATCTTTCCACTATGCACCTATTTATTAGAATGTAAGCTCTCTGGGCAGGATTTTTTTCTTGTATTGTATTGTTTTTATAACAGTCTATTGTATGCTGGAAGAAAACCATTGTCTATGTATAATAAAATATATTTTCGAGTGTAGGATCTATGAGCACAGACCACTCTTCTATGCAACTCATTATTAGAGTGTAAGCTTTGTGAACAGAGAACAATGCCTATACTATGTATGGTAAAACTAAAATAGAGTGTAAGTTCTGTCAGCATAGATCTTTCCGCTCTACACCTATTTATTAGAATGTAAGCTCTCTGGGCAGGAATTTTTTTCTTGTATTGCATTCTTTGTATAACAGTCTATTGTATGCTGGAAGAAAACCATTGTCTATGTATAGTAAAATATATTTTCGAGTGTAGGATCTATGTGCACAGACCTCTCTTCTCTGCAACACATTAGTAGAGTTTAAGCTTTGTGAGCAGAGAACAATACCTATACTATGTATGGTAAAACTAAAATAGAGTGTAAGTTCTGTCAGCATAGATCTTTCCACTATGCACCTATTTATTAGAATGTAAGCTCTCTGTGCAGGATTTTTTTTCTTGTATTGTATTCTTTGTAAACAGTCTATTGTATGCTGGAAGAAAACCATTGTCTATGTATAGTAAAATATATTTTCGAGTGTAGGATCTATGAGCACAGACCTCTCTTCTCTGCAACTCTTTATTAGAGTGTAAGCTTTGTGAGCAGAGAACAATACCTATACTATGTATGGTAAAACTAAAATAGAGTGTAAGTTCTGTCAGCATAGATCTTTCCACTATGCACCTATTTATTAGAATGTAAGCTCTCTGGGCAGGATTTTTTTCTTGTATTGTATTGTTTTTTATAACAGTCTATTGTATGCTGGAAGAAAACCATTGTCTATGTATAATAAAATATATTTTCGAGTGTAGGATCTATGAGTACAGACATCTCTTCTCTGCAACTCTTTATTAGAGTGTAAGCTTTGTGAGCAGAGAACAATACCTATACTATGTATGGTAATACTAAAATAGAGTGTAAGTTCTGTCAGCATAGATCTTTCCGCTCTACACCTATTTATTAGAATGTAAGCTCTCTGGGCAGGATTTTTTTTCTTGTATTGTATTCTTTGTATAACAGTCTATTGTATGCTGTAAGAAAACCATTGCCTATGTATAGTAAAATATATTTTCGAGTGTAGGATCTATGAGCACAGACCTCTCTTCTCTGCAACTCTTTATTAGAGTGTAAGCTTTGTGAGCAGAGAACAATACCTATACTATGTATGGTAAAACTAAAATACAGTGTAAGTTCTGTCAGCATAGATCTTTCCGCTCTACACCTATTTATTAGAATGTAAGCTCTCTGGGCAGGATTTTTTTTCTTGTATTGTATTCTTTGTATAACAGTCTATTGTATGCTGTAAGAAAACCATTGCCTATGTATAGTAAAATATATTTGCGAGTGTACGATCTATGAGCACAGACCTCTCTTCTATGCAACTCATTATTAGAGTGTACGCTTTGTGAACAGAGAACAATACCTATACTATGTATGGTAGAACTAAAATAGAGTTCTGTCAGCATAGATCTTTCCGCTCTACACTTATTTATTAGAATGTAAGCTCTTTGGGCAGGAATTCTTTTCTTGTATTGTATTCTTTGTATAACAGTCTATTGTATGCTGGAAGAAAACCATTGTCTATGTATAGTAAAATATATTTTCGAGTGTAGGATCTATGTGCACAGACCTCTCTTCTCTGCAACACATTAGTAGAGTTTAAGCTTTGTGAGCAGAGAACAATACCTATACTATGTATGGTAAAACTAAAATAGAGTGTAAGTTCTGTCAGCATAGATCTTTCCACTATGCACCTATTTATTAGAATGTAAGCTCTCTGGGCAGGATTTTTTTCTTGTATTGTATTCTTTGTATAACAGTCTATTGTATGCTGGAAGAAAACCATTGTCTATGTATAGTAAAATATATTTTCGAGTGTAGGATCTATGAGCACAGACCTCTCTTCTCTGCAACTCTTTATTAGAGTGTAAGCTTTGTGAGCAGAGAACAATACCTATACTATGTATGGTAAAACTAAAATAGAGTGTAAGTTCTGTCAGCATAGATCTTTCCACTATGCACCTATTTATTAGAATGTAAGCTCTCTGGGCAGGATTTTTTTCTTGTATTGTATTGTTTTTATAACAGTCTATTGTATGCTGTAAGAAAACCATTGTCTATGTATAATAAAATATATTTTCGAGTGTAGGATCTATGAGCACAGACCTCTCTTCTATGCAACTCATTATTAGAGTGTAAGCTTGTGAACAGAGAACAATACCTATACTATGTATGGTAAAACTAAAATAGAGGTCTGTCAGAATAGATCTTTCCGCTCTACACCTATTTATTAGAATGTAAGCTCTCTGGGCAGGATTTTTTTTCTTGTATTGTATTCTTTGTATAACAGTCTATTGTATGCTTAAAGAAAACCATTGTTTATGTATAGTAAAATATATTTTCGAGTGTAGGATCTATGTGCACAAACCTCTCTTCTCTGCAACACATTAGTAGAGTTTAAGCTTCGTGAGCAGAGAACAATACCTATACTATGTATGGTAAAACTAAAAAAGAGTGTAAGTTCTGTCAGCATAGATCTTTCCACTATGCACCTATTTATTAGAATGTAAGCTCTCTGGGCAGGAATTTTTTTCTTGTATTGTATTCTTTGTATAACAGTCTATTGTATGCTGTAAGAAAACCATTGTCTATGTATAATAAAATATATTTTCGAGTGTAGGATCTATGAGCACAGACCTCTCTTCTATGCAACTCATTATTAGAGTGTAAGCTTTGTGAACAGAGAACAATACCTATACTATGTATAGTAGAACTAAAATAGAGGTCTGTCAGCATAGATCTTTCCGCTCTACACCTATTTATTAGAATGTAAGCTCTCTGGGCAGGATTTTTTTTCTTGTATTGTATTCTTTGTATAACAGTCTATTGTATGCTGGAAGAAAACCATTGTCTATGTATAGTAAAATATATTTTCGAGTGTAGGATCTATGTGCACAGACCTCTCTTCTCTGCAACACATTAGTAGAGTTTAAGCTTTGTGAGCAGAGAACAATACCTATACTATGTATGGTAAAACTAAAATAGAGTGTAAGTTCTGTCAGCATAGATCTTTCCACTATGCACCTATTTATTAGAATGTAAGCTCTCTGGGCAGGATTTTTTTTCTTGTATTGTATTCTTTGTATAACAGTCTATTGTATGCTGGAAGAAAACCATTGTCTATGTATAGTAAAATATATTTTCGAGTGTAGGATCTATGAGCACAGACCTCTCTTCTCTGCAACTCTTTATTAGAGTGTAAGCTTTGTGAGCAGAGAACAATACCTATACTATGTATGGTAAAACTAAAATAGAGTGTAAGTTCTGTCAGCATAGATCTTTCCACTATGCACCTATTTATTAGAATGTAAGCTCTCTGGGCAGGATTTTTTTCTTGTATTGTATTGTTTTTATAACAGTCTATTGTATGCTGGAAGAAAACCATTGTCTATGTATAATAAAATATATTTTCGAGTGTAGGATCTATGAGCACAGACATCTCTTCTCTGCAACTCTTTATTAGAGTGTAAGCTTTGTGAGCAGAGAACAATACCTATACTATGTATGGTAATACTAAAATAGAGTGTAAGTTCTGTCAGCATAGATCTTTCCGCTCTACACCTATTTATTAGAATGTAAGCTCTCTGGGCAGGATTTTTTTCTTGTATTGTATTGTTTTTATAACAGTCTATTGTATGCTGTAAGAAAACCATTGTCTATGTATAATAAAATATATTTTCGAGTGTAGGATCTATGAGCACAGACCTCTCTTCTATGCAACTCATTATTAGAGTGTAAGCTTTGTGAACAGAGAACAATACCTTGACTATGTATAGTAGAACTAAAATAGAGGTCTGTCAGCATAGATCTTTCCGCTCTACACCTATTTATTAGAATGTAAGCTCTCTGGGCAGGATTTTTTTTCTTGTATTGTATTCTTTGTATAACAGTCTATTGTATGCTGGAAGAAAACCATTGTCTATGTATAGTAAAATATATTTTCGAGTGTAGGATCTATGTGCACAGACCTCTCTTCTCTGCAACACATTAGTAGAGTTTAAGCTTTGTGAGCAGAGAACAATACCTATACTATGTATGGTAAAACTAAAATAGAGTGTAAGTTCTGTCAGCATAGATCTTTCCACTATGCACCTATTTATTAGAATGTAAGCTCTCTGGGCAGGATTTTTTTCTTGTATTGTATTCTTTGTATAACAGTCTATTGTATGCTGGAAGAAAACCATTGTCTATGTATAGTAAAATATATTTTCGAGTGTAGGATCTATGAGCACAGACCTCTCTTCTCTGCAACTCTTTATTAGAGTGTAAGCTTTGTGAGCAGAGAACAATACCTATACTATGTATGGTAAAACTAAAATAGAGTGTAAGTTCTGTCAGCATAGATCTTTCCACTATGCACCTATTTATTAGAATGTAAGCTCTCTGGGCAGGATTTTTTTCTTGTATTGTATTGTTTTTATAACAGTCTATTGTATGCTGTAAGAAAACCATTGTCTATGTATAATAAAATATATTTTCGAGTGTAGGATCTATGAGCACAGACCTCTCTTCTATGCAACTCATTATTAGAGTGTAAGCTTGTGAACAGAGAACAATACCTATACTATGTATGGTAAAACTAAAATAGAGGTCTGTCAGAATAGATCTTTCCGCTCTACACCTATTTATTAGAATGTAAGCTCTCTGGGCAGGAATTTTTTTCTTGTATTGTATTCTTTGTATAACAGTCTATTGTATGCTGGAAGAAAACCATTGTCTATATATAGTAAAATATATTTTCGAGTGTAGGATCTATGAGCACAGACCTCTCTTCTATGTAACTCATTATTAGAGTGTAAGCTTTGTGAACAGAGAACAATACCTATACTATGTATGGTAGAACTAAAATAGAGTTCTGTCAGCATAGATCTTTCCGCTCTAAACCTATTTATTAGAATGTAAGCTCTCTGGGCAGGATTTTTTTCTTGTATTGTATTGTTTTTATAACAGTCTATTGTATGCTGTAAGAAAACCATTGTCTATGTATAATAAAATATATTTTCGAGTGTAGGATCTATGAGCACAGACCTCTCTTCTATGCAACTCATTATTAGAGTGTAAGCTTTGTGAACAGAGAACAATACCTATACTATGTATAGTAGAACTAAAATAGAGGTCTGTCAGCATAGATCTTTCCGCTCTACACCTATTTATTAGAATGTAAGCTCTCTGGGCAGGATTTTTTTTCTTGTATTGTATTCTTTGTATAACAGTCTATTGTATGCTGGAAGAAAACCATTGTCTATGTATAGTAAAATATATTTTCGAGTGTAGGATCTATGTGCACAGACCTCTCTTCTCTGCAACACATTAGTAGAGTGTAAGCTTTGTGAGCAGAGAACAATACCTATACTATGTATGGTAAAACTAAAATAGAGTGTAAGTTCTGTCAGCATAGATCTTTCCACTATGCACCTATTTATTAGAATGTAAGCTCTCTGGGCAGGATTTTTTTCTTGTATTGTATTGTTTTTATAACAGTCTATTGTATGCTGGAAGAAAACCATTGTCTATGTATAATAAAATATATTTTCGAGTGTAGGATCTATGAGCACAGACATCTCTTCTCTGCAACTCTTTATTAGAGTGTAAGCTTTGTGAGCAGAGAACAATACCTATACTATGTATGGTAATACTAAAATAGAGTGTAAGTTCTGTCAGCATAGATCTTTCCGCTCTACACCTATTTATTAGAATGTAAGCTCTCTGGGCAGGATTTTTTTCTTGTATTGTATTGTTTTTATAACAGTCTATTGTATGCTGTAAGAAAACCATTGTCTATGTATAATAAAATATATTTTCGAGTGTAGGATCTATGAGCACAGACCTCTCTTCTATGCAACTCATTATTAGAGTGTAAGCTTTGTGAACAGAGAACAATACCTTGACTATGTATAGTAGAACTAAAATAGAGGTCTGTCAGCATAGATCTTTCCGCTCTACACCTATTTATTAGAATGTAAGCTCTCTGGGCAGGATTTTTTTTCTTGTATTGTATTCTTTGTATAACAGTCTATTGTATGCTGGAAGAAAACCATTGTCTATGTATAGTAAAATATATTTTCGAGTGTAGGATCTATGTGCACAGACCTCTCTTCTCTGCAACACATTAGTAGAGTTTAAGCTTTGTGAGCAGAGAACAATACCTATACTATGTATGGTAAAACTAAAATAGAGTGTAAGTTCTGTCAGCATAGATCTTTCCACTATGCACCTATTTATTAGAATGTAAGCTCTCTGGGCAGGATTTTTTTCTTGTATTGTATTCTTTGTATAACAGTCTATTGTATGCTGGAAGAAAACCATTGTCTATGTATAGTAAAATATATTTTCGAGTGTAGGATCTATGAGCACAGACCTCTCTTCTCTGCAACTCTTTATTAGAGTGTAAGCTTTGTGAGCAGAGAACAATACCTATACTATGTATGGTAAAACTAAAATAGAGTGTAAGTTCTGTCAGCATAGATCTTTCCACTATGCACCTATTTATTAGAATGTAAGCTCTCTGGGCAGGATTTTTTTCTTGTATTGTATTGTTTTTATAACAGTCTATTGTATGCTGTAAGAAAACCATTGTCTATGTATAATAAAATATATTTTCGAGTGTAGGATCTATGAGCACAGACCTCTCTTCTATGCAACTCATTATTAGAGTGTAAGCTTGTGAACAGAGAACAATACCTATACTATGTATGGTAAAACTAAAATAGAGGTCTGTCAGAATAGATCTTTCCGCTCTACACCTATTTATTAGAATGTAAGCTCTCTGGGCAGGATTTTTTTTCTTGTATTGTATTCTTTGTATAACAGTCTATTGTATGCTTAAAGAAAACCATTGTTTATGTATAGTAAAATATATTTTCGAGTGTAGGATCTATGTGCACAAACCTCTCTTCTCTGCAACACATTAGTAGAGTTTAAGCTTCGTGAGCAGAGAACAATACCTATACTATGTATGGTAAAACTAAAAAAGAGTGTAAGTTCTGTCAGCATAGATCTTTCCACTATGCACCTATTTATTAGAATGTAAGCTCTCTGGGCAGGAATTTTTTTCTTGTATTGTATTCTTTGTATAACAGTCTATTGTATGCTGGAAGAAAACCATTGTCTATATATAGTAAAATATATTTTCGAGTGTAGGATCTATGAGCACAGACCTCTCTTCTATGTAACTCATTATTAGAGTGTAAGCTTTGTGAACAGAGAACAATACCTATACTATGTATGGTAGAACTAAAATAGAGTTCTGTCAGCATAGATCTTTCCGCTCTAAACCTATTTATTAGAATGTAAGCTCTCTGGGCAGGATTTTTTTCTTGTATTGTATTGTTTTTATAACAGTCTATTGTATGCTGTAAGAAAACCATTGTCTATGTATAATAAAATATATTTTCGAGTGTAGGATCTATGAGCACAGACCTCTCTTCTATGCAACTCATTATTAGAGTGTAAGCTTTGTGAACAGAGAACAATACCTATACTATGTATAGTAGAACTAAAATAGAGGTATGTCAGCATAGATCTTTCCGCTCTACACCTATTTATTAGAATGTAAGCTCTCTGGGCAGGATTTTTTTTCTTGTATTGTATTCTTTGTATAACAGTCTATTGTATGCTGGAAGAAAACCATTGTCTATGTATAGTAAAATATATTTTCGAGTGTAGGATCTATGTGCACAGACCTCTCTTCTCTGCAACACATTAGTAGAGTGTAAGCTTTGTGAGCAGAGAACAATACCTATACTATGTATGGTAAAACTAAAATAGAGTGTAAGTTCTGTCAGCATAGATCTTTCCACTATGCACCTATTTATTAGAATGTAAGCTCTCTGGGCAGGATTTTTTTCTTGTATTGTATTGTTTTTATAACAGTCTATTGTATGCTGGAAGAAAACCATTGTCTATGTATAATAAAATATATTTTCGAGTGTAGGATCTATGAGCACAGACATCTCTTCTCTGCAACTCTTTATTAGAGTGTAAGCTTTGTGAGCAGAGAACAATACCTATACTATGTATGGTAATACTAAAATAGAGTGTAAGTTCTGTCAGCATAGATCTTTCCGCTCTACACCTATTTATTAGAATGTAAGCTCTCTGGGCAGGTTTTTTTTCTTGTATTGTATTGTTTTTATAACAGTCTATTGTATGCTGTAAGAAAACCATTGTCTATGTATAATAAAATATATTTTCGAGTGTAGGATCTATGAGCACAGACCTCTCTTCTATGCAACTCATTATTAGAGTGTAAGCTTTGTGAACAGAGAACAATACCTTGACTATGTATAGTAGAACTAAAATAGAGGTCTGTCAGCATAGATCTTTCCGCTCTACACCTATTTATTAGAATGTAAGCTCTCTGGGCAGGATTTTTTTTCTTGTATTGTATTCTTTGTATAACAGTCTATTGTATGCTGGAAGAAAACCATTGTCTATGTATAGTAAAATATATTTTCGAGTGTAGGATCTATGTGCACAGACCTCTCTTCTCTGCAACACATTAGTAGAGTTTAAGCTTTGTGAGCAGAGAACAATACCTATACTATGTATGGTAAAACTAAAATAGAGTGTAAGTTCTGTCAGCATAGATCTTTCCACTATGCACCTATTTATTAGAATGTAAGCTCTCTGGGCAGGATTTTTTTCTTGTATTGTATTCTTTGTATAACAGTCTATTGTATGCTGGAAGAAAACCATTGTCTATGTATAGTAAAATATATTTTCGAGTGTAGGATCTATGAGCACAGACCTCTCTTCTCTGCAACTCTTTATTAGAGTGTAAGCTTTGTGAGCAGAGAACAATACCTATACTATGTATGGTAAAACTAAAATAGAGTGTAAGTTCTGTCAGCATAGATCTTTCCACTATGCACCTATTTATTAGAATGTAAGCTCTCTGGGCAGGATTTTTTTCTTGTATTGTATTGTTTTTATAACAGTCTATTGTATGCTGTAAGAAAACCATTGTCTATGTATAATAAAATATATTTTCGAGTGTAGGAGCTATGTGCACAGACCTCTCTTCTCTGCAACTCTTTATTAGAGTGTAAGCTTTGTGAGCAGAGAACAATACATATACTATGTATCTTAAAACTAAAATAGAGTGTAAGTTCTGTCAACATAGATCTTTCCACTATGCACCTATTTATTAGAATGTAAGCTCTCTGGGCAGGATTTTTTTCTTGTATTGTATTGTTTTTATAACAGTCTATTGTATGCTGTAAGAAAACCATTGTCTATGTATAATAAAATATATTTTCGAGTGTAGGATCTATGAGCACAGACCTCTCTTCTATGCAACTCATTATCAGAGTGTAAGCTTTGTGAACAGAGAACAATACCTATACTATGTATAGTAGAACTAAAATAGAGGTCTGTCAGCATAGATCTTTCCGCTCTACACCTATTTATTAGAATGTAAGCTCTCTGGGCAGGAATTTTTTTCTTGTATTGTATTCTTTGTATAACAGTCTATTGTATGCTGTAAGAAAACCATTGCCTATGTATAGTAAAATATATTTTCGAGTGTAGGATCTATGAGCACAGACCTCTCTTCTCTGCAACTCTTTATTAGAGTGTAAGCTTTGTGAGCAGAGAACAATACCTATACTATGTATGGTAAAACTAAAATAGAGTGTAAGTTCTGTCAGCATAGATCTTTCCGCTCTACACCTATTTATGAGAATGTAAGCTCTCTGGGCAGGATTTTTTTTCTTGTATTGTATTCTTTGTATAACAGTCTATTGTATGCTGTAGGAAAACCATTGCCTATGTATAGTAATATATATTTTCGAGTGTAGCATCTATGAGCACAGACCTCTCTTCTATGCAACTCATTATTAGAGTATAAGCTTTGTGAACAGAGAACAATACCTATACTATGTATGGTAAAACTAAAATAGAGTGTAAGTTCTGTCAGCATAGATCTTTCCGCTCTACACCTATTTATGAGAATGTAAGCTCTCTGGGCAGGATTTTTTTTCTTGTATTGTATTCTTTGTATAACAGTCTATTGTATGCTGTAGGAAAACCATTGCCTATGTATAGTAATATATATTTTCGAGTGTAGCATCTATGAGCACAGACCTCTCTTCTATGCAACTCATTATTAGAGTATAAGCTTTGTGAACAGAGAACAATACCTATACTACGTATGGTAGAACTAAAATAGAGTTCTGTCAGCATAGATCTTTCCGCTCTACACCTATTTATTAGAATGTAAGCTCTCTGGGCAGGAATGCTTTGCTTGTATTGTATTCTTTGTATAAAAGTCTATTGTATGCTCGAAGAAAACCATTGACTATGTATAGTAAAATATATTTTCGAGTGTAGGATCTATGAGCACAGACCTCTCTTCTCTGCAACTCTTTATTAGAGTATAAGCTTTGTGAGCAGAGAACAATACCTATACTATGTATGGTAAAACTAAAATAAAGTGTAAGTTCTGTCAGCATAGATCTTTCCACTATGCACCTATTTATTAGAATGTAAGCTCTCTGGGCAGGATTTTTTTCTTGTATTGTATTTTTTTTATAACAGTCTATTGTATGCTGTAAGAAAACCATTGTCTATGTATAATAAAATATATTTTCGAGTGTAGGATCTATGAGCACAGACCTCTCTTCTCTGCAACTCTTTATTAGAGTGTAAGCTTTGTGAGCAGAGAACAATACCTATACTATGTATGGTAAAACTAAAATAGAGTGTAAGTTCTGTCAGCATAGATCTTTCCGCTCTACACCTATTTATTAGAATGTAAGCTCTCTGGGCAGGAATTTTTTTCTTGTATTGTATTCTTTGTATAACAGTCTATTGTATGCTGGAAGAAAACCATTGTCTATGTATAGTAAAATATATTTTCGAGTGTAGGATCTATGAGCACAGACCTCTCTTCTATGTAACTCATTATTAGAGTGTAAGCTTTGTGAACAGAGAACAATACCTATACTATGTATGGTAAAACTAAAATAGAGTGTAAGTTCTGTCAGCATAGATCTTTCCACTATGCACCTATTTATTAGAATGTAAGCTCTCTGGGCAGGAATTTTTTTCTTGTATTGTATTCTTTTTATAACAGGCTATTGTATGCTGGAAGAAAACCATTGTCTATGTATAGTAAAATATATTTTCGAGTGTAGGATCTATGTGCACAAACCTCTCTTCTCTGCAACACATTAGTAGAGTTTAAGCTTGGTGAGCAAAGAACAATACCTATACTATGTATGGTAAAACTAAAATAGAGTTCTGTCAGCATAGATCTTTCCGCTCTACACCTATTTATTAGAATGTAAGCTCTCTGGGCAGGATTTTTTTTCTTGTATTGTATTCTTTGTATAACAGTCTATTGTATGCTGGAAGAAAACCATTGTCTATGTATAGTAAAATATATTTTCGAGTGTAGGATCTATGTGCACAGACCTCTCTTTTCTGCAACACATTATTAGAGTGTAAGCTTTGTGAGCAGAGAACAATACCTATACTATGTATGGTAAAACTAAAATAGAGTGTAAGTTCTGTCAGCATAGATCTTTCCGCTCTACACCTATTTGTTAGAATGTAAGCTCTCTGGGCAGGATTTTTGATCTTGTATTGTATTCTTTGTATAACAGTCTATTGTATGCTGTAAGAAAACCATTGCCTATGTATAGTAAAATATATTTTCGAGTGTAGGATCTATGAGCACAGACCTCTCTTCTATGCAACTCATTATTAGAGTGTAAGCTTTGTGAACAGAGAACAATACCTATACTATCTATGGTAGAACTAAAATAGAGTTCTGTCAGCATAGATCTTTCCGCTCTACACCTATTTATTAGAATGTAAGCTCTCTGGGCAGGATTTTTTTTCTTGTATTGTATTCTTTGTATAACAGTCTATTGTATGCTGGAAGAAAACCATTGTCTATGTATAGTAAAATATATTTTCGAGTGTAGGATCTATGTGCACAGACCTCTCTTTTCTGCAACACATTAGTAGAGTTTAAGCTTTGTTAGCAGAGAACAATACCTATACTATGTATGGTAAAACTAAAATAGAGTGTAAGTTCTGTCAGCATAGATCTTTCCGCTCTACACCTATTTATTAGAATGTAAGCTCTCTGGGCAGGATTTTTTATCTTGTATTGTATTCTTTGTATAACAGTCTATTGTATGCTGTAAGAAAACCATTGCCTATGTATAGTAAAATATATTTTCGAGTGTAGGATCTATGAGCACAGACCTCTCTTCTATGCAACTCATTATTAGAGTGTAAGCTTTGTGAACAGAGAACAATACCTATACTATGTATGGTAGAACTAAAATAGAGTTCTGTCAGCATAGATCTTTCCACTCTACACCTATTTATTAGAATGTAAGCTCTCTGGGCAGGAATTTTTTTCTTGTATTGTATTCTTTGTATAACAGTCTATTGTATGCTGGAAGAAAACCATTGTCTATGTATAGTAAAATATATTTTCGAGTGTAGGATCTATGTGCACAGACCTCTCTTTTCTGCAACACATTATTAGAGTGTAAGCTTTGTGAGCAGAGAACAATACCTATACTATGTATGGTAAAACTAAAATAGAGTGTAAGTTCTGTCAGCATAGATCTTTCCGCTCTACACCTATTTATTAGAATGTAAGCTCTCTGGGCAGGATTTTTGATCTTGTATTGTATTCTTTGTATAACAGTCTATTGTATGCTGTAAGAAAACCATTGCCTATGTATAGTAAAATATATTTTCGAGTGTAGGATCTATGAGCACAGACCTCTCTTCTATGCAACTCATTATTAGAGTGTAAGCTTTGTGAACAGAGAACAATACCTATACTATCTATGGTAGAACTAAAATAGAGTTCTGTCAGCATAGATCTTTCCGCTCTACACCTATTTATTAGAATGTAAGCTCTCTGGGCAGGATTTTTTTTCTTGTATTGTATTCTTTGTATAACAGTCTATTGTATGCTGGAAGAAAACCATTGTCTATGTATAGTAAAATATATTTTCGAGTGTAGGATCTATGTGCACAGACCTCTCTTTTCTGCAACACATTAGTAGAGTTTAAGCTTTGTTAGCAGAGAACAATACCTATACTATGTATGGTAAAACTAAAATAGAGTGTAAGTTCTGTCAGCATAGATCTTTCTGCTCTACACCTATTTATTAGAATGTAAGCTCTCTGGGCAGGATTTTTTATCTTGTATTGTATTCTTTGTATAACAGTCTATTGTATGCTGTAAGAAAACCATTGCCTATGTATAGTAAAATATATTTTCGAGTGTAGGATCTATGAGCACAGACCTCTCTTCTATGCAACTCATTATTAGAGTGTAAGCTTTGTGAACAGAGAACAATACCTATACTATGTATGGTAGAACTAAAATAGAGTTCTGTCAGCATAGATCTTTCCACTCTACACCTATTTATTAGAATGTAAGCTCTCTGGGCAGGAATTTTTTTCTTGTATTGTATTCTTTGTATAACAGTCTATTGTATGCTGGAAGAAAACCATTGTCTATGTATAATAAAATATATTTTCGAGTGTAGGATCTATGAGCACAGACCTCTCTTCTATGCAACTCATTATTAGAGTGTAAGCTTTGTGAACAGAGAACAATACCTATACTATGTATGGTAGAACTAAAATAGAGTTCTGTCAGCATAGATCTTTCCGCTCTACACCTATTTATTAGAATGTAAGCTCTCTGGGCAGGATTTTTTTTCTTGTATTGTATTCTTTGTATAACAGTCTATTGTATGCTGGAAGAAAACCATTGTCTATGTATAGTAAAATATATTTTCGAGTGTAGGATCTATGTGCACAGACCTCTCTTTTCTGCAACACATTAGTAGAGTTTAAGCTTTGTGAGCAGAGAACAATACCTATACTATGTATGGTAAAACTAAAATAGAGTGTAAGTTCTGTCAGCATAGATCTTTCCGCTCTACACCTATTTATTAGAATGTAAGCTCTCTGGGCAGGATTTTTTATCTTGTATTGTATTCTTTGTATAACAGTCTATTGTATGCTGTAAGAAAACCATTGCCTATGTATAGTAAAATATATTTTTGAGTGTAGGATCTATGAGCACAGACCTCTCTTCTATGCAACTCATTATTAGAGTGTAAGCTTTGTGAACAGAGAACAATACCTATACTATCTATGGTAGAACTAAAATAGAGTTCTGTCAGCATAGATCTTTCCGCTCTACACCTATTTATTAGAATGTAAGCTCTCTGGGCAGGAATTTTTTTCTTGTATTGTATTCTTTGTATAACAGTATATTGTATGCTGGAAGAAAACCATTGTCTATGTCTAGTAAAATATATTTTCGAGTGTAGGATCTATGAGCACAGACCTCTCTTCTATTCAACTCATTATTAGAGTGTAAGCTTTGTGAACAGAGAACAATACCTATACTATGTATGGTAGAACTAAAATAGAGTTCTGTCAGCATAGATCTTTCCGCTCTACACCTATTTATTAGAATGTAAGCTCTCTGGGCAGGAATTTTTTTCTTGTATTGTATTCTTTGTATAACAGTCTATTGTATGCTGGAAGAAAACCATTGTCTATGTATAGTAAAATATATTTTCGAGTGTAGGATCTATGTGCACAGACCTCTCTTCTATGCAACTCATTATTAGAGTTTAAGCTTTGTGAGCAGAGAACAATACCTATACTATGTATGGTAAAACTAAAATAGAGTGTAAGTTCTGTCAGCATAGATCTTTCCACTCTGCACCTATTTATTAGAATGTAAGCTCTCTGGGTAGGAATTTCTTTCTTGTATTGTATTCTTTGTATAACAGTCTATTGTATGCTGGAAGAAAACCATTGTCTATGTATAGTAAAATATATTTTCGAGTGTAGGATCTATGTGCACAGACCTCTCTTCTATGCAACTCATTATTAGAGTTTAAGCTTTGTGAGCAGAGAACAATACCTATACTATGTATGGTAAAACTAAAATAGAGTGTAAGTTCTGTCAGCATAGATCTTTCCACTCTGCACCTATTTATTAGAATGTAAGCTCTCTGGGTAGGAATTTTTTTCTTGTATTGTATTCTTTGTATAACAGTCTATTGTATGCTGGAAGAAAACCATTGTCTATTTATAGTAAAATATATTTTCGAGTGTAGGATCTATGTGCACAGACCTCTCTTCTATGCAACTCATTATTAGAGTTTAAGCTTTGTGAGCAGAGAACAATACCTATACTATGTATGGTAAAACTAAAATAGAGTGTAAGTTCTGTCAGCATAGATCTTTCCACTCTGCACCTATTTATTAGAATGTAAGCTCTCTGGGTAGGAATTTTTTTCTTGTATTGTATTCTTTGTATAACAGTCTATTGTATGCTGGAAGAAAACCATTGTCTATGTATAGTAAAATATATTTTCGAGTGTAGGATCTATGAGCACAGACCTCTCTTTTCTGCAACACATTAGTAGAGTTTAAGCTTTGTGAGCAGAGAACAATACCTATACTATGTATGGGAAAACTAAAATAGAGTGTAAGTTCTGTCAGCATAGATCTTTCCGCTCTACACCTATTTATTAGAATGTAAGCTCTCTGGGCAGGATTTTTTTTTCTTGTATTGTATTCTTTGTATAATAGTCTATTGTATGCTGTAAGAAAACCATTGTCTATGTATAATAAAATATATTTTCTAGTGTAGGATCTATGAGCACAGACCTCTCTTCTATGCAACTCATTATTAGAGTGTAAGCTTTGTGAACAGAGAACAATACCTATACTATGTATGGTAAAACTAAAATGGAGTGTAAGTTCTGTCAGCATAGATCTTTCCACTATGCACCTATTTATTAGAATGTAAGCTCTCTGGGCAGGATTTTTTTTCTTGTATTGTATTCTTTGTATAACAGTCTATTGTATGCTGTAAGAAAACCATTGTCTATGTATAGTAAAATATATTTTCGAGTGTAGGATCTATGTGCACAGACCTCTCTTTTCTGCAACACATTAGTAGAGTTTAAGCTTTGTGAGCAGAGAAAAATACCTATACTATGTATGGTAAAACTAAAATAGAGTGTAAGTTCTGTCAGCATAGATCTTTCCGCTCTACACCTATTTATTAGAATGTAAGCTCTCTGGGCAGGATTTTTTTTCTTGTATTGTATTCTTTGTATAACAGTCTATTGTATGCTGTAAGAAAACCATTGCCTATGTATAGTAAAATATATTTTCGAGTGTAGGATCTATGAGCACAGACCTCTCTTCTATGCAACTCATTATTAGAGTGTAAGCTTTGTGAACAGAGAACAATACCTATACTATGTATGGTAGAACTAAAATAGAGTTCTGTCAGCATAGATCTTTCCGCTCTACACCTATTTATTAGAATGTAAGCTCTCTGGGCAGGAATTTTTTTCTTGTATTGTATTCTTTGTATAACAGTCTATTGTATGCTGTAAGAAAACCATTGCCTATGTATAGTAAAATATATTTTCGAGTGTAGGATCTATGAGCACAGACCTCTCTTCTCTGCAACTCTTTATTAGAGTGTAAGCTTTGTGAGCAGAGAACAATACCTATACTATGTATGGTAAAACTAAAATAGAGTGTAAGTTCTGTCAGCATAGATCTTTCCGCTCTACACCTATTTATGAGAATGTAAGCTCTCTGGGCAGGATTTTTTTTCTTGTATTGTATTCTTTGTATAACAGTCTATTGTATGCTGTAGGAAAACCATTGCCTATGTATAGTAATATATATTTTCGAGTGTAGCATCTATGAGCACAGACCTCTCTTCTATGCAACTCATTATTAGAGTATAAGCTTTGTGAACAGAGAACAATACCTATACTACGTATGGTAGAACTAAAATAGAGTTCTGTCAGCATAGATCTTTCCGCTCTACACCTATTTATTAGAATGTAAGCTCTCTGGGCAGGAATGCTTTGCTTGTATTGTATTCTTTGTATAAAAGTCTATTGTATGCTCGAAGAAAACCATTGACTATGTATAGTAAAATATATTTTCGAGTGTAGGATCTATGAGCACAGACCTCTCTTCTCTGCAACTCTTTATTAGAGTATAAGCTTTGTGAGCAGAGAACAATACCTATACTATGTATGGTAAAACTAAAATAAAGTGTAAGTTCTGTCAGCATAGATCTTTCCACTATGCACCTATTTATTAGAATGTAAGCTCTCTGGGCAGGATTTTTTTCTTGTATTGTATTTTTTTTATAACAGTCTATTGTATGCTGTAAGAAAACCATTGTCTATGTATAATAAAATATATTTTCGAGTGTAGGATCTATGAGCACAGACCTCTCTTCTCTGCAACTCTTTATTAGAGTGTAAGCTTTGTGAGCAGAGAACAATACCTATACTATGTATGGTAAAACTAAAATAGAGTGTAAGTTCTGTCAGCATAGATCTTTCCGCTCTACACCTATTTATTAGAATGTAAGCTCTCTGGGCAGGAATTTTTTTCTTGTATTGTATTCTTTGTATAACAGTCTATTGTATGCTGGAAGAAAACCATTGTCTATGTATAGTAAAATATATTTTCGAGTGTAGGATCTATGAGCACAGACCTCTCTTCTATGTAACTCATTATTAGAGTGTAAGCTTTGTGAACAGAGAACAATACCTATACTATGTATGGTAAAACTAAAATAGAGTGTAAGTTCTGTCAGCATAGATCTTTCCACTATGCACCTATTTATTAGAATGTAAGCTCTCTGGGCAGGAATTTTTTTCTTGTATTGTATTCTTTGTATAACAGGCTATTGTATGCTGGAAGAAAACCATTGTCTATGTATAGTAAAATATATTTTCGAGTGTAGGATCTATGTGCACAAACCTCTCTTCTCTGCAACACATTAGTAGAGTTTAAGCTTTGTGAGCAAAGAACAATACCTATACTATGTATGGTAAAACTAAAATAGAGTTCTGTCAGCATAGATCTTTCCGCTCTACACCTATTTATTAGAATGTAAGCTCTCTGGGCAGGATTTTTTTTCTTGTATTGTATTCTTTGTATAACAGTCTATTGTATGCTGTAAGAAAACCATTGCCTATGTATAGTAAAATATATTTGCGAGTGTACGATCTATGAGCACAGACCTCTCTTCTATGCAACTCATTATTAGAGTGTAAGCTTTGTGAACAGAGAACAATACCTATACTATCTATGGTAGAACTAAAATAGAGTTCTGTCAGCATAGATCTTTCCGCTCTACACCTATTTATTAGAATGTAAGCTCTCTGGGCAGGATTTTTTTTCTTGTATTGTATTCTTTGTATAACAGTCTATTGTATGCTGGAAGAAAACCATTGTCTATGTATAGTAAAATATATTTTCGAGTGTAGGATCTATGTGCACAGACCTCTCTTTTCTGCAACACATTATTAGAGTGTAAGCTTTGTGAGCAGAGAACAATACCTATACTATGTATGGTAAAACTAAAATAGAGTGTAAGTTCTGTCAGCATAGATCTTTCCGCTCTACACCTATTTATTAGAATGTAAGCTCTCTGGGCAGGATTTTTGATCTTGTATTGTATTCTTTGTATAACAGTCTATTGTATGCTGTAAGAAAACCATTGCCTATGTATAGTAAAATATATTTTCGAGTGTAGGATCTATGAGCACAGACCTCTCTTCTATGCAACTCATTATTAGAGTGTAAGCTTTGTGAACAGAGAACAATACCTATACTATCTATGGTAGAACTAAAATAGAGTTCTGTCAGCATAGATCTTTCCGCTCTACACCTATTTATTAGAATGTAAGCTCTCTGGGCAGGATTTTTTTTCTTGTATTGTATTCTTTGTATAACAGTCTATTGTATGCTGGAAGAAAACCATTGTCTATGTATAGTAAAATATATTTTCGAGTGTAGGATCTATGTGCACAGACCTCTCTTTTCTGCAACACATTAGTAGAGTTTAAGCTTTGTTAGCAGAGAACAATACCTATACTATGTATGGTAAAACTAAAATAGAGTGTAAGTTCTGTCAGCATAGATCTTTCCGCTCTACACCTATTTATTAGAATGTAAGCTCTCTGGGCAGGATTTTTTATCTTGTATTGTATTCTTTGTATAACAGTCTATTGTATGCTGTAAGAAAACCATTGCCTATGTATAGTAAAATATATTTTCGAGTGTAGGATCTATGAGCACAGACCTCTCTTCTATGCAACTCATTATTAGAGTGTAAGCTTTGTGAACAGAGAACAATACCTATACTATGTATGGTAGAACTAAAATAGAGTTCTGTCAGCATAGATCTTTCCACTCTACACCTATTTATTAGAATGTAAGCTCTCTGGGCAGGAATTTTTTTCTTGTATTGTATTCTTTGTATAACAGTCTATTGTATGCTGGAAGAAAACCATTGTCTATGTATAATAAAATATATTTTCGAGTGTAGGATCTATGAGCACAGACCTCTCTTCTATGCAACTCATTATTAGAGTGTAAGCTTTGTGAACAGAGAACAATACCTATACTATGTATGGTAGAACTAAAATAGAGTTCTGTCAGCATAGATCTTTCCGCTCTACACCTATTTATTAGAATGTAAGCTCTCTGGGCAGGATTTTTTTTCTTGTATTGTATTCTTTGTATAACAGTCTATTGTATGCTGGAAGAAAACCATTGTCTATGTATAGTAAAATATATTTTCGAGTGTAGGATCTATGTGCACAGACCTCTCTTTTCTGCAACACATTAGTAGAGTTTAAGCTTTGTGAGCAGAGAACAATACCTATACTATGTATGGTAAAACTAAAATAGAGTGTAAGTTCTGTCAGCATAGATCTTTCCGCTCTACACCTATTTATGAGAATGTAAGCTCTCTGGGCAGGATTTTTTTTCTTGTATTGTATTCTTTGTATAACAGTCTATTGTATGCTGTAGGAAAACCATTGCCTATGTATAGTAATATATATTTTCGAGTGTAGCATCTATGAGCACAGACCTCTCTTCTATGCAACTCATTATTAGAGTATAAGCTTTGTGAACAGAGAACAATACCTATACTACGTATGGTAGAACTAAAATAGAGTTCTGTCAGCATAGATCTTTCCGCTCTACACCTATTTTTTAGAATGTAAGCTCTCTGGGCAGGAATGCTTTGCTTGTATTGTATTCTTTGTATAAAAGTCTATTGTATGCTCGAAGAAAACCATTGACTATGTATAGTAAAATATATTTTCGAGTGTAGGATCTATGAGCACAGACCTCTCTTCTCTGCAACTCTTTATTAGAGTATAAGCTTTGTGAGCAGAGAACAATACCTATACTATGTATGGTAAAACTAAAATAAAGTGTAAGTTCTGTCAGCATAGATCTTTCCACTATGCACCTATTTATTAGAATGTAAGCTCTCTGGGCAGGATTTTTTTCTTGTATTGTATTTTTTTTATAACAGTCTATTGTATGCTGTAAGAAAACCATTGTCTATGTATAATAAAATATATTTTCGAGTGTAGGATCTATGAGCACAGACCTCTCTTCTCTGCAACTCTTTATTAGAGTGTAAGCTTTGTGAGCAGAGAACAATACCTATACTATGTATGGTAAAACTAAAATAGAGTGTAAGTTCTGTCAGCATAGATCTTTCCGCTCTACACCTATTTATTAGAATGTAAGCTCTCTGGGCAGGATTTTTTTTCTTGTATTGTATTCTTTGTATAACAGTCTATTGTATGCTGGAAGAAAACCATTGTCTATGTATAGTAAAATATATTTTCGAGTGTAGGATCTATGAGCACAGACCTCTCTTCTATGTAACTCATTATTAGAGTGTAAGCTTTGTGAACAGAGAACAATACCTATACTATGTATGGTAAAACTAAAATAGAGTGTAAGTTCTGTCAGCATAGATCTTTCCACTATGCACCTATTTATTAGAATGTAAGCTCTCTGGGCAGGAATTTTTTTCTTGTATTGTATTCTTTGTATAACAGGCTATTGTATGCTGGAAGAAAACCATTGTCTATGTATAGTAAAATATATTTTCGAGTGTAGGATCTATGTGCACAAACCTCTCTTCTCTGCAACACATTAGTAGAGTTTAAGCTTTGTGAGCAAAGAACAATACCTATACTATGTATGGTAAAACTAAAATAGAGTTCTGTCAGCATAGATCTTTCCGCTCTACACCTATTTATTAGAATGTAAGCTCTCTGGGCAGGATTTTTTTTCTTGTATTGTATTCTTTGTATAACAGTCTATTGTATGCTGGAAGAAAACCATTGTCTATGTATAGTAAAATATATTTTCGAGTGTAGGATCTATGTGCACAGACCTCTCTTTTCTGCAACACATTATTAGAGTGTAAGCTTTGTGAGCAGAGAACAATACCTATACTATGTATGGTAAAACTAAAATAGAGTGTAAGTTCTGTCAGCATAGATCTTTCCGCTCTACACCTATTTATTAGAATGTAAGCTCTCTGGGCAGGATTTTTGATCTTGTATTGTATTCTTTGTATAACAGTCTATTGTATGCTGTAAGAAAACCATTGCCTATGTATAGTAAAATATATTTTCGAGTGTAGGATCTATGAGCACAGACCTCTCTTCTATGCAACTCATTATTAGAGTGTAAGCTTTGTGAACAGAGAACAATACCTATACTATCTATGGTAGAACTAAAATAGAGTTCTGTCAGCATAGATCTTTCCGCTCTACACCTATTTATTAGAATGTAAGCTCTCTGGGCAGGATTTTTTTTCTTGTATTGTATTCTTTGTATAACAGTCTATTGTATGCTGGAAGAAAACCATTGTCTATGTATAGTAAAATATATTTTCGAGTGTAGGATCTATGTGCACAGACCTCTCTTTTCTGCAACACATTAGTAGAGTTTAAGCTTTGTTAGCAGAGAACAATACCTATACTATGTATGGTAAAACTAAAATAGAGTGTAAGTTCTGTCAGCATAGATCTTTCCGCTCTACACCTATTTATTAGAATGTAAGCTCTCTGGGCAGGATTTTTTATCTTGTATTGTATTCTTTGTATAACAGTCTATTGTATGCTGTAAGAAAACCATTGCCTATGTATAGTAAAATATATTTTCGAGTGTAGGATCTATGAGCACAGACCTCTCTTCTATGCAACTCATTATTAGAGTGTAAGCTTTGTGAACAGAGAACAATACCTATACTATGTATGGTAGAACTAAAATAGAGTTCTGTCAGCATAGATCTTTCCACTCTACACCTATTTATTAGAATGTAAGCTCTCTGGGCAGGAATTTTTTTCTTGTATTGTATTCTTTGTATAACAGTCTATTGTATGCTGGAAGAAAACCATTGTCTATGTATAATAAAATATATTTTCGAGTGTAGGATCTATGAGCACAGACCTCTCTTCTATGCAACTCATTATTAGAGTGTAAGCTTTGTGAACAGAGAACAATACCTATACTATGTATGGTAGAACTAAAATAGAGTTCTGTCAGCATAGATCTTTCCGCTCTACACCTATTTATTAGAATGTAAGCTCTCTGGGCAGGATTTTTTTTCTTGTATTGTATTCTTTGTATAACAGTCTATTGTATGCTGGAAGAAAACCATTGTCTATGTATAGTAAAATATATTTTCGAGTGTAGGATCTATGTGCACAGACCTCTCTTTTCTGCAACACATTAGTAGAGTTTAAGCTTTGTGAGCAGAGAACAATACCTATACTATGTATGGTAAAACTAAAATAGAGTGTAAGTTCTGTCAGCATAGATCTTTCCGCTCTACACCTATTTATTAGAATGTAAGCTCTCTGGGCAGGATTTTTTATCTTGTATTGTATTCTTTGTATAACAGTCTATTGTATGCTGTAAGAAAACCATTGCCTATGTATAGTAAAATATATTTTTGAGTGTAGGATCTATGAGCACAGACCTCTCTTCTATGCAACTCATTATTAGAGTGTAAGCTTTGTGAACAGAGAACAATACCTATACTATCTATGGTAGAACTAAAATAGAGTTCTGTCAGCATAGATCTTTCCGCTCTACACCTATTTATTAGAATGTAAGCTCTCTGGGCAGGAATTTTTTTCTTGTATTGTATTCTTTGTATAACAGTATATTGTATGCTGGAAGAAAACCATTGTCTATGTCTAGTAAAATATATTTTCGAGTGTAGGATCTATGAGCACAGACCTCTCTTCTATTCAACTCATTATTAGAGTGTAAGCTTTGTGAACAGAGAACAATACCTATACTATGTATGGTAGAACTAAAATAGAGTTCTGTCAGCATAGATCTTTCCGCTCTACACCTATTTATTAGAATGTAAGCTCTCTGGGCAGGAATTTTTTTCTTGTATTGTATTCTTTGTATAACAGTCTATTGTATGCTGGAAGAAAACCATTGTCTATGTATAGTAAAATATATTTTCGAGTGTAGGATCTATGTGCACAGACCTCTCTTCTATGCAACTCATTATTAGAGTTTAAGCTTTGTGAGCAGAGAACAATACCTATACTATGTATGGTAAAACTAAAATAGAGTGTAAGTTCTGTCAGCATAGATCTTTCCACTCTGCACCTATTTATTAGAATGTAAGCTCTCTGGGTAGGAATTTCTTTCTTGTATTGTATTCTTTGTATAACAGTCTATTGTATGCTGGAAGAAAACCATTGTCTATGTATAGTAAAATATATTTTCGAGTGTAGGATCTATGTGCACAGACCTCTCTTCTATGCAACTCATTATTAGAGTTTAAGCTTTGTGAGCAGAGAACAATACCTATACTATGTATGGTAAAACTAAAATAGAGTGTAAGTTCTGTCAGCATAGATCTTTCCACTCTGCACCTATTTATTAGAATGTAAGCTCTCTGGGTAGGAATTTTTTTCTTGTATTGTATTCTTTGTATAACAGTCTATTGTATGCTGGAAGAAAACCATTGTCTATTTATAGTAAAATATATTTTCGAGTGTAGGATCTATGTGCACAGACCTCTCTTCTATGCAACTCATTATTAGAGTTTAAGCTTTGTGAGCAGAGAACAATACCTATACTATGTATGGTAAAACTAAAATAGAGTGTAAGTTCTGTCAGCATAGATCTTTCCACTCTGTACCTATTTATTAGAATGTAAGCTCTCTGGGTAGGAATTTTTTTCTTGTATTGTATTCTTTGTATAACAGTCTATTGTATGCTGGAAGAAAACCATTGTCTATGTATAGTAAAATATATTTTCGAGTGTAGGATCTATGAGCACAGACCTCTCTTTTCTGCAACACATTAGTAGAGTTTAAGCTTTGTGAGCAGAGAACAATACCTATACTATGTATGGGAAAACTAAAATAGAGTGTAAGTTCTGTCAGCATAGATCTTTCCGCTCTACACCTATTTATTAGAATGTAAGCTCTCTGGGCAGGATTTTTTTTTCTTGTATTGTATTCTTTGTATAATAGTCTATTGTATGCTGTAAGAAAACCATTGTCTATGTATAATAAAATATATTTTCTAGTGTAGGATCTATGAGCACAGACCTCTCTTCTATGCAACTCATTATTAGAGTGTAAGCTTTGTGAACAGAGAACAATACCTATACTATGTATGGTAAAACTAAAATGGAGTGTAAGTTCTGTCAGCATAGATCTTTCCACTATGCACCTATTTATTAGAATGTAAGCTCTCTGGGCAGGATTTTTTTTCTTGTATTGTATTCTTTGTATAACAGTCTATTGTATGCTGTAAGAAAACCATTGTCTATGTATAGTAAAATATATTTTCGAGTGTAGGATCTATGTGCACAGACCTCTCTTTTCTGCAACACATTAGTAGAGTTTAAGCTTTGTGAGCAGAGAAAAATACCTATACTATGTATGGTAAAACTAAAATAGAGTGTAAGTTCTGTCAGCATAGATCTTTCCGCTCTACACCTATTTATTAGAATGTAAGCTCTCTGGGCAGGATTTTTTTTCTTGTATTGTATTCTTTGTATAACAGTCTATTGTATGCTGTAAGAAAACCATTGCCTATGTATAGTAAAATATATTTTCGAGTGTAGGATCTATGAGCACAGACCTCTCTTCTATGCAACTCATTATTAGAGTGTAAGCTTTGTGAACAGAGAACAATACCTATACTATGTATGGTAGAACTAAAATAGAGTTCTGTCAGCATAGATCTTTCCGCTCTACACCTATTTATTAGAATGTAAGCTCTCTGGGCAGGAATTTTTTTCTTGTATTGTATTCTTTGTATAACAGTCTATTGTATGCTGGAAGAAAACCATTGTCTATGTATAGTAAAATATATTTTCGAGTGTAGGATCTATGAGCACAGACCTCTCTTCTATGCAACTCATTATTAGAGTGTAAGCTTTGTGAACAGAGAACAATACCTATACTATGTATGGTAGAACTAAAATAGAGTTCTGTCAGCATAGATCTTTCCGCTCTACACCTATTTATTAGAATGTAAGCTCTCTGGGCAGGAATGTTTTTCTTGTATTGTATTCTTTGTATAACAGTCTATTGTATGCTGGAAGAAAACCATTGTCTATGTATAGTAAAATATATTTTCGAGTGTAGGATCTATGAGCACAGACCTCTCTTCTCTGCAACTCTTTATTAGAGTGTAAGCTTTGTGAGCAGAGAACAATACCTATAATATGTATGGTAAAACTAAAATAGAGTGTAAGTTCTGTCAGCATAGATCTTTCCGCTCTACACCTATTTATTAGAATGTAAGCTCTCTGGGCAGGATTTTTTTCTTGTATTGTATTCTTTATATAACAGTCTATTGTATGCTGTAAGAAAACCATTGCCTATGTATAGTAAAATATATTTTAGAGTGTAGGATCTATGAGCACAGACCTCTCTTCTATGCAACTCATTATTAGAGTGTAAGCTCCTGTCCTAATGTGTTTTACACCCACCTCCTATAGAATGTAAGCTCGATCGAGCAGGGTCCTCTTCAACCTATTGTTCCTGTAAGTTTATTTGTAATTGTCCTATCTATAGTTAAATCCCTTCTCATAATATTGTAAAGCGCTACGGAATCTGTTGGCGCTATATAAATTGCAATAATAATAATAATACTATGTATGGTAGAACTAAAATAGAGGTCTGTCAGCATAGATCTTTCCGCTCTACACCTATTTATTAGAATGTAAGCTCTCTGGGCAGGATTTTTTTTTCTTGTATTGTATTATTTGTATAACAGTCTATTGTATGCTGTAAGAAAACCATTGCCTATGTATAGTAAAATATATTTTCGAGTGTAGGATCTATGAGCACAGACCTCTCTTCTATGCAACTCATTATTAGAGTGTAAGCTTTGTGAACAGAGAACAATACCTATACTATGTATGGTAAAACTAAAATAGAGTGTAAGTTCTGTCAGCAAAGATCTTTCCGCTCTACACCTATTTATTAGAATGTAAGCTCTCTGGGCAGGAATTTTTTTCTTGTATTGTATTCTTTGTATAACAGTCTATTGTATGCTGGAAGAAAACCATTGCCTATGTATAGTAAAATATATTTTCGAGTGTAGGATCTATGAGCACAGACCTCTCTTCTCTGCAAC
This sequence comes from Pelobates fuscus, assembly GCF_036172605.1. Classification (NCBI taxonomy): domain Eukaryota; kingdom Metazoa; phylum Chordata; class Amphibia; order Anura; family Pelobatidae; genus Pelobates; species Pelobates fuscus. Next base: position 80,899,865 of record NC_086327.1, on the reverse strand, counting down.
TCTTTATTAGAGTGTAAGCTTTGTGAACAGAGAACAATACCTATACTATGTATGGTAGAACTAAAATAGAGTTCTGTCAGCATAGATCTTTCCGCTCTACACCTATTTATTAGAATGTAAGCTCTCTAGGCAGGATTTTTTTTCTTGTATTGTATTCTTTGTATAACAGTCTATTGTATGCTGGAAGAAAACCATTGTCTATGTATAGTAAAATATATTTTCGAGTGTAGGATCTATGTGCACAGACCTCTCTTCTCTGCAACACATTAGTAGAGTTTAAGCTTTGTGAGCAGAGAACAATACCTATACTATGTATGGTAAAACTAAAATAGAGTGTAAGTTCTGTCAGCATAGATCTTTCCACTATGCACCTATTTATTAGAATGTAAGCTCTCTGGGCAGGATTTTTTTTCTTGTATTGTATTCTTTGTATAACAGTCTATTGTATGCTGTAAGAAAACCATTGCCTATGTATAGTAATATATATTTTCGAGTGTAGGATCTATGTGCACAGACCTCTCTTCTCTGCAACACATTAGTAGAGTTTAAGCTTTGTGAGCAGAGAACAATACCTATACTATGTATGGTAAAACTAAAAAAGAGTGTAAGTTCTGTCAGCATAGATCTTTCCACTATGCACCTATTTATTAGAATGTAAGCTCTCTGGGCAGGATTTTTTTTCTTGTATTGTATTCTTTGTATAACAGTCTATTGTATGCTGTAAGAAAACCATTGCCTATGTATAGTAAAATATATTTTCGAGTGTAGGATCTATGAGCACAGACCTCTCTTCTCTGCAACTCTTTATTAGAGTGTAAGCTTTGTGAGCAGAGAACAATACCTATACTATGTATGGTAAAACTAAAATAGAGTGTAAGTTCTGTCAGCATAGATCTTTCCGCTCTACACCTATTTATGAGAATGTAAGCTCTCTGGGCAGGATTTTTTTTCTTGTATTGTATTCTTTGTATAACAGTCTATTGTATGCTGTAGGAAAACCATTGCCTATGTATAGTAATATATATTTTCGAGTGTAGCATCTATGAGCACAGACCTCTCTTCTATGCAACTCATTATTAGAGTATAAGCTTTGTGAGCAGAGAACAATACATATACTATGTATGGTAGAACTAAAATAGAGTTATGTCAGCATAGATCTTTCCGCTCTACACCTATTTATTAGAATGTAAGCTCTCTGGGCAGGAATTTTTTTCTTGTATTGTATTCTTTGTATAACAGTCTATTGTATGCTGGAAGAAAACCATTGTCTATGTATAGTAAAATATATTTTCGAGTGTAGGATCTATGAGCACAGACCTCTCTTCTATGCAACTCATTATTAGAGTGTAAGCTTTGTGAACAGAGAACAATACCTATACTATGTATGGTAGAACTAAAATAGAGTTCTGTCAGCATAGATCTTTCCGCTCTACACCTATTTATTAGAATGTAAGCTCTCTGGGCAGGAATGTTTTTCTTGTATTGTATTCTTTGTATAACAGTCTATTGTATGCTGGAAGAAAACCATTGTCTATGTATAGTAAAATATATTTTCGAGTGTAGGATCTATGTGCACAGATCTCTCTTCTCTGCAACACATTAGTAGAGTTTAAGCTTTGTGAGCAGAGAACAATACCTATACTATGTATGGTAAAACTAAAATAGAGTGTAAGTTCTGTCAGCATAGATCTTTCCGCTCTACACCTATTTATTAGAATGTAAGCTCTCTGGGCAGGATTTTTTTTTCTTGTATTGTATTATTTGTATAACAGTCGAAAACCATTGCCTATGTATAGTAAAATATATTTTCGAGTGTAGGATCTATGAGCACAGACCTCTCTTCTATGCAACTCATTATTAGAGTGTAAGCTTTGTGAACAGAGAACAATACCTATACTATGTATGGTAAAACTAAAATAGAGTGTAAGTTCTGTCAGCAAAGAACTTTCCGCTCTACACCTATTTATTAGAATGTAAGCTCTCTGGGCAGGAATTTTTTTCTTGTATTGTATTCTTTGTATAACAGTCTATTGTATGCTGGAAGAAAACCATTGCCTATGTATAGTAAAATATATTTTCGAGTGTAGGATCTATGAGCACAGACCTCTCTTCTCTGCAACTCTTTATTAGAGTGTAAGCTTTGTGAACAGAGAACAATACCTATACTATGTATGGTAGAACTAAAATAGAGTTCTGTCAGCATAGATCTTTCCACTATGCACCTATTTATTAGAATGTAAGCTCTCTAGGCAGGATTTTTTTTCTTGTATTGTATTCTTTGTATAACAGTCTATTGTATGCTGGAAGAAAACCATTGTCTATGTATAGTAAAATATATTTTCGAGTGTAGGATCTATGTGCACAGACCTCTCTTCTATGCAACTCATTATTAGAGTGTAAGCTTTGTGAACAGAGAACAATACCTATACTATGTATGGTAGAACTAAAATAGAGTTCTGTCAGCATAGATCTTTCCGCTCTACACCTATTTATTAGAATGTAAGCTCTCTGGGCAGGATTTTTTTTCTTGTATTGTATTCTTTGTATAACAGTCTATTGTATGCTGGAAGAAAACCATTGTCTATGTATAGTAAAATATATTTTCGAGTGTAGGATCTATGTGCACAGACCTCTCTTTTCTGCAACACATTAGTAGAGTTTAAGCTTTGTGAGCAGAGAACAATACCTATACTATGTATGGTAAAACTAAAATAGAGTGTAAGTTCTGTCAGCATAGATCTTTCCGCTCTACACCTATTTATTAGAATGTAAGCTCTCTGGGCAGGATTTTTTATCTTGTATTGTATTCTTTGTATAACAGTCTATTGTATGCTGTAAGAAAACCATTGCCTATGTATAGTAAAATATATTTTCGAGTGTAGGATCTATGAGCACAGACCTCTCTTCTATGCAACTCATTATTAGAGTGTAAGCTTTGTGAACAGAGAACAATACCTATACTATCTATGGTAGAACTAAAATAGAGTTCTGTCAGCATAGATCTTTCCGCTCTACACCTATTTATTAGAATGTAAGCTCTCTGGGCAGGAATTTTTTTCTTGTATTGTATTCTTTGTATAACAGTATATTGTATGCTGGAAGAAAACCATTGTCTATGTATAGTAAAATATATTTTCGAGTGTAGGATCTATGAGCACAGACCTCTCTTCTATTCAACTCATTATTAGAGTGTAAGCTTTGTGAACAGAGAACAATACCTATACTATGTATGGTAGAACTAAAATAGAGTTCTGTCAGCATAGATCTTTCCGCTCTACACCTATTTATTAGAATGTAAGCTCTCTGGGCAGGAATTTTTTTCTTGTATTGTATTCTTTGTATAACAGTCTATTGTATGCTGGAAGAAAACCATTGTCTATGTATAGTAAAATATATTTTCGAGTGTAGGATCTATGTGCACAGACCTCTCTTCTATGCAACTCATTATTAGAGTTTAAGCTTTGTGAGCAGAGAACAATACCTATACTATGTATGGTAAAACTAAAATAGAGTGTAAGTTCTGTCAGCATAGATATTTCCACTCTGCACCTATTTATTAGAATGTAAGCTCTCTGGGTAGGAATTTTTTTCTTGTATTGTATTCTTTGTATAACAGTCTATTGTATGCTGGAAGAAAACCATTGTCTATGTATAGTAAAATATATTTTCGAGTGTAGGATCTATGTGCACAGACCTCTCTTCTATGCAACTCATTATTAGAGTTTAAGCTTTGTGAGCAGAGAACAATACCTATACTATGTATGGTAAAACTAAAATAGAGTGTAAGTTCTGTCAGCATAGATCTTTCCACTCTGCACCTATTTATTAGAATGTAAGCTCTCTGGGTAGGAATTTTTTTCTTGTATTGTATTCTTTGTATAACAGTCTATTGTATGCTGTAAGAAAACCATTGTCTATGTATAATAAAATATATTTTCTAGTGTAGGATCTATGAGCACAGACCTCTCTTCTATGCAACTCATTATTAGAGTGTAAGCTTTGTGAACAGAGAACAATACCTATACTATGTATGGTAAAACTAAAATGGAGTGTAAGTTCTGTCAGCATAGATCTTTCCACTATGCACCTATTTATTAGAATGTAAGCTCTCTGGGCAGGATTTTTTTTCTTGTATTGTATTCTTTGTATAACAGTCTATTGTATGCTGTAAGAAAACCATTGTCTATGTATAGTAAAATATATTTTCGAGTGTAGGATCTATGTGCACAGACCTCTCTTTTCTGCAACACATTAGTAGAGTTTAAGCTTTGTGAGCAGAGAACAATACCTATACTATGTATGGTAAAACTAAAATAGAGTGTAAGTTCTGTCAGCATAGATCTTTCCGCTCTACACCTATTTATTAGAATGTAAGCTCTCTGGGCAGGATTTTTTTTCTTGTATTGTATTCTTTATATAACAGTCTATTGTATGCTGTAAGAAAACCATTGCCTATGTATAGTAAAATATATTTTAGAGTGTAGGATCTATGAGCACAGACCTCTCTTCTATGCAACTCATTATTAGAGTGTAAGCTTTGTGAACAGAGAACAATACCTATACTATGTATGGTAGAACTAAAATAGAGTTCTGTCAGCATAGATCTTTCCGCTCTACACCTATTTATTAGAATGTAAGCTCTCTGGGCAGGATTTTTTTTCTTGTATTGTATTCTTTGTATAACAGTCTATTGTATGCTGGAAGAAAACCATTGTCTATGTATAGTAAAATATATTTTCGAGTGTAGGATCTATGTGCACAGACCTCTCTTTTCTGCAACACATTAGTAGAGTTTAAGCTTTGTGAGCAGAGAACAATACCTATACTATGTATGGTAAAACTAAAATAGAGTGTAAGTTCTGTCAGCATAGATCTTTCCGCTCTACACCTATTTATTAGAATGTAAGCTCTCTGGGCAGGATTTTTTATCTTGTATTGTATTCTTTGTATAACAGTCTATTGTATGCTGTAAGAAAACCATTGCCTATGTATAGTAAAATATATTTTTGAGTGTAGGATCTATGAGCACAGACCTCTCTTCTATGCAACTCATTATTAGAGTGTAAGCTTTGTGAACAGAGAACAATACCTATACTATCTATGGTAGAACTAAAATAGAGTTCTGTCAGCATAGATCTTTCCGCTCTACACCTATTTATTAGAATGTAAGCTCTCTGGGCAGGAATTTTTTTCTTGTATTGTATTCTTTGTATAACAGTATATTGTATGCTGGAAGAAAACCATTGTCTATGTATAGTAAAATATATTTTCGAGTGTAGGATCTATGAGCACAGACCTCTCTTCTATTCAACTCATTATTAGAGTGTAAGCTTTGTGAACAGAGAACAATACCTATACTATGTATGGTAGAACTAAAATAGAGTTCTGTCAGCATAGATCTTTCCGCTCTACACCTATTTATTAGAATGTAAGCTCTCTGGGCAGGAATTTTTTTCTTGTATTGTATTCTTTGTATAACAGTCTATTGTATGCTGGAAGAAAACCATTGTCTATGTATAGTAAAATATATTTTCGAGTGTAGGATCTATGTGCACAGACCTCTCTTCTATGCAACTCATTATTAGAGTTTAAGCTTTGTGAGCAGAGAACAATACCTATACTATGTATGGTAAAACTAAAATAGAGTGTAAGTTCTGTCAGCATAGATCTTTCCACTCTGCACCTATTTATTAGAATGTAAGCTCTCTGGGTAGGAATTTTTTTCTTGTATTGTATTCTTTGTATAACAGTCTATTGTATGCTGGAAGAAAACCATTGTCTATGTATAGTAAAATATATTTTCGAGTGTAGGATCTATGTGCACAGACCTCTCTTCTATGCAACTCATTATTAGAGTTTAAGCTTTGTGAGCAGAGAACAATACCTATACTATGTATGGTAAAACTAAAATAGAGTGTAAGTTCTGTCAGCATAGATCTTTCCACTCTGCACCTATTTATTAGAATGTAAGCTCTCTGGGTAGGAATTTTTTTCTTGTATTGTATTCTTTGTATAACAGTCTATTGTATGCTGGAAGAAAACCATTGTCTATTTATAGTAAAATATATTTTCGAGTGTAGGATCTATGTGCACAGACCTCTCTTCTATGCAACTCATTATTAGAGTTTAAGCTTTGTGAGCAGAGAACAATACCTATACTATGTATGGTAAAACTAAAATAGAGTGTAAGTTCTGTCAGCATAGATCTTTCCACTCTGCACCTATTTATTAGAATGTAAGCTCTCTGGGTAGGAATTTTTTTCTTGTATTGTATTCTTTGTATAACAGTCTATTGTATGCTGGAAGAAAACCATTGTCTATGTATAGTAAAATATATTTTCGAGTGTAGGATCTATGAGCACAGACCTCTCTTTTCTGCAACACATTAGTAGAGTTTAAGCTTTGTGAGCAGAGAACAATACCTATACTATGTATGGGAAAACTAAAATAGAGTGTAAGTTCTGTCAGCATAGATCTTTCCGCTCTACACCTATTTATTAGAATGTAAGCTCTCTGGGCAGGATTTTTTTTTCTTGTATTGTATTCTTTGTATAACAGTCTATTGTATGCTGTAAGAAAACCATTGTCTATGTATAATAACATATATTTTCTAGTGTAGGATCTATGAGCACAGACCTCTCTTCTATGCAACTCATTATTAGAGTGTAAGCTTTGTGAACAGAGAACAATACCTATACTATGTATGGTAAAACTAAAATGGAGTGTAAGTTCTGTCAGCATAGATCTTTCCACTATGCACCTATTTATTAGAATGTAAGCTCTCTGGGCAGGATTTTTTTTCTTGTATTGTATTCTTTGTATAACAGTCTATTGTATGCTGTAAGAAAACCATTGTCTATGTATAGTAAAATATATTTTCGAGTGTAGGATCTATGTGCACAGACCTCTCTTTTCTGCAACACATTAGTAGAGTTTAAGCTTTGTGAGCAGAGAAAAATACCTATACTATGTATGGTAAAACTAAAATAGAGTGTAAGTTCTGTCAGCATAGATCTTTCCGCTCTACACCTATTTATTAGAATGTAAGCTCTCTGGGCAGGATTTTTTTTCTTGTATTGTATTCTTTGTATAACAGTCTATTGTATGCTGGAAGAAAACCATTGTCTATGTATAGTAAAATATATTTTCGAGTGTAGGATCTATGAGCACAGACCTCTCTTCTATGCAACTCATTATTAGAGTGTAAGCTTTGTGAACAGAGAACAATACCTATACTATGTATGGTAGAACTAAAATAGAGTTCTGTCAGCATAGATCTTTCCGCTCTACACCTATTTATTAGAATGTAAGCTCTCTGGGCAGGAATGTTTTTCTTGTATTGTATTCTTTGTATAACAGTCTATTGTATGCTGGAAGAAAACCATTGTCTATGTATAGTAAAATATATTTTCGAGTGTAGGATCTATGTGCACAGACCTCTCTTCTCTGCAACACATTAGTAGAGTTTAAGCTTTGTGAGCAGAGAACAATACCTATACTATGTATGGTAAAACTAAAATAGAGTGTAAGTTCTGTCAGCATAGATCTTTCCACTATGCACCTATTTATTAGAATGTAAGCTCTCTGGGCAGGATTTTTTTTCTTGTATTGTATTCTTTGTATAACAGTCTATTGTATGCTGGAAGAAAACCATTGTCTATGTATAGTAAAATATATTTTCGAGTGTAGGATCTATGAGCACAGACCTCTCTTCTCTGCAACTCTTTATTAGAGTGTAAGCTTTGTGAGCAGAGAACAATACCTATAATATGTATGGTAAAACTAAAATAGAGTGTAAGTTCTGTCAGCATAGATCTTTCCGCTCTACACCTATTTATTAGAATGTAAGCTCTCTGGGCAGGATTTTTTTTCTTGTATTGTATTCTTTATATAACAGTCTATTGTATGCTGTAAGAAAACCATTGCCTATGTATAGTAAAATATATTTTAGAGTGTAGGATCTATGAGCACAGACCTCTCTTCTATGCAACTCATTATTAGAGTGTAAGCTCCTGTCCTAATGTGTTTTACACCCACCTCCTATAGAATGTAAGCTCGATCGAGCAGGGTCCTCTTCAACCTATTGGTCCTGTAAGTTTATTTGTAATTGTCCTATCTATAGTTAAATCCCTTCTCATAATATTGTAAAGCGCTACGGAATCTGTTGGCGCTATATAAATTGCAATAATAATAATAATACTATGTATGGTAGAACTAAAATAGAGGTCTGTCAGCATAGATCTTTCCGCTCTACACCTATTTATTAGAATGTAAGCTCTCTGGGCAGGATTTTTTTTCTTGTATTGTATTCTTTGTATAACAGTCTATTGTATGCTGTAAGAAAACCATTGCCTATGTATAATAAAATATATTTTCGAGTGTAGGATCTATGAGCACAGACCTCTCTTCTCTGCAACTCTTTATTAGAGTGTAAGCTTTGTGAGCAGTGAACAATACCTATACTATGTATGGTAAAACTAAAATAGAGTGTAAGTTCTGTCAGCATAGATCTTTCCGCTCTACACCTATTTATTAGAATGTAAGCTCTCTGGGCAGGATTTTTTTTTCTTGTATTGTATTATTTGTATAACAGTCTATTGTATGCTGTAAGAAAACCATTGCCTATGTATAGTAAAATATATTTTCGAGTGTAGGATCTATGAGCACAGACCTCTCTTCTATGCAACTCATTATTAGAGTGTAAGCTTTGTGAACAGAGAACAATACCTATACTATGTATGGTAAAACTAAAATAGAGTGTAAGTTCTGTCAGCAAAGATCTTTCCGCTCTACACCTATTTATTAGAATGTAAGCTCTCTGGGCAGGAATTTTTTTCTTGTATTGTATTCTTTGTATAACAGTCTATTGTATGCTGGAAGAAAACCATTGCCTATGTATAGTAAAATATATTTTCGAGTGTAGGATCTATGAGCACAGACCTCTCTTCTCTGCAACTCTTTATTAGAGTGTAAGCTTTGTGAACAGAGAACAATACCTATACTATGTATGGTAGAACTAAAATAGAGTTCTGTCAGCATAGATCTTTCCGCTCTACACCTATTTATTAGAATGTAAGCTCTCTAGGCAGGATTTTTTTTCTTGTATTGTATTCTTTGTATAACAGTCTATTGTATGCTGGAAGAAAACCATTGTCTATGTATAGTAAAATATATTTTCGAGTGTAGGATCTATGTGCACAGACCTCTCTTCTCTGCAACACATTAGTAGAGTTTAAGCTTTGTGAGCAGAGAACAATACCTATACTATGTATGGTAAAACTAAAATAGAGTGTAAGTTCTGTCAGCATAGATCTTTCCACTATGCACCTATTTATTAGAATGTAAGCTCTCTGGGCAGGATTTTTTTTCTTGTATTGTATTCTTTGTATAACAGTCTATTGTATGCTGTAAGAAAACCATTGCCTATGTATAGTAATATATATTTTCGAGTGTAGGATCTATGTGCACAGACCTCTCTTCTCTGCAACACATTAGTAGAGTTTAAGCTTTGTGAGCAGAGAACAATACCTATACTATGTATGGTAAAACTAAAAAAGAGTGTAAGTTCTGTCAGCATAGATCTTTCCACTATGCACCTATTTATTAGAATGTAAGCTCTCTGGGCAGGATTTTTTTTCTTGTATTGTATTCTTTGTATAACAGTCTATTGTATGCTGTAAGAAAACCATTGCCTATGTATAGTAAAATATATTTTCGAGTGTAGGATCTATGAGCACAGACCTCTCTTCTCTGCAACTCTTTATTAGAGTGTAAGCTTTGTGAGCAGAGAACAATACCTATACTATGTATGGTAAAACTAAAATAGAGTGTAAGTTCTGTCAGCATAGATCTTTCCGCTCTACACCTATTTATGAGAATGTAAGCTCTCTGGGCAGGATTTTTTTTCTTGTATTGTATTCTTTGTATAACAGTCTATTGTATGCTGTAGGAAAACCATTGCCTATGTATAGTAATATATATTTTCGAGTGTAGCATCTATGAGCACAGACCTCTCTTCTATGCAACTCATTATTAGAGTATAAGCTTTGTGAGCAGAGAACAATACATATACTATGTATGGTAGAACTAAAATAGAGTTATGTCAGCATAGATCTTTCCGCTCTACACCTATTTATTAGAATGTAAGCTCTCTGGGCAGGAATTTTTTTCTTGTATTGTATTCTTTGTATAACAGTCTATTGTATGCTGGAAGAAAACCATTGTCTATGTATAGTAAAATATATTTTCGAGTGTAGGATCTATGAGCACAGACCTCTCTTCTATGCAACTCATTATTAGAGTGTAAGCTTTGTGAACAGAGAACAATACCTATACTATGTATGGTAGAACTAAAATAGAGTTCTGTCAGCATAGATCTTTCCGCTCTACACCTATTTATTAGAATGTAAGCTCTCTGGGCAGGAATGTTTTTCTTGTATTGTATTCTTTGTATAACAGTCTATTGTATGCTGGAAGAAAACCATTGTCTATGTATAGTAAAATATATTTTCGAGTGTAGGATCTATGTGCACAGATCTCTCTTCTCTGCAACACATTAGTAGAGTTTAAGCTTTGTGAGCAGAGAACAATACCTATACTATGTATGGTAAAACTAAAATAGAGTGTAAGTTCTGTCAGCATAGATCTTTCCGCTCTACACCTATTTATTAGAATGTAAGCTCTCTGGGCAGGATTTTTTTTTCTTGTATTGTATTATTTGTATAACAGTCGAAAACCATTGCCTATGTATAGTAAAATATATTTTCGAGTGTAGGATCTATGAGCACAGACCTCTCTTCTATGCAACTCATTATTAGAGTGTAAGCTTTGTGAACAGAGAACAATACCTATACTATGTATGGTAAAACTAAAATAGAGTGTAAGTTCTGTCAGCAAAGATCTTTCCGCTCTACACCTATTTATTAGAATGTAAGCTCTCTGGGCAGGAATTTTTTTCTTGTATTGTATTCTTTGTATAACAGTCTATTGTATGCTGGAAGAAAACCATTGCCTATGTATAGTAAAATATATTTTCGAGTGTAGGATCTATGAGCACAGACCTCTCTTCTCTGCAACTCTTTATTAGAGTGTAAGCTTTGTGAACAGAGAACAATACCTATACTATGTATGGTAGAACTAAAATAGAGTTCTGTCAGCATAGATCTTTCCACTATGCACCTATTTATTAGAATGTAAGCTCTCTAGGCAGGATTTTTTTTCTTGTATTGTATTCTTTGTATAACAGTCTATTGTATGCTGGAAGAAAACCATTGTCTATGTATAGTAAAATATATTTTCGAGTGTAGGATCTATGTGCACAGACCTCTCTTCTATGCAACTCATTATTAGAGTGTAAGCTTTGTGAACAGAGAACAATACCTATACTATGTATGGTAGAACTAAAATAGAGTTCTGTCAGCATAGATCTTTCCGCTCTACACCTATTTATTAGAATGTAAGCTCTCTGGGCAGGATTTTTTTTCTTGTATTGTATTCTTTGTATAACAGTCTATTGTATGCTGGAAGAAAACCATTGTCTATGTATAGTAAAATATATTTTCGAGTGTAGGATCTATGTGCACAGACCTCTCTTTTCTGCAACACATTAGTAGAGTTTAAGCTTTGTGAGCAGAGAACAATACCTATACTATGTATGGTAAAACTAAAATAGAGTGTAAGTTCTGTCAGCATAGATCTTTCCGCTCTACACCTATTTATTAGAATGTAAGCTCTCTGGGCAGGATTTTTTATCTTGTATTGTATTCTTTGTATAACAGTCTATTGTATGCTGTAAGAAAACCATTGCCTATGTATAGTAAAATATATTTTCGAGTGTAGGATCTATGAGCACAGACCTCTCTTCTATGCAACTCATTATTAGAGTGTAAGCTTTGTGAACAGAGAACAATACCTATACTATCTATGGTAGAACTAAAATAGAGTTCTGTCAGCATAGATCTTTCCGCTCTACACCTATTTATTAGAATGTAAGCTCTCTGGGCAGGAATTTTTTTCTTGTATTGTATTCTTTGTATAACAGTATATTGTATGCTGGAAGAAAACCATTGTCTATGTATAGTAAAATATATTTTCGAGTGTAGGATCTATGAGCACAGACCTCTCTTCTATTCAACTCATTATTAGAGTGTAAGCTTTGTGAACAGAGAACAATACCTATACTATGTATGGTAGAACTAAAATAGAGTTCTGTCAGCATAGATCTTTCCGCTCTACACCTATTTATTAGAATGTAAGCTCTCTGGGCAGGAATTTTTTTCTTGTATTGTATTCTTTGTATAACAGTCTATTGTATGCTGGAAGAAAACCATTGTCTGTGTATAGTAAAATATATTTTCGAGTGTAGGATCTATGTGCACAGACCTCTCTTCTATGCAACTCATTATTAGAGTTTAAGCTTTGTGAGCAGAGAACAATACCTATACTATGTATGGTAAAACTAAAATAGAGTGTAAGTTCTGTCAGCATAGATCTTTCCACTCTGCACCTATTTATTAGAATGTAAGCTCTCTGGGTAGGAATTTTTTTCTTGTATTGTATTCTTTGTATAACAGTCTATTGTATGCTGGAAGAAAACCATTGTCTATGTATAGTAAAATATATTTTCGAGTGTAGGATCTATGTGCACAGACCTCTCTTCTATGCAACTCATTATTAGAGTTTAAGCTTTGTGAGCAGAGAACAATACCTATACTATGTATGGTAAAACTAAAATAGAGTGTAAGTTCTGTCAGCATAGATCTTTCCACTCTGCACCTATTTATTAGAATGTAAGCTCTCTGGGTAGGAATTTTTTTCTTGTATTGTATTCTTTGTATAACAGTCTATTGTATGCTGTAAGAAAACCATTGTCTATGTATAATAAAATATATTTTCTAGTGTAGGATCTATGAGCACAGACCTCTCTTCTATGCAACTCATTATTAGAGTGTAAGCTTTGTGAACAGAGAACAATACCTATACTATGTATGGTAAAACTAAAATGGAGTGTAAGTTCTGTCAGCATAGATCTTTCCACTATGCACCTATTTATTAGAATGTAAGCTCTCTGGGCAGGATTTTTTTTCTTGTATTGTATTCTTTGTATAACAGTCTATTGTATGCTGTAAGAAAACCATTGTCTATGTATAGTAAAATATATTTTCGAATGTAGGATCTATGTGCACAGACCTCTCTTTTCTGCAACACATTAGTAGAGTTTAAGCTTTGTGAGCAGAGAAAAATACCTATACTATGTATGGTAAAACTAAAATAGAGTGTAAGTTCTGTCAGCATAGATCTTTCCGCTCTACACCTATTTATTAGAATGTAAGCTCTCTGGGCAGGATTTTTTTTCTTGTATTGTATTCTTTGTATAACAGTCTATTGTATGCTGTAAGAAAACCATTGCCTATGTATAGTAAAATATATTTTCGAGTGTAGGATCTATGAGCACAGACCTCTCTTCTATGCAACTCATTATTAGAGTGTAAGCTTTGTGAACAGAGAACAATACCTATACTATGTATGGTAGAACTAAAATAGAGTTCTGTCAGCATAGATCTTTCCGCTCTACACCTATTTATTAGAATGTAAGCTCTCTGGGCAGGAATTTTTTTCTTGTATTGTATTCTTTGTATAACAGTCTATTGTATGCTGGAAGAAAACCATTGTCTATGTATAGTAAAATATATTTTCGAGTGTAGGATCTATGAGCACAGACCTCTCTTCTATGCAACTCATTATTAGAGTGTAAGCTTTGTGAACAGAGAACAATACCTATACTATGTATGGTAGAACTAAAATAGAGTTCTGTCAGCATAGATCTTTCCGCTCTACACCTATTTATTAGAATGTAAGCTCTCTGGGCAGGAATGTTTTTCTTGTATTGTATTCTTTGTATAACAGTCTATTGTATGCTGGAAGAAAACCATTGTCTATGTATAGTAAAATATATTTTCGAGTGTAGGATCTATGTGCACAGACCTCTCTTCTCTGCAACACATTAGTAGAGTTTAAGCTTTGTGAGCAGAGAACAATACCTATACTATGTATGGTAAAACTAAAATAGAGTGTAAGTTCTGTCAGCATAGATCTTTCCACTATGCACCTATTTATTAGAATGTAAGCTCTCTGGGCAGGATTTTTTTTCTTGTATTGTATTCTTTGTATAACAGTCTATTGTATGCTGGAAGAAAACCATTGTCTATGTATAGTAAAATATATTTTCGAGTGTAGGATCTATGAGCACAGACCTCTCTTCTCTGCAACTCTTTATTAGAGTGTAAGCTTTGTGAGCAGAGAACAATACCTATAATATGTATGGTAAAACTAAAATAGAGTGTAAGTTCTGTCAGCATAGATCTTTCCGCTCTACACCTATTTATTAGAATGTAAGCTCTCTGGGCAGGATTTTTTTTCTTGTATTGTATTCTTTATATAACAGTCTATTGTATGCTGTAAGAAAACCATTGCCTATGTATAGTAAAATATATTTTAGAGTGTAGGATCTATGAGCACAGACCTCTCTTCTATGCAACTCATTATTAGAGTGTAAGCTCCTGTCCTAATGTGTTTTACACCCACCTCCTATAGAATGTAAGCTCGATCGAGCAGGGTCCTCTTCAACCTATTGTTCCTGTAAGTTTATTTGTAATTGTCCTATCTATAGTTAAATCCCTTCTCATAATATTGTAAAGCGCTACGGAATCTGTTGGCGCTATATAAATTGCAATAATAATAATAATACTATGTATGGTAGAACTAAAATAGAGGTCTGTCAGCATAGATCTTTCCGCTCTACACCTATTTATTAGAATGTAAGCTCTCTGGGCAGGATTTTTTTTCTTGTATTGTATTCTTTGTATAACAGTCTATTGTATGCTGTAAGAAAACCATTGCCTATGTATAATAAAATATATTTTCGAGTGTAGGATCTATGAGCACAGACCTCTCTTCTCTGCAACTCTTTATTAGAGTGTAAGCTTTGTGAGCAGTGAACAATACCTATACTATGTATGGTAAAACTAAAATAGAGTGTAAGTTCTGTCAGCATAGATCTTTCCGCTCTACACCTATTTATTAGAATGTAAGCTCTCTGGGCAGGATTTTTTTTTCTTGTATTGTATTATTTGTATAACAGTCTATTGTATGCTGTAAGAAAACCATTGCCTATGTATAGTAAAATATATTTTCGAGTGTAGGATCTATGAGCACAGACCTCTCTTCTATGCAACTCATTATTAGAGTGTAAGCTTTGTGAACAGAGAACAATACCTATACTATGTATGGGAAAACTAAAATAGAGTGTAAGTTCTGTCAGCAAAGATCTTTCCGCTCTACACCTATTTATTAGAATGTAAGCTCTCTGGGCAGGAATTTTTTTCTTGTATTGTATTCTTTGTATAACAGTCTATTGTATGCTGGAAGAAAACCATTGCCTATGTATAGTAAAATATATTTTCGAGTGTAGGATCTATGAGCACAGACCTCTCTTCTCTGCAACTCTTTATTAGAGTGTAAGCTTTGTGAACAGAGAACAATACCTATACTATGTATGGTAGAACTAAAATAGAGTTCTGTCAGCATAGATCTTTCCGCTCTACACCTATTTATTAGAATGTAAGCTCTCTAGGCAGGATTTTTTTTCTTGTATTGTATTCTTTGTATAACAGTCTATTGTATGCTGGAAGAAAACCATTGTCTATGTATAGTAAAATATATTTTCGAGTGTAGGATCTATGTGCACAGACCTCTCTTCTCTGCAACACATTAGTAGAGTTTAAGCTTTGTGAGCAGAGAACAATACCTATACTATGTATGGTAAAACTAAAATAGAGTGTAAGTTCTGTCAGCATAGATCTTTCCACTATGCACCTATTTATTAGAATGTAAGCTCTCTGGGCAGGATTTTTTTTCTTGTATTGTATTCTTTGTATAACAGTCTATTGTATGCTGGAAGAAAACCATTGTCTATGTATAGTAAAATATATTTTCGAGTGTAGGATCTATGAGCACAGACCTCTCTTCTCTGCAACTCTTTATTAGAGTGTAAGCTTTGTGAGCAGAGAACAATACCTATACTATGTATGGTAAAACTAAAATAGAGTGTAAGTTCTGTCAGCATAGATCTTTCCGCTCTACACCTATTTATGAGAATGTAAGCTCTCTGGGCAGGATTTTTTTTCTTGTATTGTATTCTTTGTATAACAGTCTATTGTATGCTGTAGGAAAACCATTGCCTATGTATAGTAATATATATTTTCGAGTGTAGCATCTATGAGCACAGACCTCTCTTCTATGCAACTCATTATTAGAGTATAAGCTTTGTGAGCAGAGAACAATACATATACTATGTATGGTAGAACTAAAATAGAGTTATGTCAGCATAGATCTTTCCGCTCTACACCTATTTATTAGAATGTAAGCTCTCTGGGCAGGAATTTTTTTCTTGTATTGTATTCTTTGTATAACAGTCTATTGTATGCTGGAAGAAAACCATTGTCTATGTATAGTAAAATATATTTTCGAGTGTAGGATCTATGAGCACAGACCTCTCTTCTATGCAACTCATTATTAGAGTGTAAGCTTTGTGAACAGAGAACAATACCTATACTATGTATGGTAGAACTAAAATAGAGTTCTGTCAGCATAGATCTTTCCGCTCTACACCTATTTATTAGAATGTAAGCTCTCTGGGCAGGAATGTTTTTCTTGTATTGTATTCTTTGTATAACAGTCTATTGTATGCTGGAAGAAAACCATTGTCTATGTATAGTAAAATATATTTTCGAGTGTAGGATCTATGTGCACAGATCTCTCTTCTCTGCAACACATTAGTAGAGTTTAAGCTTTGTGAGCAGAGAACAATACCTATACTATGTATGGTAAAACTAAAATAGAGTGTAAGTTCTGTCAGCATAGATCTTTCCGCTCTACACCTATTTATTAGAATGTAAGCTCTCTGGGCAGGATTTTTTTTTCTTGTATTGTATTATTTGTATAACAGTCGAAAACCATTGCCTATGTATAGTAAAATATATTTTCGAGTGTAGGATCTATGAGCACAGACCTCTCTTCTATGCAACTCATTATTAGAGTGTAAGCTTTGTGAACAGAGAACAATACCTATACTATGTATGGTAAAACTAAAATAGAGTGTAAGTTCTGTCAGCAAAGATCTTTCCGCTCTACACCTATTTATTAGAATGTAAGCTCTCTGGGCAGGAATTTTTTTCTTGTATTGTATTCTTTGTATAACAGTCTATTGTATGCTGGAAGAAAACCATTGCCTATGTATAGTAAAATATATTTTCGAGTGTAGGATCTATGAGCACAGACCTCTCTTCTCTGCAACTCTTTATTAGAGTGTAAGCTTTGTGAACAGAGAACAATACCTATACTATGTATGGTAGAACTAAAATAGAGTTCTGTCAGCATAGATCTTTCCACTATGCACCTATTTATTAGAATGTAAGCTCTCTAGGCAGGATTTTTTTTCTTGTATTGTATTCTTTGTATAACAGTCTATTGTATGCTGGAAGAAAACCATTGTCTATGTATAGTAAAATATATTTTCGAGTGTAGGATCTATGTGCACAGACCTCTCTTCTATGCAACTCATTATTAGAGTGTAAGCTTTGTGAACAGAGAACAATACCTATACTATGTATGGTAGAACTAAAATAGAGTTCTGTCAGCATAGATCTTTCCGCTCTACACCTATTTATTAGAATGTAAGCTCTCTGGGCAGGATTTTTTTTCTTGTATTGTATTCTTTGTATAACAGTCTATTGTATGCTGTAAGAAAACCATTGTCTATGTATAATAAAATATATTTTCTAGTGTAGGATCTATGAGCACAGACCTCTCTTCTATGCAACTCATTATTAGAGTGTAAGCTTTGTGAACAGAGAACAATACCTATACTATGTATGGTAAAACTAAAATGGAGTGTAAGTTCTGTCAGCATAGATCTTTCCACTATGCACCTATTTATTAGAATGTAAGCTCTCTGGGCAGGATTTTTTTTCTTGTATTGTATTCTTTGTATAACAGTCTATTGTATGCTGTAAGAAAACCATTGTCTATGTATAGTAAAATATATTTTCGAATGTAGGATCTATGTGCACAGACCTCTCTTTTCTGCAACACATTAGTAGAGTTTAAGCTTTGTGAGCAGAGAAAAATACCTATACTATGTATGGTAAAACTAAAATAGAGTGTAAGTTCTGTCAGCATAGATCTTTCCGCTCTACACCTATTTATTAGAATGTAAGCTCTCTGGGCAGGATTTTTTTTCTTGTATTGTATTCTTTGTATAACAGTCTATTGTATGCTGTAAGAAAACCATTGCCTATGTATAGTAAAATATATTTTCGAGTGTAGGATCTATGAGCACAGACCTCTCTTCTATGCAACTCATTATTAGAGTGTAAGCTTTGTGAACAGAGAACAATACCTATACTATGTATGGTAGAACTAAAATAGAGTTCTGTCAGCATAGATCTTTCCGCTCTACACCTATTTATTAGAATGTAAGCTCTCTGGGCAGGAATTTTTTTCTTGTATTGTATTCTTTGTATAACAGTCTATTGTATGCTGGAAGAAAACCATTGTCTATGTATAGTAAAATATATTTTCGAGTGTAGGATCTATGAGCACAGACCTCTCTTCTATGCAACTCATTATTAGAGTGTAAGCTTTGTGAACAGAGAACAATACCTATACTATGTATGGTAGAACTAAAATAGAGTTCTGTCAGCATAGATCTTTCCGCTCTACACCTATTTATTAGAATGTAAGCTCTCTGGGCAGGAATGTTTTTCTTGTATTGTATTCTTTGTATAACAGTCTATTGTATGCTGGAAGAAAACCATTGTCTATGTATAGTAAAATATATTTTCGAGTGTAGGATCTATGTGCACAGACCTCTCTTCTCTGCAACACATTAGTAGAGTTTAAGCTTTGTGAGCAGAGAACAATACCTATACTATGTATGGTAAAACTAAAATAGAGTGTAAGTTCTGTCAGCATAGATCTTTCCACTATGCACCTATTTATTAGAATGTAAGCTCTCTGGGCAGGATTTTTTTTCTTGTATTGTATTCTTTGTATAACAGTCTATTGTATGCTGGAAGAAAACCATTGTCTATGTATAGTAAAATATATTTTCGAGTGTAGGATCTATGAGCACAGACCTCTCTTCTCTGCAACTCTTTATTAGAGTGTAAGCTTTGTGAGCAGAGAACAATACCTATAATATGTATGGTAAAACTAAAATAGAGTGTAAGTTCTGTCAGCATAGATCTTTCCGCTCTACACCTATTTATTAGAATGTAAGCTCTCTGGGCAGGATTTTTTTTCTTGTATTGTATTCTTTATATAACAGTCTATTGTATGCTGTAAGAAAACCATTGCCTATGTATAGTAAAATATATTTTAGAGTGTAGGATCTATGAGCACAGACCTCTCTTCTATGCAACTCATTATTAGAGTGTAAGCTCCTGTCCTAATGTGTTTTACACCCACCTCCTATAGAATGTAAGCTCGATCGAGCAGGGTCCTCTTCAACCTATTGTTCCTGTAAGTTTATTTGTAATTGTCCTATCTATAGTTAAATCCCTTCTCCTAATATTGTAAAGCGCTACGGAATCTGTTGGCGCTATATAAATTGCAATAATAATAATAATACTATGTATGGTAGAACTAAAATAGAGGTCTGTCAGCATAGATCTTTCCGCTCTACACCTATTTATTAGAATGTAAGCTCTCTGGGCAGGATTTTTTTTCTTGTATTGTATTCTTTGTATAACAGTCTATTGTATGCTGTAAGAAAACCATTGCCTATGTATAATAAAATATATTTTCGAGTGTAGGATCTATGAGCACAGACCTCTCTTCTCTGCAACTCTTTATTAGAGTGTAAGCTTTGTGAGCAGTGAACAATACCTATACTATGTATGGTAAAACTAAAATAGAGTGTAAGTTCTGTCAGCATAGATCTTTCCGCTCTACACCTATTTATTAGAATGTAAGCTCTCTGGGCAGGATTTTTTTTTCTTGTATTGTATTATTTGTATAACAGTCTATTGTATGCTGTAAGAAAACCATTGCCTATGTATAGTAAAATATATTTTCGAGTGTAGGATCTATGAGCACAGACCTCTCTTCTATGCAACTCATTATTAGAGTGTAAGCTTTGTGAACAGAGAACAATACCTATACTATGTATGGGAAAACTAAAATAGAGTGTAAGTTCTGTCAGCAAAGATCTTTCCGCTCTACACCTATTTATTAGAATGTAAGCTCTCTGGGCAGGAATTTTTTTCTTGTATTGTATTCTTTGTATAACAGTCTATTGTATGCTGGAAGAAAACCATTGCCTATGTATAGTAAAATATATTTTCGAGTGTAGGATCTATGAGCACAGACCTCTCTTCTCTGCAACTCTTTATTAGAGTGTAAGCTTTGTGAACAGAGAACAATACCTATACTATGTATGGTAGAACTAAAATAGAGTTCTGTCAGCATAGATCTTTCCGCTCTACACCTATTTATTAGAATGTAAGCTCTCTAGGCAGGATTTTTTTTCTTGTATTGTATTCTTTGTATAACAGTCTATTGTATGCTGGAAGAAAACCATTGTCTATGTATAGTAAAATATATTTTCGAGTGTAGGATCTATGTGCACAGACCTCTCTTCTCTGCAACACATTAGTAGAGTTTAAGCTTTGTGAGCAGAGAACAATACCTATACTATGTATGGTAAAACTAAAATAGAGTGTAAGTTCTGTCAGCATAGATCTTTCCACTATGCACCTATTTATTAGAATGTAAGCTCTCTGGGCAGGATTTTTTTTCTTGTATTGTATTCTTTGTATAACAGTCTATTGTATGCTGTAAGAAAACCATTGCCTATGTATAGTAATATATATTTTCGAGTGTAGGATCTATGTGCACAGACCTCTCTTCTCTGCAACACATTAGTAGAGTTTAAGCTTTGTGAGCAGAGAACAATACCTATACTATGTATGGTAAAACTAAAAAAGAGTGTAAGTTCTGTCAGCATAGATCTTTCCACTATGCACTTATTTATTAGAATGTAAGCTCTCTGGGCAGGATTTTTTTTCTTGTATTGTATTCTTTGTATAACAGTCTATTGTATGCTGTAAGAAAACCATTGCCTATGTATAGTAAAATATATTTTCGAGTGTAGGATCTATGAGCACAGACCTCTCTTCTCTGCAACTCTTTATTAGAGTGTAAGCTTTGTGAGCAGAGAACAATACCTATACTATGTATGGTAAAACTAAAATAGAGTGTAAGTTCTGTCAGCATAGATCTTTCCGCTCTACACCTATTTATGAGAATGTAAGCTCTCTGGGCAGGATTTTTTTTCTTGTATTGTATTCTTTGTATAACAGTCTATTGTATGCTGTAGGAAAACCATTGCCTATGTATAGTAATATATATTTTCGAGTGTAGCATCTATGAGCACAGACCTCTCTTCTATGCAACTCATTATTAGAGTATAAGCTTTGTGAGCAGAGAACAATACATATACTATGTATGGTAGAACTAAAATAGAGTTATGTCAGCATAGATCTTTCCGCTCTACACCTATTTATTAGAATGTAAGCTCTCTGGGCAGGAATTTTTTTCTTGTATTGTATTCTTTGTATAACAGTCTATTGTATGCTGGAAGAAAACCATTGTCTATGTATAGTAAAATATATTTTCGAGTGTAGGATCTATGTGCACAGACCTCTCTTCTCTGCAACACATTAGTAGAGTTTAAGCTTTGTGAGCAGAGAACAATACCTATACTATGTATGGTAGAACTAAAATAGAGTTCTGTCAGCATAGATCTTTCCGCTCTACACCTATTTATTAGAATGTAAGCTCTCTGGGCAGGAATGTTTTTCTTGTATTGTATTCTTTGTATAACAGTCTATTGTATGCTGGAAGAAAACCATTGTCTATGTATAGTAAAATATATTTTCGAGTGTAGGATCTATGTGCACAGACCTCTCTTCTCTGCAACACATTAGTAGAGTTTAAGCTTTGTGAGCAGAGAACAATACCTATACTATGTATGGTAAAACTAAAATAGAGTGTAAGTTCTGTCAGCATAGATCTTTCCGCTCTACACCTATTTATTAGAATGTAAGCTCTCTGGGCAGGATTTTTTTTTCTTGTATTGTATTATTTGTATAACAGTCGAAAACCATTGCCTATGTATAGTAAAATATATTTTCGAGTGTAGGATCTATGAGCACAGACCTCTCTTCTATGCAACTCATTATTAGAGTGTAAGCTTTGTGAGCAGAGAACAATACCTATACTATGTATGGTAAAACTAAAATAGAGTGTAAGTTCTGTCAGCATAGATCTTTCCGCTCTACACCTATTTATTAGAATGTAAGCTCTCTGGGCAGGATTTTTTATCTTGTATTGTATTCTTTGTATAACAGTCTATTGTATGCTGTAAGAAAACCATTGCCTATGTATAGTAAAATATATTTTCGAGTGTAGGATCTATGAGCACAGACCTCTCTTCTATGCAACTCATTATTAGAGTGTAAGCTTTGTGAACAGAGAACAATACCTATACTATCTATGGTAGAACTAAAATAGAGTTCTGTCAGCATAGATCTTTCCGCTCTACACCTATTTATTAGAATGTAAGCTCTCTGGGCAGGAATTTTTTTCTTGTATTGTATTCTTTGTATAACAGTATATTGTATGCTGGAAGAAAACCATTGTCTATGTATAGTAAAATATATTTTCGAGTGTAGGATCTATGAGCACAGACCTCTCTTCTATTCAACTCATTATTAGAGTGTAAGCTTTGTGAACAGAGAACAATACCTATACTATGTATGGTAGAACTAAAATAGAGTTCTGTCAGCATAGATCTTTCCGCTCTACACCTATTTATTAGAATGTAAGCTCTCTGGGCAGGAATTTTTTTCTTGTATTGTATTCTTTGTATAACAGTCTATTGTATGCTGGAAGAAAACCATTGTCTATGTATAGTAAAATATATTTTCGAGTGTAGGATCTATGTGCACAGACCTCTCTTCTATGCAACTCATTATTAGAGTTTAAGCTTTGTGAGCAGAGAACAATACCTATACTATGTATGGTAAAACTAAAATAGAGTGTAAGTTCTGTCAGCATAGATCTTTCCACTCTGCACCTATTTATTAGAATGTAAGCTCTCTGGGTAGGATTTTTTTTCTTGTATTGTATTCTTTGTATAACAGTCTATTGTATGCTGGAAGAAAACCATTGTCTATGTATAGTAAAATATATTTTCGAGTGTAGGATCTATGTGCACAGACCTCTCTTCTATGCAACTCATTATTAGAGTTTAAGCTTTGTGAGCAGAGAACAATACCTATACTATGTATGGTAAAACTAAAATAGAGTGTAAGTTCTGTCAGCATAGATCTTTCCACTCTGCACCTATTTATTAGAATGTAAGCTCTCTGGGTAGGAATTTTTTTCTTGTATTGTATTCTTTGTATAACAGTCTATTGTATGCTGGAAGAAAACCATTGTCTATTTATAGTAAAATATATTTTCGAGTGTAGGATCTATGAGCACAGACCTCTCTTCTATGCAACTCATTATTAGAGTGTAAGCTTTGTGAACAGAGAACAATACCTATACTATGTATGGTAAAACTAAAATGGAGTGTAAGTTCTGTCAGCATAGATCTTTCCACTATGCACCTATTTATTAGAATGTAAGCTCTCTGGGCAGGATTTTTTTTCTTGTATTGTATTCTTTGTATAACAGTCTATTGTATGCTGTAAGAAAACCATTGTCTATGTATAGTAAAATATATTTTCGAGTGTAGGATCTATGTGCACAGACCTCTCTTTTCTGCAACACATTAGTAGAGTTTAAGCTTTGTGAGCAGAGAAAAATACCTATACTATGTATGGTAAAACTAAAATAGAGTGTAAGTTCTGTCAGCATAGATCTTTCCGCTCTACACCTATTTATTAGAATGTAAGCTCTCTGGGCAGGATTTTTTTTCTTGTATTGTATTCTTTGTATAACAGTCTATTGTATGCTGGAAGAAAACCATTGTCTATGTATAGTAAAATATATTTTCGAGTGTAGGATCTATGTGCACAGACCTCTCTTCTCTGCAACACATTAGTAGAGTTTAAGCTTTGTGAGCAGAGAACAATACCTATACTATGTATGGTAAAACTAAAATAGAGTGTAAGTTCTGTCAGCATAGATCTTTCCACTATGCACCTATTTATTAGAATGTAAGCTCTCTGGGCAGGATTTTTTTTCTTGTATTGTATTCTTTGTATAACAGTCTATTGTATGCTGTAAGAAAACCATTGCCTATGTATAGTAAAATATATTTTCGAGTGTAGGATCTATGAGCACAGACCTCTCTTCTATGCAACTCATTATTAGAGTGTAAGCTTTGTGAACAGAGAACAATACCTATACTATGTATGGTAGAACTAAAATAGAGTTCTGTCAGCATAGATCTTTCCGCTCTACACCTATTTATTAGAATGTAAGCTCTCTGGGCAGGAATTTTTTTCTTGTATTGTATTCTTTATATAACAGTCTATTGTATGCTGGAAGAAAACCATTGTCTATGTATAGTAAAATATATTTTCGAGTGTAGGATCTATGAGCACAGACCTCTCTTCTATGCAACTCATTATTAGAGTGTAAGCTTTGTGAACAGAGAACAATACCTATACTATGTATGGTAGAACTAAAATAGAGTTCTGTCAGCATAGATCTTTCCGCTCTACACCTATTTATTAGAATGTAAGCTCTCTGGGCAGGAATGTTTTTCTTGTATTGTATTCTTTGTATAACAGTCTATTGTATGCTGGAAGAAAACCATTGTCTATGTATAGTAAAATATATTTTCGAGTGTAGGATCTATGTGCACAGACCTCTCTTCTCTGCAACACATTAGTAGAGTTTAAGCTTTGTGAGCAGAGAACAATACCTATACTATGTATGGTAAAACTAAAATAGAGTGTAAGTTCTGTCAGCATAGATCTTTCCACTATGCACCTATTTATTAGAATGTAAGCTCTCTGGGCAGGATTTTTTTTCTTGTATTGTATTCTTTGTATAACAGTCTATTGTATGCTGGAAGAAAACCATTGTCTATGTATAGTAAAATATATTTTCGAGTGTAGGATCTATGAGCACAGACCTCTCTTCTCTGCAACTCTTTATTAGAGTGTAAGCTTTGTGAGCAGAGAACAATACCTATAATATGTATGGTAAAACTAAAATAGAGTGTAAGTTCTGTCAGCATAGATCTTTCCGCTCTACACCTATTTATTAGAATGTAAGCTCTCTGGGCAGGATTTTTTTTCTTGTATTGTATTCTTTATATAACAGTCTATTGTATGCTGTAAGAAAACCATTGCCTATGTATAGTAAAATATATTTTAGAGTGTAGGATCTATGAGCACAGACCTCTCTTCTATGCAACTCATTATTAGAGTGTAAGCTCCTGTCCTAATGTGTTTTACACCCACCTCCTATAGAATGTAAGCTCGATCGAGCAGGGTCCTCTTCAACCTATTGTTCCTGTAAGTTTATTTGTAATTGTCCTATCTATAGTTAAATCCCTTCTCATAATATTGTAAAGCGCTACGGAATCTGTTGGCGCTATATAAATTGCAATAATAATAATAATACTATGTATGGTAGAACTAAAATAGAGGTCTGTCAGCATAGATCTTTCCGCTCTACACCTATTTATTAGAATGTAAGCTCTCTGGGCAGGATTTTTTTTCTTGTATTGTATTCTTTGTATAACAGTCTATTGTATGCTGTAAGAAAACCATTGCCTATGTATAATAAAATATATTTTCGAGTGTAGGATCTATGAGCACAGACCTCTCTTCTCTGCAACTCTTTATTAGAGTGTAAGCTTTGTGAGCAGTGAACAATACCTATACTATGTATGGTAAAACTAAAATAGAGTGTAAGTTCTGTCAGCATAGATCTTTCCGCTCTACACCTATTTATTAGAATGTAAGCTCTCTGGGCAGGAATTTTTTTCTTGTATTGTATTCTTTGTATAACAGTCTATTGTATGCTGGAAGAAAACCATTGCCTATGTATAGTAAAATATATTTTCGAGTGTAGGATCTATGAGCACAGACCTCTCTTCTCTGCAACTCTTTATTAGAGTGTAAGCTTTGTGAACAGAGAACAATACCTATACTATGTATGGTAGAACTAAAATAGACTTCTGTCAGCATAGATCTTTCCGCTCTACACCTATTTATTAGAATGTAAGCTCTCTAGGCAGGATTTTTTTTCTTGTATTGTATTCTTTGTATAACAGTCTATTGTATGCTGTAAGAAAACCATTGTCTATGTATAGTAAAATATATTTTCGAGTGTAGGATCTATGTGCACAGACCTCTCTTTTCTGCAACACATTAGTAGAGTTTAAGCTTTGTGAGCAGAGAAAAATACCTATACTATGTATGGTAAAACTAAAATAGAGTGTAAGTTCTGTCAGCATAGATCTTTCCGCTCTACACCTATTTATTAGAATGTAAGCTCTCTGGGCAGGATTTTTTTTCTTGTATTGTATTCTTTGTATAACAGTCTATTGTATGCTGGAAGAAAACCATTGTCTATGTATAGTAAAATATATTTTCGAGTGTAGGATCTATGTGCACAGACCTCTCTTCTCTGCAACACATTAGTAGAGTTTAAGCTTTGTGAGCAGAGAACAATACCTATACTATGTATGGTAAAACTAAAATAGAGTGTAAGTTCTGTCAGCATAGATCTTTCCACTATGCACCTATTTATTAGAATGTAAGCTCTCTGGGCAGGATTTTTTTTCTTGTATTGTATTCTTTGTATAACAGTCTATTGTATGCTGTAAGAAAACCATTGCCTATGTATAGTAAAATATATTTTCGAGTGTAGGATCTATGAGCACAGACCTCTCTTCTATGCAACTCATTATTAGAGTGTAAGCTTTGTGAACAGAGAACAATGTATGTATGGTAGAACTAAAATAGAGTTCTGTCAGCATAGATCTTTCCGCTCTACACCTATTTATTAGAATGTAAGCTCTCTGGGCAGGAATTTTTTTCTTGTATTGTATTCTTTATATAACAGTCTATTGTATGCTGGAAGAAAACCATTGTCTATGTATAGTAAAATATATTTTCGAGTGTAGGATCTATGAGCACAGACCTCTCTTCTATGCAACTCATTATTAGAGTGTAAGCTTTGTGAACAGAGAACAATACCTATACTATGTATGGTAGAACTAAAATAGAGTTCTGTCAGCATAGATCTTTCCGCTCTACACCTATTTATTAGAATGTAAGCTCTCTGGGCAGGAATGTTTTTCTTGTATTATTTTCTTTGTATAACAGTCTATTGTATGCTGGAAGAAAACCATTGTCTATGTATAGTAAAATATATTTTCGAGTGTAGGATCTATGTGCACAGACCTCTCTTCTCTGCAACACATTAGTAGAGTTTAAGCTTTGTGAGCAGAGAACAATACCTATACTATGTATGGTAAAACTAAAATAGAGTGTAAGTTCTGTCAGCATAGATCTTTCCACTATGCACCTATTTATTAGAATGTAAGCTCTCTGGGCAGGATTTTTTTTCTTGTATTGTATTCTTTGTATAACAGTCTATTGTATGCTGGAAGAAAACCATTGTCTATGTATAGTAAAATATATTTTCGAGTGTAGGATCTATGAGCACAGACCTCTCTTCTCTGCAACTCTTTATTAGAGTGTAAGCTTTGTGAGCAGAGAACAATACCTATAATATGTATGGTAAAACTAAAATAGAGTGTAAGTTCTGTCAGCATAGATCTTTCCGCTCTACACCTATTTATTAGAATGTAAGCTCTCTGGGCAGGATTTTTTTTCTTGTATTGTATTCTTTATATAACAGTCTATTGTATGCTGTAAGAAAACCATTGCCTATGTATAGTAAAATATATTTTAGAGTGTAGGATCTATGAGCACAGACCTCTCTTCTATGCAACTCATTATTAGAGTGTAAGCTCCTGTCCTAATGTGTTTTACACCCACCTCCTATAGAATGTAAGCTCGATCGAGCAGGGTCCTCTTCAACCTATTGTTCCTGTAAGTTTATTTGTAATTGTCCTATCTATAGTTAAATCCCTTCACATAATATTGTAAAGCGCTACGGAATCTGTTGGCGCTATATAAATTGCAATAATAATAATAATACTATGTATGGTAGAACTAAAATAGAGGTCTGTCAGCATAGATCTTTCCGCTCTACACCTATTTATTAGAATGTAAGCTCTCTGGGCAGGATTTTTTTTCTTGTATTGTATTCTTTGTATAACAGTCTATTGTATGCTGTAAGAAAACCATTGCCTATGTATAATAAAATATATTTTCGAGTGTAGGATCTATGAGCACAGACCTCTCTTCTCTGCAACTCTTTATTAGAGTGTAAGCTTTGTGAGCAGTGAACAATACCTATACTATGTATGGTAAAACTAAAATAGAGTGTAAGTTCTGTCAGCATAGATCTTTCCGCTCTACACCTATTTATTAGAATGTAAGCTCTCTGGGCAGGAATTTTTTTCTTGTATTGTATTCTTTGTATAACAGTCTATTGTATGCTGGAAGAAAACCATTGCCTATGTATAGTAAAATATATTTTCGAGTGTAGGATCTATGAGCACAGACCTCTCTTCTCTGCAACTCTTTATTAGAGTGTAAGCTTTGTGAACAGAGAACAATACCTATACTATGTATGGTAGAACTAAAATAGACTTCTGTCAGCATAGATCTTTCCGCTCTACACCTATTTATTAGAATGTAAGCTCTCTAGGCAGGATTTTTTTTCTTGTATTGTATTCTTTGTATAACAGTCTATTGTATGCTGGAAGAAAACCATTGTCTATGTATAGTAAAATATATTTTCGAGTGTAGGATCTATGTGCACAGACCTCTCTTCTCTGCAACACATTAGTAGAGTTTAAGCTTTGTGAGCAGAGAACAATACCTATACTATGTATGGTAAAACTAAAATAGAGTGTAAGTTCTGTCAGCATAGATCTTTCCACTATGCACCTATTTATTAGAATGTAAGCTCTCTGGGCAGGATTTTTTTTCTTGTATTGTATTCTTTGTATAACAGTCTATTGTATGCTGTAAGAAAACCATTGCCTATGTATAGTAATATATATTTTCGAGTGTAGGATCTATGTGCACAGACCTCTCTTCTCTGCAACACATTAGTAGAGTTTAAGCTTTGTGAGCAGAGAACAATACCTATACTATGTATGGTAAAACTAAAAAAGAGTGTAAGTTCTGTCAGCATAGATCTTTCCACTATGCACCTATTTATTAGAATGTAAGCTCTCTGGGCAGGATTTTTTTTCTTGTATTGTATTCTTTGTATAACAGTCTATTGTATGCTGTAAGAAAACCATTGCCTATGTATAGTAAAATATATTTTCGAGTGTAGGATCTATGAGCACAGACCTCTCTTCTCTGCAACTCTTTATTAGAGTGTAAGCTTTGTGAGCAGAGAACAATACCTATACTATGTATGGTAAAACTAAAATAGAGTGTAAGTTCTGTCAGCATAGATCTTTCCGCTCTACACCTATTTATGAGAATGTAAGCTCTCTGGGCAGGATTTTTTTTCTTGTATTGTATTCTTTGTATAACAGTCTATTGTATGCTGTAGGAAAACCATTGCCTATGTATAGTAATATATATTTTCGAGTGTAGCATCTATGAGCACAGACCTCTCTTCTATGCAACTCATTATTAGAGTATAAGCTTTGTGAGCAGAGAACAATACATATACTATGTATGGTAGAACTAAAATAGAGTTATGTCAGCATAGATCTTTCCGCTCTACACCTATTTATTAGAATGTAAGCTCTCTGGGCAGGAATTTTTTTCTTGTATTGTATTCTTTGTATAACAGTCTATTGTATGCTGGAAGAAAACCATTGTCTATGTATAGTAAAATATATTTTCGAGTGTAGGATCTATGAGCACAGACCTCTCTTCTATGCAACTCATTATTAGAGTGTAAGCTTTGTGAACAGAGAACAATACCTATACTATGTATGGTAGAACTAAAATAGAGTTCTGTCAGCATAGATCTTTCCGCTCTACACCTATTTATTAGAATGTAAGCTCTCTGGGCAGGAATGTTTTTCTTGTATTGTATTCTTTGTATAACAGTCTATTCTATGCTGGAAGAAAACCATTGTCTATGTATAGTAAAATATATTTTCGAGTGTAGGATCTATGTGCACAGACCTCTCTTCTCTGCAACACATTAGTAGAGTTTAAGCTTTGTGAGCAGAGAACAATGCCTATACTATGTATGGTAAAACTAAAATAGAGTGTAAGTTCTGTCAGCATAGATCTTTCCGCTCTACACCTATTTATTAGAATGTAAGCTCTCTGGGCAGGATTTTTTTTTCTTGTATTGTATTATTTGTATAACAGTCGAAAACCATTGCCTATGTATAGTAAAATATATTTTCGAGTGTAGGATCTATGAGCACAGACCTCTCTTCTATGCAACTCATTATTAGAGTATAAGCTTTGTGAGCAGAGAACAATACATATACTATGTATGGTAGAACTAAAATAGAGTTATGTCAGCATAGATCTTTCAACTCTACACCGATTTATTAGAATGTAAGCTCTCTGGGCAGGAATTTTTTTCTTGTATTGTATTCTTTGTATAACAGTCTATTGTATGCTGGAAGAAAACCATTGTCTATGTATAGTAAAATATATTTTCAAGTGTAGGATCTATGAGCACAGACCTCTCTTCTATGCAACTCATTATTAGAGTGTAAGCTTTGTGAACAGAGAACAATACCTATACTATGTATGGTAGAACTAAAATAGAGTTCTGTCAGCATAGATCTTTCCGCTCTACACCTATTTATTAGAATGTAAGCTCTCTGGGCAGGAATTTTTTTCTTGTATTGTATTCTTTGTATAACAGTCTATTGTATGCTGTAAGAAAACCATTGCCTATGTATAGTAAAATATATTTTCGAGTGTAGGATCTATGAGCACAGACCTCTCTTCTATGCAACTCATTATTAGAGTGTAAGCTCCTGTCCTAATGTGTTTTACACCCACCTCCTATAGAATGTAAGCTCGATCGAGCAGGGTCCTCTTCAACCTATTGTTCCTGTAAGTTTATTTGTAATTGTCCTATCTATAGTTAAATCCCTTCTCATAATATTGTAAAAGCGCTACGGAATCTGTTGGCGCTATATAAATTGCAATAATAATAATAATACTATGTATGGTAGAACTAAAATAGAGGTCTGTCAGCATAGATCTTTCCGCTCTACACCTATTTATTAGAATGTAAGCTCTCTGGGCAGGAATTTTTTTCTTGTATTGTATTCTTTGTATAACAGTCTATTGTATGCTGTAAGAAAACCATTGCCTATGTATAGTAAAATATATTTTCGAGTGTAGAATCTATGAGCACAGACCTCTCTTCTATGCAACTCATTATTAGAGTGTAAGCTTTGTGAGCAGAGAACAATACCTATACTATGTATGGTAGAACTAAAATAGAGTTATGTCAGCATAGATCTTTCCACTCTGCACCTATTTATTAGAATGTAAGCTCTCTGGGCAGGAATTTTTTTCTTGTATTGTATTCTTTGTATAACAGTCTATTGTATGCTGGAAGAAAACCATTGCCTATGTATAGTAAAATATATTTTCGAGTGTAGGATCTATGAGCACAGACCTCTCTTCTCTGCAACTCTTTATTAGAGTGTAAGCTTTGTGAGCAGAGAACAATACCTATACTATGTATGGTAAAACTAAAATAGAGTGTAAGTTCTGTCAGCATAGATCTTTCCACTATGCACATATTCATTAGAATGTAAGCTCTCTGGGCAGGATTTTTTTCCTTGTATTGTATTCTTTGTATAACAGTCTATTGTATGCTGGAAGAAAACCATTGTCTATGTATAGTAAAATATATTTTCGAGTGTAGGATCTATGAGCACAGACCTCTCTTCTCTGCAACTCTTTATTAGAGTGTAAGCTTTGTGAGCAGAGAACAATACCTATAATATGTATGGTAAAACTAAAATAGAGTGTAAGTTCTGTCAGCATAGATCTTTCCGCTCTACACCTATTTATTAGAATGTAAGCTCTCTGGGCAGGATTTTTTTTCTTGTATTGTATTCTTTATATAACAGTCTATTGTATGCTGTAAGAAAACCATTGCCTATGTATAGTAAAATATTTTTTAGAGTGTAGGATCTATGAGCACAGACCTCTCTTCTATGCAACTCATTATTAGAGTGTAAGCTCCTGTCCTAATGTGTTTTACACCCACCTCCTATAGAATGTAAGCTCGATCGAGCAGGGTCCTCTTCAACCTATTGTTCCTGTAAGTTTATTTGTAATTGTCCTATCTATAGTTAAATCCCTTCTCATAATATTGTAAAAGCGCTACGGAATCTGTTGGCGCTATATAAATTGCAATAATAATAATAATACTATGTATGGTAGAACTAAAATAGAGGTCTGTCAGCATAGATCTTTCCGCTCTACACCTATTTATTAGAATGTAAGCTCTCTGGGCAGGAATTTTTTTCTTGTATTGTATTCTTTGTATAACAGTCTATTGTATGCTGTAAGAAAACCATTGCCTATGTATAGTAAAATATATTTTCGAGTGTAGAATCTATGAGCACAGACCTCTCTTCTATGCAACTCATTATTAGAGTGTAAGCTTTGTGAGCAGAGAACAATACCTATACTATGTATGGTAGAACTAAAATAGAGTTATGTCAGCATAGATCTTTCCACTCTGCACCTATTTATTAGAATGTAAGCTCTCTGGGCAGGAATTTTTTTCTTGTATTGTATTCTTTGTATAACAGTCTATTGTATGCTGGAAGAAAACCATTGCCTATGTATAGTAAAATATATTTTCGAGTGTAGGATCTATGAGCACAGACCTCTCTTCTCTGCAACTCTTTATTAGAGTGTAAGCTTTGTGAGCAGAGAACAATACCTATACTATGTATGGTAAAACTAAAATAGAGTGTAAGTTCTGTCAGCATAGATCTTTCCACTATGCACATATTCATTAGAATGTAAGCTCTCTGGGCAGGATTTTTTTCCTTGTATTGTATTCTTTGTATAACAGTCTATTGTATGCTGGAAGAAAACCATTGTCTATGTATAGTAAAATATATTTTCGAGTGTAGGTTCTATGAGCACAGACCTCTCTTCTCTGCAACTCTTTATTAGAGTGTAAGCTTTGTGAGCAGAGAACAATACCTATAATATGTATGGTAAAACTAAAATAGAGTGTAAGTTCTGTCAGCATAGATCTTTCCGCTCTACACCTATTTATTAGAATGTAAGCTCTCTGGGCAGGATTTTTTTTCTTGTATTGTATTCTTTATATAACAGTCTATTGTATGCTGTAAGAAAACCATTGCCTATGTATAGTAAAATATTTTTTAGAGTGTAGGATCTATGAGCACAGACCTCTCTTCTATGCAACTCATTATTAGAGTGTAAGCTCCTGTCCTAATGTGTTTTACACCCACCTCCTATAGAATGTAAGCTCGATCGAGCAGGGTCCTCTTCAACCTATTGTTCCTGTAAGTTTATTTGTAATTGTCCTATCTATAGTTAAATCCCTTCTCATAATATTGTAAAAGCGCTACGGAATCTGTTGGCGCTATATAAATTGCAATAATAATAATAATACTATGTATGGTAGAACTAAAATAGAGGTCTGTCAGCATAGATCTTTCCGCTCTACACCTATTTATTAGAATGTAAGCTCTCTGGGCAGGAATTTTTTTCTTGTATTGTATTCTTTGTATAACAGTCTATTGTATGCTGTAAGAAAACCATTGCCTATGTATAGTAAAATATATTTTCGAGTGTAGAATCTATGAGCACAGACCTCTCTTCTATGCAACTCATTATTAGAGTGTAAGCTTTGTGAGCAGAGAACAATACCTATACTATGTATGGTAGAACTAAAATAGAGTTATGTCAGCATAGATCTTTCCACTCTGCACCTATTTATTAGAATGTAAGCTCTCTGGGCAGGAATTTTTTTCTTGTATGGTATTCTTTGTATAACAGTCTATTGTATGCTGGAAGAAAACCATTGCCTATGTATAGTAAAATATATTTTCGAGTGTAGGATCTATGAGCACAGACCTCTCTTCTCTGCAACTCTTTATTAGAGTGTAAGCTTTGTGAGCAGAGAACAATACCTATACTATGTATGGTAAAACTAAAATAGAGTGTAAGTTCTGTCAGCATAGATCTTTCCACTATGCACATATTCATTAGAATGTAAGCTCTCTGGGCAGGATTTTTTTTCTTGTATTGTATTCTTTGTATAACAGTCTATTGTATGCTGGAAGAAAACCATTGTCTATGTATAGTAAAATATATTTTCGAGTGTAGGATCTATGAGCACAGACCTCTCTTCTCTGCAACTCTTTATTAGAGTGTAAGCTTTGTGAGCAGAGAACAATACCTATAATATGTATGGTAAAACTAAAATAGAGTGTAAGTTCTGTCAGCATAGATCTTTCCGCTCTACACCTATTAGAATGTAAGCTCTCTGGGCAGGATTTTTTTTCTTGCATTGTATTCTTTGTATAACAGTCTATTGTATGCTGGAAGAAAACCATTGTCTATGTATAGTAAAATATATTTTAGAGTGTAGGATCTATGAGCACAGACCTCTCTTCTATGCAACTCATTATTAGAGTGTAAGCTTTGTGAACAGAGAACAATACCTATACTATGTATGGTAGAACTAAAATAGAGGTCTGTCAGCATAGATCTTTCCGCTCTACACCTATTTATTAGAATGTAAGCTCTCTGGGCAGGAATTTTTTTCTTGTATTGTATTCTTTGTATAACAGTCTATTGTATGCTGGAAGAAAACCATTGTCTATGTATAGTAAAATATATTTTCGAGTGTAGGATCTATGTGCACAGACCTCTCTTCTCTGCAACATATTAGTAGAGTTTAAGCTTTGTGAGCAGAGAACAATACCTATACTATGTATGGTAAAACTAAAATAGAGTGTAAGTTCTGTCAGCATAGATCTTTCCACTATGCACCTATTTATTAGAATGTAAGCTCTCTGGGCAGGAATTTTTTTCTTGTATTGTATTCTTTGTATAACAGTCGATTGTATGCTGTAAGAAAACCATTGTCTATGTATAGTAAAATATATTTTCGAGTGTAGGATCTATGAGCACAGACCTCTCTTCTCTGCAACTCTTTATTAGAGTGTAAGCTTTGTGAGCAGAGAACAATACCTATACTATGTATGGTAAAACTAAAATAGAGTGTAAGTTCTGTTAGCATAGATCTTTCCGCTCTACACCTATTTATTAGAATGTAAGCTCTCTGGGCAGGATTTTTTTTTCTTGTATTGTATTCTTTGTATAACAGTCTATTGTATGCTGGAAGAAAACCATTGTCTATGTATAGTAAAATATATTTTCGAGTGTAGGATCTATGAGCACAGACCTCTCTTCTATGCAACTCATTATTAGAGTGTAAGCTTTGTGAACAGATAACAATACCTATACTATGTATGGTAGAACTAAAATAGAGTTCTGTCAGCATAGATCTTTCCGCTCTACACCTATTTATTAGAATGTAAGCTCTCTGGGCAGGAATTTTTTTCTTGTATTGTATTCTTTGTATAACAGTCTATTGTATGCTGGAAGAAAACCATTGTCTATGTATAGTAAAATATATTTTCGAGTGTAGGATCTATGAGCACAGACCTCTCTTCTATGCAACTCATTATTAGAGTGTAAGCTTTGTGAACAGAGAACAATACCTATACTATGTATGGTAGAACTAAAATAGAGGTATGTCAGCATAGATCTTTCCGCTCTACACCTATTTATTAGAATGTAAGCTCTCTGGGCAGGATTTTTTTTCTTGTATTGTATTCTTTGTATAACAGTCTATTGTATGCTGTAAGAAAACCATTGTCTATGTATAGTAAAATATATTTTCGAGTGTAGGATCTATGTGCACAGACCTCTCTTTTCTGCAACAAATTAGTAGAGTTTAAGCTTTGTGAGCAGAGAACAATACCTATACTATGTATGGTAGAACTAAAATAGAGGTATGTCAGCATAGATCTTTCCGCTCTACACCTATTTATTAGAATGTAAGCTCTCTGGGCAGGAATTTTTTTTCTTGTATTGTATTCGTTGTATAACAGTCTATTGTATGCTGGAAGAAAACCATTGTCTATGTATAGTAAAATATATTTTCGAGTGTAGGATCTATGAGCACAGACCTCTCTTCTCTGCAACTCTTTATTAGAGTGTAAGCTTTGTGAGCAGAGAACAATACCTATAATATGTATGGTAAAACTAAAATAGAGTGTAAGTTCTGTCAGCATAGATCTTTCCGCTCTACACCTATTTATTAGAATGTAAGCTCTCTGGGCAGGATTTTTTTTCTTGCATTGTATTCTTTGTATAACAGTCTATTGTATGCTGGAAGAAAACCATTGTCTATGTATAGTAAAATATATTTTAGAGTGTAGGATCTATGAGCACAGACCTCTCTTCTATGCAACTCATTATTAGAGTGTAAGCTTTGTGAACAGAGAACAATACCTATACTATGTATGGTAGAACTAAAATAGAGGTCTGTCAGCATAGATCTTTCCGCTCTACACCTATTTATTAGAATGTAAGCTCTCTGGGCAGGAATTTTTTTCTTGTATTGTATTCTTTGTATAACAGTCTATTGTATGCTGGAAGAAAACCATTGTCTATGTATAGTAAAATATATTTTCGAGTGTAGGATCTATGTGCACAGACCTCTCTTCTCTGCAACATATTAGTAGAGTTTAAGCTTTGTGAGCAGAGAACAATACCTATACTATGTATGGTAAAACTAAAATAGAGTGTAAGTTCTGTCAGCATAGATCTTTCCACTATGCACCTATTTATTAGAATGTAAGCTCTCTGGGCAGGATTTTTTTTCTTGTATTGTATTCTTTGTATAACAGTATATTGTATGCTGGAAGAAAACCATTGTCTATGTATAGTAAAATATATTTTCGAGTGTAGGATCTATGTGCACAGAACTCTCTTCTCTGCAACACATTAGTAGAGTTTAAGCTTTGTGAGCAGAGAACAATACCTATACTATGTATGGTAAAACTAAAATAGAGTGTAAGTTCTGTCAGCATAGATCTTTCCACTATGCACCTATTTATTAGAATGTAAGCTCTCTGGGCAGGATTTTTTTCTTGTATTGTATTGTTTTTATAACAGTCTATTGTATGCTCTAAGAAAACCATTGTCTATGTATAATAAAATATATTTTCGAGTGTAGGATCTATGTGCACAGACCTCTCTTCTCTGCAACTCTTTATTAGAGTGTAAGCTTTGTGAGCAGAGAACAATACCTATACTATGTATGGTAAAACTAAAATAGAGTGTAAGTTCTGTCAGCATAGATCTTTCCGCTCTACACCTATTTATTAGAATGTAAGCTCTCTGGGCAGGATTTTTTTTTCTTGTATTGTATTCTTTGTATAACAGTCTATTGTATGCTGTAAGAAAACCATTGCCTATGTATAGTAAAATATATTTTCGAGTGTAGGATCTATGAGCACAGACCTCTCTTCTATGCAACTCATTATTAGAGTGTAAGCTTTGTGAACAGAGAACAATACCTATACTATGTATGGTAGAACTAAAATAGAGGTATGTCAGCATAGATCTTTCCGCTCTACACCTATTTATTAGAATGTAAGCTCTCTGGGCAGGATTTTTTTTCTTGTATTGTATTCTTTGTATAACAGTCTATTGTATGCTGTAAGAAAACCATTGTCTATGTATAGTAAAATATATTTTCGAGTGTAGGATCTATGTGCACAGACCTCTCTTTTCTGCAACACATTAGTAGAGTTTAAGCTTTGTGAGCAGAGAACAATACCTATACTATGTATGGTAGAACTAAAATAGAGGTATGTCAGCATAGATCTTTCCGCTCTACACCTATTTATTAGAATGTAAGCTCTCTGGGCAGGAATTTTTTTCTTGTATTGTATTCTTTGTATAACAGTCTATTGTATGCTGTAAGAAAACCATTGCCTATGTATAGTAAAATATATTTTCGAGTGTAGGATCTATGAGCACAGACCTCTCTTCTATGCAACTCATTATTAGAGTGTAAGCTTTGTGAACAGAGAACAATACCTATACTATGTATGGTAGAACTAAAATAGAGGTCTGTCAGCATAGATCTTTCCGCTCTACACCTATTTATTAGAATGTAAGCTCTCTGGGCAGGAATTTTTTTCTTGTATTGTATTCTTTGTATAACAGTCTATTGTATGCTGGAAGAAAACCATTGTCTATGTATAGTAAAATATATTTTCGAGTGTAGGATCTATGTGCACAGACCTCTCTTCTCTGCAACATATTAGTAGAGTTTAAGCTTTGTGAGCAGAGAACAATACCTATACTATGTATGGTAAAACTAAAATAGAGTGTAAGTTCTGTCAGCATAGATCTTTCCACTATGCACCTATTTATTAGAATGTAAGCTCTCTGGGCAGGAATTTTTTTCTTGTATTGTATTCTTTGTATAACAGTCGATTGTATGCTGTAAGAAAACCATTGTCTATGTATAGTAAAATATATTTTCGAGTGTAGGATCTATGAGCACAGACCTCTCTTCTCTGCAACTCTTTATTAGAGTGTAAGCTTTGTGAGCAGAGAACAATACCTATACTATGTATGGTAAAACTAAAATAGAGTGTAAGTTCTGTTAGCATAAATCTTTCCGCTCTACACCTATTTATTAGAATGTAAGCTCTCTGGGCAGGATTTTTTTTTCTTGTATTGTATTCTTTGTATAACAGTCTATTGTATGCTGTAAGAAAACCATTGTCTATGTATAGTAAAATATATTTTCGAGTGTAGGATCTATGAGCACAGACCTCTCTTCTATGCAACTCATTATTAGAGTGTAAGCTTTGTGAACAGATAACAATACCTATACTATGTATGGTAGAACTAAAATAGAGTTCTGTCAGCATAGATCTTTCCGCTCTACACCTATTTATTAGAATGTAAGCTCTCTGGGCAGGAATTTTTTTCTTGTATTGTATTCTTTGTATAACAGTCTATTGTATGCTGGAAGAAAACCATTGTCTATGTATAGTAAAATATATTTTCGAGTGTAGGATCTATGAGCACAGACCTCTCTTCTATGCAACTCATTATTAGAGTGTAAGCTTTGTGAACAGAGAACAATACCTATACTATGTATGGTAGAACTAAAATAGAGGTATGTCAGCATAGATCTTTCCGCTCTACACCTATTTATTAGAATGTAAGCTCTCTGGGCAGGATTTTTTTTCTTGTATTGTATTCTTTGTATAACAGTCTATTGTATGCTGTAAGAAAACCATTGCCTATGTATAGTAAAATATATTTTCGAGTGTAGGATCTATGTGCACAGACCTCTCTTTTCTGCAACAAATTAGTAGAGTTTAAGCTTTGTGAGCAGAGAACAATACCTATACTATGTATGGTAGAACTAAAATAGAGGTATGTCAGCATAGATCTTTCCGCTCTACGCCTATTTATTAGAATGTAAGCTCTCTGGGCAGGAATTTTTTTTCTTGTATTGTATTCGTTGTATAACAGTCTATTGTATGCTGTAAGAAAACCATTGCCTATGTATAGTAAAATATATTTTCGAGTGTAGGATCTATGAGCACACACCTCTCTTCTCTGCAACTCTTTATTAGAGTGTAAGCTTTGTGAGCAGAGAACAATACCTATAATATGTATGGTAAAACTAAAATAGAGTGTAAGTTCTGTCAGCATAGATCTTTCCGCTCTACACCTATTTATTAGAATGTAAGCTCTCTGGGCAGGATTTTTTTTCTTGCATTGTATTCTTTGTATAACAGTCTATTGTATGCTGGAAGAAAACCATTGTCTATGTATAGTAAAATATATTTTAGAGTGTAGGATCTATGAGCACAGACCTCTCTTCTATGCAACTCATTATTAGAGTGTAAGCTTTGTGAACAGAGAACAATACCTATACTATGTATGGTAGAACTAAAATAGAGGTCTGTCAGCATAGATCTTTCCGCTCTACACCTATTTATTAGAATGTAAGCTCTCTGGGCAGGAATTTTTTTCTTGTATTGTATTCTTTGTATAACAGTCTATTGTATGCTGGAAGAAAACCATTGTCTATGTATAGTAAAATATATTTTCGAGTGTAGGATCTATGTGCACAGACCTCTCTTCTCTGCAACATATTAGTAGAGTTTAAGCTTTGTGAGCAGAGAACAATACCTATACTATGTATGGTAAAACTAAAATAGAGTGTAAGTTCTGTCAGCATAGATCTTTCCACTATGCACCTATTTATTATAATGTAAGCTCTCTGGGCAGGATTTTTTTTCTTGTATTGTATTCTTTGTATAACAGTATATTGTATGCTGGAAGAAAACCATTGTCTATGTATAGTAAAATATATTTTCGAGTGTAGGATCTATGTGCACAGAACTCTCTTCTCTGCAACACATTAGTAGAGTTTAAGCTTTGTGAGCAGAGAACAATACCTATACTATGTATGGTAAAACTAAAATAGAGTGTAAGTTCTGTCAGCATAGATCTTTCCACTATGCACCTATTTATTAGAATGTAAGCTCTCTGGGCAGGATTTTTTTCTTGTATTGTATTGTTTTTATAACAGTCTATTGTATGCTCTAAGAAAACCATTGTCTATGTATAATAAAATATATTTTCGAGTGTAGGATCTATGTGCACAGACCTCTCTTCTCTGCAACTCTTTATTAGAGTGTAAGCTTTGTGAGCAGAGAACA
Organism: Pelobates fuscus; assembly: GCF_036172605.1. NCBI lineage: Eukaryota > Metazoa > Chordata > Amphibia > Anura > Pelobatidae > Pelobates > Pelobates fuscus. The sequence continues at coordinate 80,858,905 of NC_086327.1, read as the reverse complement.
ATACCTATACTATGTATGGTAAAACTAAAATAGAGTGTAAGTTCTGTCAGCATAGATCTTTCCGCTCTACACCTATTTATTAGAATGTAAGCTCTCTGGGCAGGATTTTTTTTTCTTGTATTGTATTCTTTGTATAACAGTCTATTGTATGCTGTAAGAAAACCATTGCCTATGTATAGTAAAATATATTTTCGAGTGTAGGATCTATGAGCACAGACCTCTCTTCTATGCAACTCATTATTAGAGTGTAAGCTTTGTGAACAGAGAACAATACCTATACTATGTATGGTAGAACTAAAATAGAGGTATGTCAGCATAGATCTTTCCGCTCTACACCTATTTATTAGAATGTAAGCTCTCTGGGCAGGATTTTTTTTCTTGTATTGTATTCTTTGTATAACAGTCTATTGTATGCTGTAAGAAAACCATTGTCTATGTATAGTAAAATATATTTTCGAGTGTAGGATCTATGTGCACAGACCTCTCTTTTCTGCAACACATTAGTAGAGTTTAAGCTTTGTGAGCAGAGAACAATACCTATACTATGTATGGTAGAACTAAAATAGAGGTATGTCAGCATAGATCTTTCCGCTCTACACCTATTTATTAGAATGTAAGCTCTCTGGGCAGGAATTTTTTTCTTGTATTGTATTCTTTGTATAACAGTCTATTGTATGCTGTAAGAAAACCATTGCCTATGTATAGTAAAATATATTTTCGAGTGTAGGATCTATGAGCACAGACCTCTCTTCTATGCAACTCATTATTAGAGTGTAAGCTTTGTGAACAGAGAACAATACCTTTACTATGTATGGTAAAACTAAAATAGAGTGTAAGTTCTGTCAGCATAGATCTTTCCACTATGCACCTATTTATTAGAATGTAAGCTCTCTGGGCAGGATTTTTTTTCTTGTATTGTATTCTTTGTATAACAGTCTATTGTATGCTGGAAGAAAACCATTGTCTATGTATAGTAAAATATATTTTCGAGTGTAGGATCTATGAGCACAGACCTCTCTTCTCTGCAACTCTTTATTAGAGTGTAAGCTTTGTGAGCAGAGAACAATACCTATAATATGTATGGTAAAACTAAAATAGAGTGTAAGTTCTGTCAGCATAGATCTTTCCGCTCTACACCTATTTATTAGAATGTAAGCTCTCTGGGCAGGATTTTTTTTCTGGCATTGTATTCTTTGTATAACAGTCTATTGTATGCTGGAAGAAAACCATTGTCTATGTATAGTAAAATATATTTTAGAGTGTAGGATCTATGAGCACAGACCTCTCTTCTATGCAACTCATTATTAGAGTGTAAGCTTTGTGAACAGAGAACAATACCTATACTATGTATGGTAGAACTAAAATAGAGGTCTGTCAGCATAGATCTTTCCGCTCTACACCTATTTATTAGAATGTAAGCTCTCTGGGCAGGAATTTTTTTCTTGTATTGTATTCTTTGTATAACAGTCTATTGTATGCTGGAAGAAAACCATTGTCTATGTATAGTAAAATATATTTTCGAGTGTAGGATCTATGTGCACAGACCTCTCTTCTCTGCAACATATTAGTAGAGTTTAAGCTTTGTGAGCAGAGAACAATACCTATACTATGTATGGTAAAACTAAAATAGAGTGTAAGTTCTGTCAGCATAGATCTTTCCACTATGCACCTATTTATTAGAATGTAAGCTCTCTGGGCAGGAATTTTTTTCTTGTATTGTATTCTTTGTATAACAGTCGATTGTATGCTGTAAGAAAACCATTGTCTATGTATAGTAAAATATATTTTCGAGTGTAGGATCTATGAGCACAGACCTCTCTTCTCTGCAACTCTTTATTAGAGTGTAAGCTTTGTGAGCAGAGAACAATACCTATACTATGTATGGTAAAACTAAAATAGAGTGTAAGTTCTGTTAGCATAGATCTTTCCGCTCTACACCTATTTATTAGAATGTAAGCTCTCTGGGCAGGAATTTTTTTCTTGTATTGTATTCTTTGTATAACAGTCTATTGTATGCTGGAAGAAAACCATTGTCTATGTATAGTAAAATATATTTTCGAGTGTAGGATCTATGAGCACAGACCTCTCTTCTATGCAACTCATTATTAGAGTGTAAGCTTTGTGAACAGAGAACAATACCTATACTATGTATGGTAGAACTAAAATAGAGGTATGTCAGCATAGATCTTTCCGCTCTACACCTATTTATTAGAATGTAAGCTCTCTGGGCAGGATTTTTTTTCTTGTATTGTATTCTTTGTATAACAGTCTATTGTATGCTGTAAGAAAACCATTGTCTATGTATAGTAAAATATATTTTCGAGTGTAGGATCTATGTGCACAGACCTCTCTTTTCTGCAACACATTAGTAGAGTTTAAGCTTTGTGAGCAGAGAACAATACCTATACTATGTATGGTAGAACTAAAATAGAGGTATGTTAGCATAGATCTTTCCGCTCTACACCTATTTATTAGAATGTAAGCTCTCTGGGCAGGAATTTTTTTCTTGTATTGTATTCGTTGTATAACAGTCTATTGTATGCTGTAAGAAAACCATTGCCTATGTATAGTAAAATATATTTTCGAGTGTAGGATCTATGAGCACACACCTCTCTTCTATGCAACTCATTATTAGAGTGTAAGCTTTGTGAACAGAGAACAATACCTATACTATGTATGGTAAAACTAAAATAGAGTGTAAGTTCTGTCAGCATAGATCTTTCCACTATGCACCTATTTATTAGAATGTAAGCTCTCTGGGCAGGATTTTTTTTCTTGTATTGTATTCTTTGTATAACAGTCTATTGTATGCTGGAAGAAAACCATTGTCTATGTATAGTAAAATATATTTTCGAGTGTAGGATCTATGAGCACAGACCTCTCTTCTCTGCAACTCTTTATTAGAGTGTAAGCTTTGTGAGCAGAGAACAATACCTATAATATGTATGGTAAAACTAAAATAGAGTGTAAGTTCTGTCAGCATAGATCTTTCCGCTCTACACCTATTTATTAGAATGTAAGCTCTCTGGGCAGGATTTTTTTTCTTGCATTGTATTCTTTGTATAACAGTCTATTGTATGCTGGAAGAAAACCATTGTCTATGTATAGTAAAATATATTTTAGAGTGTAGGATCTATGAGCACAGACCTCTCTTCTATGCAACTCATTATTAGAGTGTAAGCTTTGTGAACAGAGAACAATACCTATACTATGTATGGTAGAACTAAAATAGAGGTCTGTCAGCATAGATCTTTCCGCTCTACACCTATTTATTAGAATGTAAGCTCTCTGGGCAGGAATTTTTTTCTTGTATTGTATTCTTTGTATAACAGTCTATTGTATGCTGGAAGAAAACCATTGTCTATGTATAGTAAAATATATTTTCGAGTGTAGGATCTATGTGCACAGACCTCTCTTCTCTGCAACATATTAGTAGAGTTTAAGCTTTGTGAACAGAGAACAATACCTATACTATGTATGGTAAAACTAAAATAGAGTGTAAGTTCTGTCAGCATAGATCTTTCCACTATGCACCTATTTATTAGAATGTAAGCTCTCTGGGCAGGATTTTTTTTCTTGTATTGTATTCTTTGTATAACAGTATATTGTATGCTGGAAGAAAACCATTGTCTATGTATAGTAAAATATATTTTCGAGTGTAGGATCTATGAGCACAGACCTCTCTTCTCTGCAACTATTTATTAGAGTGTAAGCTTTGTGAACAGAGAACAATACCTATACTATGTATGGTAGAACTAAAATAGAGTTATGTCAGCATAGATCTTTCCACTCTGCACCTATTTATTAGAATGTAAGCTCTCTGGGCAGGAATTTTTTTCTTGTATTGTATTCTTTGTATAACAGTCTATTGTATGCTGGAAGAAAACCATTGCCTATGTATAGTAAAATATATTTTCGAGTGTAGGATCTATGAGCACAGACCTCTCTTCTCTGCAACTCTTTATTAGAGTGTAAGCTTTGTGAGCAGAGAACAATACCTATACTATGTATGGTAAAACTAAAATAGAGTGTAAGTTCTGTCAGCATAGATCTTTCCACTATGCACATATTCATTAGAATGTAAGCTCTCTGGGCAGGATTGTTTTTCTTGTATTGTATTCTTTGTATAACAGTCTATTGTATGCTGGAAGAAAACCATTGTCTATGTATAGTAAAATATATTTTCGAGTGTAGGATCTATGAGCACAGACCTCTCTTCTCTGCAACTCTTTATTAGAGTGTAAGCTTTGTGAGCAGAGAACAATAACTATAATATGTATGGTAAAACTAAAATAGAGTGTAAGTTCTGTCAGCATAGATCTTTCCGCTCTACACCTATTTATTAGAATGTAAGCTCTCTGGGCAGGATTTTTTTTCTTGTATTGTATTCTTTATATAACAGTCTATTGTATGCTGTAAGAAAACCATTGCCTATGTATAGTAAAATATATTTTAGAGTGTAGGATCTATGAGCACAGACCTCTCTTCTATGCAACTCATTATTAGAGTGTAAGCTTTGTGAACAGAGAACAATACCTATACTATGTATGGTAGAACTAAAATAGAGGTCTGTCAGCATAGATCTTTCCGCTCTACACCTATTTATTAGAATATAAGCTCTCTGGGCAGGAATTTGTTTCTTGTATTGTATTCTTTGTATAACAGTCTATTGTATGCTGGAAGAAAACCATTGTCTATGTATAGTAAAATATATTTTCGAGTGTAGGATCTATGTGCACAGACCTCTCTTCTCTGCAACATATTAGTAGAGTTTAAGCTTTGTGAGCAGAGAACAATACCTATACTATGTATGGTAAAACTAAAATAGAGTGTAAGTTCTGCAGCATAGATCTTTCCACTATGCACCTATTTATTAGAATGTAAGCTCTCTGGGCAGGATTTTTTTTCTTGTATTGTATTCTTTGTATAACAGTATATTGTATGCTGGAAGAAAACCATTGTCTATGTATAGTAAAATATATTTTCGAGTGTAGGATCTATGAGCACAGACCTCTCTTCTCTGCAACTATTTATTAGAGTGTAAGCTTTGTGAGCAGAGAACAATACCTATACTATGTATGGTAAAACTAAAATAGAGTGTAAATTCTGTCAGCATAGATCTTTCCGCTCTACACCTATTTATTAGAATGTAAGCTCTCTGGGCAGGATTTTTTTTCTTGTATTGTATTCTTTGTATAACAGTCTATTGTATGCTGTAAGAAAACCATTGCCTATGTATAGTCAAATATATTTTCGAGTGTAGGATCTATGAGCATAGACCTCTCTTCTATGCAACTCATTATTAGAGTGTAAGCTTTGTGAACAGAGAACAATACCTATACTATGTATGGTAGAACTAAAATAGAGTTATGTCAGCATAGATCTTTCCACTCTGCACCTATTTATTAGAATGTAAGCTCTCTGGGCAGGAATTTTTTTCTTGTATTGTATTCTTTGTATAACAGTCTATTGTATGCTGGAAGAAAACCATTGCCTATGTATAGTAAAATATATTTTCGAGTGTAGGATCTATGAGCACAGACCTCTCTTCTCTGCAACTCTTTATTAGAGTGTAAGCTTTGTGAGCAGAGAACAATACCTATACTATGTATGGTAAAACTAAAATAGAGTGTAAGTTCTGTCAGCATAGATCTTTCCACTATGCACCTATTTATTAGAATGTAAGCTCTCTGGGCAGGATTTTTTTCTTGTATTGTATTGTTTTTATAACAGTCTATTGTATGCTGGAAGAAAACCATTGTCTATGTATAGTAAAATATATTTTCGAGTGTAGGATCTATGAGCACAGACCTCTCTTCTATGCAACTCATTATTAGAGTGTAAGCTTTGTGAACAGAGAACAATACCTATACTATGTATGGTAGAACTAAAATAGAGGTCTGTCAGCATAGATCTTTCCGCTCTACACCTATTTATTATAATGTTAGCTTTCTAGGCAGGAATTTTTTTCTTGTATTGCATTCTTTGTATAACAGTCTATTCTATGCTGGAAGAAAACTATTGTCTATGTATAGTAAAATATATTTTCGAGTGTAGGATCTATGTGCACAGACCTCTCTTCTATGCAACTCATTATTAGAGTGTAAGCTTTGTGAACAGAGAACAATACCTATACTATGTATGGTAAAACTAAAATAGAGTGTAAGTTCTGTCAGCATAGATCTTTCCACTCTGCACCTATTTATTAGAATGTAAGCTCTCTGGGCAGGAATTTTTTTCTTGTACTGTATTCTTTGTATAACAGTCTATTGTATGCTGGAAGAAAACCATTGTCTATGTATAATAAAATATATTTTCGAGTGTAGGATCTATGAGCACAGACCTCTCTTCTCTGCAACTCTTTATTAGAGTGTAAGCTTTGTGAGCAGAGAACAATACCTATACTATGTATGGTAAAACTAAAATAGAGTGTAAGTTCTGTCAGCATAGATCTTTCCGCTCTACACCTATTTATTAGAATTTAAGCTCTCTGGGCAGGATTTTTTTTCTTGTATTGTATTCTTTGTATAACAGTCTATTGTATGCTGTAGGAAAACCATTGCCTATGTATAGTAAAATATATTTTCGAGTGTAGGATCTATGAGCACAGACCTCTCTTCTATGCAACTCATTATTAGAGTGTAAGATTTGTGAACAGAGAACAATACCTATATTATGTATGGTAAAACTAAAATAGAGTTCTGTCAGCATAGATCTTTCCACTCTACACCTATTTATTAGAATGTAAGCTCTCTGGGCAGGATTTTTTTTTCTTGTATTGTATTCTTTGTATAACAGTCTATTGTATGCTGTAAGAAAACCATTGCCTATGTATAGTAAAATATATTTTCGAGTGTAGGATCTATGAGCACAGACCTCTCTTCTATGCAACTCATTATTAGAGTGTAAGCTTTGTGAACAGAGAACAATACCTATACTATGTATGGTAGAACTAAAATAGAGTTCTGTCAGCATAGATCTTTCCGCTCTACACCTATTTATTAGAATATAAGCTCTCTGGGCAGGATTTTTTTTTCTTGTATTGTATTCTTTGTATAACAGTCTATTGTATGCTGTAAGAAAACCATTGCCTATGTATAGTAAAATATATTTTCGAGTGTAGGATCTATAAGCACAGACCTCTCTTCTATGCAACTCATTATTAGAGTGTAAGCTTTGTGAACAGAGAACAATACCTATACTATGTATGGTAGAACTAAAATAGAGGTCTGTCAGCATAGATCTTTCCGCTCTACACCTATTTATTAGAATGTAAGCTCTCTGGGCAGGATTTTTTTTATTGTATTGTATTCTTTGTATAACAGTCTATTGTATGCTGGAAGAAAACCATTGCCTATGTATAGTAAAATATATTTTCGAGTGTAGGATCTATGAGCACAGACCTCTCTTCTATGCAACTCATTATTAGAGTGTAAGCTTTGTGAACAGAGAACAATACCTATACTATGTATGGTAGAACTAAAATAGAGGTCTGTCAGCATAGATCTTTCCGCTCTACACCTATTAGAATGTAAGCTCTCTGGGCAGGAATTTTTTTCTTGTATTGTATTCTTTGTATAACAGTCTATTGTATGCTGGAAGAAAACCATTGCCTATGTATAGTAAAATATATTTTCGAGTGTAGGATCTATGAGCACAGACCTCTCTTCTCTGCAACTCTTTATTAGAGTGTAAGCTTTGTGAACAGAGAACAATACCTATACTATGTATGGTAGAACTAAAATAGAGTTCTGTCAGCATAGATCTTTCCGCTCTACACCTATTTATTAGAATGTAAGCTCTCTAGGCAGGATTTTTTTTCTTGTATTGTATTCTTTGTATAACAGTCTATTGTATGCTGGAAGAAAACCATTGTCTATGTATAGTAAAATATATTTTCGAGTGTAGGATCTATGAGCACAGACCTCTCTTCTCTGCAACTCTTTATTAGAGTGTAAGCTTTGTGAGCAGAGAACAATACCTATACTATGTATGGTAAAACTAAATTAGAGTGTAAGTTCTGTCAGCATAGATCTTTCCGCTCTACACCTATTTATTAGAATGTAAGCTCTCTGGGCAGGATTTTTTTTCTTGTATTGTATTCTTTGTATAACAGTCTATTGTATGCTGTAAGAAAACCATTGCCAATGTATAGTAAAATATATTTTCGAGTGTAGGATCTATGAGCACAGACCTCTCTTCTATGCAACTCATTATTAGAGTGTAAGCTTTGTGAACAGAGAACAATACCTATACTATATATGGTAGAACTAAAATAGAGGTATGTCAGCATAGATCTTTACGCTCTACACCTATTTATTAGAATGTAAGCTCTCTGGGCAGGATTTTTTTCTTGTATTGTATTCTTTGTATAACAGTCTATTGTATGCTGGAAGAAAACCATTGTCTATGAATAGTAAAATATATTTTCGAGTGTAGGATCTATGAGCACAGACCTCTCTTCTCTGCTACTCTTTATTAGAGTGTAAGCTTTGTGAGCAGAGAACAATACCTATACTATGTATGGTAAAACTAAAATAGAGTGTAAGTTCTGTCAGCATAGATCTTTCCACTATGCACCTATTTATTAGAATGTAAGCTCTCTGTGCTGGAATTTTTTTCTTGTATTGTATTCTTTGTATAACAGTCTATTGTATGCTGTAAGAAAACCATTGCATATGTATAGTAAAATATATTTTCGAGTGTAGGATCTATTAGCACAGACCTCTCTTCTATGCAACTCATTATTAGAGTGTAAGCTTTGTGAACAGAGAACAATACCTATACTATGTATGGTAGAACTAAAATAGAGGTCTGTCAGCATAGATCTTTCCGCTCTACACCTATTTATTAGAATGTAAGCTCTCTGGGCAGGAATTTTTTTATTGTATTGTATTCTTTGTATAACAGTCTATTGTATGCTGGAAGAAAACCATTGCCTATGTATAGTAAAATATATTTTCGAGTGTAGGATCTATGAGCACAGACCTCTCTTCTATGCAACTCATTATTAGAGTGTAAGCTTTGTGAACAGAGAACAATACCTATACTATGTATGGTAGAACTAAAATAGAGGTCTGTCAGCATAGATCTTTCCGCTCTACACCTATTTATTAGAATGTAAGCTCTCTAGGCAGGATTTTTTTTCTTGTATTGTATTCTTTGTATAACAGTCTATTGTATGCTGGAAGAAAACCATTGTCTATGTATAGTAAAATATATATTCGAGTGTAGGATCTATGAGCACAGACCTCTCTTCTCTGCAACTCTTTATTAGAGTGTAAGCTTTGTGAGCAGAGAACAATACCTATACTATGTATGGTAAAACTAAAATAGAGTGTAAGTTCTGTCAGCATAGATCTTTCCGCTCTACACCTATTTATTAGAATGTAAGCTCTCTGGGCAGGATTTTTTTTCCTGTATTGTATTCTTTGTATAACAGTCTATTGTATGCTGGAAGAAAACCATTGTCTATGTATAGTAAAATATATTTTCGAGTGTAGGATCTATGTGCACAGACCTCTCTTCTCTGCAACACATTAGTAGAGTTTAAGCTTTGTGAGCAGAGAACAATACCTATACTATGTATGGTAAAACTAAAATAGAGTGTAAGTTCTGTCAGCATAGATCTTTCCACTATGCACCTATTTATTAGAATGTAAGCTCTCTGGGCAGGATTTTTTTCTTGTATTGTATTGTTTTTATAACAGTCTATTGTATGCTCTAAGAAAACCATTGTCTATGTATAATAAAATATATTTTCGAGTGTAGGATCTATGAGCACAGACCTCTCTTCTCTGCAACTCTTTATTAGAGTGTAAGCTTTGTGAGCAGAGAACAATACCTATACTATGTATGGTAAAACTAAAATAGAGTGTAAGTTCTGTCAGCATAGATCTTTCCACTATGCACCTATTTATTAGAATGTAAGCTCTCTGGGCAGGATTTTTTTTCTTGTATTGTATTCTTTGTATAACAGTCTATTGTATGCTGGAAGAAAACCATTGTCTATGTATAGTAAAATATATTTTCGAGTGTAGGATCTATGTGCACAGACCTCTCTTCTCTGCAACACATTAGTAGAGTTTAAGCTTTGTGAGCAGAGAACAATACCTATACTATGTATGGTAAAACTAAAATAGAGTGTAAGTTCTGTCAGCATAGATCTTTCCACTATGCACCTATTTATTAGAATGTAAGCTCTCTGGGCAGGATTTTTTTTCTTGTATTGTATTCTTTGTATAACAGTCTATTGTATGCTGGAAGAAAACCATTGTCTATGTATAGTAAAATATATTTTCGAGTGTAGGATCTATGAGCACAGACCTCTCTTCTCTGCAACTCTTTATTAGAGTGTAAGCTTTGTGAGCAGAGAACAATACCTATAATATGTATGGTAAAACTAAAATAGAGTGTAAGTTCTGTCAGCATAGATCTTTCCGCTCTACACCTATTTATTAGAATGTAAGCTCTCTGGGCAGGATTTTTTTTCTTGTATTGTATTCTTTGTATAACAGTCTATTGTATGCTGGAAGAAAACCATTGTCTGTGTATAGTAAAATATATTTTAGAGTGTAGGATCTATGAGCACAGACCTCTCTTCTATGCAACTCATTATTAGAGTGTAAGCTTTGTGAACAGAGAACAATACCTATACTATGTATGGTAGAACTAAAATAGAGGTCTGTCAGCATAGATCTTTCCGCTCTACACCTATTTATTAGAATGTAAGCTCTCTGGGCAGGATTTTTTTTTCTTGTATTGTATTTTTTGTATAACAGTCTATTGTATGCTGGAAGAAAACCATTGCCTATGTATAGTAAAATATATTTTCGAGTGTAGGATCTATGAGCACAGACCTCTCTTCTCTGCAACTCTTTATTAGAGTGTAAGCTTTGTGAGCAGAGAACAATACCTATACTATGTATGGTAAAACTAAAATAGAGTGTAAGTTCTGTCAGCATAGATCTTTCCACTATGCACATATTCATTAGAATGTAAGCTCTCTGGGCAGGATTTTTTTTCTTGTATTGTATTCTTTGTATAACAGTCTATTGTATGCTGGAAGAAAACCATTGTCTATGTATAGTAAAATATATTTTCGAGTGTAGGATCTATGAGCACAGACCTCTCTTCTCTGCAACTCTTTATTAGAGTGTAAGCTTTGTGAGCAGAGAACAATACCTATAATATGTATGGTAAAACTAAAATAGAGTGTAAGTTCTGTCAGCATAGATCTTTCCGCTCTACACCTATTTATTAGAATGTAAGCTCTCTGGGCAGGATTTTTTTTATTGTATTGTATTCTTTGTATAACAGTCTATTGTATGCTGGAAGAAAACCATTGTCTATGTATAGTAAAATATATTTTCGAGTGTAGGATCTATGAGCACAGACCTCTCTTCTATGCAACTCATTATTAGAGTGTAAGCTTTGTGAACAGAGAACAATACCTATACTATGTATGGTAGAACTAAAATAGAGGTCTGTCAGCATAGATCTTTCCGCTCTACACCTATTTATTAGAATGTAAGCTCTCTGGGCAGGAATTTGTTTCTTGTATTGTATTCTTTGTATAACAGTCTATTGTATGCTGGAAGAAAACCATTGTCTATGTATAGTAAAATATATTTTCGAGTGTAGGATCTATGTGCACAGACCTCTCTTCTCTGCAACATATTAGTAGAGTTTAAGCTTTGTGAGCAGAGAACAATACCTATACTATGTATGGTAAAACTAAAATAGAGTGTAAGTTCTGCAGCATAGATCTTTCCACTATGCACCTATTTATTAGAATGTAAGCTCTCTGGGCAGGATTTTTTTTCTTGTATTGTATTCTTTGTATAACAGTATATTGTATGCTGGAAGAAAACCATTGTCTATGTATAGTAAAATATATTTTCGAGTGTAGGATCTATGAGCACAGACCTCTCTTCTCTGCAACTATTTATTAGAGTGTAAGCTTTGTGAGCAGAGAACAATACCTATACTATGTATGGTAAAACTAAAATAGAGTGTAAGTTCTGTCAGCATAGATCTTTCCGCTCTACACCTATTTATTAGAATGTAAGCTCTCTGGGCAGGATTTTTTTTCTTGTATTGTATTCTTTGTATAACAGTCTATTGTATGCTGTAAGAAAACCATTGCCTATGTATAGTCAAATATATTTTCGAGTGTAGGATCTATGAGCACAGACCTCTCTTCTATGCAACTCATTATTAGAGTGTAAGCTTTGTGAACAGAGAACAATACCTATACTATGTATGGTAGAACTAAAATAGAGTTATGTCAGCATAGATCTTTCCACTCTGCACCTATTTATTAGAATGTAAGCTCTCTGGGCAGGAATTTTTTTCTTGTATTGTATTCTTTGTATAACAGTCTATTGTATGCTGGAAGAAAACCATTGTCTATGTATAGTAAAATATATTTTCGAGTGTAGGATCTATGAGCACAGACCTCTCTTCTATGCAACTCATTATTAGAGTGTAAGCTTTGTGAACAGAGAACAATACCTATACTATGTATGGTAAAACTAAAATAGAGTGTAAGTTCTGTCAGCATAGATCTTTCCACTATGCACCTATTTATTAGAATGTAAGCTCTCTGGGCAGGATTTTTTTCTTGTATTGTATTGTTTTTATAACAGTCTATTGTATGCTGGAAGAAAACCATTGTCTATGTATAGTAAAATATATTTTCGAGTGTAGGATCTATGAGCACAGACCTCTCTTCTATGCAACTCATTATTAGAATGTAAGCTTTGTGAACAGAGAACAATACCTATACTATGTATGGTAGAACTAAAATAGAGGTCTGTCAGCATAGATCTTTCCGCTCTACACCTATTTATTATAATGTTAGCTTTCTAGGCAGGAATTTTTTTCTTGTATTGCATTCTTTGTATAACAGTCTATTCTATGCTGGAAGAAAACTATTGTCTATGTATAGTAAAATATATTTTCGAGTGTAGGATCTATGTGCACAGAACTCTCTTCTCTGCAACACATTAGTAGAGTTTAAGCTTTGTGAGCAGAGAACAATACCTATACTATGTATGGTAAAACTAAAATAGAGTGTAAGTTCTGTCAGCATAGATCTTTCCACTATGCACCTATTTATTAGAATGTAAGCTCTCTGGGCAGGATTTTTTTCTTGTATTGTATTGTTTTTATAACAGTCTATTGTATGCTCTAAGAAAACCATTGTCTATGTATAATAAAATATATTTTCGAGTGTAGGATCTATGTGCACAGACCTCTCTTCTCTGCAACTCTTTATTAGAGTGTAAGCTTTGTGAGCAGAGAACAATACCTATACTATGTATGGTAAAACTAAAATAGAGTGTAAGTTCTGTCAGCATAGATCTTTCCGCTCTACACCTATTTATTAGAATGTAAGCTCTCTGGGCAGGATTTTTTTTTCTTGTATTGTATTCTTTGTATAACAGTCTATTGTATGCTGTAAGAAAACCATTGTCTATGTATAGTAAAATATATTTTCGAGTGTAGGATCTATGAGCACAGACCTCTCTTCTATGCAACTCATTATTAGAGTGTAAGCTTTGTGAACAGAGAACAATACCTATACTATGTATGGTAAAACTAAAATAGAGTGTAAGTTCTGTCAGCATAGATCTTTCCACTCTGCACCTATTTATTAGAATGTAAGCTCTCTGGGCAGGAATTTTTTTCTTGTACTGTATTCTTTGTATAACAGTCTATTGTATGCTGGAAGAAAACCATTGTCTATGTATAATAAAATATATTTTCGAGTGTAGGATCTATGAGCACAGACCTCTCTTCTCTGCAACTCTTTATTAGAGTGTAAGCTTTGTGAGCAGAGAACAATACCTATACTATGTATGGTAAAACTAAAATAGAGTGTAAGTTCTGTCAGCATAGATCTTTCCGCTCTACACCTATTTATTAGAATGTAAGCTCTCTGGGCAGGATTTTTTTTCTTGTATTGTATTCTTTGTATAACAGTCTATTGTATGCTGTAGGAAAACCATTGCCTATGTATAGTAAAATATATTTTCGAGTGTAGGATCTATGAGCACAGACCTCTCTTCTATGCAACTCATTATTAGAGTGTAAGATTTGTGAACAGAGAACAATACCTATATTATGTATGGTAAAACTAAAATAGAGTTCTGTCAGCAAAGATCTTTCCACTCTACACCTATTTATTAGAATGTAAGCTCTCTGGGCAGGATTTTTTTTTCTTGTATTGTATTCTTTGTATAACAGTCTATTGTATGCTGTAAGAAAACCATTGCCTATGTATAGTAAAATATATTTTCGAGTGTAGGATCTATGAGCACAGACCTCTCTTCTATGCAACTCATTATTAGAGTGTAAGCTTTGTGAACAGAGAACAATACCTATACTATGTATGGTAGAACTAAAATAGAGGTATGTCAGCATAGATCTTTCCGCTCTACACCTATTTATTAGAATGTAAGCTCTCTGGGCAGGAATTTTTTTCTTGTATTGTATTCTTTGTATAACAGTCTATTGTATGCTGTAAGAAAACCATTGCCTATGTATAGTAAAATACATTTTCGAGTGTAGGATCTATGAGCACAGACCTCTCTTCTCTGCAACTCTTTATTAGAGTGTAAGCTTTGTGAACAGAGAACAATACCTATACTATGAATGGTAGAACTAAAATAGAGTTCTGTCAGCATAGATCTTTCCGCTCTACACCTATTTATTAGAATATAAGCTCTCTGGGCAGGATTTTTTTTTCTTGTATTGTATTCTTTGTATAACAGTCTATTGTATGCTGTAAGAAAACCATTGCCTATGTATAGTAAAATATATTTTCGAGTGTAGGATCTATAAGCACAGACCTCTCTTCTATGCAACTCATTATTAGAGTGTAAGCTTTGTGAACAGAGAACAATACCTATACTATGTATGGTAGAACTAAAATAGAGGTCTGTCAGCATAGATCTTTCCGCTCTACACCTATTTATTAGAATGTAAGCTCTCTGGGCAGGATTTTTTTTATTGTATTGTATTCTTTGTATAACAGTCTATTGTATGCTGGAAGAAAACCATTGCCTATGTATAGTAAAATATATTTTCGAGTGTAGGATCTATGAGCACAGACCTCTCTTCTATGCAACTCATTATTAGAGTGTAAGCTTTGTGAACAGAGAACAATACCTATACTATGTATGGTAGAACTAAAATAGAGGTGTGTCAGCATAGATCTTTCCGCTCTACACCTATTTATTAGAATGTAAGCTCTCTGGGCAGGAATTTTTTTCTTGTATTGTATTCTTTGTATAACAGTCTATTGTATGCTGGAAGAAAACCATTGCCTATGTATAGTAAAATATATTTTCGAGTGTAGGATCTATGAGCACAGACCTCTCTTCTCTGCAACTCTTTATTAGAGTGTAAGCTTTGTGAACAGAGAACAATACCTATACTATGTATGGTAGAACTAAAATAGAGTTCTGTCAGCATAGATCTTTCCGCTCTACACCTATTTATTAGAATGTAAGCTCTCTAGGCAGGATTTTTTTTCTTGTATTGTATTCTTTGTATAACAGTCTATTGTATGCTGGAAGAAAACCATTGTCTATGTATAGTAAAATATATTTTCGAGTGTAGGATCTATGAGCACAGACCTCTCTTCTCTGCAACTCTTTATTAGAGTGTAAGCTTTGTGAGCAGAGAACAATACCTATACTATGTATGGTAAAACTAAATTAGAGTGTAAGTTCTGTCAGCATAGATCTTTCCGCTCTACACCTATTTATTAGAATGTAAGCTCTCTGGGCAGGATTTTTTTTCTTGTATTGTATTCTTTGTATAACAGTCTATTGTATGCTGTAAGAAAACCATTGCCAATGTATAGTAAAATATATTTTCGAGTGTAGGATCTATGAGCACAGACCTCTCTTCTATGCAACTCATTATTAGAGTGTAAGCTTTGTGAACAGAGAACAATACCTATACTATGTATGGTAGAACTAAAATAGAGGTATGTCAGCATAGATCTTTCCGCTCTACACCTATTTATTAGAATGTAAGCTCTCTGGGCAGGATTTTTTTCTTGTATTGTATTCTTTGTATAACAGTCTATTGTATGCTGGAGGAAAACCATTGTCTATGAATAGTAAAATATATTTTCGAGTGTAGGATCTATGAGCACAGACCTCTCTTCTCTGCTACTCTTTATTAGAGTGTAAGCTTTGTGAGCAGAGAACAATACCTATACTATGTATGGTAAAACTAAAATAGAGTGTAAGTTCTGTCAGCATAGATCTTTCCACTATGCACCTATTTATTAGAATGTAAGCTCTCTGTGCTGGAATTTTTTTCTTGTATTGTATTCTTTGTATAACAGTCTATTGTATGCTGTAAGAAAACCATTGCATATGTATAGTAAAATATATTTTCGAGTGTAGGATCTATTAGCACAGACCTCTCTTCTATGCAACTCATTATTAGAGTGTAAGCTTTGTGAACAGAGAACAATACCTATACTATGTATGGTAGAACTAAAATAGAGGTCTGTCAGCATAGATCTTTCCGCTCTACACCTATTTATTAGAATGTAAGCTCTCTGGGCAGGAATTTTTTTATTGTATTGTATTCTTTGTATAACAGTCTATTGTATGCTGGAAGAAAACCATTGCCTATGTATAGTAAAATATATTTTCGAGTGTAGGATCTATGAGCACAGACCTCTCTTCTATGCAACTCATTATTAGAGTGTAAGCTTTGTGAACAGAGAACAATACCTATACTATGTATGGTAGAACTAAAATAGAGGTCTGTCAGCATAGATCTTTCCGCTCTACACCTATTTATTAGAATGTAAGCTCTCTAGGCAGGATTTTTTTTCTTGTATTGTATTCTTTGTATAACAGTCTATTGTATGCTGGAAGAAAACCATTGTCTATGTATAGTAAAATATATATTCGAGTGTAGGATCTATGAGCACAGACCTCTCTTCTCTGCAACTCTTTATTAGAGTGTAAGCTTTGTGAGCAGAGAACAATACCTATACTATGTATGGTAAAACTAAAATAGAGTGTAAGTTCTGTCAGCATAGATCTTTCCGCTCTACACCTATTTATTAGAATGTAAGCTCTCTGGGCAGGATTTTTTTTCCTGTATTGTATTCTTTGTATAACAGTCTATTGTATGCTGGAAGAAAACCATTGTCTATGTATAGTAAAATATATTTTCGAGTGTAGGATCTATGTGCACAGACCTCTCTTCTCTGCAACACATTAGTAGAGTTTAAGCTTTGTGAGCAGAGAACAATACCTATACTATGCATGGTAAAACTAAAATAGAGTGTAAGTTCTGTCAGCATAGATCTTTCCACTATGCACCTATTTATTAGAATGTAAGCTCTCTGGGCAGGATTTTTTTCTTGTATTGTATTGTTTTTATAACAGTCTATTGTATGCTCTAAGAAAACCATTGTCTATGTATAATAAAATATATTTTCGAGTGTAGGATCTATGAGCACAGACCTCTCTTCTCTGCAACTCTTTATTAGAGTGTAAGCTTTGTGAGCAGAGAACAATACCTATACTATGTATGGTAAAACTAAAATAGAGTGTAAGTTCTGTCAGCATAGATCTTTCCACTATGCACCTATTTATTAGAATGTAAGCTCTCTGGGCAGGATTTTTTTTCTTGTATTGTATTCTTTGTATAACAGTCTATTGTATGCTGTAAGAAAACCATTGCCTATGTATAGTAAAATATATTTTCGAGTGTAGGATCTATGAGCACAGACCTCTCTTCTATGTAACTCATTATTAGAGTGTAAGCTTTGTGAACAGAGAACAATACCTATACTATGTATGGTAAAACTAAAATAGAGTGTAAGTTCTGTCAGCATAGATCTTTCCGCTCTACACCTATTTATTAGAATGTAAGCTCTCTGGGCAGGAATTTTTTTCTTGTATTGTATTCTTTGTATAACAGTCTATTGTATGCTGGAAGAAAACCATTGCCTATGTATAGTAAAATATATTTGCGAGTGTACGATCTATGAGCACAGACCTCTCTTCTATGCAACTCATTATTAGAGTGTAAGCTTTGTGAACAGAGAACAATACCTATACTATGTATGGTAGAACTAAAATAGAGTTCTGTCAGCATAGATCTTTCCGCTCTACACCTATTTATTAGAATGTAAGCTCTCTGGGCAGGAATTTTTTTCTTGTATTGTATTCTTTGTATAACAGTCTATTGTATGCTGGAAGAAAACCATTGTCTATGTATAGTAAAATATATTTTCGAGTGTAGGATCTATGTGCACAGACCTCTCTTCTCTGCAACACATTAGTAGAGTTTAAGCTTTGTGAGCAGAGAACAATACCTATACTATGTATGGTAAAACTAAAATAGAGTGTAAGTTCTGTCAGCATAGATCTTTCCACTATGCACCTATTTATTAGAATGTAAGCTCTCTGGGCAGGATTTTTTTTCTTGTATTGTATTCTTTGTATAACAGTCTATTGTATGCTGGAAGAAAACCATTGTCTATGTATAGTAAAATATATTTTCGAGTGTAGGATCTATGAGCACAGACCTCTCTTCTCTGCAACTCTTTATTAGAGTGTAAGCTTTGTGAGCAGAGAACAATACCTATAATATGTATGGTAAAACTAATATAGAGTGTAAGTTCTGTCAGCATAGATCTTTCCGCTCTACACCTATTTATTAGAATGTAAGCTCTCTGGGCAGGATTTTTTTTCTTGTATTGTATTCTTTGTATAACAGTCTATTGTATGCTGGAAGAAAACCATTGTCTATGTATAGTAAAATATATTTTAGAGTGTAGGATCTATGAGCACAGACCTCTCTTCTATGCAACTCATTATTAGAGTGTAAGCTTTGTGAACAGAGAACAATACCTATACTATGTATGGTAGAACTAAAATAGAGGTCTGTCAGCATAGATCTTTCCGCTCTACACCTATTTATTAGAATGTAAGCTCTCTGGGCAGGATTTTTTTTTCTTGTATTGTATTCTTTGTATAACAGTCTATTGTATGCTGGAAGAAAACCATTGCCTATGTATAGTAAAATATATTTTCGAGTGTAGGATCTATGAGCACAGACCTCTCTTCTCTGCAACTCTTTATTAGAGTGTACGCTTTGTGAGCAGAGAACAATACCTATACTATGTATGGTAAAACTAAAATAGAGTGTAAGTTCTGTCAGCATAGATCTTTCCACTATGCACATATTCATTAGAATGTAAGCTCTCTGGGCAGGATTTTTTTTCTTGTATTGTATTCTTTGTATAACAGTCTATTGTATGCTGGAAGAAAACCATTGTCTATGTATAGTAAAATATATTTTCGAGTGTAGGATCTATGAGCACAGACCTCTCTTCTCTGCAACTCTTTATTAGAGTGTAAGCTTTGTGAGCAGAGAACAATACCTATAATATGTATGGTAAAACTAAAATAGAGTGTAAGTTCTGTCAGCATAGATCTTTCCGCTCTACACCTATTTATTAGAATGTAAGCTCTCTGGGCAGGATTTTTTTTCTTGTATTGTATTCTTTATATAACAGTCTATTGTATGCTGTAAGAAAACCATTGCCTATGTATAGTAAAATATATTTTAGAGTGTAGGATCTATGAGCACAGACCTCTCTTCTATGCAACTCATTATTAGAGTGTAAGCTTTGTGAACAGAGAACAATACCTATACTATGTATGGTAGAACTAAAATAGAGGTCTGTCAGCATAGATCTTTCCGCTCTACACCTATTTATTAGAATGTAAGCTCTCTGGGCAGGAATTTGTTTCTTGTATTGTATTCTTTGTATAACAGTCTATTGTATGCTGGAAGAAAACCATTGTCTATGTATTGTAAAATATATTTTCGAGTGTAGGATCTATGTGCACAGACCTCTCTTCTCTGCAACATATTAGTAGAGTTTAAGCTTTGTGAGCAGAGAACAATACCTATACTAGGTATGGTAAAACTAAAATAGAGTGTAAGTTCTGCAGCATAGATCTTTCCACTATGCACCTATTTATTAGAATGTAAGCTCTCTGGGCAGGATTTTTTTTCTTGGATTGTATTCTTTGTATAACAGTATATTGTATGCTGGAAGAAAACCATTGTCTATGTATAGTAAAATATATTTTCGAGTGTAGGATCTATGAGCACAGACCTCTCTTCTCTGCAACTATTTATTAGAGTGTAAGCTTTGTGAGCAGAGAACAATACCTATACTATGTATGGTAAAACTAAAATAGAGTGTAAGTTCTGTCAGCATAGATCTTTCCGCTCTACACCTATTTATTAGAATGTAAGCTCTCTGGGCAGGATTTTTTTTCTTGTATTGTATTCTTTGTATAACAGTCTATTGTATGCTGTAAGAAAACCATTGCCTATGTATAGTCAAATATATTTTCGAGTGTAGGATCTATGAGCACAGACCTCTCTTCTATGCAACTCATTATTAGAGTGTAAGCTTTGTGAACAGAGAACAATACCTATACTATGTATGGTAGAACTAAAATAGAGTTATGTCAGCATAGATCTTTCCACTCTGCACCTATTTATTAGAATGTAAGCTCTCTGGGCAGGAATTTTTTTCTTGTATTGTATTCTTTGTATAACAGTCTATTGTATGCTGGAAGAAAACCATTGTCTATGTATAGTAAAATATATTTTCGAGTGTAGGATCTATGAGCACAGACCTCTCTTCTATGCAACTCATTATTAGAGTGTAAGCTTTGTGAACAGAGAACAATACCTATACTATGTATGGTAAAACTAAAATAGAGTGTAAGTTCTGTCAGCATAGATCTTTCCACTATGCACCTATTTATTAGAATGTAAGCTCTCTGGGCAGGATTTTTTTCTTGTATTGTATTGTTTTTATAACAGTCTATTGTATGCTGGAAGAAAACCATTGTCTATGTATAGTAAAATATATTTTCGAGTGTAGGATCTATGAGCACAGAACTCTCTTCTATGCAACTCATTATTAGAGTGTAAGCTTTGTGAACAGAGAACAATACCTATACTATGTATGGTAGAACTAAAATAGAGGTCTGTCAGCATAGATCTTTCCGCTCTACACCTATTTATTATAATGTTAGCTTTCTAGGCAGGAATTTTTTTCTTGTATTGCATTCTTTGTATAACAGTCTATTCTATGCTGGAAGAAAACTATTGTCTATGTATAGTAAAATATATTTTCGAGTGTAGGATCTATGTGCACAGAACTCTCTTCTCTGCAACACATTAGTAGAGTTTAAGCTTTGTGAGCAGAGAACAATACCTATACTATGTATGGTAAAACTAAAATAGAGTGTAAGTTCTGTCAGCATAGATCTTTCCACTATGCACCTATTTATTAGAATGTAAGCTCTCTGGGCAGGATTTTTTTCTTGTATTGTATTGTTTTTATAACAGTCTATTGTATGCTCTAAGAAAACCATTGTCTATGTATAATAAAATATATTTTCGAGTGTAGGATCTATGTGCACAGACCTCTCTTCTCTGCAACTCTTTATTAGAGTGTAAGCTTTGTGAGCAGAGAACAATACCTATACTATGTATGGTAAAACTAAAATAGAGTGTAAGTTCTGTCAGCATAGATCTTTCCGCTCTACACCTATTTATTAGAATGTAAGCTCTCTGGGCAGGATTTTTTTTTCTTGTATTGTATTCTTTGTATAACAGTCTATTGTATGCTGTAAGAAAACCATTGCCTATGTATAGTAAAATATATTTTCGAGTGTAGGATCTATGAGCACAGACCTCTCTTCTATGCAACTCATTATTAGAGTGTAAGCTTTGTGAACAGAGAACAATACCTATACTATGTATGGTAAAACTAAAATAGAGTGTAAGTTCTGTCAGCATAGATCTTTCCACTCTGCACCTATTTATTAGAATGTAAGCTCTCTGGGCAGGAATTTTTTTCTTGTACTGTATTCTTTGTATAACAGTCTATTGTATGCTGGAAGAAAACCATTGTCTATGTATAATAAAATATATTTTCGAGTGTAGGATCTATGAGCACAGACCTCTCTTCTCTGCAACTCTTTATTAGAGTGTAAGCTTTGTGAGCAGAGAACAATACCTATACTATGTATGGTAAAACTAAAATAGAGTGTAAGTTCTGTCAGCATAGATCTTTCCGATCTACACCTATTTATTAGAATGTAAGCTCTCTGGGCAGGATTTTTTTTCTTGTATTGTATTCTTTGTATAACAGTCTATTGTATGCTGTAGGAAAACCATTGCCTATGTATAGTAAAATATATTTTCGAGTGTAGGATCTATGAGCACAGACCTCTCTTCTATGCAACTCATTATTAGAGTGTAAGATTTGTGAACAGAGAACAATACCTATATTATGTATGGTAAAACTAAAATAGAGTTCTGTCAGCATAGATCTTTCCACTCTACACCTATTTATTAGAATGTAAGCTCTCTGGGCAGGATTTTTTTTTCTTGTATTGTATTCTTTGTATAACAGTCTATTGTATGCTGTAAGAAAAACATTGCCTATGTATAGTAAAATATATTTTCGAGTGTAGGATCTATGAGCACAGACCTCTCTTCTATGCAACTCATTATTAGAGTGTAAGCTTTGTGAACAGAGAACAATACCTATACTATGTATGGTAGAACTAAAATAGAGGTCTGTCAGCATAGATCTTTCCGCTCTACACCTATTTATTAGAATGTAAGCTCTCTGGGCAGGAATTTTTTTCTTGTATTGTATTCTTTGTATAACAGTCTATTGTATGCTGTAAGAAAACCATTGCCTATGTATAGTAAAATATATTTTCGAGTGTAGGATCTATGAGCACAGACCTCTCTTCTCTGCAACTCTTTATTAGAGTGTAAGCTTTGTGAACAGAGAACAATACCTATACTATGTATGGTAGAACTAAAATAGAGTTCTGTCAGCATAGATCTTTCCGCTCTACACCTATTTATTAGAATATAAGCTCTCTGGGCAGGATTTTTTTTATTGTATTGTATTCTTTGTATAACAGTCTATTGTATGCTGGAAGAAAACCATTGCCTATGTATAGTAAAATATATTTTCGAGTGTAGGATCTATGAGCACAGACCTCTCTTCTATGCAACTCATTATTAGAGTGTAAGCTTTGTGAACAGAGAACAATACCTATACTATGTATGGTAGAACTAAAATAGAGGTCTGTCAGCATAGATCTTTCCGCTCTACACCTATTTATTAGAATGTAAGCTCTCTGGGCAGGAATTTTTTTCTTGTATTGTATTCTTTGTATAACAGTCTATTGTATGCTGGAAGAAAACCATTGCCTATGTATAGTAAAATATATTTTCGAGTGTAGGATCTATGAGCACAGACCTCTCTTCTCTGCAACTCTTTATAAGAGTGTAAGCTTTGTGAACAGAGAACAATACCTATACTATGTATGGTAGAACTAAAATAGAGTTCTGTCAGCATAGATCTTTCCGCTCTACACCTATTTATTAGAATGTAAGCTCTCTAGGCAGGATTTTTTTTCTTGTATTGTATTCTTTGTATAACAGTCTATTGTATGCTGGAAGAAAACCATTGTCTATGTATAGTAAAATATATTTTCGAGTGTAGGATCTATGAGCACAGACCTCTCTTCTCTGCAACTCTTTATTAGAGTGTAAGCTTTGTGAGCAGAGAACAATACCTATACTATGTATGGTAAAACTAAATTAGAGTGTAAGTTCTGTCAGCATAGATCTTTCCGCTCTACACCTATTTATTAGAATGTAAGCTCTCTGGGCAGGATTATTTTTCTTGTATTGTATTCTTTGTATAACAGTCTATTGTATGCTGTAAGAAAACCATTGCCAATGTATAGTAAAATATATTTTCGAGTGTAGGATCTATGAGCACAGACCTCTCTTCTATGCAACTCATTATTAGAGTGTAAGCTTTGTGAACAGAGAACAATACCTATACTATGTATGGTAGAACTAAAATAGAGGTCTGTCAGCATAGATCTTTCCGCTCTACACCTATTTATTAGAATGTTAACTCTCTGGGCAGGAATTTTTTTATTGTATTGTATTCTTTGTATAACAGTCTATTGTATGCTGGAAGAAAACCATTGCCTATGTATAGTAAAATATATTTTCGAGTGTAGGATCTATGAGCACAGACCTCTCTTCTATGCAACTCATTATTAGAGTGTAAGCTTTGTGAACAGAGAACAATACCTATACTATGTATGGTAGAACTAAAATAGAGGTCTGTCAGCATAGATCTTTCCGCTCTACACCTATTTATTAGAATGTAAGCTCTCTAGGCAGGATTTTTTTTCTTGTATTGTATTCTTTGTATAACAGTCTATTGTATGCTGGAAGAAAACCATTGTCTATGTATAGTAAAATATATATTCGAGTGTAGGATCTATGAGCACAGACCTCTCTTCTCTGCAACTCTTTATTAGAGTGTAAGCTTTGTGAGCAGAGAACAATACCTATACTATGTATGGTAAAACTAAAATAGAGTGTAAGTTCTGTCAGCATAGATCTTTCCGCTCTACACCTATTTATTAGAATGTAAGCTCTCTGGGCAGGATTTTTTTTCCTGTATTGTATTCTTTGTATAACAGTCTATTGTATGCTGGAAGAAAACCATTGTCTATGTATAGTAAAATATATTTTCGAGTGTAGGATCTATGTGCACAGACCTCTCTTCTCTGCAACACATTAGTAGAGTTTAAGCTTTGTGAGCAGAGAACAATACCTATACTATGCATGGTAAAACTAAAATAGAGTGTAAGTTCTGTCAGCATAGATCTTTCCACTATGCACCTATTTATTAGAATGTAAGCTCTCTGGGCAGGATTTTTTTCTTGTATTGTATTGTTTTTATAACAGTCTATTGTATGCTCTAAGAAAACCATTGTCTATGTATAATAAAATATATTTTCGAGTGTAGGATCTATGAGCACAGACCTCTCTTCTCTGCAACTCTTTATTAGAGTGTAAGCTTTGTGAGCAGAGAACAATACCTATACTATGTATGGTAAAACTAAAATAGAGTGTAAGTTCTGTCAGCATAGATCTTTCCACTATGCACCTATTTATTAGAATGTAAGCTCTCTGGGCAGGATTTTTTTTCTTGTATTGTATTCTTTGTATAACAGTCTATTGTATGCTGTAAGAAAACCATTGCCTATGTATAGTAAAATATATTTTCGAGTGTAGGA
The DNA here is from genome assembly GCF_036172605.1 of Pelobates fuscus. Classification (NCBI taxonomy): domain Eukaryota; kingdom Metazoa; phylum Chordata; class Amphibia; order Anura; family Pelobatidae; genus Pelobates; species Pelobates fuscus. The sequence goes on along the minus strand of NC_086327.1, from coordinate 80,833,682 downwards.
TCTATGAGCACAGACCTCTCTTCTATGTAACTCATTATTAGAGTGTAAGCTTTGTGAACAGAGAACAATACCTATACTATGTATGGTAAAACTAAAATAGAGTGTAAGTTCTGTCAGCATAGATCTTTCCGCTCTACACCTATTTATTAGAATGTAAGCTCTCTGGGCAGGAATTTTTTTCTTGTATTGTATTCTTTGTATAACAGTCTATTGTATGCTGGAAGAAAACCATTGCCTATGTATAGTAAAATATATTTGCGAGTGTACGATCTATGAGCACAGACCTCTCTTCTATGCAACTCATTATTAGAGTGTAAGCTTTGTGAACAGAGAACAATACCTATACTATGTATGGTAGAACTAAAATAGAGTTCTGTCAGCATAGATCTTTCCGCTCTACACCTATTTATTAGAATGTAAGCTCTCTGGGCAGGAATTTTTTTCTTGTATTGTATTCTTTGTATAACAGTCTATTGTATGCTGGAAGAAAACCATTGTCTATGTATAGTAAAATATATTTTCGAGTGTAGGATCTATGTGCACAGACCTCTCTTCTCTGCAACACATTAGTAGAGTTTAAGCTTTGTGAGCAGAGAACAATACCTATACTATGTATGGTAAAACTAAAATAGAGTGTAAGTTCTGTCAGCATAGATCTTTCCACTATGCACCTATTTATTAGAATGTAAGCTCTCTGGGCAGGATTTTTTTTCTTGTATTGTATTCTTTGTATAACAGTCTATTGTATGCTGGAAGAAAACCATTGTCTATGTATAGTAAAATATATTTTCGAGTGTAGGATCTATGAGCACAGACCTCTCTTCTCTGCAACTCTTTATTAGAGTGTAAGCTTTGTGAGCAGAGAACAATACCTATAATATGTATGGTAAAACTAATATAGAGTGTAAGTTCTGTCAGCATAGATCTTTCCGCTCTACACCTATTTATTAGAATGTAAGCTCTCTGGGCAGGATTTTTTTTCTTGTATTGTATTCTTTGTATAACAGTCTATTGTATGCTGGAAGAAAACCATTGTCTATGTATAGTAAAATATATTTTAGAGTGTAGGATCTATGAGCACAGACCTCTCTTCTATGCAACTCATTATTAGAGTGTAAGCTTTGTGAACAGAGAACAATACCTATACTATGTATGGTAGAACTAAAATAGAGGTCTGTCAGCATAGATCTTTCCGCTCTACACCTATTTATTAGAATGTAAGCTCTCTGGGCAGGATTTTTTTTTCTTGTATTGTATTCTTTGTATAACAGTCTATTGTATGCTGGAAGAAAACCATTGCCTATGTATAGTAAAATATATTTTCGAGTGTAGGATCTATGAGCACAGACCTCTCTTCTCTGCAACTCTTTATTAGAGTGTACGCTTTGTGAGCAGAGAACAATACCTATACTATGTATGGTAAAACTAAAATAGAGTGTAAGTTCTGTCAGCATAGATCTTTCCACTATGCACATATTCATTAGAATGTAAGCTCTCTGGGCAGGATTTTTTTTCTTGTATTGTATTCTTTGTATAACAGTCTATTGTATGCTGGAAGAAAACCATTGTCTATGTATAGTAAAATATATTTTCGAGTGTAGGATCTATGAGCACAGACCTCTCTTCTCTGCAACTCTTTATTAGAGTGTAAGCTTTGTGAGCAGAGAACAATACCTATAATATGTATGGTAAAACTAAAATAGAGTGTAAGTTCTGTCAGCATAGATCTTTCCGCTCTACACCTATTTATTAGAATGTAAGCTCTCTGGGCAGGATTTTTTTTCTTGTATTGTATTCTTTATATAACAGTCTATTGTATGCTGTAAGAAAACCATTGCCTATGTATAGTAAAATATATTTTAGAGTGTAGGATCTATGAGCACAGACCTCTCTTCTATGCAACTCATTATTAGAGTGTAAGCTTTGTGAACAGAGAACAATACCTATACTATGTATGGTAGAACTAAAATAGAGGTCTGTCAGCATAGATCTTTCCGCTCTACACCTATTTATTAGAATGTAAGCTCTCTGGGCAGGAATTTGTTTCTTGTATTGTATTCTTTGTATAACAGTCTATTGTATGCTGGAAGAAAACCATTGTCTATGTATTGTAAAATATATTTTCGAGTGTAGGATCTATGTGCACAGACCTCTCTTCTCTGCAACATATTAGTAGAGTTTAAGCTTTGTGAGCAGAGAACAATACCTATACTAGGTATGGTAAAACTAAAATAGAGTGTAAGTTCTGCAGCATAGATCTTTCCACTATGCACCTATTTATTAGAATGTAAGCTCTCTGGGCAGGATTTTTTTTCTTGGATTGTATTCTTTGTATAACAGTATATTGTATGCTGGAAGAAAACCATTGTCTATGTATAGTAAAATATATTTTCGAGTGTAGGATCTATGAGCACAGACCTCTCTTCTCTGCAACTATTTATTAGAGTGTAAGCTTTGTGAGCAGAGAACAATACCTATACTATGTATGGTAAAACTAAAATAGAGTGTAAGTTCTGTCAGCATAGATCTTTCCGCTCTACACCTATTTATTAGAATGTAAGCTCTCTGGGCAGGATTTTTTTTCTTGTATTGTATTCTTTGTATAACAGTCTATTGTATGCTGTAAGAAAACCATTGCCTATGTATAGTCAAATATATTTTCGAGTGTAGGATCTATGAGCACAGACCTCTCTTCTATGCAACTCATTATTAGAGTGTAAGCTTTGTGAACAGAGAACAATACCTATACTATGTATGGTAGAACTAAAATAGAGTTATGTCAGCATAGATCTTTCCACTCTGCACCTATTTATTAGAATGTAAGCTCTCTGGGCAGGAATTTTTTTCTTGTATTGTATTCTTTGTATAACAGTCTATTGTATGCTGGAAGAAAACCATTGTCTATGTATAGTAAAATATATTTTCGAGTGTAGGATCTATGAGCACAGACCTCTCTTCTATGCAACTCATTATTAGAGTGTAAGCTTTGTGAACAGAGAACAATACCTATACTATGTATGGTAAAACTAAAATAGAGTGTAAGTTCTGTCAGCATAGATCTTTCCACTATGCACCTATTTATTAGAATGTAAGCTCTCTGGGCAGGATTTTTTTCTTGTATTGTATTGTTTTTATAACAGTCTATTGTATGCTGGAAGAAAACCATTGTCTATGTATAGTAAAATATATTTTCGAGTGTAGGATCTATGAGCACAGAACTCTCTTCTATGCAACTCATTATTAGAGTGTAAGCTTTGTGAACAGAGAACAATACCTATACTATGTATGGTAGAACTAAAATAGAGGTCTGTCAGCATAGATCTTTCCGCTCTACACCTATTTATTATAATGTTAGCTTTCTAGGCAGGAATTTTTTTCTTGTATTGCATTCTTTGTATAACAGTCTATTCTATGCTGGAAGAAAACTATTGTCTATGTATAGTAAAATATATTTTCGAGTGTAGGATCTATGTGCACAGAACTCTCTTCTCTGCAACACATTAGTAGAGTTTAAGCTTTGTGAGCAGAGAACAATACCTATACTATGTATGGTAAAACTAAAATAGAGTGTAAGTTCTGTCAGCATAGATCTTTCCACTATGCACCTATTTATTAGAATGTAAGCTCTCTGGGCAGGATTTTTTTCTTGTATTGTATTGTTTTTATAACAGTCTATTGTATGCTCTAAGAAAACCATTGTCTATGTATAATAAAATATATTTTCGAGTGTAGGATCTATGTGCACAGACCTCTCTTCTCTGCAACTCTTTATTAGAGTGTAAGCTTTGTGAGCAGAGAACAATACCTATACTATGTATGGTAAAACTAAAATAGAGTGTAAGTTCTGTCAGCATAGATCTTTCCGCTCTACACCTATTTATTAGAATGTAAGCTCTCTGGGCAGGATTTTTTTTTCTTGTATTGTATTCTTTGTATAACAGTCTATTGTATGCTGTAAGAAAACCATTGCCTATGTATAGTAAAATATATTTTCGAGTGTAGGATCTATGAGCACAGACCTCTCTTCTATGCAACTCATTATTAGAGTGTAAGCTTTGTGAACAGAGAACAATACCTATACTATGTATGGTAAAACTAAAATAGAGTGTAAGTTCTGTCAGCATAGATCTTTCCACTCTGCACCTATTTATTAGAATGTAAGCTCTCTGGGCAGGAATTTTTTTCTTGTACTGTATTCTTTGTATAACAGTCTATTGTATGCTGGAAGAAAACCATTGTCTATGTATAATAAAATATATTTTCGAGTGTAGGATCTATGAGCACAGACCTCTCTTCTCTGCAACTCTTTATTAGAGTGTAAGCTTTGTGAGCAGAGAACAATACCTATACTATGTATGGTAAAACTAAAATAGAGTGTAAGTTCTGTCAGCATAGATCTTTCCGATCTACACCTATTTATTAGAATGTAAGCTCTCTGGGCAGGATTTTTTTTCTTGTATTGTATTCTTTGTATAACAGTCTATTGTATGCTGTAGGAAAACCATTGCCTATGTATAGTAAAATATATTTTCGAGTGTAGGATCTATGAGCACAGACCTCTCTTCTATGCAACTCATTATTAGAGTGTAAGATTTGTGAACAGAGAACAATACCTATATTATGTATGGTAAAACTAAAATAGAGTTCTGTCAGCATAGATCTTTCCACTCTACACCTATTTATTAGAATGTAAGCTCTCTGGGCAGGATTTTTTTTTCTTGTATTGTATTCTTTGTATAACAGTCTATTGTATGCTGTAAGAAAAACATTGCCTATGTATAGTAAAATATATTTTCGAGTGTAGGATCTATGAGCACAGACCTCTCTTCTATGCAACTCATTATTAGAGTGTAAGCTTTGTGAACAGAGAACAATACCTATACTATGTATGGTAGAACTAAAATAGAGGTCTGTCAGCATAGATCTTTCCGCTCTACACCTATTTATTAGAATGTAAGCTCTCTGGGCAGGAATTTTTTTCTTGTATTGTATTCTTTGTATAACAGTCTATTGTATGCTGTAAGAAAACCATTGCCTATGTATAGTAAAATATATTTTCGAGTGTAGGATCTATGAGCACAGACCTCTCTTCTCTGCAACTCTTTATTAGAGTGTAAGCTTTGTGAACAGAGAACAATACCTATACTATGTATGGTAGAACTAAAATAGAGTTCTGTCAGCATAGATCTTTCCGCTCTACACCTATTTATTAGAATATAAGCTCTCTGGGCAGGATTTTTTTTATTGTATTGTATTCTTTGTATAACAGTCTATTGTATGCTGGAAGAAAACCATTGCCTATGTATAGTAAAATATATTTTCGAGTGTAGGATCTATGAGCACAGACCTCTCTTCTATGCAACTCATTATTAGAGTGTAAGCTTTGTGAACAGAGAACAATACCTATACTATGTATGGTAGAACTAAAATAGAGGTCTGTCAGCATAGATCTTTCCGCTCTACACCTATTTATTAGAATGTAAGCTCTCTGGGCAGGAATTTTTTTCTTGTATTGTATTCTTTGTATAACAGTCTATTGTATGCTGGAAGAAAACCATTGCCTATGTATAGTAAAATATATTTTCGAGTGTAGGATCTATGAGCACAGACCTCTCTTCTCTGCAACTCTTTATAAGAGTGTAAGCTTTGTGAACAGAGAACAATACCTATACTATGTATGGTAGAACTAAAATAGAGTTCTGTCAGCATAGATCTTTCCGCTCTACACCTATTTATTAGAATGTAAGCTCTCTAGGCAGGATTTTTTTTCTTGTATTGTATTCTTTGTATAACAGTCTATTGTATGCTGGAAGAAAACCATTGTCTATGTATAGTAAAATATATTTTCGAGTGTAGGATCTATGAGCACAGACCTCTCTTCTCTGCAACTCTTTATTAGAGTGTAAGCTTTGTGAGCAGAGAACAATACCTATACTATGTATGGTAAAACTAAATTAGAGTGTAAGTTCTGTCAGCATAGATCTTTCCGCTCTACACCTATTTATTAGAATGTAAGCTCTCTGGGCAGGATTATTTTTCTTGTATTGTATTCTTTGTATAACAGTCTATTGTATGCTGTAAGAAAACCATTGCCAATGTATAGTAAAATATATTTTCGAGTGTAGGATCTATGAGCACAGACCTCTCTTCTATGCAACTCATTATTAGAGTGTAAGCTTTGTGAACAGAGAACAATACCTATACTATGTATGGTAGAACTAAAATAGAGGTCTGTCAGCATAGATCTTTCCGCTCTACACCTATTTATTAGAATGTAAGCTCTCTGGGCAGGAATTTTTTTCTTGTATTGTATTCTTTGTATAACAGTCTATTGTATGCTGGAAGAAAACCATTGCCTATGTATAGTAAAATATATTTTCGAGTGTAGGATCTATGAGCACAGACCTCTCTTCTCTGCAACTCTTTATTAGAGTGTAAGCTTTGTGAGCAGAGAACAATACCTATACTATATATGGTAAAACTAAAATAGAGTGTAAGTTCTGTCAGCATAGATCTTTCCACTCTGCACCTATTTATTAGAATGTAAGCTCTCTGGGCAGGAATTTTTTTCTTGTATTGTATTCTTTGTATAACAGTCTATTGTATGCTGGAAGAAAACCATTGCCTATGTATAGTAAAATATATTTTCGAGTGTAGGATCTATGAGCACAGACCTCTCTTCTCTGCAACTCTGTATTAGAGTATAAGCTTTGCGAGCAGAGAACAATACCTATACTATGTATGGTAAAACTAAAATAGAGTGTAAGTTCTGTCAGCATAGATCTTTCCACTATGCACCTATTTATTAGAATGTAAGCTCTCTGGCAGGATTTTTTTTCTTGTATTGTATTCTTTGTATAACAGTCTATTGTATGCTGGAAGAAAACCATTGTCTATGTATAGTAAAATATATTTTCGAGTGTAGGATCTATGAGCACAGACCTCTCTTTTCTGCAACTCTTTATTAGAGTGTAAGCTTTGTGAGCAGAGAACAATACCTATACTATGTATGGTAAAACTAAAATAGAGTGTAAGTTCTGTCAGCATAGATCTTTCCGCTCTACACCTATTTATTAGAATGTAAGCTCTCTGGGCAGGATTTTTTTTCCTGTATTGTATTCTTTGTATAACAGTCTATTGTATGCTGTAAGAAAACCATTGCCTATGTATAGTAAAATATATTTTCGAGTGTAGGATCTATGAGCACAGACCTCTCTTCTATGCAACTCATTATTAGAGTGTAAGCTTTGTGAACAGAGAACAATACCTATACTATGTATGGTAGAACTAAAATAGAGGTCTGTCAGCATAGATCTTTCCGCTCTACACCTATTTATTAGAATGTAAGCTCTCTGGGCAGGATTTTTTTCTTGTATTGTATTCTTTGTATAACAGTCTATTGTATGCTGGAAGAAAACCATTGTCTATGAATAGTAAAATATATTTTCGAGTGTAGGATCTATGAGCACAGACCTCTCTTCTCTGCAACTCTTTATTAGAGTGTAAGCTTTGTGAGCAGAGAACAATACCTATACTATGTATGGTAAAACTAAAATAGAGTGTAAGTTCTGTCAGCATAGATCTTTCCACTATGCACCTATTTATTAGAATGTAAGCTCTCTGGGCAGGATTTTTTTTCTTGTATTGTATTCTTTGTATAACAGTCTATTGTATGCTGGAAGAAAACCATTGCCTATGTATAGTAAAATATATTTTCGAGTGTAGGATCTATGAGCACAGACCTCTCTTCTATGCAACTCGTTATTAGAGTGTAAGCTTTGTGAACAGAGAACAATACCTATACTATGTATGGTAAAACTAAAATAGAGTGTAAGTTCTGTCAGCATAGATCTTTCCACTATGCACCTCTCTTCTCTGCAACTCTTTTTTAGAGTGTAAGCTTTGTGAGCAGAGAACAATACCTATACTATGTATGGTAAAACTAAAATAGAGTGTAAGTTCTGTCAGCATAGATCTTTCCGCTCTACACCTATTTATGAAAATGTAAGCTCTCTGGGCAGGATTTTTTTTCTTGTATTGTATTCTTTGTATAACAGTCTATTGTATGCTGTAGGAAAACCATTGTCTATGTATAGTAAAATATATTTTCGAGTGTAGCATCTATGAGCACAGACCTCTCTTCTATGCAACTCATTATTAGAGTGTAAGCTTTGTGAGCAGAGAACAATACCTATACTATGTATGGTAGAACTAAAATAGAGTTATGTCAGCATAGATCTTTCCGCTCTACACCTATTTATTAGAATGTAAGCTCTCTGGGCAGGATTTTTTTTCTTGTATTGTATTCTTTGTATAACAGTCTATTGTATGCTGTAAGAAAACCATTGTCTATGTATAGTAAAATATATTTTCGAGTGTAGGATCTATGAGCACAGACCTCTCTTCTCTGCAACTCTTTATTAGAGTGTAAGCTTTGTGAGCAGAGAACAATACCTATACTATGTATGGTAAAACTAAAATAGAGTGTAAGTTCTGTTAGCATAGATCTTTCCGCTCTACACCTATTTATTAGAATGTAAGCTCTCTGGGCAGGATTTTTTTTTCTTGTATTGTATTCTTTGTATAACAGTCTATTGTATGCTGGAAGAAAACCATTGCCTATGTATAGTAAAATATATTTTCGAGTATAGGATCTATGAGCACAGACCTCTCTTCTATGCAACTCATTATTAGAGTGTAAGCTTTGTGAGCAGAGAACAATACCTATACTATGTATGGTAGAACTAAAATAGAGGTCTGTCAGCATAGATCTTTCCGCTCTACACGTATTTATTAGAATGTAAGCTCTCTGGGCAGGATTTTTTTTCTTGTATTGTATTCTTTGTATAACAGTCTATTGTATGCTGTAGGAAAACCATTGTCTATGTATAGTAAAATATATTTTCGAGTGTAGCATCTATGAGCACAGACCTCTCTTCTATGCAACTCATTATTAGAGTGTAAGCTTTGTGAGCAGAGAACAATACCTATACTATGTATGGTAGAACTAAAATCGAGTTATGTCAGCATAGATCTTTCCGCTCTACACCTATTTATTAGAATGTAAGCTCTCTGGGCAGGATTTTTTTTCTTGTATTGTATTCTTTGTATAACAGTCTATTGTATGCTGGAAGAAAACCATTGCCTATGTATAGTAAAATATATTTTCGAGTGTAGGATCTATGAGCACAGACCTCTCTTCTATGCAACTCATTATTAGAGTGTAAGCTTTGTGAACAGAGAACAATACCTATACTATGTATGGTAAAACTAAAATAGAGTGTAAGTTCTGTCAGCATAGATCTTTCCACTATGCACCTCTCTTCTCTGCAACTCTTTTTTAGAGTGTAAGCTTTGTGAGCAGAGAACAATACCTATACTATGTATGGTAGAACTAAAATAGAGTTATGTCAGCATAGATCTTTCCGCTCTACACCTATTTATTAGAATGTAAGCTCTCTGGGCAGGATTTTTTTTCTTGTATTGTATTCTTTGTATAACAGTCTATTGTATGCTGTAAGAAAACCATTGTCTATGTATAGTAAAATATATTTTCGAGTGTAGGATCTATGAGCACAGACCTCTCTTCTCTGCAACTCTTTATTAGAGTGTAAGCTTTGTGAGCAGAGAACAATACCTATACTATGTATGGTAAAACTAAAATAGAGTGTAAGTTCTGTTAGCATAGATCTTTCCGCTCTACACCTATTTATTAGAATGTAAGCTCTCTGGGCAGGATTTTTTTTTCTTGTATTGTATTCTTTGTATAACAGTCTATTGTATGCTGGAAGAAAACCATTGCCTATGTATAGTAAAATATATTTTCGAGTGTAGGATCTATGAGCACAGACCTCTCTTCTATGCAACTCATTATTAGAGTGTAAGCTTTGTGAGCAGAGAACAATACCTATACTATGTATGGTAAAACTAAAATAGAGTGTAAGTTCTGTCAGCATAGATCTTTCCACTATGCACCTATTTATTAGAATGTAAGCTCTCTGTGCAGGATTTTATTTCTTTCTATTGTATTCTTTGTATAACAGTCTATTGTATGCTGGAAGAAAACCATTGTCTATGTATAGTAAAATATATTTTCGAGTGTAGGATCTATGAGCACAGACCTCTCTTCTCTGCAACTCTTTATTAGAGTGTAAGCTTTGCGAGCAGAGAACAATACCTATACTATGTATGGTAAAACTAAAATAGAGTGTAAGTTCTGTCAGCATAGATTTTTCCACTATGCACCTATTTATTAGAATGTAAGCTCTCTGGGCAGGATTTTTTTTCCTGTATTGTATTCTTTGTATAACAGTCTATTGTATGCTGTAAGAAAACCATTGCCTATGTATAGTAAAATATATTTTCGAGTGTAGGATCTATGAGCACAGACCTCTCTTCTATGCAACTCATTATTAGAGTGTAAGCTTTGTGAACAGAGAACAATACCTATACTATGTATGGTAGAACTAAAATAGAGGTCTGTCAGCATAGATCTTTCCGCTCTACACCTATTTATTAGAATGTAAGCTCTCTGGGCAGGAATTTTTTTTCTTGTATTGTATTCTTTGTATAACAGTATATTGTATGCTGTAGGAAAACCATTGCCTATGTATAGTAAAATATATTTTCGAGTGTAGCATCTATGAGCACAGACCTCTCTTCTATGCAACTCATTATTAGAGTGTAAGCTTTGTGAGCAGAGAACAATACCTATACTTTGTATGGTAGAACTAAAATAGAGTTATGTCAGCATAGATCTTACCACTCTACACCTATTTATTAGAATGTAAGCTCTCTGGGCAGGATTTTTTTTCTTGTATTGTATTCTTTGTATAACAGTCTATTGTATGCTGTAAGAAAACCATTGTCTATGTATAGTAAAATATATTTTCGAGTGTAGGATCTATGAGCACAGACCTCTCTTCTCTGCAACTCTTTATTAGAGTGTAAGCTTTGTGAGCAGAGAACAATACCTATACTATGTATGGTAAAACTAAAATAGAGTGTAAGTTCTGTCAGCATAGATCTTTCCACTATGCACCTATTTATTAGAATGTAAGCTCTCTGTGCAGGATTTTATTTCTTGTATTGTATTCTTTGTATAACAGTCTATTGTATGCTGTAAGAAAACCATTGTCTATGTATAGTAAAATATATTTTCGAGTGTAGGATCTATGAGCACAGACCTCTCTTCTATGCAACTCATTATTAGAGTGTAAGCTTTGTGAACAGAGAACAATACCTATACTATGTATGGTAGAACTAAAATAGAGGTCTGTCAGCATAGATCTTTCCGCTCTACACCTATTTATTAGAATGTAAGCTCTCTGGGCAGGAATTTTTTTCTTGTATTGTATTCTTTGTATAACAGTCTATTGTATGCTGGAAGAAAACCATTGTCTATGTATGTAAAATATATTTTCGAGTGTAGGATCTATGAGCACAGACCTCTCTTCTATGCAACTCATTATTAGAGTGTAAGCTTTGTGAGCAGAGAACAATACCTATACTATGTATGGTAGAACTAAAATAGAGGTCTGTCAGCATAGATCTTTCCGCTCCACACCTGTTTATTAGAATGTAAGCTCTCTGGGCAGGAATTTTTTTCTTGTATTGTATTCTTTGTATAACAGTCTATTGTATGCTGGAAGAAAACCATTGTCTATGTATAATAAAATATATTTTCGAGTGTAGGATCTATGAGCACAGACCTCTCTTCTCTGCAACTCTTTATTAGAGTGTAAGCTTTGTGAGCAGAGAACAATACCTATACTATGTATGGTAAAACTAAAATAGAGTGTAAGTTCTGTCAGCATAGATCTTTCCACTATGCACCTATTTATTAGAATATAAGCTCTCTGGGCAGGATTTTTTTTTCTTGTATTGTATTCTTTGTATAACAGTCTATTGTATGCTGGAAGAAAACCATTGTCTATGTATAGTAAAATATATTTTCGAGTGTAGGATCTATGAGCACAGACCTCTCTTCTCTGCAACTCTTTATTAGAGTGTAAGCTTTGTGAGCAGAGAACAATACCTATACTATGTATGGTAAAACTAAAATTGAGTGTAAGTTCTGTCAGCATAGATCTTTCCGCTCTACACCTATTTATGAGAATGTAAGCTCTCTGGGCAGGATTTTTTTTCTTGTATTGTATTCTTTGTATAACAGTCTATTGTATGCTGTAGGAAAACCATTGCCTATGTATAGTAAAATATATTTTCGAGTGTAGCATCTATGAGCACAGACCTCTCTTCTATGCAACTCATTATTAGAGTGTAAGCTTTGTGAGCAGAGAACAATACCTATACTTTGTATGGTAGAACTAAAATAGAGTTATGTCAGCATAGATCTTACCACTCTACACCTATTTATTAGAATGTAAGCTCTCTGGGCAGGATTTTTTTTCTTGTATTGTATTCTTTGTATAACAGTCTATTGTATGCTGTAAGAAAACCATTGTCTATGTATAGTAAAATATATTTTCGAGTGTAGGATCTATGAGCACAGACCTCTCTTCTCTGCAACTCTTTATTAGAGTGTAAGCTTTGTGAGCAGAGAACAATACCTATACTATGTATGGTAAAACTAAAATAGAGTGTAAGTTCTGTTAGCATAGATCTTTCCGCTCTACACCTATTTATTAGAATGTAAGCTCTCTGGGCAGGATTTTTTTTTCTTGTATTGTATTCTTTGTATAACAGTCTATTGTATGCTGGAAGAAAACCATTGTCTATGTATAGTAAAATATATTTTCGAGTGTAGGATCTATGAGCACAGACCTCTCTTCTATGCAACTCATTATTAGAGTGTAAGCTTTGTAAACAGTGAACAATAACTTTACTTTGTATGGTAGAACTAAAATAGAGTTCTGTCAGCATAGATCTTTCCGCTCTACACCTATTTATTAGAATGTAAGCTCTCTGGGCAGAAATGTTTTTCTTCTATTGTATTCTTTGTATAACAGTCTATTGTATGCTGGAAGAAAACCATTGTTTATGTGTAGTAAAATATATTTTCGAGTGTAGGATCTATGTGCACAGACCTCTCTTCTCTGCAACACATTAGTAGAGTGTAAGCTTTGTGAGCAGAGAACAATACCTATACTATGTATGGTAAAACTAAAATAGAGTGTAAGTTCTGTCAGCATAGATCTTTCCACTATGCACCTATTTATTAGAATGTAAGCTCTCTGTGCAGGATTTTATTTCTTGTATTGTATTCTTTGTATAACAGTCTATTGTATGCTGGAAGAAAACCATTGTCTATGTATAGTAAAATATATTTTCGAGTGTAGGATCTATGAGCACAGACCTCTCTTCTCTGCAACTCTTTATTATAGTGTAAGCTTTGTGAGCAGAGAACAATACCTATACTATGTATGGTAAAACTAAAATAGAGTGTAAGTTCTGTCAGCATAGATCTTTCCACTATGCACCTATTTATTAGAATGTAAGCTCTCTGGGCAGGATTTTTTTTCTTGTATTGTATTCTTTGTATAACAGTCTATTGTATGCTGGAAGAAAACCATTCTCTATGTATAGTAAAATATATTTTCGAGTGTAGGATCTATGTGCACAGATCTCTCTTCTCTGCAACACATTAGTAGAGTGTAAGCTTTGTGAGCAGAGAACAATTCCTATACTATGTATGGTAAAACTAAAATAGAGCGTAAGTTCTGTCAGCATAGATCTTTCCACTATGCACCTATTTATTAGAATGTAAGCTCTCTGTGCAGGATTTTATTTCTTGTATTGTATTCTTTGTATAACAGTCTATTGTATGCTGTAAGAAAACCATTGTCTATGTATAGTAAAATATATTTTCGAGTGTAGGATCTATGAGCACAGACCTCTCTTCTATGCAACTCATTATTAGAGTGTAAGCTTTGTGAACAGAGAACAATACCTATACTATGTATGGTAGAACTAAAATAGAGGTCTGTCAGCATAGATCTTTCCGCTCTACATCTATTTATTAGAATGTAAGCTCTCTGGGCAGGAATTTTTTTCTTGTATTGTATTCTTTGTATAACAGTCTATTGTATGCTGGAAGAAAACCATTGTCTATGTATAGTAAAATATATTTTCGAGTGTAGGATCTATGAGCACAGACCTCTCTTCTATGCAACTCATTATTAGAGTGTAAGCTTTGTGAGCAGAGAACAATACCTATACTATGTATGGTAGAACTAAAATAGAGGTCTGTCAGCATAGATCTTTCCACTCCACACCTGTTTATTAGAATGTAAGCTCTCTGGGCAGGAATTTTTTTCTTGTATTGTATTCTTTGTATAACAGTCTATTGTATGCTGTAAGAAAACCATTGTCTATGTATAGTAAAATATATTTTCGAGTGTAGGATCTATGTGCACAGACCTCTCTTCTCTGCAACACATTAGTAGAGTGTAAGCTTTGTGAGCAGAGAACAATACCTATACTATGTATGGTAAAACTAAAATAGAGTGTAAGTTCTGTTAGCATAGATCTTTCCGCTCTACACCTATTTATTAGAATGTAAGCTCTCTGGGCAGGATTGTTTTTTCTTGTATTGTATTCTTTGTATAACAGTCTATTGTATGCTGTAAGAAAACCATTGCCTATGTATAGTAAAATATATTTTCGAGTGTAGGATCTATGAGCACAGACCTCTCTTCTCTGCAACTCTTTATTAGAGTGTAAGCTTTGTGAGCAGAGAACAATACCTATACTATGTATGGTAGAACTAAAATAGAGGTCTGTCAGCATAGATCTTTCCGCTCTACACCTATTTATTAGAATGTAAGCTCTCTGGGCAGGAATTTTTTTCTTGTATTGTATTCTTTGTATAACAGTCTATTGTATGCTGGAAGAAAACCATTGTCTATGTATAATAAAATATATTTTCGAGTGTAGGATCTATGAGCACAGACCTCTCTTCTCTGCAACTCTTTATTAGAGTGTAAGCTTTGTGAGCAGAGAACAATACCTATACTATGTATGGTAAAACTAAAATAGAGTGTAAGTTCTGTCAGCATAGATCTTTCCGCTCTACACCTATTTATGAGAATGTAAGCTCTCTGGGCAGGATTTTTTTTCTTGTATTGTATTCTTTGTATAACAGTATATTGTATGCTGTAGGAAAACCATTGCCTATGTATAGTAAAATATATTTTCGAGTGTAGCATCTATGAGCACAGACCTCTCTTCTATGCAACTCATTATTAGAGTGTAAGCTTTGTGAGCAGAGAACAATACCTATACTTTGTATGGTAGAACTAAAATAGAGTTATGTCAGCATAGATCTTTCCGCTCTACACCAATTTATTAGAATGTAAGCTCTATGGGCAGGATTTTTTTTCTTGTATTGTATTCTTTGTATAACAGTATATTGTATGCTGTAAGAAAACCATTGTCTATGTATAGTAAACTATATTTTCGAGTGTAGGATCTATGAGCACAGACCTCTCTTCTCTGCAACTCTTTATTAGAGTGTAAGCTTTGTGAGCAGAGAACAATACCTATACTATGTATGGTAAAACTAAAATAGAGTGTAAGTTCTGTCAGCATAGATCTTTCCACTATGCACCTATTTATTAGAATGTAAGCTCTCTGTGCAGGATTTTATTTCTTGTATTGTATTCTTTGTATAACAGTCTATTGTATGCTGGAAGAAAACCATTGTCTATGTATAGTAAAATATATTTTCGAGTGTAGGATCTATGAGCACAGACCTCTCTTCTCTGCAACTCTTTATTAGAGTGTAAGCTTTGTGAGCAGAGAACAATACCTATACTATGTATGGTAAAACTAAAATAGAGTGTAAGTTCTGTCAGCATAGATTTTTCCACTATGCACCTATTTATTAGAATGTAAGCTCTCTGGGCAGGATTTTTTTTCTTGTATTGAATTCTTTGTATAACAGTCTATTGTATGCTGGAAGAAAACCATTGTCTATGTATAGTAAAATATATTTTCGAGTGTAGGATCTATGAGCACAGACCTCTCTTCTCTGCAACTCTTTATTAGAGTGTAAGCTTTGTGAGCAGAGAACAATACCTATACTATGTATGGTAAAACTAAAATAGAGTGTAAGTTCTGTCAGCATAGATCTTTCCGCTCTACACCTATTTATTAGAATGTAAGCTCTCTGGGCAGGATTTTTTTTCCTGTATTGTATTCTTTGTATAACAGTCTATTGTATGCTGTAAGAAAACCATTGCCTATGTATAGTAAAATATATTTTCGAGTGTAGGATCTATGAGCACAGACCTCTCTTCTATGCAACTCATTATTAGAGTGTAAGCTTTGTGAACAGAGAACAATACCTATACTATGTATGGTAGAACTAAAATAGAGGTCTGTCAGCATAGATCTTTCCGCTCTACACCTATTTATTAGAATGTAAGCTCTCTGGGCAGGATTTTTTTCTTGTATTGTATTCTTTGTATAACAGTCTATTGTATGCTGGAAGAAAACCATTGTCTATGAATAGTAAAATATATTTTCGAGTGTAGGATCTATGAGCACAGACCTCTCTTCTCTGCAACTCTTTATTATAGTGTAAGCTTTGTGAGCAGAGAACAATACCTATACTATGTATGGTAAAACTAAAATAGAGTGTAAGTTCTGTCAGCATAGATCTTTCCACTATGCACCTATTTATTAGAATGTAAGCTCTCTGGGCAGGATTTTTTTTCTTGTATTGTATTCTTTGTATAACAGTCTATTGTATGCTGGAAGAAAACCATTCTCTATGTATAGTAAAATATATTTTCGAGTGTAGGATCTATGTGCACAGATCTCTCTTCTCTGCAACACATTAGTAGAGTGTAAGCTTTGTGAGCAGAGAACAATACCTATACTATGTATGGTAAAACTAAAATAGAGCGTAAGTTCTGTCAGCATAGATCTTTCCACTATGCACCTATTTATTAGAATGTAAGCTCTCTGTGCAGGATTTTATTTCTTGTATTGTATTCTTTGTATAACAGTCTATTGTATGCTGTAAGAAAACCATTGTCTATGTATAGTAAAATATATTTTCGAGTGTAGGATCTATGAGCACAGACCTCTCTTCTATGCAACTCATTATTAGAGTGTAAGCTTTGTGAACAGAGAACAATACCTATACTATGTATGGTAGAACTAAAATAGAGGTCTGTCAGCATAGATCTTTCCGCTCTACACCTATTTATTAGAATGTAAGCTCTCTGGGCAGGAATTTTTTTCTTGTATTGTATTCTTTGTATAACAGTCTATTGTATGCTGGTAGAAAACCATTGTCTATGTATAGTAAAATATATTTTCGAGTGTAGGATCTATGAGCACAGACCTCTCTTCTATGCAACTCATTATTAGAGTGTAAGCTTTGTGAGCAGAGAACAATACCTATACTATGTATGGTAGAACTAAAATAGAGGTCTGTCAGCATAGATCTTTCCACTCCACACCTGTTTATTAGAATGTAAGCTCTCTGGGCAGGAATTTTTTTCTTGTATTGTATTCTTTGTATAACAGTCTATTGTATGCTGTAAGAAAACCATTGTCTATGTATAGTAAAATATATTTTCGAGTGTAGGATCTATGTGCACAGACCTCTCTTCTCTTCAACACATTAGTAGAGTGTAAGCTTTGTGAGCAGAGAACAATACCTATACTATGTATGGTAAAACTAAAATAGAGTGTAAGTTCTGTTAGCATAGATCTTTCCGCTCTACACCTATTTATTAGAATGTAAGCTCTCTGGGCAGGATTTTTTTTTCTTGTATTTTATTCTTTGTATAACAGTCTATTGTATGCTGGAAGAAAACCATTGCCTATGTATAGTAAAATATATTTTCGAGTGTAGGATCTATGAGCACAGACCTCTCTTCTATGCAACTCATTATTAGAGTGTAAGCTTTGTGAACAGAGAACAATACCTATACTTTGTATGGTAGAACTAAAATAGAGTTCTGTCAGCATAGATCTTTCCGCTCTACACCTATTTATTAGAATGTAAACTCTCTGGGCAGGAATTTTTTTCTTCTATTGTATTCTTTGTATAACAGTCTATTGTATGCTGGAAGAAAACCATTGTCTATGTATAGTAAAATATATTTTCGAGTGTAGGATCTATGAGCACAGACCTCTCTTCTCTGCAACTCTTTATTAGAGTGTAAGCTTTGTGAGCAGAGAACAATACCTATACTATGTATGGTAAAACTAAAATTGAGTGTAAGTTCTGTCAGCATAGATCTTTCCGCTCTACACCTATTTATGAGAATGTAAGCTCTCTGGGCAGGATTTTTTTTCTTGTATTGTATTCTTTGTATAACAGTCTATTGTATGCTGTAGGAAAACCATTGCCTATGTATAGTAAAATATATTTTCGAGTGTAGCATCTATGAGCACAGACCTCTCTTCTATGCAACTCATTATTAGAGTGTAAGCTTTGTGAGCAGAGAACAATACCTATACTTTGTATGGTAGAACTAAAATAGAGTTATGTCAGCATAGATCTTACCACTCTACACCTATTTATTAGAATGTAAGCTCTCTGGGCAGGATTTTTTTTCTTGTATTGTATTCTTTGTATAACAGTCTATTGTATGCTGTAAGAAAACCATTGTCTATGTATAGTAAAATATATTTTCGAGTGTAGGATCTATGAGCACAGACCTCTCTTCTCTGCAACTCTTTATTAGAGTGTAAGCTTTGTGAGCAGAGAACAATACCTATACTATGTATGGTAAAACTAAAATAGAGTGTAAGTTCTGTTAGCATAGATCTTTCCGCTCTACACCTATTTATTAGAATGTAAGCTCTCTGGGCAGGATTTTTTTTTCTTGTATTGTATTCTTTGTATAACAGTCTATTGTATGCTGGAAGAAAACCATTGTCTATGTATAGTAAAATATATTTTCGAGTGTAGGATCTATGAGCACAGACCTCTCTTCTATGCAACTCATTATTAGAGTGTAAGCTTTGTAAACAGTGAACAATAACTTTACTTTGTATGGTAGAACTAAAATAGAGTTCTGTCAGCATAGATCTTTCCGCTCTACACCTATTTATTAGAATGTAAGCTCTCTGGGCAGAAATGTTTTTCTTCTATTGTATTCTTTGTATAACAGTCTATTGTATGCTGGAAGAAAACCATTGTTTATGTGTAGTAAAATATATTTTCGAGTGTAGGATCTATGTGCACAGACCTCTCTTCTCTGCAACACATTAGTAGAGTGTAAGCTTTGTGAGCAGAGAACAATACCTATACTATGTATGGTAAAACTAAAATAGAGTGTAAGTTCTGTCAGCATAGATCTTTCCACTATGCACCTATTTATTAGAATGTAAGCTCTCTGTGCAGGATTTTATTTCTTGTATTGTATTCTTTGTATAACAGTCTATTGTATGCTGGAAGAAAACCATTGTCTATGTATAGTAAAATATATTTTCGAGTGTAGGATCTATGAGCACAGACCTCTCTTCTCTGCAACTCTTTATTATAGTGTAAGCTTTGTGAGCAGAGAACAATACCTATACTATGTATGGTAAAACTAAAATAGAGTGTAAGTTCTGTCAGCATAGATCTTTCCACTATGCACCTATTTATTAGAATGTAAGCTCTCTGGGCAGGATTTTTTTTCTTGTATTGTATTCTTTGTATAACAGTCTATTGTATGCTGGAAGAAAACCATTCTCTATGTATAGTAAAATATATTTTCGAGTGTAGGATCTATGTGCACAGATCTCTCTTCTCTGCAACACATTAGTAGAGTGTAAGCTTTGTGAGCAGAGAACAATTCCTATACTATGTATGGTAAAACTAAAATAGAGCGTAAGTTCTGTCAGCATAGATCTTTCCACTATGCACCTATTTATTAGAATGTAAGCTCTCTGTGCAGGATTTTATTTCTTGTATTGTATTCTTTGTATAACAGTCTATTGTATGCTGTAAGAAAACCATTGTCTATGTATAGTAAAATATATTTTCGAGTGTAGGATCTATGAGCACAGACCTCTCTTCTATGCAACTCATTATTAGAGTGTAAGCTTTGTGAACAGAGAACAATACCTATACTATGTATGGTAGAACTAAAATAGAGGTCTGTCAGCATAGATCTTTCCGCTCTACATCTATTTATTAGAATGTAAGCTCTCTGGGCAGGAATTTTTTTCTTGTATTGTATTCTTTGTATAACAGTCTATTGTATGCTGGAAGAAAACCATTGTCTATGTATAGTAAAATATATTTTCGAGTGTAGGATCTATGAGCACAGACCTCTCTTCTATGCAACTCATTATTAGAGTGTAAGCTTTGTGAGCAGAGAACAATACCTATACTATGTATGGTAGAACTAAAATAGAGGTCTGTCAGCATAGATCTTTCCACTCCACACCTGTTTATTAGAATGTAAGCTCTCTGGGCAGGAATTTTTTTCTTGTATTGTATTCTTTGTATAACAGTCTATTGTATGCTGTAAGAAAACCATTGTCTATGTATAGTAAAATATATTTTCGAGTGTAGGATCTATGTGCACAGACCTCTCTTCTCTGCAACACATTAGTAGAGTGTAAGCTTTGTGAGCAGAGAACAATACCTATACTATGTATGGTAAAACTAAAATAGAGTGTAAGTTCTGTTAGCATAGATCTTTCCGCTCTACACCTATTTATTAGAATGTAAGCTCTCTGGGCAGGATTGTTTTTTCTTGTATTGTATTCTTTGCATAACAGTCTATTGTATGCTGTAAGAAAACCATTGCCTATGTATAGTAAAATATATTTTCGAGTGTAGGATCTATGAGCACAGACCTCTCTTCTCTGCAACTCTTTATTAGAGTGTAAGCTTTGTGAGCAGAGAACAATACCTATACTATGTATGGTAGAACTAAAATAGAGGTCTGTCAGCATAGATCTTTCCGCTCTACACCTATTTATTAGAATGTAAGCTCTCTGGGCAGGAATTTTTTTCTTGTATTGTATTCTTTGTATAACAGTCTATTGTATGCTGGAAGAAAACCATTGTCTATGTATAATAAAATATATTTTCGAGTGTAGGATCTATGAGCACAGACCTCTCTTCTCTGCAACTCTTTATTAGAGTGTAAGCTTTGTGAGCAGAGAACAATACCTATACTATGTATGGTAAAACTAAAATAGAGTGTAAGTTCTGTCAGCATAGATCTTTCCGCTCTACACCTATTTATGAGAATGTAAGCTCTCTGGGCAGGATTTTTTTTCTTGTATTGTATTCTTTGTATAACAGTATATTGTATGCTGTAGGAAAACCATTGCCTATGTATAGTAAAATATATTTTCGAGTGTAGCATCTATGAGCACAGACCTCTCTTCTATGCAACTCATTATTAGAGTGTAAGCTTTGTGAGCAGAGAACAATACCTATACTTTGTATGGTAGAACTAAAATAGAGTTATGTCAGCATAGATCTTTCCGCTCTACACCAATTTATTAGAATGTAAGCTCTATGGGCAGGATTTTTTTTCTTGTATTGTATTCTTTGTATAACAGTATATTGTATGCTGGAAGAAAACCATTGTCTATGTATAGTAAACTATATTTTCGAGTGTAGGATCTATGAGCACAGACCTCTCTTCTCTGCAACTCTTTATTAGAGTGTAAGCTTTGTGAGCAGAGAACAATACCTATACTATGTATGGTAAAACTAAAATAGAGTGTAAGTTCTGTCAGCATAGATTTTTCCACTATGCACCTATTTATTAGAATGTAAGCTCTCTGGGCAGGATTTTTTTTCTTGTATTGAATTCTTTGTATAACAGTCTATTGTATGCTGGAAGAAAACCATTGTCTATGTATAGTAAAATATATTTTCGAGTGTAGGATCTATGAGCACAGACCTCTCTTCTCTGCAACTCTTTATTAGAGTGTAAGCTTTGTGAGCAGAGAACAATACCTATACTATGTATGGTAAAACTAAAATAGAGTGTAAGTTCTGTCAGCATAGATCTTTCCGCTCTACACCTATTTATTAGAATGTAAGCTCTCTGGGCAGGATTTTTTTTCCTGTATTGTATTCTTTGTATAACAGTCTATTGTATGCTGTAAGAAAACCATTGCCTATGTATAGTAAAATATATTTTCGAGTGTAGGATCTATGAGCACAGACCTCTCTTCTCTGCAACTCTTTATTAGAGTGTAAGCTTTGTGAGCAGAGAACAATACCTATACTATGTATGGTAAAACTAAAATAGAGTGTAAGTTCTGTCAGCATAGATCTTTCCACTATGCACCTATTTATTAGAATGTAAGCTCTCTGTGCAGGATTTTATTTCTTGTATTGTATTCTTTGTATAACAGTCTATTGTATGCTGTAAGAAAACCATTGTCTATGTATAGTAAAATATATTTTCGAGTGTAGGATCTATGAGCACAGACCTCTCTTCTATGCAACTCATTATTAGAGTGTAAGCTTTGTGAACAGAGAACAATACCTATACTATGTATGGTAGAACTAAAATAGAGGTCTGTCAGCATAGATCTTTCCGCTCTACACCTATTTATTAGAATGTAAGCTCTCTGGGCAGGAATTTTTTTCTTGTATTGTATTCTTTGTATAACAGTCTATTGTATGCTGGAAGAAAACCATTGTCTATGTATGTAAAATATATTTTCGAGTGTAGGATCTATGAGCACAGACCTCTCTTCTATGCAACTCATTATTAGAGTGTAAGCTTTGTGAGCAGAGAACAATACCTATACTATGTATGGTAGAACTAAAATAGAGGTCTGTCAGCATAGATCTTTCCGCTCCACACCTGTTTATTAGAATGTAAGCTCTCTGGGCAGGAATTTTTTTCTTGTATTGTATTCTTTGTATAACAGTCTATTGTATGCTGGAAGAAAACCATTGTCTATGTATAATAAAATATATTTTCGAGTGTAGGATCTATGAGCACAGACCTCTCTTCTCTGCAACTCTTTATTAGAGTGTAAGCTTTGTGAGCAGAGAACAATACCTATACTATGTATGGTAAAACTAAAATAGAGTGTAAGTTCTGTCAGCATAGATCTTTCCACTATGCACCTATTTATTAGAATATAAGCTCTCTGGGCAGGATTTTTTTTCTTGTATTGTATTCTTTGTATAACAGTCTATTGTATGCTGGAAGAAAACCATTGTCTATGTATAGTAAAATATATTTTCGAGTGTAGGATCTATGAGCACAGACCTCTCTTCTCTGCAACTCTTTATTAGAGTGTAAGCTTTGTGAGCAGAGAACAATACCTATACTATGTATGGTAAAACTAAAATTGAGTGTAAGTTCTGTCAGCATAGATCTTTCCGCTCTACACCTATTTATGAGAATGTAAGCTCTCTGGGCAGGATTTTTTTTCTTGTATTGTATTCTTTGTATAACAGTCTATTGTATGCTGTAGGAAAACCATTGCCTATGTATAGTAAAATATATTTTCGAGTGTAGCATCTATGAGCACAGACCTCTCTTCTATGCAACTCATTATTAGAGTGTAAGCTTTGTGAGCAGAGAACAATACCTATACTTTGTATGGTAGAACTAAAATAGAGTTATGTCAGCATAGATCTTACCACTCTACACCTATTTATTAGAATGTAAGCTCTCTGGGCAGGATTTTTTTTCTTGTATTGTATTCTTTGTATAACAGTCTATTGTATGCTGTAAGAAAACCATTGTCTATGTATAGTAAAATATATTTTCGAGTGTAGGATCTATGAGCACAGACCTCTCTTCTCTGCAACTCTTTATTAGAGTGTAAGCTTTGTGAGCAGAGAACAATACCTATACTATGTATGGTAAAACTAAAATAGAGTGTAAGTTCTGTTAGCATAGATCTTTCCGCTCTACACCTATTTATTAGAATGTAAGCTCTCTGGGCAGGATTTTTTTTTCTTGTATTGTATTCTTTGTATAACAGTCTATTGTATGCTGGAAGAAAACCATTGTCTATGTATAGTAAAATATATTTTCGAGTGTAGGATCTATGAGCACAGACCTCTCTTCTATGCAACTCATTATTAGAGTGTAAGCTTTGTAAACAGTGAACAATAACTTTACTTTGTATGGTAGAACTAAAATAGAGTTCTGTCAGCATAGATCTTTCCGCTCTACACCTATTTATTAGAATGTAAGCTCTCTGGGCAGAAATGTTTTTCTTCTATTGTATTCTTTGTATAACAGTCTATTGTATGCTGGAAGAAAACCATTGTTTATGTGTAGTAAAATATATTTTCGAGTGTAGGATCTATGTGCACAGACCTCTCTTCTCTGCAACACATTAGTAGAGTGTAAGCTTTGTGAGCAGAGAACAATACCTATACTATGTATGGTAAAACTAAAATAGAGTGTAAGTTCTGTCAGCATAGATCTTTCCACTATGCACCTATTTATTAGAATGTAAGCTCTCTGTGCAGGATTTTATTTCTTGTATTGTATTCTTTGTATAACAGTCTATTGTATGCTGGAAGAAAACCATTGTCTATGTATAGTAAAATATATTTTCGAGTGTAGGATCTATGAGCACAGACCTCTCTTCTCTGCAACTCTTTATTATAGTGTAAGCTTTGTGAGCAGAGAACAATACCTATACTATGTATGGTAAAACTAAAATAGAGTGTAAGTTCTGTCAGCATAGATCTTTCCACTATGCACCTATTTATTAGAATGTAAGCTCTCTGGGCAGGATTTTTTTTCTTGTATTGTATTCTTTGTATAACAGTCTATTGTATGCTGGAAGAAAACCATTCTCTATGTATAGTAAAATATATTTTCGAGTGTAGGATCTATGTGCACAGATCTCTCTTCTCTGCAACACATTAGTAGAGTGTAAGCTTTGTGAGCAGAGAACAATTCCTATACTATGTATGGTAAAACTAAAATAGAGCGTAAGTTCTGTCAGCATAGATCTTTCCACTATGCACCTATTTATTAGAATGTAAGCTCTCTGTGCAGGATTTTATTTCTTGTATTGTATTCTTTGTATAACAGTCTATTGTATGCTGTAAGAAAACCATTGTCTATGTATAGTAAAATATATTTTCGAGTGTAGGATCTATGAGCACAGACCTCTCTTCTATGCAACTCATTATTAGAGTGTAAGCTTTGTGAACAGAGAACAATACCTATACTATGTATGGTAGAACTAAAATAGAGGTCTGTCAGCATAGATCTTTCCGCTCTACATCTATTTATTAGAATGTAAGCTCTCTGGGCAGGAATTTTTTTCTTGTATTGTATTCTTTGTATAACAGTCTATTGTATGCTGGAAGAAAACCATTGTCTATGTATAGTAAAATATATTTTCGAGTGTAGGATCTATGAGCACAGACCTCTCTTCTATGCAACTCATTATTAGAGTGTAAGCTTTGTGAGCAGAGAACAATACCTATACTATGTATGGTAGAACTAAAATAGAGGTCTGTCAGCATAGATCTTTCCACTCCACACCTGTTTATTAGAATGTAAGCTCTCTGGGCAGGAATTTTTTTCTTGTATTGTATTCTTTGTATAACAGTCTATTGTATGCTGTAAGAAAACCATTGTCTATGTATAGTAAAATATATTTTCGAGTGTAGGATCTATGTGCACAGACCTCTCTTCTCTGCAACACATTAGTAGAGTGTAAGCTTTGTGAGCAGAGAACAATACCTATACTATGTATGGTAAAACTAAAATAGAGTGTAAGTTCTGTTAGCATAGATCTTTCCGCTCTACACCTATTTATTAGAATGTAAGCTCTCTGGGCAGGATTGTTTTTTCTTGTATTGTATTCTTTGTATAACAGTCTATTGTATGCTGTAAGAAAACCATTGCCTATGTATAGTAAAATATATTTTCGAGTGTAGGATCTATGAGCACAGACCTCTCTTCTCTGCAACTCTTTATTAGAGTGTAAGCTTTGTGAGCAGAGAACAATACCTATACTATGTATGGTAGAACTAAAATAGAGGTCTGTCAGCATAGATCTTTCCGCTCTACACCTATTTATTAGAATGTAAGCTCTCTGGGCAGGAATTTTTTTCTTGTATTGTATTCTTTGTATAACAGTCTATTGTATGCTGGAAGAAAACCATTGTCTATGTATAATAAAATATATTTTCGAGTGTAGGATCTATGAGCACAGACCTCTCTTCTCTGCAACTCTTTATTAGAGTGTAAGCTTTGTGAGCAGAGAACAATACCTATACTATGTATGGTAAAACTAAAATAGAGTGTAAGTTCTGTCAGCATAGATCTTTCCGCTCTACACCTATTTATGAGAATGTAAGCTCTCTGGGCAGGATTTTTTTTCTTGTATTGTATTCTTTGTATAACAGTATATTGTATGCTGTAGGAAAACCATTGCCTATGTATAGTAAAATATATTTTCGAGTGTAGCATCTATGAGCACAGACCTCTCTTCTATGCAACTCATTATTAGAGTGTAAGCTTTGTGAGCAGAGAACAATACCTATACTTTGTATGGTAGAACTAAAATAGAGTTATGTCAGCATAGATCTTTCCGCTCTACACCAATTTATTAGAATGTAAGCTCTATGGGCAGGATTTTTTTTCTTGTATTGTATTCTTTGTATAACAGTATATTGTATGCTGTAAGAAAACCATTGTCTATGTATAGTAAACTATATTTTCGAGTGTAGGATCTATGAGCACAGACCTCTCTTCTCTGCAACTCTTTATTAGAGTGTAAGCTTTGTGAGCAGAGAACAATACCTATACTATGTATGGTAAAACTAAAATAGAGGTCTGTCAGCATAGATCTTTCCGCTCTACATCTATTTATTAGAATGTAAGCTCTCTGGGCAGGATTTTATTTCTTGTATTGTATTCTTTGTATAACAGTCTATTGTATGCTGGAAGAAAACCATTGTCTATGTATAGTAAAATATATTTTCGAGTGTAGGATCTATGAGCACAGACCTCTCTTCTCTGCAACTCTTTATTAGAGTGTAAGCTTTGTGAGCAGAGAACAATACCTATACTATGTATGGTAAAACTAAAATAGAGTGTAAGTTCTGTCAGCATAGATTTTTCCACTATGCACCTATTTATTAGAATGTAAGCTCTCTGGGCAGGATTTTTTTTCTTGTATTGAATTCTTTGTATAACAGTCTATTGTATGCTGGAAGAAAACCATTGTCTATGTATAGTAAAATATATTTTCGAGTGTAGGATCTATGAGCACAGACCTCTCTTCTCTGCAACTCTTTATTAGAGTGTAAGCTTTGTGAGCAGAGAACAATACCTATACTATGTATGGTAAAACTAAAATAGAGTGTAAGTTCTGTCAGCATAGATCTTTCCGCTCTACACCTATTTATTAGAATGTAAGCTCTCTGGGCAGGATTTTTTTTCCTGTATTGTATTCTTTGTATAACAGTCTATTGTATGCTGTAAGAAAACCATTGCCTATGTATAGTAAAATATATTTTCGAGTGTAGGATCTATGAGCACAGACCTCTCTTCTATGCAACTCATTATTAGAGTGTAAGCTTTGTGAACAGAGAACAATACCTATACTATGTATGGTAGAACTAAAATAGAGGTCTGTCAGCATAGATCTTTCCGCTCTACACCTATTTATTAGAATGTAAGCTCTCTGGGCAGGATTTTTTTCTTGTATTGTATTCTTTGTATAACAGTCTATTGTATGCTGGAAGAAAACCATTGTCTATGAATAGTAAAATATATTTTCGAGTGTAGGATCTATGAGCACAGACCTCTCTTCTCTGCAACTCTTTATTATAGTGTAAGCTTTGTGAGCAGAGAACAATACCTATACTATGTATGGTAAAACTAAAATAGAGTGTAAGTTCTGTCAGCATAGATCTTTCCACTATGCACCTATTTATTAGAATGTAAGCTCTCTGGGCAGGATTTTTTTTCTTGTATTGTATTCTTTGTATAACAGTCTATTGTATGCTGGAAGAAAACCATTCTCTATGTATAGTAAAATATATTTTCGAGTGTAGGATCTATGTGCACAGATCTCTCTTCTCTGCAACACATTAGTAGAGTGTAAGCTTTGTGAGCAGAGAACAATACCTATACTATGTATGGTAAAACTAAAATAGAGCGTAAGTTCTGTCAGCATAGATCTTTCCACTATGCACCTATTTATTAGAATGTAAGCTCTCTGTGCAGGATTTTATTTCTTGTATTGTATTCTTTGTATAACAGTCTATTGTATGCTGTAAGAAAACCATTGTCTATGTATAGTAAAATATATTTTCGAGTGTAGGATCTATGAGCACAGACCTCTCTTCTATGCAACTCATTATTAGAGTGTAAGCTTTGTGAACAGAGAACAATACCTATACTATGTATGGTAGAACTAAAATAGAGGTCTGTCAGCATAGATCTTTCCGCTCTACACCTATTTATTAGAATGTAAGCTCTCTGGGCAGGAATTTTTTTCTTGTATTGTATTCTTTGTATAACAGTCTATTGTATGCTGGTAGAAAACCATTGTCTATGTATAGTAAAATATATTTTCGAGTGTAGGATCTATGAGCACAGACCTCTCTTCTATGCAACTCATTATTAGAGTGTAAGCTTTGTGAGCAGAGAACAATACCTATACTATGTATGGTAGAACTAAAATAGAGGTCTGTCAGCATAGATCTTTCCACTCCACACCTGTTTATTAGAATGTAAGCTCTCTGGGCAGGAATTTTTTTCTTGTATTGTATTCTTTGTATAACAGTCTATTGTATGCTGTAAGAAAACCATTGTCTATGTATAGTAAAATATATTTTCGAGTGTAGGATCTATGTGCACAGACCTCTCTTCTCTTCAACACATTAGTAGAGTGTAAGCTTTGTGAGCAGAGAACAATACCTATACTATGTATGGTAAAACTAAAATAGAGTGTAAGTTCTGTTAGCATAGATCTTTCCGCTCTACACCTATTTATTAGAATGTAAGCTCTCTGGGCAGGATTTTTTTTTCTTGTATTTTATTCTTTGTATAACAGTCTATTGTATGCTGGAAGAAAACCATTGCCTATGTATAGTAAAATATATTTTCGAGTGTAGGATCTATGAGCACAGACCTCTCTTCTATGCAACTCATTATTAGAGTGTAAGCTTTGTGAACAGAGAACAATACCTATACTTTGTATGGTAGAACTAAAATAGAGTTCTGTCAGCATAGATCTTTCCGCTCTACACCTATTTATTAGAATGTAAGCTCTCTGGGCAGGAATTTTTTTCTTCTATTGTATTCTTTGTATAACAGTCTATTGTATGCTGGAAGAAAACCATTGTCTATGTATAGTAAAATATATTTTCGAGTGTAGGATCTATGAGCACAGACCTCTCTTCTCTGCAACTCTTTATTAGAGTGTAAGCTTTGTGAGCAGAGAACAATACCTATACTATGTATGGTAAAACTAAAATTGAGTGTAAGTTCTGTCAGCATAGATCTTTCCGCTCTACACCTATTTATGAGAATGTAAGCTCTCTGGGCAGGATTTTTTTTCTTGTATTGTATTCTTTGTATAACAGTCTATTGTATGCTGTAGGAAAACCATTGCCTATGTATAGTAAAATATATTTTCGAGTGTAGCATCTATGAGCACAGACCTCTCTTCTATGCAACTCATTATTAGAGTGTAAGCTTTGTGAGCAGAGAACAATACCTATACTTTGTATGGTAGAACTAAAATAGAGTTATGTCAGCATAGATCTTACCACTCTACACCTATTTATTAGAATGTAAGCTCTCTGGGCAGGATTTTTTTTCTTGTATTGTATTCTTTGTATAACAGTCTATTGTATGCTGTAAGAAAACCATTGTCTATGTATAGTAAAATATATTTTCGAGTGTAGGATCTATGAGCACAGACCTCTCTTCTCTGCAACTCTTTATTAGAGTGTAAGCTTTGTGAGCAGAGAACAATACCTATACTATGTATGGTAAAACTAAAATAGAGTGTAAGTTCTGTTAGCATAGATCTTTCCGCTCTACACCTATTTATTAGAATGTAAGCTCTCTGGGCAGGATTTTTTTTTCTTGTATTGTATTCTTTGTATAACAGTCTATTGTATGCTGGAAGAAAACCATTGTCTATGTATAGTAAAATATATTTTCGAGTGTAGGATCTATGAGCACAGACCTCTCTTCTATGCAACTCATTATTAGAGTGTAAGCTTTGTAAACAGTGAACAATAACTTTACTTTGTATGGTAGAACTAAAATAGAGTTCTGTCAGCATAGATCTTTCCGCTCTACACCTATTTATTAGAATGTAAGCTCTCTGGGCAGAAATGTTTTTCTTCTATTGTATTCTTTGTATAACAGTCTATTGTATGCTGGAAGAAAACCATTGTTTATGTGTAGTAAAATATATTTTCGAGTGTAGGATCTATGTGCACAGACCTCTCTTCTCTGCAACACATTAGTAGAGTGTAAGCTTTGTGAGCAGAGAACAATACCTATACTATGTATGGTAAAACTAAAATAGAGTGTAAGTTCTGTCAGCATAGATCTTTCCACTATGCACCTATTTATTAGAATGTAAGCTCTCTGTGCAGGATTTTATTTCTTGTATTGTATTCTTTGTATAACAGTCTATTGTATGCTGGAAGAAAACCATTGTCTATGTATAGTAAAATATATTTTCGAGTGTAGGATCTATGAGCACAGACCTCTCTTCTCTGCAACTCTTTATTATAGTGTAAGCTTTGTGAGCAGAGAACAATACCTATACTATGTATGGTAAAACTAAAATAGAGTGTAAGTTCTGTCAGCATAGATCTTTCCACTATGCACCTATTTATTAGAATGTAAGCTCTCTGGGCAGGATTTTTTTTCTTGTATTGTATTCTTTGTATAACAGTCTATTGTATGCTGGAAGAAAACCATTCTCTATGTATAGTAAAATATATTTTCGAGTGTAGGATCTATGTGCACAGATCTCTCTTCTCTGCAACACATTAGTAGAGTGTAAGCTTTGTGAGCAGACAACAATTCCTATACTATGTATGGTAAAACTAAAATAGAGCGTAAGTTCTGTCAGCATAGATCTTTCCACTATGCACCTATTTATTAGAATGTAAGCTCTCTGTGCAGGATTTTATTTCTTGTATTGTATTCTTTGTATAACAGTCTATTGTATGCTGTAAGAAAACCATTGTCTATGTATAGTAAAATATATTTTCGAGTGTAGGATCTATGAGCACAGACCTCTCTTCTATGCAACTCATTATTAGAGTGTAAGCTTTGTGAACAGAGAACAATACCTATACTATGTATGGTAGAACTAAAATAGAGGTCTGTCAGCATAGATCTTTCCGCTCTACATCTATTTATTAGAATGTAAGCTCTCTGGGCAGGAATTTTTTTCTTGTATTGTATTCTTTGTATAACAGTCTATTGTATGCTGGAAGAAAACCATTGTCTATGTATAGTAAAATATATTTTCGAGTGTAGGATCTATGAGCACAGACCTCTCTTCTATGCAACTCATTATTAGAGTGTAAGCTTTGTGAGCAGAGAACAATACCTATACTATGTATGGTAGAACTAAAATAGAGGTCTGTCAGCATAGATCTTTCCACTCCACACCTGTTTATTAGAATGTAAGCTCTCTGGGCAGGAATTTTTTTCTTGTATTGTATTCTTTGTATAACAGTCTATTGTATGCTGTAAGAAAACCATTGTCTATGTATAGTAAAATATATTTTCGAGTGTAGGATCTATGTGCACAGACCTCTCTTCTCTGCAACACATTAGTAGAGTGTAAGCTTTGTGAGCAGAGAACAATACCTATACTATGTATGGTAAAACTAAAATAGAGTGTAAGTTCTGTTAGCATAGATCTTTCCGCTCTACACCTATTTATTAGAATGTAAGCTCTCTGGGCAGGATTGTTTTTTCTTGTATTGTATTCTTTGTATAACAGTCTATTGTATGCTGTAAGAAAACCATTGCCTATGTATAGTAAAATATATTTTCGAGTGTAGGATCTATGAGCACAGACCTCTCTTCTCTGCAACTCTTTATTAGAGTGTAAGCTTTGTGAGCAGAGAACAATACCTATACTATGTATGGTAAAACTAAAATAGAGTGTAAGTTCTGTCAGCATAGATCTTTCCGCTCTACACCTATTTATGAGAATGTAAGCTCTCTGGGCAGGATTTTTTTTCTTGTATTGTATTCTTTGTATAACAGTATATTGTATGCTGTAGGAAAACCATTGCCTATGTATAGTAAAATATATTTTCGAGTGTAGGATCTATGAGCACAGACCTCTCTTCTATGCAACTCATTATTAGAGTGTAAGCTTTGTGAGCAGAGAACAATACCTATACTATGTATGGTAGAACTAAAATAGAGGTCTGTCAGCATAGATCTTTCCACTCCACACCTGTTTATTAGAATGTAAGCTCTCTGGGCAGGAATTTTTTTCTTGTATTGTATTCTTTGTATAACAGTCTATTGTATGCTGGAAGAAAACCATTGTCTATGTATAATAAAATATATTTTCGAGTGTAGGATCTATGAGCACAGACCTCTCTTCTCTGCAACTCTTTATTAGAGTGTAAGCTTTGTGAGCAGAGAACAATACCTATACTATGTATGGTAAAACTAAAATAGAGTGTAAGTTCTGTCAGCATAGATCTTTCCGCTCTACACCTATTTATGAGAATGTAAGCTCTCTGGGCAGGATTTTTTTTCTTGTATTGTATTCTTTGTATAACAGTATATTGTATGCTGTAGGAAAACCATTGCCTATGTATAGTAAAATATATTTTCGAGTGTAGCATCTATGAGCACAGACCTCTCTTCTATGCAACTCATTATTAGAGTGTAAGCTTTGTGAGCAGAGAACAATACCTATACTTTGTATGGTAGAACTAAAATAGAGTTATGTCAGCATAGATCTTTCCGCTCTACACCAATTTATTAGAATGTAAGCTCTATGGGCAGGATTTTTTTTCTTGTATTGTATTCTTTGTATAACAGTATATTGTATGCTGGAAGAAAACCATTGTCTATGTATAGTAAACTATATTTTCGAGTGTAGGATCTATGAGCACAGACCTCTCTTCTCTGCAACTCTTTATTAGAGTGTAAGCTTTGTGAGCAGAGAACAATACCTATACTATGTATGGTAAAACTAAAATAGAGTGTAAGTTCTGTCAGCATAGATTTTTCCACTATGCACCTATTTATTAGAATGTAAGCTCTCTGGGCAGGATTTTTTTTCTTGTATTGAATTCTTTGTATAACAGTCTATTGTATGCTGGAAGAAAACCATTGTCTATGTATAGTAAAATATATTTTCGAGTGTAGGATCTATGAGCACAGACCTCTCTTCTCTGCAACTCTTTATTAGAGTGTAAGCTTTGTGAGCAGAGAACAATACCTATACTATGTATGGTAAAACTAAAATAGAGTGTAAGTTCTGTCAGCATAGATCTTTCCGCTCTACACCTATTTATTAGAATGTAAGCTCTCTGGGCAGGATTTTTTTTCCTGTATTGTATTCTTTGTATAACAGTCTATTGTATGCTGTAAGAAAACCATTGCCTATGTATAGTAAAATATATTTTCGAGTGTAGGATCTATGAGCACAGACCTCTCTTCTATGCAACTCATTATTAGAGTGTAAGCTTTGTGAACAGAGAACAATACCTATACTATGTATGGTAGAACTAAAATAGAGGTCTGTCAGCATAGATCTTTCCGCTCTACACCTATTTATTAGAATGTAAGCTCTCTGGGCAGGATTTTTTTCTTGTATTGTATTCTTTGTATAACAGTCTATTGTATGCTGGAAGAAAACCATTGTCTATGAATAGTAAAATATATTTTCGAGTGTAGGATCTATGAGCACAGACCTCTCTTCTCTGCAACTCTTTATTATAGTGTAAGCTTTGTGAGCAGAGAACAATACCTATACTATGTATGGTAAAACTAAAATAGAGTGTAAGTTCTGTCAGCATAGATCTTTCCACTATGCACCTATTTATTAGAATGTAAGCTCTCTGGGCAGGATTTTTTTTTCTTGTATTGTATTCTTTGTATAACAGTCTATTGTATGCTGGAAGAAAACCATTCTCTATGTATAGTAAAATATATTTTCGAGTGTAGGATCTATGTGCACAGATCTCTCTTCTCTGCAACACATTAGTAGAGTGTAAGCTTTGTGAGCAGAGAACAATACCTATACTATGTATGGTAAAACTAAAATAGAGCGTAAGTTCTGTCAGCATAGATCTTTCCACTATGCACCTATTTATTAGAATGTAAGCTCTCTGTGCAGGATTTTATTTCTTGTATTGTATTCTTTGTATAACAGTCTATTGTATGCTGTAAGAAAACCATTGTCTATGTATAGTAAAATATATTTTCGAGTGTAGGATCTATGAGCACAGACCTCTCTTCTATGCAACTCATTATTAGAGTGTAAGCTTTGTGAACAGAGAACAATACCTATACTATGTATGGTAGAACTAAAATAGAGGTCTGTCAGCATAGATCTTTCCGCTCTACACCTATTTATTAGAATGTAAGCTCTCTGGGCAGGAATTTTTTTCTTGTATTGTATTCTTTGTATAACAGTCTATTGTATGCTGGTAGAAAACCATTGTCTATGTATAGTAAAATATATTTTCGAGTGTAGGATCTATGAGCACAGACCTCTCTTCTATGCAACTCATTATTAGAGTGTAAGCTTTGTGAGCAGAGAACAATACCTATACTATGTATGGTAGAACTAAAATAGAGGTCTGTCAGCATAGATCTTTCCACTCCACACCTGTTTATTAGAATGTAAGCTCTCTGGGCAGGAATTTTTTTCTTGTATTGTATTCTTTGTATAACAGTCTATTGTATGCTGTAAGAAAACCATTGTCTATGTATAGTAAAATATATTTTCGAGTGTAGGATCTATGTGCACAGACCTCTCTTCTCTTCAACACATTAGTAGAGTGTAAGCTTTGTGAGCAGAGAACAATACCTATACTATGTATGGTAAAACTAAAATAGAGTGTAAGTTCTGTTAGCATAGATCTTTCCGCTCTACACCTATTTATTAGAATGTAAGCTCTCTGGGCAGGATTTTTTTTTCTTGTATTTTATTCTTTGTATAACAGTCTATTGTATGCTGGAAGAAAACCATTGCCTATGTATAGTAAAATATATTTTCGAGTGTAGGATCTATGAGCACAGACCTCTCTTCTATGCAACTCATTATTAGAGTGTAAGCTTTGTGAACAGAGAACAATACCTATACTTTGTATGGTAGAACTAAAATAGAGTTCTGTCAGCATAGATCTTTCCGCTCTACACCTATTTATTAGAATGTAAGCTCTCTGGGCAGGAATTTTTTTCTTCTATTGTATTCTTTGTATAACAGTCTATTGTATGCTGGAAGAAAACCATTGTCTATGTATAGTAAAATATATTTTCGAGTGTAGGATCTATGAGCACAGACCTCTCTTCTCTGCAACTCTTTATTAGAGTGTAAGCTTTGTGAGCAGAGAACAATACCTATACTATGTATGGTAAAACTAAAATTGAGTGTAAGTTCTGTCAGCATAGATCTTTCCGCTCTACACCTATTTATGAGAATGTAAGCTCTCTGGGCAGGATTTTTTTTCTTGTATTGTATTCTTTGTATAACAGTCTATTGTATGCTGTAGGAAAACCATTGCCTATGTATAGTAAAATATATTTTCGAGTGTAGCATCTATGAGCACAGACCTCTCTTCTATGCAACTCATTATTAGAGTGTAAGCTTTGTGAGCAGAGAACAATACCTATACTTTGTATGGTAGAACTAAAATAGAGTTATGTCAGCATAGATCTTACCACTCTACACCTATTTATTAGAATGTAAGCTCTCTGGGCAGGATTTTTTTTCTTGTATTGTATTCTTTGTATAACAGTCTATTGTATGCTGTAAGAAAACCATTGTCTATGTATAGTAAAATATATTTTCGAGTGTAGGATCTATGAGCACAGACCTCTCTTCTCTGCAACTCTTTATTAGAGTGTAAGCTTTGTGAGCAGAGAACAATACCTATACTATGTATGGTAAAACTAAAATAGAGTGTAAGTTCTGTTAGCATAGATCTTTCCGCTCTACACCTATTTATTAGAATGTAAGCTCTCTGGGCAGGATTTTTTTTTCTTGTATTGTATTCTTTGTATAACAGTCTATTGTATGCTGGAAGAAAACCATTGTCTATGTATAGTAAAATATATTTTCGAGTGTAGGATCTATGAGCACAGACCTCTCTTCTATGCAACTCATTATTAGAGTGTAAGCTTTGTAAACAGTGAACAATAACTTTACTTTGTATGGTAGAACTAAAATAGAGTTCTGTCAGCATAGATCTTTCCGCTCTACACCTATTTATTAGAATGTAAGCTCTCTGGGCAGAAATGTTTTTCTTCTATTGTATTCTTTGTATAACAGTCTATTGTATGCTGGAAGAAAACCATTGTTTATGTGTAGTAAAATATATTTTCGAGTGTAGGATCTATGTGCACAGACCTCTCTTCTCTGCAACACATTAGTAGAGTGTAAGCTTTGTGAGCAGAGAACAATACCTATACTATGTATGGTAAAACTAAAATAGAGTGTAAGTTCTGTCAGCATAGATCTTTCCACTATGCACCTATTTATTAGAATGTAAGCTCTCTGTGCAGGATTTTATTTCTTGTATTGTATTCTTTGTATAACAGTCTATTGTATGCTGGAAGAAAACCATTGTCTATGTATAGTAAAATATATTTTCGAGTGTAGGATCTATGAGAACAGACCTCTCTTCTCTGCAACTCTTTATTATAGTGTAAGCTTTGTGAGCAGAGAACAATACCTATACTATGTATGGTAAAACTAAAATAGAGTGTAAGTTCTGTCAGCATAGATCTTTCCACTATGCACCTATTTATTAGAATGTAAGCTCTCTGGGCAGGATTTTTTTTCTTGTATTGTATTCTTTGTATAACAGTCTATTGTATGCTGGAAGAAAACCATTCTCTATGTATAGTAAAATATATTTTCGAGTGTAGGATCTATGTGCACAGATCTCTCTTCTCTGCAACACATTAGTAGAGTGTAAGCTTTGTGAGCAGAGAACAATTCCTATACTATGTATGGTAAAACTAAAATAGAGCGTAAGTTCTGTCAGCATAGATCTTTCCACTATGCACCTATTTATTAGAATGTAAGCTCTCTGTGCAGGATTTTATTTCTTGTATTGTATTCTTTGTATAACAGTCTATTGTATGCTGTAAGAAAACCATTGTCTATGTATAGTAAAATATATTTTCGAGTGTAGGATCTATGAGCACAGACCTCTCTTCTATGCAACTCATTATTAGAGTGTAAGCTTTGTGAACAGAGAACAATACCTATACTATGTATGGTAGAACTAAAATAGAGGTCTGTCAGCATAGATCTTTCCGCTCTACATCTATTTATTAGAATGTAAGCTCTCTGGGCAGGAATTTTTTTCTTGTATTGTATTCTTTGTATAACAGTCTATTGTATGCTGGAAGAAAACCATTGTCTATGTATAGTAAAATATATTTTCGAGTGTAGGATCTATGAGCACAGACCTCTCTTCTATGCAACTCATTATTAGAGTGTAAGCTTTGTGAGCAGAGAACAATACCTATACTATGTATGGTAGAACTAAAATAGAGGTCTGTCAGCATAGATCTTTCCACTCCACACCTGTTTATTAGAATGTAAGCTCTCTGGGCAGGAATTTTTTTCTTGTATTGTATTCTTTGTATAACAGTCTATTGTATGCTGTAAGAAAACCATTGTCTATGTATAGTAAAATATATTTTCGAGTGTAGGATCTATGTGCACAGACCTCTCTTCTCTGCAACACATTAGTAGAGTGTAAGCTTTGTGAGCAGAGAACAATACCTATACTATGTATGGTAAAACTAAAATAGAGTGTAAGTTCTGTTAGCATAGATCTTTCCGCTCTACACCTATTTATTAGAATGTAAGCTCTCTGGGCAGGATTGTTTTTTCTTGTATTGTATTCTTTGTATAACAGTCTATTGTATGCTGTAAGAAAACCATTGCCTATGTATAGTAAAATATATTTTCGAGTGTAGGATCTATGAGCACAGACCTCTCTTCTCTGCAACTCTTTATTAGAGTGTAAGCTTTGTGAGCAGAGAACAATACCTATACTATGTATGGTAGAACTAAAATAGAGGTCTGTCAGCATAGATCTTTCCGCTCTACACCTATTTATTAGAATGTAAGCTCTCTGGGCAGGAATTTTTTTCTTGTATTGTATTCTTTGTATAACAGTCTATTGTATGCTGGAAGAAAACCATTGTCTATGTATAATAAAATATATTTTCGAGTGTAGGATCTATGAGCACAGACCTCTCTTCTCTGCAACTCTTTATTAGAGTGTAAGCTTTGTGAGCAGAGAACAATACCTATACTATGTATGGTAAAACTAAAATAGAGTGTAAGTTCTGTCAGCATAGATCTTTCCGCTCTACACCTATTTATGAGAATGTAAGCTCTCTGGGCAGGAATGTTTTTCTTGTATTGTATTCTTTGTATAACAGTCTATTGTATGCTGTAAGAAAACCATTGTCTATGTATAGTAAAATATATTTTCGAGTGTAGGATCTATGAGCACAGACCTCTCTTCTCTGCAACTCTTTATTAGAGTGTAAGCTTTGTGAGCAGAGAACAATACCTATACTATGTATGGTAAAACTAAAATAGAGTGTAAGTTCTGTCAGCATAGATCTTTCCGCTCTACACCTATTTATGAGAATGTAAGCTCTCTGGGCAGGATTTTTTTTCTTGTATTGTATTCTTTGTATAACAGTATATTGTATGCTGTAGGAAAACCATTGCCTATGTATAGTAAAATATATTTTCGAGTGTAGGATCTATGAGCACAGACCTCTCTTCTATGCAACTCATTATTAGAGTGTAAGCTTTGTGAGCAGAGAACAATACCTATACTATGTATGGTAGAACTAAAATAGAGGTCTGTCAGCATAGATCTTTCCACTCCACACCTGTTTATTAGAATGTAAGCTCTCTGGGCAGGAATTTTTTTCTTGTATTGTATTCTTTGTATAACAGTCTATTGTATGCTGGAAGAAAACCATTGTCTATGTATAATAAAATATATTTTCGAGTGTAGGATCTATGAGCACAGACCTCTCTTCTCTGCAACTCTTTATTAGAGTGTAAGCTTTGTGAGCAGAGAACAATACCTATACTATGTATGGTAAAACTAAAATAGAGTGTAAGTTCTGTCAGCATAGATCTTTCCGCTCTACACCTATTTATGAGAATGTAAGCTCTCTGGGCAGGATTTTTTTTCTTGTATTGTATTCTTTGTATAACAGTATATTGTATGCTGTAGGAAAACCATTGCCTATGTATAGTAAAATATATTTTCGAGTGTAGCATCTATGAGCACAGACCTCTCTTCTATGCAACTCATTATTAGAGTGTAAGCTTTGTGAGCAGAGAACAATACCTATACTTTGTATGGTAGAACTAAAATAGAGTTATGTCAGCATAGATCTTTCCGCTCTACACCAATTTATTAGAATGTAAGCTCTATGGGCAGGATTTTTTTTCTTGTATTGTATTCTTTGTATAACAGTATATTGTATGCTGGAAGAAAACCATTGTCTATGTATAGTAAACTATATTTTCGAGTGTAGGATCTATGAGCACAGACCTCTCTTCTCTGCAACTCTTTATTAGAGTGTAAGCTTTGTGAGCAGAGAACAATACCTATACTATGTATGGTAAAACTAAAATAGAGTGTAAGTTCTGTCAGCATAGATTTTTCCACTATGCACCTATTTATTAGAATGTAAGCTCTCTGGGCAGGATTTTTTTTCTTGTATTGAATTCTTTGTATAACAGTCTATTGTATGCTGGAAGAAAACCATTGTCTATGTATAGTAAAATATATTTTCGAGTGTAGGATCTATGAGCACAGACCTCTCTTCTCTGCAACTCTTTATTAGAGTGTAAGCTTTGTGAGCAGAGAACAATACCTATACTATGTATGGTAAAACTAAAATAGAGTGTAAGTTCTGTCAGCATAGATCTTTCCGCTCTACACCTATTTATTAGAATGTAAGCTCTCTGGGCAGGATTTTTTTTCCTGTATTGTATTCTTTGTATAACAGTCTATTGTATGCTGTAAGAAAACCATTGCCTATGTATAGTAAAATATATTTTCGAGTGTAGGATCTATGAGCACAGACCTCTCTTCTATGCAACTCATTATTAGAGTGTAAGCTTTGTGAACAGAGAACAATACCTATACTATGTATGGTAGAACTAAAATAGAGGTCTGTCAGCATAGATCTTTCCGCTCTACACCTATTTATTAGAATGTAAGCTCTCTGGGCAGGATTTTTTTCTTGTATTGTATTCTTTGTATAACAGTCTATTGTATGCTGGAAGAAAACCATTGTCTATGAATAGTAAAATATATTTTCGAGTGTAGGATCTATGAGCACAGACCTCTCTTCTCTGCAACTCTTTATTATAGTGTAAGCTTTGTGAGCAGAGAACAATACCTATACTATGTATGGTAAAACTAAAATAGAGTGTAAGTTCTGTCAGCATAGATCTTTCCACTATGCACCTATTTATTAGAATGTAAGCTCTCTGGGCAGGATTTTTTTTTCTTGTATTGTATTCTTTGTATAACAGTCTATTGTATGCTGGAAGAAAACCATTCTCTATGTATAGTAAAATATATTTTCGAGTGTAGGATCTATGTGCACAGATCTCTCTTCTCTGCAACACATTAGTAGAGTGTAAGCTTTGTGAGCAGAGAACAATACCTATACTATGTATGGTAAAACTAAAATAGAGCGTAAGTTCTGTCAGCATAGATCTTTCCACTATGCACCTATTTATTAGAATGTAAGCTCTCTGTGCAGGATTTTATTTCTTGTATTGTATTCTTTGTATAACAGTCTATTGTATGCTGTAAGAAAACCATTGTCTATGTATAGTAAAATATATTTTCGAGTGTAGGATCTATGAGCACAGACCTCTCTTCTATGCAACTCATTATTAGAGTGTAAGCTTTGTGAACAGAGAACAATACCTATACTATGTATGGTAGAACTAAAATAGAGGTCTGTCAGCATAGATCTTTCCGCTCTACACCTATTTATTAGAATGTAAGCTCTCTGGGCAGGAATTTTTTTCTTGTATTGTATTCTTTGTATAACAGTCTATTGTATGCTGGTAGAAAACCATTGTCTATGTATAGTAAAATATATTTTCGAGTGTAGGATCTATGAGCACAGACCTCTCTTCTATGCAACTCATTATTAGAGTGTAAGCTTTGTGAGCAGAGAACAATACCTATACTATGTATGGTAGAACTAAAATAGAGGTCTGTCAGCATAGATCTTTCCACTCCACACCTGTTTATTAGAATGTAAGCTCTCTGGGCAGGAATTTTTTTCTTGTATTGTATTCTTTGTATAACAGTCTATTGTATGCTGTAAGAAAACCATTGTCTATGTATAGTAAAATATATTTTCGAGTGTAGGATCTATGTGCACAGACCTCTCTTCTCTTCAACACATTAGTAGAGTGTAAGCTTTGTGAGCAGAGAACAATACCTATACTATGTATGGTAAAACTAAAATAGAGTGTAAGTTCTGTTAGCATAGATCTTTCCGCTCTACACCTATTTATTAGAATGTAAGCTCTCTGGGCAGGATTTTTTTTTCTTGTATTTTATTCTTTGTATAACAGTCTATTGTATGCTGGAAGAAAACCATTGCCTATGTATAGTAAAATATATTTTCGAGTGTAGGATCTATGAGCACAGACCTCTCTTCTATGCAACTCATTATTAGAGTGTAAGCTTTGTGAACAGAGAACAATACCTATACTTTGTATGGTAGAACTAAAATAGAGTTCTGTCAGCATAGATCTTTCCGCTCTACACCTATTTATTAGAATGTAAGCTCTCTGGGCAGGAATTTTTTTCTTCTATTGTATTCTTTGTATAACAGTCTATTGTATGCTGGAAGAAAACCATTGTCTATGTATAGTAAAATATATTTTCGAGTGTAGGATCTATGAGCACAGACCTCTCTTCTCTGCAACTCTTTATTAGAGTGTAA
Source organism: Pelobates fuscus (assembly GCF_036172605.1). NCBI lineage: Eukaryota > Metazoa > Chordata > Amphibia > Anura > Pelobatidae > Pelobates > Pelobates fuscus. The sequence goes on along the minus strand of NC_086327.1, from coordinate 80,791,560 downwards.
GCTTTGTGAGCAGAGAACAATACCTATACTATGTATGGTAAAACTAAAATTGAGTGTAAGTTCTGTCAGCATAGATCTTTCCGCTCTACACCTATTTATGAGAATGTAAGCTCTCTGGGCAGGATTTTTTTTCTTGTATTGTATTCTTTGTATAACAGTCTATTGTATGCTGTAGGAAAACCATTGCCTATGTATAGTAAAATATATTTTCGAGTGTAGCATCTATGAGCACAGACCTCTCTTCTATGCAACTCATTATTAGAGTGTAAGCTTTGTGAGCAGAGAACAATACCTATACTTTGTATGGTAGAACTAAAATAGAGTTATGTCAGCATAGATCTTACCACTCTACACCTATTTATTAGAATGTAAGCTCTCTGGGCAGGATTTTTTTTCTTGTATTGTATTCTTTGTATAACAGTCTATTGTATGCTGTAAGAAAACCATTGTCTATGTATAGTAAAATATATTTTCGAGTGTAGGATCTATGAGCACAGACCTCTCTTCTCTGCAACTCTTTATTAGAGTGTAAGCTTTGTGAGCAGAGAACAATACCTATACTATGTATGGTAAAACTAAAATAGAGTGTAAGTTCTGTTAGCATAGATCTTTCCGCTCTACACCTATTTATTAGAATGTAAGCTCTCTGGGCAGGATTTTTTTTTCTTGTATTGTATTCTTTGTATAACAGTCTATTGTATGCTGGAAGAAAACCATTGTCTATGTATAGTAAAATATATTTTCGAGTGTAGGATCTATGAGCACAGACCTCTCTTCTATGCAACTCATTATTAGAGTGTAAGCTTTGTAAACAGTGAACAATAACTTTACTTTGTATGGTAGAACTAAAATAGAGTTCTGTCAGCATAGATCTTTCCGCTCTACACCTATTTATTAGAATGTAAGCTCTCTGGGCAGAAATGTTTTTCTTCTATTGTATTCTTTGTATAACAGTCTATTGTATGCTGGAAGAAAACCATTGTTTATGTGTAGTAAAATATATTTTCGAGTGTAGGATCTATGTGCACAGACCTCTCTTCTCTGCAACACATTAGTAGAGTGTAAGCTTTGTGAGCAGAGAACAATACCTATACTATGTATGGTAAAACTAAAATAGAGTGTAAGTTCTGTCAGCATAGATCTTTCCACTATGCACCTATTTATTAGAATGTAAGCTCTCTGTGCAGGATTTTATTTCTTGTATTGTATTCTTTGTATAACAGTCTATTGTATGCTGGAAGAAAACCATTGTCTATGTATAGTAAAATATATTTTCGAGTGTAGGATCTATGAGAACAGACCTCTCTTCTCTGCAACTCTTTATTATAGTGTAAGCTTTGTGAGCAGAGAACAATACCTATACTATGTATGGTAAAACTAAAATAGAGTGTAAGTTCTGTCAGCATAGATCTTTCCACTATGCACCTATTTATTAGAATGTAAGCTCTCTGGGCAGGATTTTTTTTCTTGTATTGTATTCTTTGTATAACAGTCTATTGTATGCTGGAAGAAAACCATTCTCTATGTATAGTAAAATATATTTTCGAGTGTAGGATCTATGTGCACAGATCTCTCTTCTCTGCAACACATTAGTAGAGTGTAAGCTTTGTGAGCAGAGAACAATTCCTATACTATGTATGGTAAAACTAAAATAGAGCGTAAGTTCTGTCAGCATAGATCTTTCCACTATGCACCTATTTATTAGAATGTAAGCTCTCTGTGCAGGATTTTATTTCTTGTATTGTATTCTTTGTATAACAGTCTATTGTATGCTGTAAGAAAACCATTGTCTATGTATAGTAAAATATATTTTCGAGTGTAGGATCTATGAGCACAGACCTCTCTTCTATGCAACTCATTATTAGAGTGTAAGCTTTGTGAACAGAGAACAATACCTATACTATGTATGGTAGAACTAAAATAGAGGTCTGTCAGCATAGATCTTTCCGCTCTACATCTATTTATTAGAATGTAAGCTCTCTGGGCAGGAATTTTTTTCTTGTATTGTATTCTTTGTATAACAGTCTATTGTATGCTGGAAGAAAACCATTGTCTATGTATAGTAAAATATATTTTCGAGTGTAGGATCTATGAGCACAGACCTCTCTTCTATGCAACTCATTATTAGAGTGTAAGCTTTGTGAGCAGAGAACAATACCTATACTATGTATGGTAGAACTAAAATAGAGGTCTGTCAGCATAGATCTTTCCACTCCACACCTGTTTATTAGAATGTAAGCTCTCTGGGCAGGAATTTTTTTCTTGTATTGTATTCTTTGTATAACAGTCTATTGTATGCTGTAAGAAAACCATTGTCTATGTATAGTAAAATATATTTTCGAGTGTAGGATCTATGTGCACAGACCTCTCTTCTCTGCAACACATTAGTAGAGTGTAAGCTTTGTGAGCAGAGAACAATACCTATACTATGTATGGTAAAACTAAAATAGAGTGTAAGTTCTGTTAGCATAGATCTTTCCGCTCTACACCTATTTATTAGAATGTAAGCTCTCTGGGCAGGATTGTTTTTTCTTGTATTGTATTCTTTGTATAACAGTCTATTGTATGCTGTAAGAAAACCATTGCCTATGTATAGTAAAATATATTTTCGAGTGTAGGATCTATGAGCACAGACCTCTCTTCTCTGCAACTCTTTATTAGAGTGTAAGCTTTGTGAGCAGAGAACAATACCTATACTATGTATGGTAGAACTAAAATAGAGGTCTGTCAGCATAGATCTTTCCGCTCTACACCTATTTATTAGAATGTAAGCTCTCTGGGCAGGAATTTTTTTCTTGTATTGTATTCTTTGTATAACAGTCTATTGTATGCTGGAAGAAAACCATTGTCTATGTATAATAAAATATATTTTCGAGTGTAGGATCTATGAGCACAGACCTCTCTTCTCTGCAACTCTTTATTAGAGTGTAAGCTTTGTGAGCAGAGAACAATACCTATACTATGTATGGTAAAACTAAAATAGAGTGTAAGTTCTGTCAGCATAGATCTTTCCGCTCTACACCTATTTATGAGAATGTAAGCTCTCTGGGCAGGATTTTTTTTCTTGTATTGTATTCTTTGTATAACAGTATATTGTATGCTGTAGGAAAACCATTGCCTATGTATAGTAAAATATATTTTCGAGTGTAGCATCTATGAGCACAGACCTCTCTTCTATGCAACTCATTATTAGAGTGTAAGCTTTGTGAGCAGAGAACAATACCTATACTTTGTATGGTAGAACTAAAATAGAGTTATGTCAGCATAGATCTTTCCGCTCTACACCAATTTATTAGAATGTAAGCTCTATGGGCAGGATTTTTTTTCTTGTATTGTATTCTTTGTATAACAGTATATTGTATGCTGTAAGAAAACCATTGTCTATGTATAGTAAACTATATTTTCGAGTGTAGGATCTATGAGCACAGACCTCTCTTCTCTGCAACTCTTTATTAGAGTGTAAGCTTTGTGAGCAGAGAACAATACCTATACTATGTATGGTAAAACTAAAATAGAGTGTAAGTTCTGTCAGCATAGATCTTTCCACTATGCACCTATTTATTAGAATGTAAGCTCTCTGGGCAGGATTTTTTTCTTGTATTGTATTCTTTGTATAACAGTCTATTGTATGCTGGAAGAAAACCATTGTCTATGAATAGTAAAATATATTTTCGAGTGTAGGATCTATGAGCACAGACCTCTCTTCTCTGCAACTCTTTATTATAGTGTAAGCTTTGTGAGCAGAGAACAATACCTATACTATGTATGGTAAAACTAAAATAGAGTGTAAGTTCTGTCAGCATAGATCTTTCCACTATGCACCTATTTATTAGAATGTAAGCTCTCTGGGCAGGATTTTTTTTCTTGTATTGTATTCTTTGTATAACAGTCTATTGTATGCTGGAAGAAAACCATTCTCTATGTATAGTAAAATATATTTTCGAGTGTAGGATCTATGTGCACAGATCTCTCTTCTCTGCAACACATTAGTAGAGTGTAAGCTTTGTGAGCAGAGAACAATACCTATACTATGTATGGTAAAACTAAAATAGAGCGTAAGTTCTGTCAGCATAGATCTTTCCACTATGCACCTATTTATTAGAATGTAAGCTCTCTGTGCAGGATTTTATTTCTTGTATTGTATTCTTTGTATAACAGTCTATTGTATGCTGTAAGAAAACCATTGTCTATGTATAGTAAAATATATTTTCGAGTGTAGGATCTATGAGCACAGACCTCTCTTCTATGCAACTCATTATTAGAGTGTAAGCTTTGTGAACAGAGAACAATACCTATACTATGTATGGTAGAACTAAAATAGAGGTCTGTCAGCATAGATCTTTCCGCTCTACACCTATTTATTAGAATGTAAGCTCTCTGGGCAGGAATTTTTTTCTTGTATTGTATTCTTTGTATAACAGTCTATTGTATGCTGGTAGAAAACCATTGTCTATGTATAGTAAAATATATTTTCGAGTGTAGGATCTATGAGCACAGACCTCTCTTCTATGCAACTCATTATTAGAGTGTAAGCTTTGTGAGCAGAGAACAATACCTATACTATGTATGGTAGAACTAAAATAGAGGTCTGTCAGCATAGATCTTTCCACTCCACACCTGTTTATTAGAATGTAAGCTCTCTGGGCAGGAATTTTTTTCTTGTATTGTATTCTTTGTATAACAGTCTATTGTATGCTGTAAGAAAACCATTGTCTATGTATAGTAAAATATATTTTCGAGTGTAGGATCTATGTGCACAGACCTCTCTTCTCTTCAACACATTAGTAGAGTGTAAGCTTTGTGAGCAGAGAACAATACCTATACTATGTATGGTAAAACTAAAATAGAGTGTAAGTTCTGTTAGCATAGATCTTTCCGCTCTACACCTATTTATTAGAATGTAAGCTCTCTGGGCAGGATTTTTTTTTCTTGTATTTTATTCTTTGTATAACAGTCTATTGTATGCTGGAAGAAAACCATTGCCTATGTATAGTAAAATATATTTTCGAGTGTAGGATCTATGAGCACAGACCTCTCTTCTATGCAACTCATTATTAGAGTGTAAGCTTTGTGAACAGAGAACAATACCTATACTTTGTATGGTAGAACTAAAATAGAGTTCTGTCAGCATAGATCTTTCCGCTCTACACCTATTTATTAGAATGTAAGCTCTCTGGGCAGGAATTTTTTTCTTCTATTGTATTCTTTGTATAACAGTCTATTGTATGCTGGAAGAAAACCATTGTTTATGTGTAGTAAAATATATTTTCGAGTGTAGGATCTATGTGCACAGACCTCTCTTCTCTGCAACACATTAGTAGAGTGTAAGCTTTGTGAGCAGAGAACAATACCTATACTATGTATGGTAAAACTAAAATAGAGTGTAAGTTCTGTCAGCATAGATCTTTCCACTATGCACCTATTTATTAGAATGTAAGCTCTCTGTGCAGGATTTTATTTCTTGTATTGTATTCTTTGTATAACAGTCTATTGTATGCTGTAAGAAAACCATTGCCTATGTATAGTAAAATATATTTTCGAGTGTAGGATCTATGAGCACAGACCTCTCTTCTATGCAACTCATTATTAGAGTGTAAGCTTTGTGAACAGAGAACAATACCTATACTCAGGGGTCAAGTCCTGGGTAAAAAAGTGCAGGAACTCACCCAAGATCCACTCCACTCCCCGCCCCCCCCCCCCCCCCTCACCCCCAAAAAAATGATACGCTTGTATGCAGGGGCTGAGTAAGGGCACGGGGCTGAAGAGGGGGACAGGAGCTGAGGAAGAGGGACAGGAGCTCAGGAGGGGGGGGCATGGGCTGAGGAAGGGGGACAGGGGCTGAGGAAGGGGGACAGGGGCTGAGGAAGGGGGACAGGGGCCGAGGAAGGGGGACAGGGGCCGAGGAAGGGGGACAGGGACCGAGGAAGGGGGACAGGGACCGAGGAAGGGGGACAGGGGCCGAGGAAGGGGGACAGGGGCCGAGGAAGGGGGACAGGGTCCGAGGAAGGGGGACAGGGGCAGAGGAAGGGGGACAGGGGCCGAGGAAGGGGGACAGGGGCCGAGGAAGGGGGACAGGGGCCGAGGAAGGGGGACAGGGGCCGAGGAAGGGGGGCAGGGGCCGAGGAAGGGGGGCAGGGGCCGAGGAAGAGGGGCAGGGGCCGAGGAAGAGGGGCAGGGGCCGAGGAAGAGGGGCAGGGGCCGAGGAAGAGGAAGAGGGGCAGGGGCTGAGGAAGAGGGGCAGGGGCTGAGGAAGAGGAAGAGGGGCAGGGGCTGAGGAAGAGGGGCAGGGGCTGAGGAAGAGGGGCAGGGGCTGAGGAAGAGGGGCAGGGGCTGAGGAAGGGGACAGGGACTGAGGAGGGGGACAGGGGCTGATGCTCGTATGCAGGGACTGAGTAAGAGCACGGGCTGAGTAAGGTGGACAGGGGCTGAGTAAGGTGGACAGGGGCTGAGTAAGGTGGACAGGGGCTGAGTAAGGTGGACATGGGCTGAGTAAGGTGGACATGGGTTGAGTAAGGTGGACAGGGGCTGAGTAAGGTGGACAGGGGCTGAGTAAGGTGGACAGGGGCTGAGGAGGGGGACAGGGGCTAAGTAAGGTGACAGTGCTGTGGAAAAAGGGACAGGAGCTTAGGAGGAGGGGGGGGGACATGGGTTGAGGAAGGGGCCATGGGCTGAGTAAGGTGGCAGGGCTGAGGAAGAGGGACAGGAGCTTAGGAGGAGGGGGGAGGGGGGGGCATGGGCTGAGGAAGGGGCCATGGGCTGAGGAAAGGGACAGGGGCTTAGGAAAGGGACAGGGGCTGAGGAGGGGGACAGAGGCTGAGGAGGGGGACAGAGGCTGAGGAGGGGGACAGGGGCTGATGAAGGGAGCAGGGTCTGGAGGAAGGGAGCAGGGGCTGGAGGAGGGGGACAGGGACTGAGGAGGGGGGGCAGTGCCTTAAATAGGGGGACAGGGACTGAGGAGGGGGGACAGGACCTTAAATAGGGGGACAGGGACTGAGGAGGGGGACAGGGACTGAGTAAGGGGATAGGGCTTGAGGAGGGGGACAGGGACTGGGGAAAGGGACTAAGGAGGGAGACAGGGACTGGGGAGGGGGGACAGGGCCTTAAATAGGGGGACAGGGACTGAGGTGGGAGACGGACTGTGGAGGGAGGACAGGGACTGAGGAGGGAGGACAGGGACTGAGGAGGGAGGACAGGGACTGAGGAGGGGGGACAGGGACTGAGGAGGGGGGACAGGGACTGAGGAGGGGGGACAGGGCCTTAAATAGGGGGACAGGGACTGAGTAAGGGGATAGGGCTTGAGGAGGGGGACAGGGGCTGAGGAGGGGGACAGGGGCTGAGGCTCGTATGCAGGGGCTGAGTAAGGTGGACAGGGGCTGAGTAAGGTGGACAGGGGCTGAGTAAGGTGGACAGGGGCTGAGGAAAGGGACAGGGGCTGAGGAAAGGGACAGGGGCTGAGGAAAGGGACAGGGGCTGAGGAAAGGGACAGAGGCTGAGGAGGGGGACAGAGGCTGAGGAGGGGGGCAGGGGCTGATGAAGGGAGCAGGGTCTGGAGGAAGGGAGCAGGGGCTTGAGGAGAGGGACAGGGACTGAGGAGGGGGGGCAGGGCCTTAAATAGGGGGACAGGGACTGAGGAGGGAGACAGGGACTGAGGAGGGGGGACAGGACCTTAAATAGAGGGACAGGGACTGAGTAAGGGGATAGGGCTTGAGGAGGGGGACAGGGACTGGGGAAAGGGACTAAGGAGGGAGACAGGGACTGGGGAGGGGGGCAGGGCCTTAAATAGGGGGACAGGGACTGAGGTGGGAGACGGACTGAGGAGGGAGGACAGGGACTGAGGAGGGAGGACAGGGACTGAGGAGGGAGGACAGGGACTGAGGAGGGAGGACAGGGACTGAGGAGGGAGGACAGGGACTGAGGAGGGGGGACAGGGACTGAGGAGGGGGGACAGGGACTGAGGAGGGGGGACAGGGACTGAGGAGGGAGGACAGGGACTGAGGAGGGGGGACAGGGACTGAGGAGGGGGGACAGGGACTGAGGAGGGGGGACAGGGCCTTAAATAGGGGGACAGGGCCTTAAATAGGGGGACAGGGACTGAGTAAGGGGATAGGGCTTGAGGAGGGGGACAGGGACTGGGGAAAGGGACTAAGGAGGGAGACAGGGACTGAGGAGGGGGGACAGGGCCTGAGGAGGGGGGACAGGGCCTGAGGAGGGGGGACAGGGCCTGAGGAGGGGGGGCAGGGCCTGAGGAGGGGGACAGGGCCTGAGGAGGGGGGACTGGGCCTGAGGAGGGGAGGCAGGGCCTGAGGAGGGGGGGCAGGGCCTGAGGAGGGGGGGCAGGGCCTGAGGAGGGGGGACAGGGCCTGAGGAGGGGGGACAGGGCCTGAGGAGGAGGGACAGGGCCTGAGGAGGGGAGACAGGGCCTGAGGAGGGGAGACAGGGCCTGAGGAGGGGAGACAGGGCCTGAGGAGGGGGGACAGGGCCTGAGGAGGGGGGACAGGGACTGAGGAGGGGGGACAGGGACTGAGGAGGGGAGGCAGGGCCTGAGGAGGGGGGGCAGGGCCTGAGGAGGGGGGGCAGGGCCTGAGGAGGGGGGGCAGGGCCTGAGGAGGGGGGACAGGGCCTGAGGAGGGGGGACAGGGCCTGAGGAGGGGAGACAGGGCCTGAGGAGGGGAGACAGGGCCTGAGGAGGGGAGACAGGGCCTGAGGAGGGGGGACAGGGCCTGAGGAGGGGGGACAGGGACTGAGGAGGGGGACAGGGCCTGAGGAGGGGGGACTGGGCCTGAGGAGGGGAGGCAGGGCCTGAGGAGGGGGGGCAGGGCCTGAGGAGGGGGGGCAGGGCCTGAGGAGGGGGGACAGGGCCTGAGGAGGGGGGACAGGGCCTGAGGAGGGGGGACTGGGCCTGAGGAGGGGAGGCAGGGCCTGAGGAGGGGGGGCAGGGCCTGAGGAGGGGGGGCAGGGCCTGAGGAGGGGGGACAGGGCCTGAGGAGGGGGGACAGGGCCTGAGGAGGGGAGACAGGGCCTGAGGAGGGGAGACAGGGCCTGAGGAGGGGAGACAGGGCCTGAGGAGGGGGGACAGGGCCTGAGGAGGGGGGACAGGGACTGAGGAGGGGGGACAGGGACTGAGGAGGGGAGGCAGGGCCTGAGGAGGGGGGGCAGGGCCTGAGGAGGGGGGGCAGGGCCTGAGGAGGGGGGGCATGGCCTGAGGAGGGGGGACAGGGCCTTAGGAGGGGGGACAGGGCCTGAGGAGGGGGGGCAGGGCCTGAGGAGGGGAGACAGGGCCTGAGGAGGGGAGACAGGGCCTGAGGAGGGGAGACAGGGCCTGAGGAGGGGGGACAGGGACTGAGGAGGGGGGACAGGGACTGAGGAGGGGGGACAGGGACTGAGGAGGGGGGACAGGGACTGAGGAGGGGAGACAGGGCCTGAGGAGGGAGACAGGGCCTGAGGAGGGGAGACAGGGCCTGAGGAGGGGAGACAGGGCCTGAGGAGGGGAGACAGGGCCTGAGGAGGGGGGACAGGGCCTGAGGAGGGGGGACAGGGCCTGAGGAGGGGGGACAGGGCCTGAGGAGGGGGGACAGGGACTGAGGAGGGGGGACAGGGACTGAGGAGGGGGGACAGGGACTGAGGAGGGGGGACAGGGCCTGAGGAGGGAGACAGGGCCTGAGGAGGGGGGACAGGGACTGAGGAGGGGGGACAGGGACTGAGGAGGGGGGACAGGGACTGAGGAGGGAGACAGGGCCTGAGGAGGGGAGACAGGGCCTGAGGAGGGGAGACAGGGCCTGAGGAGGGGAGACAGGGCCTGAGGAGGGAGACAGGGCCTGAGGAGGGAGACAGGGCCTGAGGAGGGGGACAGCGACTGGGGAAAGGGACAAAAAAAAAAAAAAACCTAAAGTGCCTTCCCCACTCCCTGAGGCTTACCTTGGGCCAGGAGGGGTGAGACAGGATCTGGAACCTGCAGCCTGCAGTCAGTGGAGTAAGCCGGCCTCTCCTGATGATGTCAGGAGGAGGGGGCGTGGCTTTTTCTGCTCCCCAGCGGTCCTGTGAGAAGAGCAGAGAAAGTCACGCCCCCTCCTACTGACATCATTAGGAGAGGCCGGACTACTCCACTGACTGCAGGTGGAGAGGTGAGTTAAAAATCCGAGTCCCCAGTCAGAGGCAGGGGATTCGGATTTGTACTCCCCCTGCTCTGGCAGCCGCTTGTGCCAGCCCTGGGTCCTGCAGGACTAGTAATGGGAACGGCGTTCCTGCTGTGGGAAAAGTGCAGGAACGCCGTTCCCACGCGTTCCTGCAGGACTCGAGCCCTGCCTATACTATGTATGGTAGAACTAAAATAGAGATCTGTCAGCATAGATCTTTCCGCTCTACACCTATTTATTAGAATGTAAGCTCTCTGGGCAGGATTTTTTTTCTTGTATTGTATTCTTTGTATAACAGTCTATTGTATGCTGGAAGAAAACCATTGTCTATGTATTATAAAATATATTTTCGAGTGTAGGATCTATGAGCACAGACCTCTCTTCTCTGCAATTCTTTATTAGAGTGTAAGCTTTGTGAGCAGAGAACAATACCTATACTATGTATGGTAAAACTAAAATAGAGTGTAAGTTCTGTCAGCATAGATCTTTCCGCTCTACACCTATTTATGAGAATGTAAGCTCTCTTGGCAGGATTTTTTTTCTTGTATTGTATTCTTTGTATAACAGTCTATTGTATGCTGTAGGAAAACCATTGCCTATGTATAGTAAAATATATTTTCGAGTGTAGCATCTATGAGCACAGACCTCTCTTCTATGCAACTCATTATTAGAGAGTAAGCTTTGTGAGCAGAGAACAATACCTATACTTTGTATGGTAGAACTAAAATAGAGTTATGTCAGCATAGATCTTTCCACTCTACACCAATTTATTAGAATGTAAGCTCTCTGGGCAGGATTTTTTTTTCTTGTATTGTATTCTTTGTATAACAGTCTATTGTATGCTGTAAGAAAACCATTGTCTATGTATAGTAAAATATATTTTCGAGTGTAGGATCTATGAGCACAGACCTCTCTTCTCTGCAACTCTTTATTAGAGTGTAAGCTTTGTGAGCAGAGAACAATACCTATACTATGTATGGTAAAATTAAAATAGAGTGTAAGTTCTGTTAGCATAGATCTTTCCGCTCTACACCTATTTATTAGAATGTAAGCTCTCTGGGCAGGATTTTTTTTTCTTGTATTGTATTCTTTGTATAACAGTCTATTGTATGCTGGAAGAAAACCATTGCCTATGTATAGTAAATATATATTTTCGAGTGTAGGATCTATGAGCACAGACCTCTCTTCTATGCAACTCATTATTAGAGTGTAAGCTTTGTGAACAGAGAACAATACCTATACTTTGTATGGTAGAACTAAAATAGAGTTCTGTCAGCATAGAACTTTCCGCTCTACACCTATTTATTAGAATGTAAGCTCTCTGGGCAGGAATTTTTTTCTTGTATTGTATTCTTTGTATAACAGTCTATTGTATGCTGGAAGAAAACCATTGTTTATGTGTAGTAAAATATATTTTCGAGTGTAGGATCTATGTGCACAGACCTCTCTTCTCTGCAACACATTAGTAGAGTGTAAGCTTTGTGAGCAGAGAACAATACCTATACTATGTATGGTAAAACTAAAATAGAGTGTAAGTTCTGTCAGCATAGATCTTTCCACTATGCACCTATTTATTAGAATGTAAGCTCTCTGTGCAGGATTTTATTTCTTGTATTGTATTCTTTGTATAACAGTCTATTGTATGCTTGAAGAAAACCATTGTCTATGTATAGTAAAATATATTTTCGAGTGTAGGATCTATGAGCACAGACCTCTCTTCTCTGCAACTCTTTATTAGAGTGTAAGCTTTGCGAGCAGAGAACAATACCTATACTATGTATGGTAAAACTAAAATAGAGTGTAAGTTCTGTCAGCATAGATTTTTCCACTATGCACCTATTTATTAGAATGTAAGCTCTCTGGGCAGGATTTGTTTTCTTGTATTGTATTCTTTGTATAACAGTCTATTGTATGCTGGAAGAAAACCATTGTCTATGTATAGTAAAATATATTTTCGAGTGTAGGATCTATGAGCACAGACCTCTCTTCTCTGCAACTCTTTATTAGAGTGTAAGCTTTGTGAGCAGAGAACAATACCTATACTATGTATGGTAAAACTAAAATAGAGTGTAAGTTCTGTCAGCATAGATCTTTCCGCTCTACACCTATTTATTAGAATGTAAGCTCTCTGGGCAGGATTTTTTTCTTGTATTGTATTCTTTGTATAACAGTCTATTGTATGCTGGAAGAAAACCATTGTCTATGAATAGTAAAATATATTTTCGAGTGTAGGATCTATGAGCACAGACCTCTCTTCTCTGCAACTCTTTATTATAGTGTAAGCTTTGTGAGCAGAGAACAATACCTATACTATGTATGGTAAAACTAAAATAGAGTGTAAGTTCTGTCAGCATAGATCTTTCCACTATGCACCTATTTATTAGAATGTAAGCTCTCTGGGCAGGATTTTTTTTTCTTGTATTGTATTCTTTGTATAACAGTCTATTGTATGCTGGAAGAAAACCATTGACTATATATAGTAATATATATTTTCGAGTGTAGGATCTATGAGCACAGACCTCTCTTCTCTGCAACTCTTTATTAGAGTGTAAGCTTTGTGAACAGAGAACAATACCTATACTATGTATGGTAAAACTAAAATAGAGTTCTGTCAGCATAGATCTTTCCGCTCTACACCTATTTATTAGAATGTAAGCTCTCTGGGCAGGATTTTTATTTCTTGTATTTTATTCTTTGTATAACAGTCTATTGTATGCTGGAAGAAAACCATTCTCTATGTATAGTAAAATATATTTTCGAGTGTAGGATCTATGTGCACAGATCTCTCTTCTCTGCAACACATTAGTAGAGTGTAAGCTTTGTGAGCAGAGAACATTACCTATACTATGTATGGTAAAACTAAAATAGAGTGTAAGTTCTGTCAGCATAGATCTTTCCACTATGCACCTATTTATTAGAATGTAAGCTCTCTGGGCAGGATTTTTTTTCTTGTATTGTATTGTTTTTATAACAGTCTATTCTATGCTGGAAGAAAACTATTGTCTATGTATAATAAAATATATTTTCGAGTGTAGGATCTATGAGCACAGACCTCTCTTCTATGCAACTCATTATTAGAGTGTAAGCTTTGTGAACAGAGAACAATACCTATAATATGTATGGTAAAACTAGAATAGAGTTCTGTCAGCATAGATCTTTCCCCTCTACACCTATTTATTAGAATGTAAGCTCTCTGGGCAGGATTTTTTTCTTGTATTGTATTGTTTTTATAACAGTCTATTCTATGCTGGAAGAAAACTATTGTCTATGTATAGTAAAATATATTTTCGAGTGTAGGATCTATGAGCACAGACCTCTCTTCTATGCAACTCATTATTAGAGTGTAAGCTTTGTGAACAGAGAACAATACCTATACTATGTATGGTAAAACTAAAATAGAGTTCTGTCAGCATAGATATTTCCACTATGCACCTATTTATTAGAATGTAAGCTCTCTGGGCAGGATTTTTTTTCTTGTATTGTATTCTTTGTATAACAGTCTATTCAATGCTGGAAGAAAACCATTGTCTATGTATAGTAAAATATATTTTCGAGTGTAGGATCTATGTGCACAGACCACTCTTCTCTGCAACACATTAGTAGAGTGTAAGCTTTGTGAACAGAGAACAATACCTATACTATGTATGGTAAAACTAAAATAGAGTTCTGTCAGCATAGATCTTTCCGCTCTACACCTATTTATTAGAATGTAAGCTCTCTGGGCAGGAATTTTTTTCTTGTATTGTATTCTTTGTATAACAGGCTATTGTATGCTGGAAGAAAACCATTGTCTATGTATAGTAAAATATATTTTCGAGTGTAGGATCTATGAGCACAGACCTCTCTTCTCTGCAACACATTAGTAGAGTGTAAACTTTGTGAGCAGAGAACAATACCTATACTATGTATGGTAAAACTAAAATAGAGTGTAAGTTCTGTCAGCATAGATCTTTCCACTATGCACCTATTTATTAGAATGTAAGCTCTCTGGGCAGGAATTTTTTCTCTTGTATTGTATTCTTTGTATAACAGTCTATTGTATGCTGGAAGACAACCATTGTCTATGTATAGTAAAATATATTTTCGAGTATAGGATCTATGAGCACAGACCTCTCTTCTCTGCAACTCTTTATTAGAGTGTAAGCTTTGTGAGCAGAGAACAATACCTATACTATGTATGGTAAAACTAAAATAGAGTGTAAGTTCTGTCAGCATAGATCTTTCCACTATGCACCTATTTATTAGAATGTAAGCTCTCTGGGCAGGATTTTTTTTCTTGTATTGTATTCTTTGTATAACAGTCTATTGTATGCTGGAAGAAAACCATTGTCTATGTATAGTAAAATATATTTTCGAGTGTAGGATCTATGTGCACAGACCTCTCTTCTTTGCAACGCATTATTAGAGTGTAAGCTTTGTGAACAGCGAACAATACCTATACTATGTATGGTAAAACTAAAATAGAGTTCTGTCAGCATAGATCTTTCCGCTCTACACCTATTTATTACAATGTAGGCTCTCTGGGCAGGATTTTTTTTCTTGTATTGTATTCTTTGTATAACAGTCTATTGTATGCTGGAAGAAAACCATTGTCTATGTATAGTAAAATATATTTTCGAGTGTAGGATCTATGTGCACAGACCTCTCTTCTCTGCAACACATTAGTAGAGTGTAAGCTTTGTGAGCAGAGAACAATACCTATACTATGTATGGTAAAACTAAGATAGAGTGTAAGTTCTGTCAGCATAGATCTTTCCACTATGCACCTATTTATTAGAATGTAAGCTCTCTGGGCAGGAATTTTTTTCTCTTGTATTGTATTCTTTGTATAACAGTCTATTGTATGCTGGAAGAAAACCATCATCTATGTATAGTAACATATATTTTCGAGTGTAGGATCTATGTGCACAGACCACTCTTCTCTGCAACACATTAGTAGAGTGTAAGCTTTGTGAACAGAGAACAATACCTATACTATGTATGGTAGAACTAAAATAGAGTTCTGTCAGCATAGATCTTTCCGCTCTACACCTATTTATTAGAATGTAAGCTCTCTGGGCAGGAATTTTTTTCTTGTATTGTATTCTTTGTATAACAGTCTATTGTATGCTGGAAGAAAACCATTGTCTATGTATAGTAAAATATATTTTCGAGTGTAGGATCTATGAGCACAGACCTCTCTTCTCTGCAACACATTAGTAGAGTGTAAACTTTGTGAGCAGAGAACAATACCTATACTATGTATGGTAAAAATAAAATAGAGTTCTGTCAGCATAGATATTTCCACTATGCACCTATTTATTAGAATGTAAGCTCTCTGGGCAGGATTTTTTTTCTTGTATTGAATTCTTTGTATAACAGTCTTTTCTATGCTGGAAGAAAACCATTGTCTATGTATAGTAAAATAAATTTTCGAGTGTAGGATCTATGTGCACAGACTACTCTTCTCTGCAACACATTAGTAGAGTGTAAACTTTGTGAGCAGAGAACAATACCTATACTATGTATGGTAAAACTAAAATAGAGTGTAAGTTCTGTCAGCATAGATCTTTCCACTATGCACCTATTTATTAGAATGTAAGCTCTCTGGGCAGGAATTTTTTCTCTTGAATTGTATTCTTTGTATAACAGTCTATTGTATGCTGGAAGAAAACCATTGTCTATGTATAGTAAAATATATTTTCGAGTGTAGGATCTCTGTGCACAGACCTCTCTTCTCTGCAACTCTTTATTAGAGTGTAAGCTTTGTGAGCAGAGAACAATACCTATACTATGTATGGTAAAACTAAAATAGAGTGTAAGTTCTGTCAGCATAGATCTTTCCACTCTGCACCTATTTATTAGAATGTAAGCTCTCTGGGCAGGATTTTTTTTCTTGTATTGTATTGTTTTTATAGCAGTCTATTCTATGCTGGAAGAAAACTATTGTCTATGTATAGTAAAATATATTTTCGAGTGTAGGATCTATGAGCACAGACCTCTCTTCTATGCAACTCATTATAAGAGTGTAAGCTTTGTGAACAGAGAACAATACCTATACTATGTATGGTAAAACTAAAATAGAGTTCTGTCAGCATAGATCTTTCCACTCTGCACCTATTTATTAGAATGTAAGCTCTCTGGGCAGGATTTTTTTTCTTGTATTGTATTCTTTGTATAACAGTCTATTGTATGCTGGAAGAAAACCATCATCTATGTATAGTAACATATATTTTCATGTGTAGGATCTATGTGCACAGACCTCTCTTCTCTGCAACACATTAGTAGAGTGTAAGCTTTGTGAGCAGAGAACAATACCTATACTATGTATGGTAAAACTAAAATAGAGTGTAAGTTCTGTAAGCATAGATCTTTCCACTATGCACCTATTTATTAGAATGTAAGATCTCTGGGCAGGATTTTTTTTCTTGTATTGTATTCTTTGTATAACAGTCTATTGTATGCTGTAAGAAAACCATTGTCTATGTATAGTAAAATATATTTTCGAGTGTATGATCTATTAGCACAGACCTCTCTTCTATGCAACTCATTATTAGAGTGTAAGCTTTTTGAACAGAGAACAATAACTATACTATGTATGGTAAAACTAAAATAGAGTTCTGTCAGCATAGATCTTTCCGCTCTACACCTATTTATTAGAATGTAAGCTCTCTGGGCAGGATTTTTTTTCTTGTATTGTATTCTTTGTATAACAGTCTATTCTATGCTGGAAGAAAACCATTGTCTATGTATAGTAAAATATATTTTCGAGTGTAGGATCTATGTGCACAGACCACTCTTCTCTGCAACACATTAGTAGAGTGTAAGCTTTGTGAACAGAGAACAATACCTATACTATGTATGGTAAAACTAAAATAGAGTGTAAGTTCTGTCAGCATAGATCTTTCCACTATGCACCTATTTATTAGAATGTAAGCTCTCTGGGCAGGATTTTTTTTTCTTGTATTGTATTCTTTGTATAACAGTCTATTGTATGCTGGAAGAAAACCATTGACTATATATAGTAATATATATTTTCGAGTGTAGGATCTATGAGCACAGACCTCTCTTCTCTGCAACTCTTTATTAGAGTGTAAGCTTTGTGAACAGAGAACAATACCTATACAGGGCCGGTGCAAGGATTTTTGGCTACACAGGCGAAGATGAATTTTGCCGCCCCCCCCCCCCCCCCCCCCCAATAAGATGTATCTTTAGCGGTGTCTCATATCCAGCCTTTTGAAATCCCCATGTAGTGTATTGTACCCCCTTTTAGTGTGTCTTACACCCACTTGTATGTCTCTTACAACCCCCATGTGTATCTCCTCCCCCCCCCCCCCCCAGCCCCTTTGTGTGTCTTTCTTTCCCACAGCCCTTTTCTGTGGGTCTCTCCCCTCAGCCTGTTTTTTGTGTGTCCCTCTTCCCCTCAGGCTCCTTTGTGTAACTTTTCCCTCCCAAGTCATATAGACATAGATATATAGCTACACACACATACAGGCACACAATCAAACAAACACAGCCATACACGCAAACAGTCATACAATCAACACATACAGGTACACAGACATACAGTCATACAGACACACACACAGAGACATGCAGACACTGGCATATAGATAAATAAAGACACATTTATACAAACACAGACATACAGAGACATGAAGATGCAGGCATACAGAGACATACAGAACAAGGCATACAAGATACATACAGGCATGCAGATACATACTTACACAGGCATGCAGGGACATATATACACAGACAGTCACACAAAGATATACAGAACAAGGCATACAGAGACATATGGATACGGTCATACAGAGACATACAGACACAGGCATACAGTGACATTCAGAAACGCACGGACACAGTCATAGAGACATACAGACACAGACATAGACCGACATAGTCATACAGAGACATGTAGACAGGTATACAGGAGCAGGGCAGATCCAGAACCTAATCTTTGGGGGGGGGGGGGGTAGTGAGTTTCAGTGGGGTAATAGGAGCTCTAATTGAGGAGTTAGGGGCTGTAGTAGGGGACAGGGGCTGTAGTTGAGAGTTAGGGGCTGTAATTGGGGGCTTAGGAAATGTAGTGGGAATTGGGGCTGTAGTAGGGGGTTAGGGACTGAAGTAGGTTGATGGCTGCAAGTGGGAACAGGGGCTGTAGTGTGGGGGATATGGGCAGCAATTGGGGCAGAGGGGCTGTAGTGGGGGTAAGGACTGTAAGTAAGGGAATAGGGGCTGTACTGGAGTTATGGGGTGTAAAAGGGAGTGGAAGGGATGTGAAGTAAGGGAGTTAGAGGCTGTAGAAGGGAGTATAGGGGCTGTGGTGGGAGCAAAGGAGCAAAGGGGCAATGTGGTTGGAAACGGGCAGTATGGTGGGAAACAGGGGCAGTAGAGGGGGACACAGGGGCAGTATGGTGTGGGCACAGGCTGTAACGAGGGACACTGAGGCAATAAAGTGGTGTCACAGGGACAGTATGGTAGGGGGTAAATGGGAAGTAGAGGGGGGACAGGGGCTGTTGAGGCGGGTAGAGGAAGTAGAGGGGGGAGACAGGGGCAGTAGAGGCGTGTGAAAGGGGGCAGAGGCAGGGGCTGTAGAGGAAATAGAGGAGGCACACGGGATAAAGAGGGGGGCACAAAAGCAATAGAGGGGGGCATGGGCAGTATAGTGGGGACAGGGGCTGTAGAGGGGGGGCATGGGCTGTAGAGGGGGGCATGGGCTGTATAGGGGGCACATGGGCAGTATGGTGGGCAGAGGCTTTAGAGGGAAAGAGGGGCTGTAGAGGGGGCAGGGGCAGTATGGTGGGGCAGGGGCTATAGAGGGACATAGAGGGGGGGGGCTATAGAGGGGCTGTAAAGGGGCAGAGGTAGTATGGTGGGGAAGTTTGGAGGGGCAGGGGCTGTAGAGGGGGCAGTGGCAGTATGGTGGGGGCAGGGGCTATAGAGGTAGCAGGGGTAGTATGGTGGGGCAGGGGCTAAAGAGGGGCTGTAAAGGGGGCAGAGGTAGTATGGTGGGGAAGTTTGGAGGGGCAGGGGCTGTAGAGGGGGCAGTGGCAGTATGGTGGGGGCAGGGGCTATAGAGGTAGCAGGGGTAGTATGGTGGGGCAGGGGCTAAAGAGGGGCTGTAAAGGGGGCAGAGGTAGTATGGTGGGGAAGTTTGGAGGGGCAGGGGCTGTAGAGGGGGCAGTGGCAGTATGGTGGGGGCAGGGGCTATAGAGGTAGCAGGGGTAGTATGGTGGGGGCAGGGGCTATAGAGGTGGCAGGGGGAGTATGGTGGGGGCAGGGGCTATAGAGGTGGCAGGGGGAGTATGGTGGGGGCAGGGGCTATAGAGGTGGCAGGGGGAGTATGGTGGGGCAGGGGGAGTATGGTGGGGGCAGGGGGAGTATGGTGGGGGCAGGGGCCGTATGGTGGGGGCAGGGGGAGTATGGTGGGGGCAGGGGCCGTATGGTGGGGGCAGGGGCCGTATGGTGGGGGCAGGGGCCGTATGGTGGGGGCAGGGGCCGTATGGTGGGGGCAGGGGCCATATGGTGGGGCGGGGGCAGGGGCCGTATGGTGGGGCGGGGGCAGGGGCCGTATGGTGGGGGCAGGGATAGTATAGTAGGCGAAGTATAGTGGGGGCAGGGGGAGTATGGTGGGGGCAGGGATAGTATGGTGGAGGCAGGGATAGTATGGTGGGGGCAGGGGGAGTATGGTGGGGGCAGGGGGAGTATGGTGGGGCAGGGGGAGTATGGTGGGGCAGTATGGTGGGGCAGGGGGAGTATGGTGGGGCAGGGGGAGTGTGGTGGGGCAGTATGGTGGGGCAGGGGGAGTATGGTGGGGGCAGGGGGAGTATGGTGGGGGCAGGGGGAGTATGGTGGGGGCAGGGGCCGTATGGTGGGGGCAGGGGCCGTATGGTGGGGGCAGGGGCCGTATGGTGGGGGCAGGGGCCGTATAGTGGGGGCAGGGGCCGTATAGTGGGGGCAGGGGCCGTATAGTGGGGGCAGGGGGAGTATGGTGGGGGTAGGGGCCGTATGGTGGGGGCAGGGGCCGTATAGTGGGGGCAGGGATAGTATAGTGGGGGCAGGGGGAGTATAGTGGGGGCAGGGGCTGTAGAAAGGGGCTGAAAAAAAAAACGTTTTGATTTAAAAAAAAAAAAAAAAATGCTTCTTCCCCACCCCCTTCCCCTCCTAGAAGCTTACCTTGGGCCAGGGAGGGAGAACCTTTCAACTGGTGGTCGGCTGGGAGGCTGGAGCTGCAGTCAGGACCGCTGGGGAGTCTGGGAGCAGAAGTCCCGCCCCCTTCTGACATCATCAGAGGAGGACGGCTGACTTCACTGCCCTGCTCCTGCTGTGTGCTGGCTGCAGGGAGAGAGGTGAGATTACAAATCCGAGTCTCCAGCCAGAGGCAGGAGATTCGGATTTTTGCGCCCCCCTCCTCTGGCGCCCTAAGGCGGCCGCCTGTGCCGCCTTATGGACGCGCCGGCCCTGTACCTATACTATGTATGGTAAAACTAAAATAGAGTTCTGTCAGCATAGATCTTTCCGCTCTACACCTATTTATTAGAATGTAAGCTCTCTGGGCAGGATTTTTATTTCTTGTATTTTATTCTTTGTATAACAGTCTATTGTATGCTGGAAGAAAACCATTCTCTATGTATAGTAAAATATATTTTCGAGTGTAGGATCTATGTGCACAGATCTCTCTTCTCTGCAACACATTAGTAGAGTGTAAGCTTTGTGAGCAGAGAACATTACCTATACTATGTATGGTAAAACTAAAATAGAGTGTAAGTTCTGTCAGCATAGATCTTTCCACTATGCACCTATTTATTAGAATGTAAGCTCTCTGGGCAGGATTTTTTTTCTTGTATTGTATTGTTTTTATAACAGTCTATTCTATGCTGGAAGAAAACTATTGTCTATGTATAATAAAATATATTTTCGAGTGTAGGATCTATGAGCACAGACCTCTCTTCTATGCAACTCATTATTAGAGTGTAAGCTTTGTGAACAGAGAACAATACCTATAATATGTATGGTAAAACTAGAATAGAGTTCTGTCAGCATAGATCTTTCCCCTCTACACCTATTTATTAGAATGTAAGCTCTCTGGGCAGGATTTTTTTCTTGTATTGTATTGTTTTTATAACAGTCTATTCTATGCTGGAAGAAAACTATTGTCTATGTATAGTAAAATATATTTTCGAGTGTAGGATCTATGAGCACAGACCTCTCTTCTATGCAACTCATTATTAGAGTGTAAGCTTTGTGAACAGAGAACAATACCTATACTATGTATGGTAAAACTAAAATAGAGTTCTGTCAGCATAGATCTTTCCGCTCTACACCTATTTATTAGAATGTAAGCTCTCTGGGCAGGAATTTTTTTCTTGTATTGTATTCTTTGTATAACAGGCTATTGTATGCTGGAAGAAAACCATTGCCTATGTATAGTAAAATATATTTTCGAGTGTAGGATCTATGAGCACAGACCTCTCTTCTCTGCAACACATTAGTAGAGTGTAAACTTTGTGAGCAGAGAACAATACCTATACTATGTATGGTAAAACTAAAATAGAGTGTAAGTTCTGTCAGCATAGATCTTTCCACTATGCACCTATTTATTAGAATGTAAGCTCTCTGGGCAGGAATTTTTTCTCTTGTATTGTATTCTTTGTATAACAGTCTATTGTATGCTGGAAGACAACCATTGTCTATGTATAGTAAAATATATTTTCGAGTGTAGGATCTCTGTGCACAGACCTCTCTTCTCTGCAACTCTTTATTAGAGTGTAAGCTTTGTGAGCAGAGAACAATACCTATACTATGTATGGTAAAACTAAAATAGAGTGTAAGTTCTGTCAGCATAGATCTTTCCACTATGCACCTATTTATTAGAATGTAAGCTCTCTGGGCAGAATTTTTTCTCTTGTATTGTATTCTTTGTATAACAGTCTATTGTATGCTGGAAGACAACCATTGTCTATGTATAGTAAAATATATTTTCGAGTGTAGGATCTATGTGCACAGACCTCTCTTCTATGCAACTCATTATTAGAGTGTAAGCTTTGTGAACAGCGAACAATACCTATACTATGTATGGTAAAACTAAAATAGAGTTCTGTCAGCATAGATCTTTCCGCTCTACACCTATTTATTACAATGTAGGCTCTCTGGGCAGGATTTTTTTTCTTGTATTGTATTCTTTGTATAACAGTCTATTGTATGCTGGAAGAAAACCATTGTCTATGTATAGTAAAATATATTTTAGAGTGTAGGATCTATGAGCACAGACCTCTCTTCTATGCAACTCATTATTAGAGTGTAAGCTTTGTGAACAGAGAACAATACCTATACTATGTATGGTAGAACTAAAATAGAGGTCTGTCAGCATAGATCTTTCCACTCTACACCTATTTATTAGAATGTAAGCTCTCTGGGCAGGAATTTTTTTCTTGTATTGTATTCTTTGTATAACAGTCTATTGTATGCTGGAAGAAAACCATTGTCTATGTATAGTAAAATATATTTTCGAGTGTAGGATCTATGTGCACAGACCTCTCTTCTCTGCAACACATTAGTAGAGTGTAAGCTTTGTGAGCAGAGAACAATACCTATACTATGTATGGTAAAACTAAGATAGAGTGTAAGTTCTGTCAGCATAGATCTTTCCACTATGCACCTATTTATTAGAATGTAAGCTCTCTGGGCAGGAATTTTTTTCTCTTGTATTGTATTCTTTGTATAACAGTCTATTGTATGCTGGAAGAAAACCATCATCTATGTATAGTAACATATATTTTCGTGTGTAGGATCTATGTGCACAGACCTCTCTTCTTTGCAACTCATTATTAGAGTATAAGCTTTGTGAACAGAGAACAATAACTATACTATGTATGGTAAAACTAAAATAGAGTTCTGTCAGCATAGATCTTTCCGCTCTACACCTATTTATTAGAATGTAAGCTCTCTGGGCAGGATTTTTTTTCTTGTATTGTATTCTTTGTATAACAGTCTATTCTATGCTGGAAGAAAACCATTGTCTATGTATAGTAAAATATATTTTCGAGTGTAGGATCTATGTGCACAGACCACTCTTCTCTGCAACACATTAGTAGAGTGTAAGCTTTGTGAACAGAGAACAATACCTATACTATGTATGGTAAAACTAAAATAGAGTTCTGTCAGCATAGATCTTTCCGCTCTACACCTATTTATTAGAATGTAAGCTCTCTGGGCAGGAATTTTTTTCTTGTATTGTATTCTTTGTATAACAGTCTATTGTATGCTGGAAGAAAACCATTGTCTATGTATAGTAAAATATATTTTCGAGTGTAGGATCTATGAGCACAGACCTCTCTTCTCTGCAACACATTAGTAGAGTGTAAACTTTGTGAGCAGAGAACAATACCTATACTATGTATGGTAAAACTAAAATAGAGTTCTGTCAGCATAGATCTTTCCACTATGCACCTATTTATTAGAATGTAAGCTCTCTGGGCAGGATTTTTTTTCTTGTATTGAATTCTTTGTATAACAGTCTTTTCTATGCTGGAAGAAAACCATTGTCTATGTATAGTAAAATATATTTTCGAGTGTAGGATCTATGTGCACAGACTACTCTTCTCTGCAACACATTAGTAGAGTGTAAACTTTGTGAGCAGAGAACAATACCTATACTATGTATGGTAAAACTAAAATAGAGTGTAAGTTCTGTCAGCATAGATCTTTCCACTATGCACCTATTTATTAGAATGTAAGCTCTCTGGGCAGGAATTTTTTCTCTTGTATTGTATTCTTTGTATAACAGTCTATTGTATGCTGGAAGAAAACCATTGTCTATGTATAGTAAAATATATTTTCGAGTGTAGGATCTCTGTGCACAGACCTCTCTTCTCTGCAACTCTTTATTAGAGTGTAAGCTTTGTGAGCAGAGAACAATACCTATACTATGTATGGTAAAACTAAAATAGAGTGTAAGTTCTGTCAGCATAGATCTTTCCACTATGCACCTATTTATTAGAATGTAAGCTCTCTGGGCAGGATTTTTTTTCTTGTATTGTATTGTTTTTATAGCAGTCTATTCTATGCTGGAAGAAAACTATTGTCTATGTATAGTAAAATATATTTTCGAGTGTAGGATCTATGAGCACAGACCTCTCTTCTATGCAACTCATTATAAGAGTGTAAGCTTTGTGAACAGAGAACAATACCTATACTATGTATGGTAAAACTAAAATAGAGTTCTGTCAGCATAGATCTTTCCACTCTGCACCTATTTATTAGAATGTAAGCTCTCTGGGCAGGATTTTTTTTCTTGTATTGTATTCTTTGTATAACAGTCTATTGTATGCTGGAAGAAAACCATCATCTATGTATAGTAACATATATTTTCGTGTGTAGGATCTATGTGCACAGACCTCTCTTCTCTGCAACACATTAGTAGAGTGTAAGCTTTGTGAGCAGAGAACAATACCTATACTATGTATGGTAAAACTAAAATAGAGTGTAAGTTCTGTAAGCATAGATCTTTCCACTATGCACCTATTTATTAGAATGTAAGATCTCTGGGCAGGATTTTTTTTCTTGTATTGTATTCTTTGTATAACAGTCTATTGTATGCTGGAAGAAAACCATTGTCTATGCATAGTAAAATATATTTTCGAGTGTATGATCTATTAGCACAGACCTCTCTTCTATGCAACTCATTATTAGAGTGTAAGCTTTTTGAACAGAGAACAATACCTATACTATGTATGGTAAAACTAAAATAGAGTTCTGTCAGCATAGATCTTTCCGCTCTACACCTATTTATTAGAATGTAAGCTCTCTGGGCAGGATTTTTTTTCTTGTATTGAATTCTTTGTATAACAGTCTATTCTATGCTGGAAGAAAACCATTGTCTATGTATAGTAAAATATATTTTTCGAGTGTAGGATCTATGTGCACAGACTACTCTTCTCTGCAACACATTAGTAGAGTGTAAGCTTTGTGAACAGAGAACAATACCTATACTATGTATGGTAAAACTAAAATAGAGTTCTGTCAGCATAGATCTTTCCACTATGCACCTATTTATTAGAATGTAAGCTCTCTGGGCAGGATTTTTTTTCTTGTATTGTATTCTTTGTATAATATTCTATTGTATGCTGGAAGAAAACCATTGTCTATGTATAGTAAAATATATTTTCGAGTGTAGGATCTATGAGCACAGACCTCTCTTCTATGCAACTCATTATTAGAGTGTAAGCTTTTTGAACAGAGAACAATACCTATACTATGTATGGTAAAACTAAAATAGAGTTCTGTCAGCATAGATCTTTCCGCTCTACACCTATTTATTAGAATGTAAGCTCTCTGGGCAGGAATTTTTTTCTTGTATTGTATTCTTTGTATAACAGGCTATTGTATGCTGGAAGAAAACCATTGTCTCTGTATAGTAAAATATATTTTCGAGTGTAGGATCTATGTGCACAGACCTCTCTTCTCTGCAACACATTAGTAGAGTGTAAGCTTTGTGAGCAGAGAACAATACCTATACTATGTATGGTAAAACTAAGATAGAGTGTAAGTTCTGTCAGCATAGATCTTTCCACTCTGCACCTATTTATTAGAATGTAAGCTCTCTGGGCAGGATTTTTTTTCTTGTATTGTATTCTTTGTATAACAGTCTATTGTATGCTGGAAGAAAACCATCATCTATGTAAAGTAACATATATTTTCGTGTGTAGGATCTATGAGCACAGACCTCTCTTCTTTGCAACTCATTATTAGAGTGTAAGCTTTGTGAACAGAGAACAATACCTATACTATGTATGGTAAAACTAAAATAGAGTTCTGTCAGCATAGATCTTTCCGCTCTACACCTATTTATTAGAATGTAAGCTCTCTGGGCAGGATTTTTTTTTCTTGTATTGTATTCTTTGTATAACAGTCTATTGTATGCTGGAAGAAAACCATTGTCTATGTATAGTAAAATATATTTTCGAGTGTAGGATCTATGAGCACAGACCTCTCTTCTATGCAACTCATTATTAGAGTGTAAGCTTTGTGAACAGAGAACAATACCTATACTATGTATGGTAAAACTAAAATAGAGTGTAAGTTCTGTCAGCATAGATCTTTCCGCTCTATACCTATTTATTAGAATGTAAGCTCTCTGGGCAGGAATTTTTTTCTTGTATTTTATTCTTTGTATAACAGGCTATTGTATGCTGGAAGAAAACCATTGTCTATGTATAGTAAAATATATTTTTGAGTGTAGGATCTATGTGCACAGACCTCTCTTCTCTGCAACACATTAGTAGAGTGTAAACTTTGTGAGCAGAGAACAATACCTATACTATGTATGGTAAAACTAAAATAGAGTGTAAGTTCTGTCAGCATAGATCTTTCCACTATGCACCTATTTATTAGAATGTAAGCTGTCTGGGCAGGATTTTTTTTCTTGTATTGTATTGTTTTTATAACAGTCTATTCTATGCTGGAAGAAAACTATTGTCTATGTATAGTAAAATATGTTTTCGAGTGTAGGATCTATGAGCACAGACCTCTCTTCTATGCAACTCATTATTAGAGTGTAAGCTTTGTGAACAGAGAACAATACCTATACTATGTATGGTAAAACTAAAATAGAGTGTAAGTTCTGTCAGCATAGATCTTTCCACTATGCACCTATTTATTAGAATGTAAGCTGTCTGGGCAGGATTTTTTTTCTTGTATTGTATTGTTTTTATAACAGTCTATTCTATGCTGGAAGAAAACTATTGTCTATGTATAGTAAAATATATTTTCGAGTGTAGGATCTATGAGCTCAGACCTCTCTTCTATGCAACTCATTATTAGAGTGTAAGCTTTGTGAACAGAGAACAATACCTATACTATGTATGGTAAAACTAAAATAGAGTGTAAGTTCTGTCAGCATAGATCTTTCCACTATGCACCTATTTATTAGAATGTAAGCTCTCTGGGCAGGATTTTTTTTCTTTTATTGTATTCTTTGTATAACAGTCTATTCTATGCTGGAAGAAAACCATTGTCTATGTATAGTAAAATATATTTTCGAGTGTAGGATCTATGTGCACAGACCACTCTTCTCTGCAACACATTAGTAGAGTGTAAGCTTTGTGAACAGAGAACAATACCTATACTATGTATGGTAAAACTAAAATAGAGTTCTGTCAGCATAGATCTTTCCGCTCTACACCTATTTATTAGAATGTAAGCTCTCTGGGCAGGATTTTTTTTCTTGTATTGTATTCTTTGTATAACAGGCTATTGTATGCTGGAAGAAAACCATTGTCTATGTATAGTAAAATATATTTTCGAGTGTAGGATCTATGTGCACAGACCTCTCTTCTCTGCAACACATTAGTAGAGTGTAAGCTTTGTGAGCAGAGAACAATACCTATACTATGTATGGTAAAACTAAGATAGAGTGTAAGTTCTGTCAGCATAGATCTTTCCACTATGCACCTATTTATTAGAATGTAAGCTCTCTGGGCAGGAATTTTTTCTCTTGTATTGTATTCTTTGTATAACAGTCTATTGTATGCTGGAAGAAAACCATTGTCTATGTATAGTAAAATATATTTTCGAGTGTAGGATCTATGAGCACAGACCTCTCTTCTATGCAACTCATTATTAGAGTGTAAGCTTTGTGAACAGAGAACAATACCTATACTATGTATGGTAAAACTAAAATAGAGTTCTGTCAGCATAGATCTTTCCACTATGCACCTATTTATTAGAATGTAAGCTCTCTGGGCAGGATTTTTTTTCTTGTATTGTATTCTTTGTATAACAGTCTATTCTATGCTGGAAGAAAACCATTGTCTATGTATAGTAAAATATATTTTCGAGTGTAGGATCTATGTGCACAGACTACTCTTCTCTGCAACACATTAGTAGAGTGTAAGCTTTGTGAACAGAGAACAATACCTAAACTATGTATGGTAAAACTAAAATAGAGTTCTGTCAGCATAGATCTTTCCGCTCTACACCTATTTATTAGAATGTAAGCTCTCTGGGCAGGAATTTTTTTCTTGTATTGTATTCTTTGTATAACAGGCTATTGTATGCTGGAAGAAAACCATTGTCTCTGTATAGTAAAATATATTTTCGAGTGTAGGATCTATGTGCACAGACCTCTCTTCTCTGCAACACATTAGTAGAGTGTAAGCTTTGTGAGCAGAGAACAATACCTATACTATGTATGGTAAAACTAAGATAGAGTGTAAGTTCTGTCAGCATAGATCTTTCCACTATGCACCTATTTATTAGAATGTAAGCTCTCTGGGCAGGAATTTTTTTCTCTTGTATTGTATTCTTTGTATAACAGTCTATTGTATGCTGGAAGAAAACCATCATCTATGTATAGTAAAATATATTTTCGAGTGTAGATCTATGTGCACAGACCTCTCTTCTCTGCAACACATTATTAGAGTGTAAGCTTTGTGAGCAGAGAACAATACCTATACTATGTATGGTAAAACTAAGATAGAGTGTAAGTCATGTCAGCATAGATCTTTCCACTCTGCACCTATTTATTAGAATGTAAGCTCTCTGGGCAGGATTTTTTTTCTTGTATTGTATTCTTTGTATAACAGTCTATTGTATGCTGGAAGAAAACCATCATCTATGTAAAGTAACATATATTTTCGTGTGTAGGATCTATGAGCACAGACCTCTCTTCTTTGCAACTCATTATTAGAGTGTAAGCTTTGTGAACAGAGAACAATACCTATACTATGTATGGTAAAACTAAAATAGAGTTCTGTCAGCATAGATCTTTCCGCTCTACACCTATTTATTAGAATGTAAGCTCTCTGGGCAGGATTTTTTTTTCTTGTATTGTATTCTTTGTATAACAGTCTATTGTATGCTGTAAGAAAACCATTGTCTATGTATAGTAAAATATATTTTCGAGTGTAGGATCTATGAGCACAGACCTCTCTTCTATGCAACTCATTATTAGAGTGTAAGCTTTGTGAACAGAGAACAATACCTATACTATGTATGGTAAAACTAAAATAGAGTGTAAGTTCTGTCAGCATAGATCTTTCCACTATGCACCTATTTCTTAGAATGTAAGCTCTCTGGGCAGGATTTTTTTTATTTTATTGTATTCTTTGTATAACAGTCTATTCTATGCTGGAAGAAAACCATTGTCTATGTATAGTAAAATATATTTTCGAGTGTAGGATCTATGTGCACAGACCACTCTTCTC
Source organism: Pelobates fuscus (assembly GCF_036172605.1). Classification (NCBI taxonomy): domain Eukaryota; kingdom Metazoa; phylum Chordata; class Amphibia; order Anura; family Pelobatidae; genus Pelobates; species Pelobates fuscus. The sequence goes on along the minus strand of NC_086327.1, from coordinate 80,762,237 downwards.
TGCAACACATTAGTAGAGTGTAAGCTTTGTGAACAGAGAACAATACCTATACTATGTATGGTAAAACTAAAATAGAGTTCTGTCAGCATAGATCTTTCCGCTCTACACCTATTTATTAGAATGTAAGCTCTCTGGGCAGGAATTTTTTTCTTGTATTGTATTCTTTGTATAACAGGCTATTGTATGCTGGAAGAAAACCATTGTCTATGTATAGTAAAATATATTTTCGAGTGTAGGATCTATGTGAACAGACCTCTCTTCTCTGCAACACATTAGTAGAGTGTAAGCTTTGTGAGCAGAGAACAATACCTATACTATGTATGGTAAAACTAAGATAGAGTGTAAGTTCTGTCAGCATAGATCTTTCCACTATGCACCTATTTATTAGAATGTAAGCTCTCTGGGCAGGAATTTTTTCTCTTGTATTGTATTCTTTGTATAACAGTCTATTGTATGCTGGAAGAAAACCATTGTCTATGTATAGTAAAATATATTTTCGAGTGTAGGATCTATGAGCACAGACCTCTCTTCTATGCAACTCATTATTAGAGTGTAAGCTTTGTGAACAGAGAACAATACCTATACTATGTATGGTAAAACTAAAATAGAGTTCTGTCAGCATAGATCTTTCCACTATGCACCTATTTATTAGAATGTAAGCTCTCTGGGCAGGATTTTTTTTCTTGTATTGTATTCTTTGTATAACAGTCTATTCTATGCTGGAAGAAAACCATTGTCTATGTATAGTAAAATATATTTTCGAGTGTAGGATCTATGTGCACAGACTACTCTTCTCTGCAACACATTAGTAGAGTGTAAGCTTTGTGAACAGATAACAATACCTATACTATGTATGGTAAAACTAAAATAGAGTTCTGTCAGCATAGATCTTTCCGCTCTACACCTATTTATTAGAATGTAAGCTCTCTGGGCAGGATTTTTTTTCTTGTATTGTATTCTTTGTATAACAGTCTATTGTATGCTGTAAGAAAACCATTGTCTATGTATAGTAACATATATTTTCGAGTGTAGGATCTATGAGCACAGACCTCTCTTCTATGCAACTCATTATTCGAGTGTAAGCTTTGTGAGCAGAGAACAGTACCTTTACTATGTATGGTAAAACTAAAATAGAGTGTACGTTCTGTCAGCATAGATCTTTCCACTATGCACCTATTTATTAGAATGTAAGCTCTCTGGGCAGGATTTTTTTTTCTTGTATTGTATTCTTTGTATAACAGTCTATTGTATGCTGGAAGAAAACCATTGTCTATGTATAGTAAAATATATTTTCGAGTGTAGGATCTATGAGCACAGACCTCTCTTCTATGCAACTCATTATTAGAGTGTAAGCTTTGTGAACAGAGAACAATACCTATACTATGTATGGTAAAACTAAAATAGAGTTCTGTCAGCATAGATCTTTCCACTATGCACCTATTTATTAGAATGTAAGCTCTCTGGGCTGGATTTTTTTTCTTGTATTGTATTCTTTGTATAACAGTCTATTCTATGCTGGAAGAAAACCATTGTCTATGTATAGTAAAATATATTTTCGAGTGTAGGATCTATGTGCACAGACTACTCTTCTCTGCAACACATTAGTAGAGTGTAAGCTTTGTGAACAGATAACAATACCTATACTATGTATGGTAAAACTAAAATAGAGTTCTGTCAGCATAGATCTTTCCGCTCTACACCTATTTATTAGAATGTAAGCTCTCTGGGCAGGATTTTTTTTCTTGTATTGTATTCTTTGTATAACAGTCTATTGTATGCTGTAAGAAAACCATTGTCTATGTATAGTAACATATATTTTCGAGTGTAGGATCTATGAGCACAGACCTCTCTTCTATGCAACTCATTATTCGAGTGTAAGCTTTGTGAGCAGAGAACAGTACCTTTACTATGTATGGTAAAACTAAAATAGAGTGTACGTTCTGTCAGCATAGATCTTTCCACTGTGCACCTATTTATTAGAATGTAAGCTCTCTGGGCAGGATTTTTTTTTCTTGTATTGTATTCTTTGTATAACAGTCTATTGTATGCTGGAAGAAAACCATTGTCTATGTATAGTAAAATATATTTTCGAGTGTAGGATCTATGAGCACAGACCTCTCTTCTATGCAACTCATTATTAGAGTGTAAGCTTTGTGAACAGAGAACAATACCTATACTATGTATGGTAAAACTAAAATAGAGTTCTGTCAGCATAGATCTTTCCACTATGCACCTATTTATTAGAATGTAAGCTCTCTGGGCTGGATTTTTTTTCTTGTATTGTATTCTTTGTATAACAGTCTATTCTATGCTGGAAGAAAACCATTGTCTATGTATAGTAAAATATATTTTCGAGTGTAGGATCTATGTGCACAGACTACTCTTCTCTGCAACACATTAGTAGAGTGTAAGCTTTGTGAGCAGAGAACAATACCTATACTATGTATGGTAAAACTAAGATAGAGTGTAAGTCATGTCAGCATAGATCTTTCCACTCTGCACCTATTTATTAGAATGTAAGCTCTCTGGGCAGGATTTTTTTTCTTGTATTGTATTCTTTGTATAACAGTCTATTTTATGCTGGAAGAAAACCATCATCTATGTAAAGTAACATATATTTTCGTGTGTAGGATCTATGAGCACAGACCTCTCTTCTTTGCAACTCATTATTAGAGTGTAAGCTTTGTGAACAGAGAACAATACCTATACTATGTATGGTAAAACTAAAATAGAGTTCTGTCAGCATAGATCTTTCCGCTCTACACCTATTTATTAGAATGTAAGCTCTCTGGGCAGGATTTTTTTTTCTTGTATTGTATTCTTTGTATAACAGTCTATTGTATGCTGGAAGAAAACCATTGTCTATGTATAGTAAAATATATTTTCGAGTGTAGGATCTATGAGCACAGACCTCTCTTCTATGCAACTCATTATTAGAGTGTAAGCTTTGTGAACAGAGAACAATACCTATACTATGTATGGTAAAACTAAAATAGAGTGTAAGTTCTGTTAGCATAAATCTTTCCGCTCTATACCTATTTATTAGAATGTAAGCTCTCTGGGCAGGAATTTTTTTTCTTGTATTTTATTCTTTGTATAACAGGCTATTGTATGCTGGAAGAAAACCATTGTCTATGTATAGTAAAATATATTTTCGAGTGTAGGATCTATGTGCACAGACCTCTCTTCTCTGCAACACATTAGTAGAGTGTAAACTTTGTGAGCAGAGAACAATACCTATACTATGTATGGTAAAACTAAAATAGAGTGTAAGTTCTGTCAGCATAGATCTTTCCACTATGCACGTATTTATTAGAATGTAAGCTGTCTGGGCAGGATTTTTTTTCTTGTATTGTATTGTTTTTATAACAGTCTATTCTATGCTGGAAGAAAACTATTGTCTATGTATAGTAAAATATATTTTCGAGTGTAGGATCTATGAGCACAGACCTCTCTTCTATGCAACTCATTATTAGAGTGTAAGCTTTGTGAACAGAGAACAATACCTATACTATGTATGGTAAAACTAAAATAGAGTGTAAGTTCTGTCAGCATAGATCTTTCCACTATGCACCTATTTATTAGAATGTAAGCTCTCTGGGCAGGATTTTTTTTCTTGTATTGTATTGTTTTTATAACAGTCTATTCTATGCTGGAAGAAAACCATTGTCTATGTATAGTAAAATATATTTTCGAGTGTAGGATCTATGTGCACAGACCACTCTTCTCTGCAACACATTAGTAGAGTGTAAGCTTTGTGAACAGCGAACAATACCTATACTATGTATGGTAAAACTAAAATAGAGTTCTGTCAGCATAGATCTTTCCGCTCTATACCTATTTATTAGAATGTAAGCTCTCTGGGCAGGAATTTTTTTCTTGTATTTTATTCTTTGTATAACAGGCTATTGTATGCTGGAAGAAAACCATTGTCTATGTATAGTAAAATATATTTTCGAGAGTAGGATCTATGTGCACAGACCTCTCTTCTCTGCAACACATTAGTAGAGTGTAAACTTTGTGAGCAGAGAACAATACCTATACTATGTATGGTAAAACTAAAATAGAGTGTAAGTTCTGTCAGCATAGATCTTTCCACTATGCTCCTATTTATTAGAATGTAAGCTGTCTGGGCAGGATTTTTTTTCTTGTATTGTATTGTTTTTATAACAGTCTATTCTATGCTGGAAGAAAACTATTGTCTATGTATAGTAAAATATATTTTCGAGTGTAGGATCTATGAGCACAGACCTCTCTTCTATGCAACTCATTATTAGAGTGTAAGCTTTGTGAACAGAGAACAATACCTATACTATGTATGGTAAAACTAAAATAGAGTGTAAGTTCTGTCAGCATAGATCTTTCCACTATGCACCTATTTATTAGAATGTAAGCTGTCTGGGCAGGATTTTTTTTCTTGTATTGTATTGTTTTTATAACAGTCTATTCTATGCTGGAAGAAAACTATTCTAAGTATGTATAGTAAAATATATTTTCGAGTGTAGGATCTATGAGCTCAGACCTCTCTTCTCTGCAACTCTTTATTAGAGTGTAAGCTTTGTGAGCAGAGAACAATACCTATACTATTTATGGTAAAACTAAAATAGAGTGTAAGTTCTGTCAGCATATATCTTTCCACTATGCACCTATTTATAAGAATGTAAGCTCTCTGGGCAGGATTTTTTTTCTTGTATTGTATTCTTTGTATAACAGTCTATTGTATTCTGGAAGAAAACCATTGTCTATGTATAGTAAAATATATTTTCGAGTGTAGGATCTATGAGCACAGACCTCTCTTCTATGCAACTCATTATTAGAGTGTAAGCTTTTTGAACAGAGAACAATACCTATACTATGTATGGTAAAACTAAAATAGAGTTCTGTCAGCATAGATCTTTCCGCTCTACACCTATTTATTAGAATGTAAGCTCTCTGGGCAGGAATTTTTTTCTTGTATTGTATTCTTTGTATAACAGGCTATTGTATGCTGGAAGAAAACCATTGTCTATGTATAGTAAAATATATTTTCGAGTGTAGGATCTATGAGCACAGACCTCTCTTCTCTGCAACACATTAGTAGAGTGTAAGCTTTGTGAGCAGAGAACAATACCTATACTATGTATGGTAAAACTAAGATAGAGTGTAAGTTCTGTCAGCATAGATCTTTCCACTATGCACCTATTTATTAGAATGTAAGCTCTCTGGGCAGGACTTTTTTTCTCTTGTATTGTATTCTTTGTATAACAGTCTATTGTATGCTGGAAGAAAACCATCATCTATGTATAGTAAAATATATTTTCGTGTGTAGGATCTATGTGCACAGACCTCTCTTCTCTGCAACACATTAGTAGAGTGTAAGCTTTGTGAGCAGAGAACAATACCTATACTATGTATGGTAAAACTAAAATAGATTGTAAGTTCTGTAAGCATAGATCTTTCCACTATGCACCTATTTATTAGAATGTAAGATCTCTGGGCAGGATTTTTTTTCTTGTATTGTATTCTTTGTATAACAGTCTATTGTATGCTGGAAGAAAACCATTGTCTATGTATAGTAAAATATATTTTCGAGTGTAGGATCTATGTGCACAGACCTCTCTTCTCTGCAACTCTTTATTAGAGTGTAAGCTTTGTGAGCAGAGAACAATACCTATACTATGTATGGTAAAACTAAAATAGAGTTCTGTCAGCATATATCTTTCCACTATGCACCTATTTATTAGAATGTAAGCTCTCTGGGCAGGATTTTTTTTCTTGTATTGTATTCTTTGTATAACAGTCTATTGTATGCTGGAAGAAAACCATTGTCTTTGTATAGTAAAATATATTTTCGAGTGTAGGATCTATGAGCACAGACCTCTTTTCTATGCAACTCATTATTAGAGTGTAAGCTTTGTGAACAGAGAACAATACCTATACTATGTATGGTAAAACTAAAATAGAGTTCTGTCAGCATAGATCTTTCCACTATGCACCTACGTATTTATTAGAATGTAAGCTCTCTGGGCAGGATTTGTTTTCTTGTATTGTATTCTTTGTATAACAGTCTATTGTATGCTGGAAGAAAACCATTGTCTATGTATAGTAAAATATATTTTCGAGTGTAGGATCTATGTGCACAGACCTCTCTTCTCTGCAACTCTTTATTAGAGTGTAAGCTTTGTGAGCAGAGAACAATACCTATACTATGTATGGTAAAACTAAAATAGAGTGTAAGTTCTGTCAGCATAGATCTTTCCACTATGCACCTATTTATTAGAATGTAAGCTCTCTGGGCAGGATTTTTTTTCTCTTGTATTGTATTCTTTGTATAACAGTCTATTGTATGCTGGAAGAAAACCATCATCTATGTATAGTAAAATATATTTTCGTGTGTAGGATCTATGTGCACAGACCTCTCTTCTCTGCAACACATTAGTAGAGTGTAAGCTTTGTGAGCAGAGAACAATACCTATACTATGTATGGTAAAACTAAAATAGATTGTAAGTTCTGTAAGCATAGATCTTTCCACTATGCACCTATTTATTAGAATGTAAGATCTCTGGGCAGGATTTTTTTTCTTGTATTGTATTCTTTGTATAACAGTCTATTGTATGCTGGAAGAAAACCATTGTCTATGTATAGTAAAATATATTTTCGAGTGTAGGATCTATGTGCACAGACCTCTCTTCTCTGCAACTCTTTATTAGAGTGTAAGCTTTGTGAGCAGAGAACAATACCTATACTATGTATGGTAAAACTAAAATAGAGTTCTGTCAGCATATATCTTTCCACTATGCACCTATTTATTAGAATGTAAGCTCTCTGGGCAGGATTTTTTTTCTTGTATTGTATTCTTTGTATAACAGTCTATTGTATGCTGGAAGAAAACCATTGTCTTTGTATAGTAAAATATATTTTCGAGTGTAGGATCTATGAGCACAGACCTCTTTTCTATGCAACTCATTATTAGAGTGTAAGCTTTGTGAACAGAGAACAATACCTATACTATGTATGGTAAAACTAAAATAGAGTTCTGTCAGCATAGATCTTTCCACTATGCACCTACGTATTTATTAGAATGTAAGCTCTCTGGGCAGGATTTGTTTTCTTGTATTGTATTCTTTGTATAACAGTCTATTGTATGCTGGAAGAAAACCATTGTCTATGTATAGTAAAATATATTTTCGAGTGTAGGATCTATGTGCACAGACCTCTCTTCTCTGCAACTCTTTATTAGAGTGTAAGCTTTGTGAGCAGAGAACAATACCTATACTATGTATGGTAAAACTAAAATAGAGTGTAAGTTCTGTCAGCATAGATCTTTCCACTATGCACCTATTTATTAGAATGTAAGCTCTCTGGGCAGGATTTTTTTTCTTGTATTGTATTCTTTGTATAACAGTCTATTGTATGCTGGAAGAAAACCATTGTCTATGTATAGCAAAATATATTTTCGAGTGTAGGATCTATGAGCACAGACCTCTCTTCTATGCAACTCATTATTAGAGTGTAAGCTTTTTGAACAGAGAACAATACCTATACTATGTATGGTAAAACTAAAATAGAGTTCTGTCAGCATAGATCTTTCCGTTCTACACCTATTTATTAGAATGTAAGCTCTCTGGGCAGGATTTTTTTTTCTTGTATTGTATTCTTTGCATAACAGTCTATTCTATGCTGGAAGAAAACTATTGTCTATGTATAGTAAAATATATTTGCAAGTGTAGGATCTATGTGCACAGACCTCTCTTCTCTGCAACACATAGTAGAGTGTAAGCTTTGTGAGCAGAGAACAATACCTATACTATGTATGGTAAAACTAAAATAGAGTGTAAGTTCTGTCAGCATTGATCTTTCCACTATGCACCTATTTATTAGAATGTAAGCTCTCTGGGCAGAATTTTTTTTTCTTGTATTGTATTGTTTTTATAACAGTCTATTCTATGCTGGAAGAAAACCATTGTCTATGTATAGTAAAATATATTTTCGAGTGTAGGATCTATGTGCACAGACCTCTCTTCTCTGCAACACATTAGTAGAGTGTAAGCTTTGTGAGCAGAGAACAATACCTATACTATGTATGGTAAAACTAAGATAGAGTGTAAGTCATGTCAGCATAGATCTTTCCACTCTGCACCTATTTATTAGAATGTAAGCTCTCTGGGCAGGATTTTTTTTCTTGTATTGTATTCTTTGTATAACAGTCTATTGTATGCTGGAAGAAAACCATCATCTATGTATAGTAACATATATTTTCGAGTGTAGGATCTATGAGCACAGACCTCTCTTCTTTGCAACTCATTATTAGAGTGTAAGCTTTGTGAACAGAGAACAATACCTATACTATGTATGGTAAAACTAAAATAGAGTTCTGTCAGCATAGATCTTTTCGCTCTACAACTATTTATTAGAATGTAAGCTCTCTGGGCAGGATTTTTTTTCTTGTATTGTATTCTTTGTATAACAGTCTATTGTATGCTGGAAGAAAACCATTGTCTATGTATAGTAACATATATTTTCGAGTGTAGGATCTATGAGCACAGACCTCTCTTCTATGCAACTCATTATTAGAGTGTAAGCTTTGTGAGCAGAGAACAGTACCTATACTATGTATGGTAAAACTAAAATAGAGTGTAAGTTCTGTCAGCATAGATCTTTCCACTATGCACCTATTTATTAGAATGTAAGCTCTCTGGGCAGGATTTTTTTTTCTTGTATTGTATTGTTTTTATAGCAGTCTATTCTATGCTGGAAGAAAACTATTGTCTATGTATAGTAAAATATATTTTCGAGTGTAGGATCTATGAGCACAGACCTCTCTTCTATGCAACTCATTATTAGAGTGTAAGCTTTGTGAACAGAGAACAATACCTATACTATGTATGGTAAAACTAAAATAGAGTGTAAGTTCTGTCAGCATAGATCTTTCCACTATGCACCTATTTATTAGAATGTAAGCTCTCTGGGCAGGATTTTTTTTTCTTGTATTGTATTGTTTTTATAGCAGTCTATTCTATGCTGGAAGAAAACTATTGTCTATGTATAGTAAAATATATTTTCGAGTGTAGGATCTATGAGCACAGACCTCTCTTCTATGCAACTCATTATTAGAGTGTAAGCTTTGTGAACAGAGAACACTACCTATACTATGTATGGTAAAACTAAAATAGAGTTCTGTCAGCATAGATCTTTCCACCATGCACCTATTTATTAGAATGTAAGCTCTCTGGGCAGGATTTTTTTTCTTGTATTGTATTCTTTGTATAACAGTCTATTCTATGCTGGAAGAAAACCATTGTCTATGTATAGTAAAATATATTTTCGAGTGTAGGATCTATGTGCACAGACCACTCTTCTCTGCAACACATTAGTAGAGTGTAAGCTTTGTGAGCAGAGAACAATACCTATACTATGTATGGTAAAACTAAAATAGAGTGTAAGTTCTGTCAGCATAGATCTTTCCACTATGCACCTATTTATTAGAATGTAAGCTCTCTGGGCAGGATTTTTTTTCTTGTATTGTATTCTTTGTATAACAGTCTATTGTATGCTGGAAGAAAACCATTGTCTATGTATAGTAAAATATATTTTCGAGTGTAGGATCTATGAGCTCAGACCTCTCTTCTATGCAACTCATTATTAGAGTGTAAGCTTTTTGAACAGAGAACAATACCTATACTATGTATGGTAAACCTAAAATAGAGTTCTGTCAGCATAGATCTTTCCGTTCTACACCTATTTATTAGAATGTAAGCTCTCTGGGCAGGATTTTTTTTTCTTGTATTGTATTCTTTGCATAACAGTCTATTCTATGCTGGAAGAAAACTATTGTCTATGTATAGTAAAATATATTTTCAAGTGTAGGATCTATGTGCACAGACCTCTCTTCTCTGCAACACATAGTAGAGTGTAAGCTTTGTGAGCAGAGAACAATACCTATACTATGTATGGTAAAACTAAAATAGAGTGTAAGTTCTGTCAGCATTGATCTTTCCACTATGCACCTATTTATTAGAATGTAAGCTCTCTGGGCAGGATTTTTTTTCTTGTATTGTATTGTTTTTATAACAGTCTATTCTATGCTGGAAGAAAACTATTGTCTATGTATAGTAAAATATATTTTCGAGTGTAGGATCTATGAGCACAGACCTCTCTTCTATGCAACTCATTATTAGAGTGTAAGCTTTGTGAACAGAGAACAATACCTATACTATGTATGGTACAACTAAAATAGAGTGTAAGTTCTGTCAGCATATATCTTTCCACTATGCACCTATTTATTAGAATGTAAGCTCTCTGGGCAGGATTTTTTTTCTTGTATTGTATTCTTTGTATAACAGTCTATTCTATGCTGGAAGAAAACCATTGTCTATGTATAGTAAAATATATTTTCGAGTGTAGGATCTATGTGCACAGACCACTCTTCTCTGCAACACATTAGTAGAGTGTAAGCTTTGTGAACAGAGAACAATACCTATACTATGTATGGTAAAACTAAAATAGAGTGTAAGTTCTGTCAGCATAGATCTTTCCACTATGCACCTATTTATTAGAATGTAAGCTCTCTGGGCAGAATTTTTTTTTCTTGTATTGTATTGTTTTTATAACAGTCTATTCTATGCTGGAAGAAAACCATTGTCTATGTATAGTAAAATATATTTTCGAGTGTAGGATCTATGTGCACAGACCTCTCTTCTCTGCAACACATTAGTAGAGTGTAAATTTTGTGAGCAGAGAACAATACCTATACTATGTATGGTAAAACTAAAATAGAGTGTAAGTTCTGTCAGCATAGATCTTTCCACTATGCACCTATTTATTAGAATGTAAGCTCTCTGGGCAGGAATTTTTTCTCTTGTATTGTATTCTTTGTATAACAGTCTATTGCATGCTGGAAGAAAACCATCAGCTAGTATAGTAAAATATATTTTCGAGTGTAGATCTATGTGCACAGACCTCTCTTCTCTGCAACACATTAGTAGAGTGTAAGCTTTGTGAGCAGAGAACAATACCTATACTATGTATGGTAAAACTAAGAAAGAGTGTAAGTCATGTCAGCATAGATCTTTCCACTCTGCACCTATTTATTAGAATGTAAGCTCTCTGGGCAGGATTTTTTTTCTTGTATTGTATTCTTTGTATAACAGTCTATTGTATGCTGGAAGAAAACCATCTTCTATGTATAGTAACATATATTTTCGTGTGTAGGATCTATGAGCACAGACCTCTCTTCTTTGCAACTCATTATTAGAGTGTAAGCTTTGTGAACAGAGAATAATACCTATACTATGTATGGTAAAACTAAAATAGAGTGTAAGTTCTGTAAGCATAGATCTTTCCACTATGCACCTATTTATTAGAATGTAAGATCTCTGGGCAGGATTTTTTTTCTTGTATTGTATTCTTTGTATAACAGTCTATTGTATGCTGGAAGAAAACCATTGTCTATGTATAGTAAAATATATTTTCGAGTGTAGGATCTATGTGCACAGACCTCTCTTCTCTGCAACTCTTTATTAGAGTGTAAGCTTTGTGAGCAGAGAACAATACCTATACTATGTATGGTAAAACTAAAATAGAGTGTAATTTCTGTCAGCATAGATCTTTCCACTATGCACCTATTTATTAGAATGTAAGCTCTCTGGGCAGGACTTTTTTTCTCTTGTATTGTATTCTTTGTATAACAGTCTATTGTATGCTGGAAGAAAACCATCATCTATGTATAGTAAAATATATTTTCGTGTGTAGGATCTATGTGCACAGACCTCTCTTCTCTGCAACTCATTATTAGAGTGTAAGCTTTGTGAACAGAGAACAATACCTATACTATGTATGGTACAACTAAAATAGAGTGTAAGTTCTGTCAGCATATATCTTTCCACTATGCACCTATTTATTAGAATGTAAGCTCTCTGGGCAGGAATTTTTTCTCTTGTATTGTATTCTTTGTATAACAGTCTATTGTATGCTGGAAGAAAACCATCATCTAGTATAGTAAAATATATTTTCGAGTGTAGATCTATGTGCACAGACCTCTCTTCTCTGCAACACATTAGTAGAGTGTAAGCTTTGTGAGCAGAGAACAATACCTATACTATGTATGGTAAAACTGAGATAGAGTGTAAGTCATGTCAGCATAGATCTTTCCACTCTGCACCTATTTATTAGAATGTAAGCTCTCTGGGCAGGATTTTTTTTCTTGTATTGTATTCTTTGTATAACAGTCTATTGTATGCTGGAAGAAAACCATTGTCTATGTATAGTAAAATATATTTTCGAGTGTAGGATCTATGAGCACAGACCTCTCTTCTATGCAACTCATTATTAGAGTGTAAGCTTTTTGAACAGAGAACAATACCTATACTATGTATGGTAAAACTAAAATAGAGTTCTGTCAGCATAGATCTTTCCGTTCTACACCTATTTATTAGAATGTAAGCTCTCTGGGCAGGATTTTTTTTTCTTGTATTGTATTCTTTGCATAACAGTCTATTCTATGCTGGAAGAAAACTATTGTCTATGTATAGTAAAATATATTTGCAAGTGTAGGATCTATGTGCACAGACCTCTCTTCTCTGCAACACATATTAGAGTGTAAGCTTTGTGAGCAGAGAACAATACCTATACTATGTATGGTAAAACTAAAATAGAGTGTAAGTTCTGTCAGCATTGATCTTTCCACTATGCACCTATTTATTAGAATGTAAGCTCTCTGGGCAGGATTTTTTTTCTTGTATTGTATTGTTTTTATAACAGTCTATTCTATGCTGGAAGAAAACTATTGTCTATGTATAGTAAAATATATTTTCGAGTGTAGGATCTATGTGCACAGACCTCTCTTCTATGCAACTTATTATTAGAGTGTAAGCTTTGTGAACAGAGAACAATACCTATACTATGTATGGTACAACTAAAATAGAGTGTAAGTTCTGTCAGCATATATCTTTCCACTATGCACCTATTTATTAGAATGTAAGCTCTCTGGGCAGGAATTTTTTCTCTTGTATTGTATTCTTTGTATAACAGTCTATTGTATGCTGGAAGAAAACCATCATCTAGTATAGTAAAATATATTTTCGAGTGTAGATCTATGTGCACAGACCTCTCTTCTCTGCAACACATTAGTAGAGTGTAAGCTTTGTGAGCAGAGAACAATACCTATACTATGTATGGTAAAACTAAGATAGAGTGTAAGTCATGTCAGCATAGATCTTTCCACTCTGCACCTATTTATTAGAATGTAAGCTCTCTGGGCAGGATTTTTTTTCTTGTATTGTATTCTTTGTATAACAGTCTATTGTATGCTGGAAGAAAACCATCTTCTATGTATAGTAACATATATTTTCGAGTGTAGGATCTATGAGCACAGACCTCTCTTCTTTGCAACTCATTATTAGAGTGTAAGCTTTGTGAACAGAGAACAATACCTATACTATGTATGGTAAAACTAAAATAGAGTTCTGTCAGCATAGATCTTTCCGCTCTACACCTATTTATTAGAATGTAAGCTCTCTGGGAAGGATTTTTTTTTCTTGTATTGTATTCTTTGTATAACAGTCTATTGTATGCTGGAAGAAAACCATTGTCTATGTATAGTAACATATATTTTCGAGTGTAGGATCTATGAGCACAGACCTCTCTTCTATGCAACTCATTATTAGAGTGTAAGCTTTGTGAGCAGAGAACAGTACCTATACTATGTATGGTAAAACTAAAATAGAGTGTAATTTCTGTCAGCATAGATCTTTCCACTATGCACCTATTTATTAGAATGTAAGCTCTCTGGGCAGGATTTTTTTTCTTGTATTGTATTGTTTTTATAACAGTCTATTCTATGCTGGAAGAAAACTATTGTCTATGTATAGTAAAATATATTTTCGAGTGTAGGATCTATGAGCACAGACCTCTCTTCTATGCAACTCATTATTAGAGTGTAAGCTTTGTGAACAGAGAACAATACCTATACTATGTATGGTAAAACTAAAATAGAGTTCTGTCAGCATAGATATTTCCACTATGCACCTATTTATTAGAATGTAAGCTCTCTGGGCAGGATTTTTTTTCTTGTATTGTATTCTTTGTATAACAGTCTATTCTATGCTGGAAGAAAACCATTGTCTATGTATAGTAAAATATATTTTCGAGTGTAGGATCTATGTGCACAGACCACTCTTCTCTGCAACACATTAGTAGAGTGTAAGCTTTGTGAACAGAGAACAATACCTATACTATGTATGGTAAAACTAAAATAGAGTTCTGTCAGCATAGATCTTTCCACTCTGCACCTATTTATTAGAATGTAAGCTCTCTGGGCAGGATTTTTTTTCTTGTATTGTATTCTTTGTATAACAGTCTATTCTATGCTGGAAGAAAACCATTGTCTATGTATAGTAAAATATATTTTCGAGTGTAGGATCTATGTGCACAGACCTCTCTTCTCTGCAACACATTAGTAGAGTGTAAGCTATGTGAGCAGAGAACAATACCTATACTATGTATGGTAAAACTAAAATAGAGTGTAAGTTCTGTCAGCATAGATCTTTCCACTATGCACCTATTTATTAGAATGTAAGATCTCTGGGCAGGATTTTTTTTCTTGTATTGTATTCTTTGTATAACAGTCTATTGTATGCTGGAAGAAAACCATTGCCTATGTATAGTAAAATATATTTTCGAGTGTAGGATCTATGTGCACAGACCACTCTTCTCTGCAACACATTAGTAGAGTGTAAGCTTTGTGAACAGAGAACAATACCTATACTATGTATGGTAAAACTAAAATAGAGTTCTGTCAGCATAGATCTTTCCACTATGCACCTATTTATTAGAATGTAAGCTCTCTGGGCAGGATTTTTTTTCTTGTATTGTATTCTTTGTATAACAGTCTATTCTATGCTGGAAGAAAACCATTGTCTATGTATAGTAAAATATATTTTCGAGTGTAGGATCTATGTGCACAGACCTCTCTTCTCTGCAACACATTAGTAGAGTGTAAGCTATGTGAGCAGAGAACAATACCTATACTATGTATGGTAAAACTAAAATAGAGTGTAAGTTCTGTCAGCATAGATATTTCCACTATGCACCTATTTATTAGAATGTAAGCTCTCTGGGCAGGATTTTTTTTCTTGTATTGTATTCTTTGTATAACAGTCTATTCTATGCTGGAAGAAAACCATTGTCTATGTATAGTAAAACATATTTTCGAGTGTAGGATCTATGTGCACAGACCACTCTTTTCTGCAACACATTAGTAGAGTGTAAGCTTTGTGAACAGAGAACAATACCTATACTATGTATGGTAAAACTAAAATAGAGTTCTGTCAGCATAGATCTTTCCACTCTGCACCTATTTATTAGAATGTAAGCTCTCTGGGCAGGATTTTTTTTCTTGTATTGTATTCTTTGTATAACAGTCTATTCTATGCTGGAAGAAAACCATTGTCTATGTATAGTAAAATATATTTTCGAGTGTAGGATCTATGTGCACAGACCTCTCTTCTCTGCAACACATTAGTAGAGTGTAAGCTATGTGAGCAGAGAACAATACCTATACTATGTATGGTAGAACTAAAATAGAGTGTAAGTTCTGTCAGCATAGATCTTTCCGCTCTGCACCTATTTTTTAGAATGTTAGCTCTCTGGGCAGGATTTTTTTTCTTGTATTGTATTCTTTGTATAACAGTCTATTGTATGCTGGAAGAAAACCATTGTCTATGTATAGTAAAATATATTTTCAAGTGTAGGATCTATGTGCACAGACCTCTCTTCTCTGCAACACATTAGTAGAGTGTAAGCTTTGTGAGCAGAGAACAATACCTATACTATGTATGGTAAAACTAAAATAGAGTGTAAGTTCTGTCAGCATAGATCTTTCCGCTCTACACCTATTTATTAGAATGTAAGCTCTCTGGGCAGAAATTTGATTTTTCTTAATATATTATTTCTACTAAAGGTTATTCTGCGCTGGAAGAAACCCATTGTCTATGTATAGTAAAATATATTTTCGAGTGTAGGATCTATGAGCACAGACCTCTCTTCTCTCCAACTCTTTATTAGAGTGTAAGCTTTGTGAGCAGAGAACAATACCTATACTATGTATGGTAAAACTAAAATAGAGTGTAAGTTCTGTCAGCATAGATCTTTCCGCTCTGCACCTATTTATTAGAATGTTAGCTCTCTGGGCAGGAATTTTTTTCTCTTGTATTGTATTCTTTGTATAACAGTCTATTGTATGCTGGAAGAAAACCATCATCTATGTATAGTAACATATATTTTCGAGTGTAGGATCTATGAGCACAGACCTCTCTTCTCTACAACACATTAGTAGAGTTTAAGCTTTGTGAGCAGAGAACAATTCCTATACTATGTATGGTAAAACTAAAATAGAGTGTAAGTTCTGTCAGCATAGATCTTTCCACTCTGCACCTATTTATTAGAATGTAAGCTCTCTGGGCAGGATTTTTTTTCTTGTATTGTATTCTTTGTATAACAGTCTATTGTATGTTGGAAGAAAACCATTGTTTATGTATAGTAAAATATATTTTCGAGTGTAGGATCTATGAGCACAGACCTTTCTTCTCTGCAACTCTTTATTAGAGTTTAAGCTTTGTGAACAGAGAACAATACCTATACTATGTATGGTAAAACTAAAATAGAGTTCTGTCAGCATAGATCTTTCCGCTCTGCACCTATTTATTAGAATGTAAGCTCTCTGGGCAGGATTTTTTTTCTTGTATTGTATTCTTTGTATAACAGTCTATTGTATGCTGGAAGAAAACCATTGTCTATGTATAGTAAAATATATTTACGAGTGTAGGATCTATGAGCACAGACCTCTCTTCTCTGCAACTCATTATTAGAGTGTAAGCTTTGCGAACAGAGAACAATACCTATACTATGTATGGTAAAACTACAATAGAGTGTAAGTTCTGTCAGCATAGATCTTTCCACTATGCTCCTATTTATTTGAATGTAAGCTTTTTCCTATTGCATTCTCTATATTGTAGTCTAGTCTCTATACAGAAACTCACTATCTACGTATAGTAACATTTATTATATGTGTAGTATCTATGAGTACAGATCTCTTTTCTTTGAAACTATTATTCTTTGTGACTTTTCAATACATATCTACAGTATGTATGGTAAAATGTAAAGCAGCGGGTTCACGCAAAGTCTCTGCCCATTGATATGTTCGTTGTGAACCTACATTTTAGAATGTCAGCTTTCTGTTTAGGAATTTCTTTTCTGTGTGTCATCATAGAACCAATGGGTCTGTTTTGTTTAATTTTTAAATGTAAGTAAAGATGTATTAGCATCGTGTTCTTTATCTGTTCCTGAGATTGTAATTTTTAGCACTAGGATCTCATGCTTTGTGAGCCATTAACTCATTATATAGTTTAAGCTCTGCAGGTTCTGAAAACAAGATATTTCTCTATATTGTGTCTTTCCTTTTAGATTTCATGCTGTGTGTTGATATATTACCTATTGGTGTAGCCTATCCAGCAATATACAGTTATAACCATCAGCTGGTTGATCCTGGGAGAAAACCGATCGCCACACAAGGGGTCAGGAAGGAATTTTTTTTTCTCCTGTGATTTATCATTCACCGGGGTTTTTATTTGCCTTCCTCTGGGTCAATCAGATATTAATAATAATAATTTTAGCAATGTTAATATTGCTGGCTGTATATTGCTGAAAATAAAAAAAAATAATAAATAAATAAAATCATTAAAAATAAAATGTATTTGTGTCTGAGTCTTGGTTAATATTATTGCATATAATATACATAAAACTACACTTATGTGAAAGAGGACGTGTGATAATTGGTCCTAACATCCCATTATGTATTATTTATCGTATTAATCCAAATTAGGGGAGTATAGGGAATGTATGATAATATTTGTTCTAAGGGCCTGATTAATGAGTTATACATTGCAAACAAGTAAACATGGAACAGAAGTTTATAACAGATAATCAATGAGTCAATGGCACAATATCTTATAAAATTTATAAAAAGGAGAAAGGGCCATTCAAATGTATTGGCTCACCCCATCTATACACGTATTTAAAGGGACACTATGGTCACTACAACAACTACAGCATATTGCATTTGTTCTGGTTAGTAGAATCATATCCTTCAGGCTTGTGTTTACATTACTGCCTAGTAATAACTCCACTAGCCACTCCTTAGATGGCTGCTAAAGCTGCTTTCTTGGGCAGTGCTGCACAGTAAGCAGCACTGCCATTCGGTGTCTCTACCCTCTGCATGCAGACACTGAACTTTCCTCATAGATATTCATTGTTTCAATTAATCTCTATGAGGAGATGCTGATTGGCCAGGGCTGTGTTTAACTTGTGCTGGCTCTGTCCCTGATCTGCCTCCTTGACAGTGCCAGCCAATCCTATGGGGAAGTACTGTGATTGGCTCAGACTACCACTTCTGATGATATCAGCAGACAGGGGCAAAGACAGTAGCTACTGACTTGAATACAAGTAAGATTTTACTATATTTAGGGAGGCAAGGAAGGTCCAGGGGTGCTAGATGGTGGTTTAAACATTGTAGGGTCGGGAATAAGTTTGTGTTCCTGACTCTATAGTGCTCCTTTAAGGCATTATCAGAATAATATACTTTTGAAAAAAAGAGTGATAAATCTATTCTGATGTGTCTTTTAAAAATAATTACCATAGTTGCAGGACATTTCCCACAACATTTCATTAGAACATATTACTGGCAAATTCCACAACAAGGTTATCATAAAAAACATGAATATTACTATTAAGAATACTCAAACTGTACACAAATGCTTTCTGATCTAGAAGAGCTCTTTACACTGGATTCTTCGAGGATATATAATATGGTTTCCCTTAAAGGAACACTACAATCCCCATAACCACTATAGTGCGTTGTACTGGTTATGCTGCCTGGAGTGTCCTGGGGCCCTCCCATTTTATAGAGCCAAACCATTTAAACATGGTTTGAATTCTTACCTTACCTCTGCCAAACAATGCCCCCACCCCCCACACACACATTTCTACTATATTAGCCCGGGAGCTGCCTGCTCCTTCTTAGGAGGCTTCCTTAGCTTTCCTGAGCTAAGTCTTGCAGTGTGCTGTAAAAGTTATGGTGTTTGAAATGTTTCTTTAATCAGAAAAAAACTAGTATATGAGTATGCACTGGACTAGATGAGCAACCAGAAACAGAAGGTAAAGGAAAGTCCACCAGAGTTGGCAAATAGAAGAGGGAATAAAACCAAAACACACTGTGGGAGGAGGGGGTTCAAATAATACAGTAAATAATACTTAACACTTATTACTGTGAGACCTCTTCATCAATCTGAAGAAAAAACAGTAAAACATAACACAGACATAGCGTAATACTATACTAATAAGAAACAAGTTGATCTATAACTACAGCTCTGGCTGTAACTTCATTCAAATAATACGATTATTCAGGCTTTCAGCACTATATCGCTGTCTCCTCCTTACCAGGTAGGTATAAATAAATTGATATCAATATCGAGTGAGGTAGATGAGAAGATTTTACTTCAAAATAAAACAATAAATAAAATGATAGCAGCACAAAAGTAATAAAAATAAAATAACAAAGTCCAGGAATACTGACGCGTTTTGACCTTTCAGTCTTTTTCAAAGTGCATAAATTAACCTCGCCCGGCTTTAGTTTAAATCTCTACATTCCATAAATAGATTTTCCCGCCTCGTCCTGTTCCGTACTTGACTCCCGCATTCATCACGTCATTTGCGTCTAGGACATCTTGACGTGGTATATACAGGTGGCGTCTTCTATTTTCGTGTATCCGGAAATGAAATAATCGTAAGTTCCAAAATCGCCATAATAATAATGGGCACAATGAGTTCATATATTAAATAGTTCATAGAGGGTTAAGCTGGACAAAAAAAGGAAACTTTGAAAAGAAAACATCAATTCAGAAATTGCAATAATAATAAGAGAGAAACATCTTTAATAACAACATTAGTTAAAAACACATACAATATATGATATGAGGCTGATGTATATACTTTTATAATAAAAGGAGAACTCATTAAAATTACATCAAATATAGAGTAAAAAGACATGATGTAAGAAAAATTAAAAAAAACTATAATTACATTCTTTTTAAAAAATATACATATATAAAAATGTACATATATAAAAAATGTGGAATACTTAAATAAGGGCTACCATCTTGAAATAAACATTGAGCTCACTGGGGGACAAGGTGTCCAGATTGAATATCCACCTCATCTCACAGAGGCTCAACGTGGACTCCAGGTGCCCTCCTCTCCAGTGATTTTTGATCAACTGGATACCACAGAATTGGAGTCCGGTAGGATCTCCACTGTGAGAATTTAAAAAGTGTTCAGAAACATTATGATTTAAAAAACCTCTCCTTGTGTTATAAATATGTTCACGTATCGTTGTCTTTAAACATCTGGATGTCTTGCCAACATACTCTAGTCCTCAAGCACACATGAGCAAATATACCACGTTCTTAGAATGACATGTAATATGGGAATCGATTTTAAAAGGTTTTGATCCTATCTTGGATCTATTCATTTCTATTTATTTGGGTTTGTTCTTAAAATTCTTACATCCCATGCACTCTCCACAGTGATAGAACCCTTTATTAGTATTTCTATATGTATTTAAAACATTCTTATCCTTAGGTGTATCTAGATAACTTAAAGTGAGTATTTGTCTGAGGATTTTAGCTCCTCTAAATACTATTTGGGGTTTATTTTCTATGAATGGTACAATTTCTTGATCTCGCTCCAAGATGTGCCAACTTGTTTTTTATGCAGTCTGTGTTGTACTGTTTTTTTATTATTATTATTTTTTATTGATCAATAGGTCTTTCAGTAATAAGTATTAAGTATTATTTATTGTATTATTTGTACCCCCTCACTGTGCTTTGGTTTTATTCATTCAAGTAGTGTCTTTTGAGTGATTGTTAGACACTTGGGGTTGTTGCTATCTTTCATATTTCAGCGCTAATCTAACAGAAGAGGGAGATTGAGAGAAAGAGAGGTAATGTGACATATAGACTAACAGAGCCCTTCAATACTGTTAGAATAGTCAGGAATTGAAGTTGAATTAAAGGTGAATTTCAAATATAAGGCTAAAGTAGCCAAACTGGAAGCATTGCTGATTTGCGGAATATATTTCTGTTTGGCTATTTTGGCCTTAAATTTCATATTTACTTTGAATTCACTTTGCATCCCTGGAAATTCTCACTCCAGATAGATGTAAGAAATGTAGCAGTATCTGTGGAGGTTTCCTCTAGATTAAAATAGCTGTCCACGCTGATATCATTGAGCGCATGGTGCTCATAATAATTTAAGTAGATTTAATTCCCAATTTATAATAATAAATAATTTATTTTGTTTTATGTATTCCATATGCGGATCGTACAATAAATATTTAAAAGGGACGTACGTATAAAGACATATTCGTGAGTGGGGTTTATACCGCTCTAAGCCTTTTCTAAGAGCTGATTGGAGGCTCTTCCCTTGTGAGTGTATTTTTAACTCTACAAAATTAGAACACTGATTATACTGGGTGAATGAATGTGATCATTTTTATGCTCTTTGAATTTTAACATGACAATGAATAAACCCCTAGAATACATTTCAACGTTTTAGCACAACAAGGTGTTGGCTGTTTAAAAGTTTGGACTTATACCGTCTTTCCTATCTCCGACCCCCCCTTACTGCTTGTCTGCCTAGCAACAGCAGTAAAGTCTCAACTAATTGTCCCCCTTTTACTACCCTCTCTATACAGTGAGACCAGGTTTAACTATCTGATTAGATAAAGAATAAAAGCATGCACTGTTAAAAAAAACAAAAACACACTATATATTTGTGATATGCAATAACAGTCAAACGACTGTCTGTGTCAGTTCATTGTGGCTTCCCCAGCACTGAAAAAGATTGTATGACAAACCAGAGATTGCTAAATTACATAGAAGTCCATGACAAAGAAGTGATCAATTATTTAAAGAGATCTAAATTGTATTCTTACACTGGGTTACACTATTGTTGTTTTTTTTTTTGTGTGTGTTTATATTTCAAATGAGACATCAATAATAGAACCAGAATCGATTGCCCTTTCATCGGATACAAAGATCTGACCATTTGTTCATCAGGGAGGATAACAGACTGACCTCCAACAAACCGTGTTTCCAGCAGGTTTTGTTTTATTTAGCTACTGCAAAAACATCCTGTTTGGGGCTTTCTTGCATCATTATTTGAAATTGATAATACACATGTTCATGTATACTATTTTGTTTATTGTATATTGCTATTTGGTGCAGTCTGTTCTTTTCTTTTTCTTGCCATTTTAATGTGTATACATTCTTTTTATGAGGTGCAGTACATTCTACTGGATTGTAAGCGACTTTCTATTGATCAAAACATGCCATTGTATAATCCCCCTTTTTTTTTATTTTTTTTTTTTGTTTTGATGTTGTTGTTTGTTTCCCATTTTTATTGTGTTTATATTTGTTATACATTTCTAATGAATTGGAATTGTAATTCCCAAAAATAAACTCAATAAAATATTTTGAAGAATATTAATAATTTTATTTTTGCAATTTTTTTGCGTGATGTGCCCTCAGACGAAAAGGTTGTAACTTATAACTTGCTGTTATGTCAACTTAGCATAACATCACTCATCATGTCAAAAATACATGATATACCGTGTGTCTTTTGGGATGTTATTAAACAGTCCTAATCTTAAAGTTGGTGTCACTGACTGCAATAAAGCTCCTATTTGATATCTACTTTACTGGTAAGTGAAGTCTACATCCCTATGACACTTCAAGTAACTCATTATTTTGAGTTTGCCTATTGAAAGAGTATGCTCTCTTACGTAATCCTACCCAGCTCATGGGTGGACATTTATCACTCTTACCCAAGATCACTGATTTTTGTTTCTGTTGATTACTGAACCTAGAACATGTATATCAGCATTTTCTGCATTCCTGCATTAACAAACATACACTGATCAGCCACAATGTTAAAACTACCTGCCTAATATTGTGTCGGACCCCACACATTGCCAAAGCAGCTCTGATGCCCACAGTCAGATTCCCAATTATGTAGAGCAGGCATCTACAGGTGCCTGACCACTAGGGGGTGCCAGTTCCAGCACTTATAATGTGCCTTTTTGAGTTTTAATGGTTTGATGGTGAAAGAAAAGTCCCAGGAGCTTTGGCCAGTGTACTCTTTAGTCCAGTCAGCCTTGATAATAGGACTAGTTATAGACAGGGCCAGATTAACATAGGGGCTGATGGAGCTGCAGCTCTAGGCCCAGGCCCATGCCTATGGAATAGGCCCATTAAAAAAAATACTTTTTTTTTTTAACACACTACTCTTAGGTTTGCCACCTGAATGGTATTTTAAGGCAAAGCCGGTATTTGAGGCTGCCTGGCCGTGATGGTGTTGCAGTAATACTGGCAATACAAATGCAAATATTTTTCTCAGTATAAATGGAGATTTGTAACGGATTGACTGGGTACCCGACTGGGAACCTCCGTTAAAGGATGCTCCTAGCTTTTCCTGAGGACTCCAAGCACTCTGGCAGACACCACAATCACCGAACCGGAGAAGCATATGAGTACTTTTAAGCATATGAATGTTGTATACAGCTGAATAGGAAAAACCATGCGAATAGGTTTACACTCCTAGCAGTCAAACTGGAACAGCATACAATAAATCCTCCCCCAATAATGAGACGACACTTCACTTTGAGGGTTAAGCAGGAACTCCGCTGTAATGGCCACACACTGGCTTTTATGCAAGTCCCCATGCAAGGGGACATCCCACAGGGTGGGACACAGTACAATCAATCATTTACAGGAGAACCGTAAAACACACCCAGCACAAACATACATCCCTCCCCTCTGCCTGTGATATAATTACTGAACACAATGGGTTAATGCAATTTATCACAGGCAGGAATTCTCATATTCACATACATATTCAGAATCAGCATACTTTAATTATAAACATAACCAAAATTCAGCCAATTCCATCCAGGGGTTAAAAGGTTAGGGGAAAGTCCTATTTGACCAAATGAAGCATGGCTTTTCTGCCCAAAACCAGTTCCACAGAGTCTTCTATCCTGGAGATAATTTGGAAGTAATTCAATTATCTCCAAGGACAGAGGCAAAACTCCATTAGCCGCATGGCAGACAATGGACAATAAAAGACATAAAATACATACTGTTACATTTATCACATAGAACATACACATTCTACCTATCCCCAGATAGCTTAGATCTGAGCGCACATTATTACCGGATGGTGCTCAGATCACATACATACAGTTCAATCGCCATGGAGCCAAAGCCTTTCATACAGTCTTTCAGTATACGGCTGGGCTCCATGGCATAGCTATCTGGGGTAGCATGGCTTTAACAGACCGCAGAAAGGCACGAATAAACCTTTCTGCAGGTAAAATAAAAGTTTAAAATGCAGGACCATAGTCTAAAGGGAGCAGGCGGGCAACCAGGCCTCTCCAGTGGACAGTGGCGAGGTTGGTTCCGCCACAAGATTACTCTGCAATACCAACACCAGCCAGTAGGGGTCACTGAGTATGGAGAGAGGCAGGGATAGGAAGTTACAGCATCTCCCTGCCTCTCTCTACTCACAGATCCGTGGGAGAGCAGCTACACAGCACAGAGAGTCCAGAGAGCAGCTCCCAGCCTGCAGAGACAGATATGTGAAGGATGGGGGGAAAGGCAGCAGGGAGACATGGGAACACTGAGACAGTAGGGGACACATGGGGACACTGGGAAACATGGGGACACTGAGACACTAGGGGATACTCGGAAACATGGGGACACTGAGACACTTGGGGACACTGAGACATGGGGACGCTGTGAGAGATAGAGAGACCAATTGGGACACAGAGACACTAGGGACACAGTGTCTCCATCTCTTCCAGTGTCCCCCATGTCTCCCAGCCAGTGTCCCTAGTTTCTCAGTGTCCCCATGGCTCCCAGTGTCCCCTAGTATCCCCTAGTCTCACAGTGTCCCCTAGTCTTCCAGTGTCTGTGTCCCCATGTCTCCCAGAGTCCCCAAATGTCCGTGTCCCCATGTCTCCCAGTGTCTGTGTCCCCATTTCTCTGTGTCCCTAGTGTCCCCATGTCTCCCAGTGTCCCCAAGTGGTTGTGACCCCATGCCAACCAGCCAGTGTCCCTAGTGTCTGTGTCCCCATGTCTTCCAGTGTCCCCTAGTGTCCCAGTGTTTGTGTTCCCATGTCTCTCAGTGTACCTAGTGTCTTAGTTTCCCCAAATTTCTGTGTCCCCATGTCCCCAAGTGTCTGTGTCCCCTGGTCTCTCAGTGTTCCCATGTCTTACTGTGTCCCCATGTCTCTCAGTGTCCCCTAGCATCCTAGTGACACAGGACACACTTAGACATGGGGACACTGGGAGAAATGGGGACACGGTCACTGTGATACATAGGGTCACTGATGTCAGGCTGGTCTTCTACTTCTTTGGACAGACATGCCCCCTTTTTAGGCATGTTTGCCCCTTTTGGCTGTTCTGGTCACGTGATTCACGTCAGTGGCCCACCCTTTTACCCCACCCATTGACTTCCTGCTTCACTGGACACTGCTGTTAGGGGTATGGATTTACTTGAAAGATGAAAGCATAAATTAGATAAAGATATTAGCAGAGTATGTGTTTTCTTATAGCTGCATCCTTTGAGTTTCCCTCCAACACCAACTCCATCAGATACATGATGCTTGAGAGGTATGACTGTTTTAGTGTTTTTGGTCGATAACATTCTGTAATTAGGCTCCAATATAATTGCCAGCACCAGGCCCACTGGGCTCTTAATCTGGCCCTAGTTATAGATAGTGTAAAACTCAGTGCTGTCCCAGCTCCTTCAGTGTTTGTATGTGAGGCTGGACAAGAAATGGAAGGAATTACATCCCATTTCATCACTAACAGTCTCTCACACTCCTTGCTGGAAGAGCAGGAGAAGCTCTCAGTGATACTCTGTACATCCACTCCTGTAGTTCTATGTGAGGATATTTATGGGCTGATGAATTTTAAAAATATCAGCATAACAATTCTCAAAAAAAATGTAATAATGTTATATACAAAATGTATATATTGGCACTGTTCCTCTTGATTAATTTAAAATAAAGAGCTACCCACTATGTTTAACTCTTATAGACCCTGGAATATGTTTTATTAGAGGATTTGTATTTCACACATTCATCACAAACTAATTAAAATATATAATTTATGGGGGGCGTGGTCTAACCCGCAACGAGAACGGTCGCATGTAGCCGGAGCTCCGCTCTCACAGACCCGAAATAAGCGTCTTTTAACAGCGAAATACAGGGTAAGAAGCCACCGGAGACCCTAAGAATGTCGCAAACAAAATGCAAACCCAAAAACCCGGACAAAGGGGACAAAAACACGTTCTTTGGAACGAGGCCGCAAACTCACAAACCGGCCGCAATGCGAGGAAACGAGCAAGATGGCGGCGACGGAGACGACACGCTGCCTCTGCAGCAAGATCCTACAGATAATTTGCCGATCACACAAGGAGTATTACAGAAATGCCTAGATTCAATGTCGGACAAAATCCTGACCAACATAAATAACACCTTGGCCGACATGAAAAAGGACATACAAGATCTGAGTGACCGCACAGCGAGGATGGAAAATAGAATGGGAGAATATGCGGAAGCCCATAATGACATGGCGGAACATGTACAAACCCTCGAGCACCAACAAGAACAGCTACAACTGAAAATAATGGATCTGGAAGACAGGTCAAGACGCCAAAACATAAGATTTAGAAACATTTCTGAAGAGGTGAAACAACCGGACTTACAGGAATTCTTGACAGGATTGTTTAAGTCGCTGGCTCCAGACATACCCGTCGATATGCTGCTCATCGATAGAGTACACAGAGTAGCCAAGCCGAAGTTTTTACCAGCGGAGGCCTCACGGGATGTGCTAGCCAAACTCCATTACAACCACGTAAAAGACATCATCATGCAAGCATCAAGGACGAAGGACGACCTCCCAGACAAATACAGAACCATCCAGCTTTTTTCAGACTTATCTGCCCTTACTCTCCAGAAATGCAGAGAATTCCGAGGAATTACAGAGGCCTTGAGATCCCAGAGGCTCCCTTACCGATGGGGCCACCCAGTCCGTCTAACCATCCACAGAAACGGGACTCTAACCACCATATTGTCACCAGAGGAAGGCAAGCGAATCCTGAAAACATGGGGAATCAGTGTGCGACCGAGCACAGAGGACTCACGGCCCCCACGGGAAACACAAGCGGACTGGAAGAAATCCCGCAAATGAACGATCTCCCCACAACCAGAATAAACATCTAATGGTTTGCATATAATTTAATAGCCAATTTAATATAATAGTGTTGTTATATACGTTACCTTATGTTTAAATAGCAGTGAATTTACAATGTGTTCAGGAGACCTAAAGGATGAGGTCCAGGGTCAAAGTAAAGTAAACTGTTGTGTTTAAAGCTAAATAGCAATCTAGATACCAAAAGTTATGCATTTAAATGTTATGTATTCAGAAACAGTGAGACAAATGTCATAATGAGTTTATTCTACACACGTAGGAAAACCTATTGAGAATGTACACACAGCAACCCATAAACAGCAAAACGGGTAGCGTCTCCCACTCAATCCCCCTCCTCCAACACTCACCAAGCTGATCCATAGCATACTAGTTGGGAGCATGACACGAAACCAGCCAGAGAGGGGAAAGGGTGGCAGCAGACATAAGTACGGATCAATGCACTAACCCCATAGAACTAAGGGCTTAGACCATTACTCCGATGAGCTAAATCCCTATGCATTCAACTTGAATATCAACCCTGCCAGCTAAGAACGAGGGTCGAGCATTATTGTTACCACACCGTTAATAAACCCCACATCACGCTCCCACTTAGTGCTAACCTTTAGCACTCAAGCCCGCTTTTGGGCACTAATAGTCAAGACTACTAATTTGTTTCTTCCTCCCATTCCCCATCACCTATCCCCACCCCAGTTATACGGTAAACCCCATCCTGATTCAGTGAGTTCAGAACTACAAGATACAGTAAGGTCTAGATTTAAACTAGACACACACTACATAAGTACCGTAGGCCAAGACACTGAACAGAGCGTCATGCCAGATAAAACCACTACAACTACCACATACGCCATCGCGCGCTTCCTACCACAGACAAACAATTGGGATACAGGCGGGAACATAACATTAAATAATGAAAATATACTCTCACAATGTGAAAGGGCTGAATACCCCTTACAAAAGGTACTGCTTAAACCGCGACCTAAAACAAGAACAGGCTGACATTGCATGCCTGCAAGAAACTCATTTCAAAACTGCGCCAGCTTTTAGACCAGACCTATACCCTCACCAATACCACTCAGTCACGGGACAAAAAACCAAAGGAGTGTCAATCCTCATCAAAAACACAGTAGCATTCACACACCATGACTCACACATAGATCCCGCAGGAAGGTATATCCTGCTGCTTTGTACGATTAACAACGTAGAGTACACAATAGTATCGATATATGCTCCAAACACTGACCAACGAAATTTCCTCCACAAACTACTGGCGAAAATAACGAAAATCCAGAGAGGCATGCTAATCCTTTGTGGAGACTTCAATCACATCACAGATCCCTCCTGGGACACCACCGCACGCCCGAACTCTAAACAAAAAGCAAAAACCCAATCCAATTGTACAACTTACAAAAAGCTGCTAGATGATTATCAACTATATGACGTATGGCGGGTGCTACACCCGAACCAAAAAGATTACACGTTCTACTCTGCACCACATAAGACATACACAAGAATAGACAGGTTCCACATCCATAGGCAGCACTTAGACCAATTGACAGATAGCAATATACAGGTGATCAGTTGGTCGGATCATGCAGCAGTGACAATGACCATCAAAGATCAATACGAATACAAACATAAAAGCCCATGGAGACTTAACGAGTCGCTACTAACAGATGAAACATTTACGAATTCACTAGAAAAAGAAATTACACACTACTTCACCACCAACCAATCTCCACATATGCCAATGAGCACAATTTGGCAAGCACACAAGGCGGTAATTAGAGGACTATTACTGCGAAGAGCTGCGCAGATGAAACATAGCACACAGGCGAAATGGGTAAGCTGGCACAGACAATTACAAGAAGCACTCGTGCTACATAAAACCGAACCAACCGCCAAAATACAAGCAACCATAAGAGACCTACAAGACAAACTCAAAGAACATACTCTTCAACGAGTGCACTACAACCTAAGAAGACTCAACATGCACCAATACACTCAAGGAAACAAAGCCGGCAAACTCTTGGCGTCTCGACTCAAACAAAGAGAAGCAAAGAACAAAATCGAATACCTCATCGACCAATCCAACAAGAAAGTAGTCTCACCGGTAGATATCAGCAAAACCTTTGCCACATACTACCAGGCCCTATACAACCTGAAACAAGCAGAAGACACAGTAGAACCAAAGAAGGAGGATATTCGAAGGTACCTAGAAGACCTCCAACTGCCATCCCTAACGGATACACAAAGAACAGATTTAGTAGCACCTATCACAGTAGAAGAAGTAGAGAATACGATCAAACTATTACCAAAAAACAAAGCTCCAGGACCGGATGGTTTCTCTAATTCATACTATCAAACCTTCCGTAAATCTCTGGCACCACACCTAGCTCAATTGTTCAACCAGGCCACGCAATTAGGCACTTTACCCCAAGAACTACTAACAGCACATATCATCACACTCCCTAAGCCGGGCAAGTCCCCAACACAATGCTCTAACTTTCGCCCAATATCGCTACTAAATACTGACGCCAAACTATTCGCCAAAATTCATGCACAAAGACTAAGCAAGATACTCCCATCACTAATCCACAATGACCAGGTGGGATTTGTGGCAGGAAGGCAAGGATCGGACAACACACGTAAAGTACTGAACCTCGTACACAGCATACGTAGAATGGGTAAAGAAAGTCTCCTGGTATCATTAGATGCAGAGAAGGCCTTCGACCGCCTCAGTTGGCCATTCCTTCAAGAGGTTCTCAACAAGTTCAACTTTCCTGAACAATTCCTAGGAACAATTAGCGCACTCTATAATCATCCCACAGCTAAGGTTGTCACTGCGGGTTTCTGCTCGGAGGCCTTCGAAATAACAAATGGGACCAGACAAGGCTGCCCACTATCGCCGCTATTATACGTACTAGCACTGGAACCGCTAGCAAGCAAGATTCGCAGTGAAACCTCGATCAAAGGTGTCAGATTGGGAGATGACGAATACAAGTTGAGCCTCTTCGCGGATGATGTTTTTCTCACACTAACAGAACCGCACATATCAATGCCTAACCTAATGAAACAGATCGAACAATATGGGAAACACTCATACTATAAGCTCAATGTGAACAAAACACAAGCTTTGGGGATAAACATCCCCACGCAAAAACTAGAAAGATTACAAGAAAGCTTCCCATTAGATTGGCGCTCAGACTACCTGACATTCCTAGGCCTAAAGATCACAAAAAACCCAACCAACTTGTTCAAAGCCAATTATAGACAAATTTTCGCCTCTATTAAAACGACCCTACAAGACTGGGAGGGGAAATTTATATCATGGATAGGCCGTATAGCAGCCATAAAAATGTCATTATTACCCAAACTACAATATTTGTTCAGAACCCTACAAATACCATTACCAAAGAGTTTCCTCATAGAAATCCAAAACATATTCCTAAAATTCGCCTGGCAAAACAAGAAAACAAGAGTAGCTACCAAGATACTACAGAAACCCATCAAAGAAGGCGGGCTAGGCTTCCCAGACGTTCAAGCATATCACCAGGCAGCACTACTCAACACTATTGCACAAACAATGTCAAAAGCCAACACCCCCCAGTGGTCACACATAGAGACACATTGGGCGAAACCCGCAGAGATAAGAACCATTCTATGGACCCCACCGAAGTGGAGACCGCAAACGTACCAATTGCTGCCCACGACACAATTACTACTTGAAACCTGGGATTTACTCAAACACGACATGACAAATTACCAAACAATCCCGCTATCCACTAGCATAGAAGCACTTACGAAAATCATCCCTACATTAGACAAACAGCCGTGGCTGGCACAGGGAGTGAAACACGTAGTACAACTATTCGAAGCAGGGAAGTTGCTACCGTTTCCCGAGTTGAAATCTAAATATAACCTTCCAAGCCGGCTTTTGTTTCCATACCTACAAATTAAATCTTGCATGGCAAGCATAAAACCAACCGACAACAAGACAGAAGCATCGTCCATGCTGTCACACTTCGAGAAATTATGCCTAGACAGGACCCAACAAGAAGACGATCTCGGCATGCTACAGTCAACTACTCTCCAACAAAACTGAAGGCAAAATAAGCTTCAAGCAAGCATGGCAAAATGAACTTAATTGCACTATAGAAGAAGATCAATGGAAAAAAGCATATGCATCACACAAAGGCGTCACATCATGCACGAACCACCTAGAACTGCAAAGGAAATTGCTTTACCGCTGGTATCTAGTTCCAGACAAAATACACAGAATATGGCCTAAAACATCCACAAATTTATGCTGGAGATGTAATACACAAGTTGGAACAATGCTCCACATCTGGTGGTCATGTCCGCTATTGCAACCCTTCTGGAAGAAGGTCCAGGAACTCATAGCACAAGCCTCGCAAATAGACACAATACCTGACGCAACCACCTGCATCCTGTTCATACAGCCAGAACAAATGAACAAGGTACAATGGGCAACTACGTACCACATACTCATTTCGGCGGCGACAGTGTTAACCAGACTATGGAAAAAAACAACCCCACCCCGGATAGAACATCTAATAGACCAAGTAAACACCAACTGGAAATACGAATCTATGCATGGGCGCCAATATGGTGAAAAGAAAATCTTAACCAAGGCCAGTCTCATGTGGAAAGAATACTGGACGAAGCAGAGCAATAGTGGACCTCATCAAGACAGGGAAACTAACGAAACATAGTAGAAGGGGCACACATACATAACCCAAGAACTATATGTCACCAGGCACATCAAAGGAGGCCATAAGGGGTAACAAGACCCGTCAACCCCTAGCACCCCAACCAGCATAATCTCCCCCTCACCTTAACTATTCACAACAAAACAGACACGTGGAACCCCGATACAAGAAGCCACCACTATGCACCCATCACTAGATAACCAGTAAGAGGCCCTGGTCATTAGCAAGCACAACATTTATATGCAGCATGTACAGTATAGTTAAATAGAATAAGATTTGACCTGTGTACTATGTACCTATGCCAAACAAGTGACTATAATATGTTTAATAAGTATGTATTATTTGTAATGGAACTGGTATGTCGTATCGAAACATTACTGATCTTGCTGATGATATACCCCCCCCCCTCCCCTCCCTTTTTCTTCTTTCTGTATCCACCCCTGTTTTACTCATGCAAATAAAAATTGTCAAATTGAAAAAAAATATATATATAATTTATTGTGACAATAATAATAATAATATGCAACATGCATGACAATAATAAGTGAATATTTAGGTAGAACATAAGTATACAATTTGGCAGTTTAACACTTGTTACAAACTGCCATTTGTAACTCACCCTTTAAATGACAAATTGCCCTGCTTCCCTGGGTTGTGGAGAAGCCTATTTGCCAGCCTCCTTCCTCATGACTATGGCCCCTGGGAGATTGTGCCCCTGAAAACTTATGGAATTTTATTGGGTGCGTATGGCCCTTTAAGAACCGTCTGGGGACATATTGTGACTTTGTTGAACAATGCCCCTTTAAGACAGTGTCCCCAAACCTTTAATATACTGTGTTCCTGGCTTTCTCCCACTTGGTTCAGTAAATGGGGCTTACTGAACCAAGTACCACACAGGCGTACAGAAGTGGAAGTGTGCAGGCAATTTACCTCCCAGGCTGTGAGGTTACTGCAGGTTAATTGCCGAGCGCTGGGTGGCCACTTTTCGTGCAAACGAACATGTGGCGGTGGCCATCTTTGTTCATTCAAACGAGGTCAGCGGTATGTGTAGCCAAATCCATGGAACTAAAATCAGTTACACATTTCTGCGAACACCTCTGACCCTTACCTTCTCCTACACTGAACTTTCAGCTGCAGAGACTACCCAACAACAAGCATTTTCATCTAGACCGATTTCCTTGAGTTTGAACACTAATCTAGTGTGTGGGACTGTATCAAATGCCTTGGCAAAATCCAAATAGATCACATCCACTGCAACACCCTGATCTATACTTCTACTTACTTCTTCGTAGAACGCAATCAAGTTAGTTTGACATGACCTGTGCTTCATAAAACCGTGCTGATTTTTGCTGATAACCATGTTCTTCTCAAGGAATTCTTGAATATTATCCCTTAATAACTTTTCAAACATTTTCCCAGCCACAGAAGTTAAGCTGATAGGTCTATAATTTCCAGGCAAGGATTTTGAACCCTTTTTGAATATAGGAACCACATCTGCCTTCCTCCAATCCTCCGTAACACTTACTGAAAGAAAAGAATCTTGTAAGATTAAAAACAGAGGTTCACTTATTTCTACACTTAGTTCCTTAAGTACTCGTGGAAGGATACCGTCAGGCCCTGGAGCTTTGCTTATATTAACTTTCTTTAGTTGCTGCAGCACCTTGTCTTTAGTTAACCAATTACAATTATTCTGCAAGTTTTTAGTAGCAATCATTTGCACATATATTGTCATGGGTTCTTCCTTAATATATACAGAGGAGAAATGGTTATTTAAAATTCCTGCCTTTTCCTGGTCTTCATTAACTAACACCCCTGTTACAGTTTTTAGTGTACCTACACTTTCATTTTTTTTTTTTTTTTTTTAGAATTTATGTACTTAAAAAATGCGTTGGGGTTGGTTTTGCTCTCTTTAGCTATCGTTTTTTCATTTTGAAGTTTAGCAAAGCGAATTGCCTTTTTGCATGCATTATTTGCTTCCTTATATGGTCTTGGAATGCCTGGTTTGGTACTAAGGTCTTCAAAGGAGACAGGAATGGTATTGGAGTTTCCTCCTATAACATGATCGCATGAGCTGTTGCTGTAGAGAATCTCTATAAGTGAATTTTAATATTCTCTGCTAAAGAAAATCTAGGAAATGAGGCACATACAAAATTTTAAAAGCGCAGGCCTTAGAAGCAAACCTACCCAAATAATATAAATCTGCACTCTGCATTAGAAATTCAATCACAAACTTAAAGTTTTTATGAAAGAAAATAGCAACGCCATTTTTGACATTTAAACAAGATGTATAAAGCTGAATAAATACACTTCTTTTTCACTCAGACACCAACTGGAGGTGCTTCCTGTGTCACACAGTGTGATGTGTGGGAGAAAAGGTGAGTAAAATCAACTTTTATCTCCTAAGAGGGGGAAGGGGCAGGCGCCTAACACTGTGTCCCAATAGTGTCTGGAATACAAACATATAGTGTTCCTAAAAGACAAGGGTTTTTGCAGGTTACAGTGATATACATAAGCCCTGCATGTTACAGAAGTAATTAAATGAGAATTTTCTGTCTGTCTTCTTCATCTTGTCCCTTGGCACCAGAAGTGCTACAAGATACCCACTAAATAATATACCGCAGGAGAAAATATTTGATCCTTACAATTACTGTGTAATCATGCCAAATGGGAATTGCACAGATCTGAATCCTAAATACAATGTGGCAATACAGAAGACACCAGAGTAAGAGACTGCAGTTTGCAGATGTTACATGTCATACCAATGCACATACGTTGTAGCATTTAGACAATAACACCACTACCAGTATGATTATTTGTTAACCATGGCCAGAACAGTCATCTGGAATAAATCTAAGAGAGTAGGACAGACGTGTAAGACAAGGAGAAAGGAAGAACTGAATCACACCAAAACAGAGCAAGGTACTTGCAATATCAGACAATACTTTTCAAAATGAATTACATACATTTATCTAGAGATCAAACTATTTTTCATATAAGATTTGCTGTGGATGCTTTGATCTTTCTTTATGTGGTGCTTTTTGCAGCAATTTTTTGTATATTTTAACAAATAATCTTTTTTAAAAATAATTAATATTTTTATAAAAAATAATCTTTGAAAAATAGTATATCATTACTGGAACAACTGCTCTATTCCTTTGTTTTATTCCCCTCTGATTATGCTTTGACTTTAATAGGGCTTTTGAAAAATAGATAAATTTGAATATAACAATTGGGGCATTTAATAGAGCTAATATTCTGTCTCGTTTATGGAGCATATGTAATGATGGCTAATGGCTATCACCATACTGTCAAATGGGTTTTGACACAGTCAATATATTTCCTAAAATGATTTTCTTTAACTGCTTTCTGTTATATTCTCTCTGAATTAAAGTTTATTATAATTAAAATCCCAATGACATTTATAAAGTAAAGAAATATCTGCCGCTTTAAGAAAATAAATTCTATGTTCCATATGTGCAGTAATAGTGTGCCTGAGAAACGCAGAATGGTAATTGTCCAAAATACTTTAATATGTGTAATCCCTTTATGGATGACTCTCTTAATATACAGTACATCATAAAGAGAAAAATGAATGTGGTTGTAAAGAAATGGAAGGTCAACAATGTCTCCTTTATTTAAAAAAAATTTAAATGTATTTAAACAAAATCACATTGTTTTGCACTATTAGCTTTTTGTATAGACACATATTTCTGTAGAAATATTGTATGTAAAACTATCAAATACAATTTAATATATTGCACATTTCCTAAACGTGTATTAATCACTGTTCATCTTACAATGTGTAAGTATGGTAACTGGGTGATGTCTTCACCTGGCATACACTCACTGTGTGCTTTAAAAGGAATGTATGCAATTAGTTATATAGTTATATAGTTACATAGGCTGAAAAGAGACATGTGTCCATCAAGTACAGCCTTTCTCACAATAGTTTTTGCTGTTGATCCAATGTGTATTTAATGCAATCTATATCTAATTCTTACCTTTAGAACAGCAACAGGAATAAAAGAGCATAACAGCCTTCAAATTGAAGGATTTAGATACAGCTGAGGTTAAGCAAACACTTTAAAGGCATAGAGTAATCAAAGTCAATACTTCCTTATGAAAACAGATAATTAGATTTTATTCTCCAGATATTAAAATATTCTGTGCTAGAATGTTACATTTTGTCATTTTGTCATAACTTAATTGACTTCATATTTTCCATATTGCAATAACTTGATGAATACACATGCACTTCTGATTTTTTCAATGTTACAACCATTATTATTATAATAATAATTAAAGGGATACTCTAGGCACCAAAATTTTTTAGCTTAATAAAGCAGTTTTGGTGTATAGATCATGCCCCTGCAGTGTCACTGCTTACAGGATGTTGTGTTTACTTCAGAAATTCTTATCTTTTGCTCAGGTAATTTAACTTACACACACAAGAGACTCCTGCAAACTGTTAACCGAGCAGGATATATTTATAAATTCTAAATTAAACATACTATGCAATAAAGGAAGCATAAACATTAGATCTCTCTGTACAGGAAGTGTATAGGGAGGCTGTGTAAATCCCATCCAGTGGAGATGTCGCTAAGGCTGCATAAACAAACAGATTTTCAACCTAAATGGCAGAGAATTTAGCAGTTAGGCTGCAGGGGCATGATCTGCACACCAAAGCCATTTTGTTAATGTTATTTTAGTGCATACAATGTTATTTTAAAGGAATAATCTAAGCATCAAAACAACTTTAGCTTGATAAAGCAGTTTTGGTGCATAGATCATTTTGTTGCAGTTTAACTGCTCACTGTTCTATCATTTATGACTTTAATCACTTTGTTTATGCAGCTCTAGCCACATGTCCACTGATTGTGGCTCACAGTGAAAAAAGGGTTCAATGTTTGCAGCACAGTTTGTTTACTTTACAAAATTTTATCTCCTGCTCTGTTAATTGAACTCTAATCACATGCACAGGGGCTGTTTCAGTTTCTAGCTGACAATTACAGATCAGGAGATAAAAATGTATAAGTAAGCAGTGGGTTGTGCACGTATACTGCAAGAGGCCTTAAGGCTACAGCCTCCTGGCAGCATGGCTGGTGGGCCTTACCGGCCAGCCAATTCTCCTGCAAAGGGCCAAACTGAAGGGGAGATCTTTTTGGCCGGAGTAGAGGCTCTACTTAATCTCCCTTACTGGCCCTGATTTATTGCATCACAGTGTTACTGCTGGTTACCATGGCAATGCTCTGATACATTTCCTGGTGCCAGCTGGAAGGAAAAAGGGGGTGCAGACAGCAACATCTCCCACCGGATCACCAGGGATCAGGATTCCCCTCTCTCTGTTAAAAGGTATCCCTCAGAAAGGGGGGAAGAAACTTCAGTTTACTTTTTTAATAAAAATATCCCCCCCAATACAGCCCCTTAGCCCCAACTATCACCCATCTCCCCCCACTATTACCCCTATGCCTCACCAAAGCCACTATCCCCCACTATTGTCCCTATGCCCCTACTACAGTCACTATTCCACAAACTATAGCCATTATCCCCACTATAGCCTCTAACCCCCACTACAGCTACTTAACATCCCCACCACAGTCTCTATTATATCCCCCCACTACTGCCACTATCCCCTTACCATTGACACTATCAGAAGCTCTCCCTAGCTGGTCATAATTTAGATCAGCTGGCTTTTCACCATGTAGAGCGAGACCCGGCAGCTTGTGTTCTCCCTGCCAGGGCTCTTTTTCAGTCTTTCAGAGACTTTTTATAGAATGAGAGAGAGGGAACATAATCTATTTCCCTCTATTCACACATGCATCATGCGTGGCAGATGTGGGTGGGTGCGGGGGCTGCTTGGAGGAGGAAATATGTTTGTTTGTTTTGTGTGTGCATGTGTGTGTGTGATGCAAAATATGCACAGAAGGGGTAAAAAAAAATGTTTATTCTCAGAGCAGTTCACTTATCTCATAAGGGCATCCACCAAAGCAGTACAATACCGCACTCCACATATAGTATGTGTAGAAATGTTTGTTGTTATTTATTAATATAGTATAGACGGGATTCCATATTCCGAGCATGCAGCCCCAGATTCACCTGATACATCCCGACTTCCTTTCTGTCTGACCAGATCTCCAAAATGTGTGAAGGGACATTGGAATATGGAGTCAGCCAAATGAACTTAACAGTTTGCACTAGGAACTCTCTACATTTTCATACTGTGCATACTCCTTCACAGTATAGAGTCTTTAACCATAATTATGTCTTTAATGCCTTAAGGACCAAACTTCTGAAATAAAAGGGAATCATGACATGTCACACATGTCACACACTGTTTCCTTAAGGGGTTAAAAGAGATATCAGGATATGTATCTTTTTGTGTATTAGGGTGATTTTTTTTCTTGCATATTCAACTTTTTAATGAACTTTATGTATTCACACACACACACACACACACCACACTAGACACTTTAGAGTTGCACTTTAGATTTGACATTTATGTCTTCTGATTTCAGTTTTTAATGCCTATATGTATATACTTCTATGTTTTTGTTTCTATACCTTTCTTACCTGACAGTTTGTGGCAATACTATATTAATAAACAAACAAAAAAAAATTCTGCAAATACCTTATGTCGAGTGCGGTATCATATTGATTTTCTAGGTATTTATTGTGAGGTCTCTGAAGGGTGACTCTGATACCTGCACCATTGGTTTGAAAAAGTGCAAGCACAATATAACATTTCATCCACCAAAGCAACTACCCCCAGCACCCACTACAGTCCCTATCGCCCCTGCATCCACTACAACTCCCAATACCCTCTGCACCCCTATTATTCCCTGTACCCATTACAGCCCCTCCCCCTGCACCCATTACACCATCCATTATTCCCTGCAACCACTACAGCCCCCATGACACCCTGCTTCCACATGTGTGCGTGTGTGCGCATGTGTGTAATGCATTGCATACACAGAAGTAAAAATAGTTAAATCTTAGTGCAGTTTCAATTATTTCATGGGCACCTACCAAAGCCCATACACCCCTACTACAGCACATATTCCCTCTATACCCACTTCTATTGTCACCCTGCATTCATTGCAGTTCCTTTCCCCCCTTCACCCACTACAACTACTGTCACCCCCTGCACTCACTACATCCCCTATTACACACTGAACCCACTAAAGCCACTACCCTCCACCCCAACTACAGTCCATATTACTCCTTGCACCCACTATACTCTATATTATCTCCTATAGCCCATACTCCACTACAACCACTAGAGTCCCTATCTTGGCTGCACCCACTTCAGTACCTGCACCACTGCACCCAACAACCTCTATTGTCCCATGTACCTACTATAGCCCCTATTACACCCTGCACTCACTACAAACCCCTATAATCCTCTGCACCTATAACAACCCCTATACCCCTGCACCCACTACAGTTCCAATGCCATTCCATACCCACTACAGCCCCTATTGCCACATGCATGCACTACAGTCTATATTACCTTCTAGTAATAGTCCGTATCTCCATGCACCCACTACAGCCCCAATTACCCCCTGTATCCACTACATACCCTATCACCACAATGCCCACTACAGTTCCTACTCCCTGCATCCACTATAGCCTCTATTACCCCTATATCCACTATTGCCCCTTTTATTCCCTGCACCCACTATTGTCTCTATTGCCCCCTGAATTCGCTACAGCCCATATCCACCTGCACACACTAGAGCCCCTATTACCCCCTGCAGCACCAATAGGCTCTATCACCCAGCACTTAATACAGCCTCTATCCACATTCACCCACTTATAGCCCCTAAACCCTGCGACCACTACTAATATGATTTAGTGGTGAAAATTTTTGACTGTGATATCTTTGTATCCCCCTATGTATTGTCCCTAGAGTACTGTTTCCAGATGTGCCTTCATCATGTCTACTCCCTGAGCTGTACTTCTCTTGAAACTGATCTCTTACCTCATCAAACACCACTAAGCATTTGAAATTTGATATACTGTACTTTTCTGTCTTAGACTACGGGCAAGATAAAAAAAACACACACGGTCCTTGTTCTCATATTTCATCTTGCAATAATCTTTTCCTGTAACTATTTGATTTATTTGGGAGG
The DNA here is from genome assembly GCF_036172605.1 of Pelobates fuscus. Classification (NCBI taxonomy): domain Eukaryota; kingdom Metazoa; phylum Chordata; class Amphibia; order Anura; family Pelobatidae; genus Pelobates; species Pelobates fuscus. The sequence continues at coordinate 80,722,006 of NC_086327.1, read as the reverse complement.
TACAAATTGGTAGCTATTATATATTTCCTTTACCATTTCATTTCAGGTGTGACTAAATCACATCTTTTACCTGAATTTTTCTACGTGTCTCCTACCCAGCTCCCAACGTAAACAATATTCATAATGTTCTTTTAAACGGATTCCCCTTGTAACCTTGTAACCTTTTGTCTGAACTCCACATATAGCTTTTAGATGATAAACTCACAAACCATCTTGATATGCACTTAGTTCAAAAGTATCCACAGGAATCCACATGAGTTGCAGGTAAATATGACTTCAAAAGTGACACAGGTGGGAGCATTGCATCTTTTGCATCCCGTTTTAGCTCACACCTGCAGCAGTGCTTATACACATTCACATGATTGTGTCTATAGCTCTATTCACAATACCCTGCATATATTGCTGTCAGTAGCCAACTGTTATTAGTTTAGGCAAAAAAATCAATTTGCCTTTTCTAATGAATGGTAGTGCTGCTAAAATCATATCAAGGCATTGCTGCAAACTAAGAAAGAGAAGAGATTAGGGAAAATTCATATTAAGCTGCACACATCAATATAGACAGTAATAAATAAAACTGGCAGTGATGGCTATATGATGACCAAGGTTGGTGTGGGCTCTGGGCAGCAGTTCATTACAACCTTCATTAAAGATGGTTCTGCACCACTAACTTTTGACGATGATCCTGGTAGCTGTGTAACATTTTACTTCTTGAGGCTCGATCTTATTTGCAGACATGAGTTTATCACTAATAATTGAAAAATAGCAATTCTCCTTAAGATTTCAGTTTGAGAACTGCTATTCATTTGACAAAGCTGAACTTATCATTGATCAAACAATAAAAGCAATTGGTCTCTTAGCCTAATAGAAGATTTATTGTGCTGAAGAAATAATTGAAAACACCAATGTTCAACCTAAATTTTATTATTTACACATTCATACAGCTCAAATCTCTTTAAACTCGGCAGAGAACCTCTTATCAACCCAATAACAGACATAACCCAAAAAGTCAAAAGGCAAGCCCACCTCTGGCAGTTCACTGCTATCAGAGCAGGTTGTGATGGAGGATGGGCTATGGGTAAGGATTTTGCATAAAGACGAGAATTATAGTGAACAAGTTGGGATGAGAGGGTTTGGCGTGCAGGATCCATTCGGTGAGTATCTTCACACATATTGCTCTTTGGGACACACATAGGGTGCCCGAGAGCCAGCTGGGGGATAGCAAAAAGTAGATTCAGGTGACTGCCGGGAAAGGGAGTCCTGTAGGAAAAATGACAGGGGCACATAGCCAGGATGTAACTGATCCAGATAGTCGTCCTCATGAGAGCAGTGGGAACTCAGGAACTCGCGGGCATCTTGTATTTCTGAGCAACGTTCTCCAAATATCTACATGAGAAAAAAACAAAAATTTTAATGTGTGGAGTGTTTTCTTTTTATATGAATGTATTGTTCTCACACAGTTTTTTTTTTTTTTTTTTTATGGAATGAGCTACCGATCACACTTTTGTCAAATAAATATGAGCTATGTATATATGTAACATAATGTGCTTTAAATTATAGAAAAGTGGAAATGTAATGCATATAGCAGATAGGTTAAATTATTGCTTGCGTGCCCAAAGCTACCTTTCTGTATTCAGACTTCTTAGTATGGCTAAACTACATTATTTGTGGCACAGATTGAACTATTCAACATGATCTGTTAATTTAATCTTTAAGTCACTTTTTAATCCAAGAAATATTTCTTTGTTTAAGTGAATAGGTTTCAATTTGTACAGTATGATTCTGTATGGAACCTATAATAATGACTATACCAAAATCTTAGCAGATCACATCTATGGCAAAACCAAAGTCTATGCTTTTACCAGTTTCCAAACAAAATGCTAATATGTTTTTTTAGATAGGATCCAGTCTTCACAAAACCAGAGTGATTCCTGCTAATGACATCTCTGAGAGTAATTCCCAGAATATCATACCTCAATGACCCCTCAATGGGTATTCTGACTTATAACTTCAGTAACGGCTAGTATTCTGACTGATGCTTATAACTTCAGTAACGGCTAGTATTCTGAATTATGACATTAGTTTGGCTTTATACTGCCGCTGTTCCCCCCCAAAGGCTCCCCTACAACGCTTGTACACGATTCACTTTGGAGTTCCCACTACCAAAGGGAGTAATGTAAAACTTACATACGGAGATTACCCTCAATGGAAAACACTTATATGTGCAATAGTAGCACGTTGTTTCACTAAGGGCTTTATTGTTATCCATTACTTAAATAGGATACATTGTATTTTTTAGTTCTCACGCTCTTTATCTCATATTGCCGGCTACAGAGACTTTGTTACTTAAAAGCTACTGACAACGGCCAATATAGGCAACTTTAGGTACTGCAGGATCACTATATTTATTGCAGACTAACGGATGTTCCTCTGTATTTTAATACATTTTTGCAAATAGCACTGTATATTCATTTTCTACACTGGTTACAGCTGGGTTTTGTTTTTTTCTTTCCCCAAGAGGGACCAATAAAAATGTATGTTTATTAATTTTTAGTTCTATTTGTGCTCCATAACTAGCAACTCATTGCTCTATACTAGTGGAGCAGCTGCATTCAGGGTATAGAGACTGCATTTGGGAGCACTTGTTTAGTTAACCCATTCCAGCCTCTTCTTTATCTGTTATTATTTTGGGTTATGCCCTAATACCCTTCAACAATCACATCCTTGGTGGGTGATTCTTCTGATCACTCACTGCGGCTGTATAGTCTTCTGACCCCTCAATGTATTTTGCAGCCATCGAGGTTTAGCTCTTAAGTCTGTTATTTCTGAGTTAAGATTGTAATTTATATGGACCCTGCCTTTTCTTCATTAATGCCAATCATTAAGTACAATGGCTTAAAGGGACACTATAGTCACCTGAACAACTTCAGCTTAATGAGGTTGTTCAGGTGAGAACTATAGCTCCCTGCAGCCTTTCTCATGTAAACACTGTATTTTCTGAGAAAATACAGTGTTTACATTGAAAGCTAGGAACACCTCCAGTTGCAGTCACTCAGAGTGAACCAGAGAGACTTTGGAGTTGATGGAAGCATAATATGTCTCCATCCACTCAGATCTGCTGTCAGCAGAGCACAGGGCAGCACTGTGCACAGCATCCTGTGATTCAGTATCTCCTCCCTCTGCATGCAGACACTGAACTTTCCTCATAGAGATTCATTGATTCAATTCATCTCTATGAGGAGATGCTGATTAGCCAGGGATGTGTTTGAATCATGCTGGCTCTGCCCCTGATCTGCCTCTTTGTCAGTCTCAGCCAATCCTATGGGGAAGCACTGTAATTGGATAAGGCTACCACATGTCAGCAGACTGCTTGTTTTTCTGAGTCTAACAGCATGCAGATTTACAGCTTCAGACTTGAATACAGTAAGATCTTTACTATATTTATGGAGGCATGAGGGGCCAAGGGAAGCTAGATGGTGGTGTTAACACTATAGGGTCAGGAATACATGTTTGTGTTCCTGACCCTATAGTGATCCTTTAATGGAAATAATACTGGAAGACTTCAAACATTGGTTTGGCTATTACTAACCTAAACTCCCTAAGTTGTGAGTGAACATCATTTGGCTCTGGGACTTTTTTTTTTATCTTGAAAGGGTACTGCAGGCTTCAGTTGTAATATATAAGTTAGGTAACAGTTACTTATGCTTTTGGTTGTTTTTTTTTAAAGTTATGTTTTGTGTAATACTATTTATTTTTGCATACACCTACACTGACCCTTCTCCCAAATTGCTGTGTCTTAATTGTTACTTTACAAATAGTGCAGTACTTAACAGGGCAGTACTTAATAGCATGATGTATGTTTATGGGAGTTTTAACTTGGTTCTTTGCTTTCAGAAAAAAAAATAAAGCTGACAGCTAAAATCCACAAAACAACTTCACGTGCTATGCCAATACAGACCTACTTTTGTCCAAAGCTCAGCAATGCTACATAAAAGTTAAAAGAGCATGGCTGACAAACCAACATCGTTGGTGAGCACTCATTGCACAAGTTGCAGCTATTGGATTCTACGGTACATGCTGGAATTCAAATTCGAGTATCTGTTTTTTTCTTACTTTTATTTGATTGATTTTATATATAACTTCAAATGCATTACCTACATGACATGTTTTTTTTAAAAAAAAAACCACAAATGTTTAATTCAATGTAAAAGCAGTAACATATTGTTCTATCTGCTTTAGTTATTAGCAACAGAGTCAATGGTTCTTCATTTTTGTATACTGAAAGAAAAAAGCTTTTGAAATATCTGCTTTGCTTCTCATAATTTTCATTAACTAATATACCAATTTCAGATGTCAATGCACTATTCCATTTATTCCTCATATGTTTGCATTAATATACTTAAAAATACATTTTCAATTTTCTAGTTTAGTTTATCTAATTTCCGGTTTGCATACTTTCTTGGTATCTTTGTGTTTATATCTGACTCATAGCAATCTGACTTAAATGTTATAAATTCTATTTCCTTATTTTTTTTTTCTTGACTGATTTGTGATAAAATAATTGTAATTAGTTTTCAAGTCAATATGTTAATGTCTACTCATTTGTTCTAAAAAAAGATATTCAATTTACCCTCTACAGTTTGAGAAAAAAAACTTGCCAGTCAAAGAGTCAATACGCTGTTGAAATTGCATTGTAAAATGTAAGCATTTCAATAAAGCTCATATTTTCAAAATCCTAAATCTAAATTTCCTTTGCTCTCAATTGTCTGCCAAAGCCATGTGTTAAAATTTAAAAAATAACTGACTCAAAGCTGAGTGCACCAAATGATGCTATATATATTGCACTCATGGAAGTCAACTACTTTAAGTAATGAATAGTTCCAGGAGTGACCATGTATTGGAATACATATATATATATATATATATATATATATAAATTATTATTATTATTATTATTGCCATTTATATAGCGCCAACAGATTCCGTAGCGCTTTACAATATTATGAGAGGGGGGATTTAACTATAAATAGGATAATTACAAGAAAACTGACAGGAACGATAGGTTGAAGAGGACCCTGCTCAAACAAGCTTACAGTCTATAGGAGGTAGGGTATAAAACACATAAGGACAGGAAATAGCAATCAAATAAGGTGGGAGTGAAGCAAAGCTGGAGGAGAGAGTAAAGCATTGCCCTATAGGAGAGAGCAAGAGACAGGTATGTGAGGTAGAGGTTACTCTGGGAGGCCATAAGCTTTTCTAAAAAGATGGGTTTTAAGGCCCTTTTTAAATGATTGAAGACGAGGGGAGAGTCTGATGGTGGTAGGCAGGCTATTCCATAGGAAGGGAGCCACACGCGAAAAGTCCTGCAGGCGTGAGTTGGCCGTACAGGTGCGAGCAGCGGACAGGAAAAGGTCACAGGCAGAGCAGAGAGACCGAGAAGGGGCATACCTAGGGATCTGTGAAGAGATATAAGAAGGGTTAGAATTGTTTAGTGCTTTATAGGTATGGGTTAGCACTTTGAATTGACTCCTATAGCCAATGTAAGGACTGACAGAGGGGTGAGGTTTGAGATAACATACTAGAGAGGAAAATCAGTCTGGTGGCAGCATTCATTACAGACTGTAGCTGGGCAATACATCTTGCGTAAGAAAGGGGCGGATGCGGGCTATGTTTTTAAGATAGAATCTACAGGATTTGGCAACATACTGGATGTGAGGCTCAAATGTGAGGCCAGAATCAAGTATGATGCCAAGACAGCATTCTTGCAAGGATGGACTTATGTGGATACCACTAACTTGAAGGGAGAGCGAAAGAAGAGGATCAGTATTAGGAGGAGGAAGATAAGGAGCTCAGTTTTAGAGAGACTGAGTTTAAGAAAGCTGGAGGACATCTAGTCAGAGATGGAAGAAATGCAAGCAGTGACACATTGCAGGACGGCAGGGGAGAGGTCCGGGGAGGAGAGAGATATCTGGGTGTCATCAGTGTACAGGTGGTAGTGGAATCCAAATGAAGTAATAAGTTTGCCAAGAGAGGCAGCATAAAATAAAGAAATAGAGAAAATAGAAGGGGGCCAAGGACAGAGTATGCACGTATGTGTATGCACGTGTGTGTCTATATATGTACATACCAATTAATTAGCTGGTACTTTTGGACATTATAGTCTATTCTTCGTTTACCCCATCGCAAAAAAACAAAACAAAGAGACAATATGACAAGGTTTCAGTTCCATTCAGGAACTTTCCTCAGAACACTTAAATCTCAAATAAGGCAAATGGCAAACTATTTATAGACATAAATAAAAGAGACTTACCATACAGGTGATCGATTGCCGGTGTGTTTCACCATAATGTGCGCTTGCAAGCGAAAACCGCACCTCCTAATGTAAATATGTAACATCGCAATTGGTTACCATGGTGAACAAATTACTGCATATATAAAATACTTATGTGTGCAAAGATCCCTAAAGAACTGTGCCTGCATAATCAAGAATATTGCTATACAAATTGTGTACTCCACAAAGATCTGATTCACCAACCGGGACATCCTGTCATCTCAGCAATTGGAGGGGCAATGGAACCAATAGCCAACTGGCTTGACCATCTTTTTAAGGAACAGTAAAAAACATCGCTACCTGCATAAAAGATACCAAATGCCTACTTGACAAGCTGAAATAAGTTGATACGGATATGAATGGAATATTACTAATGACACTGACACATAATAAAGGAGTGGAGGCAATAAGGGAATTGCTTATGCACTCTCCATATTATATTGGTGCTGCAATAGAGTCACTTATTTCTAACCTTGCAATTGAATTATTTTAGGTTTGAGCAAAGTTGGCACATGCAAAATTCTGGAATATCTACCTGGGCTGCCCCCACGTATGCATGTATAAGCATTATTTTGAGAAAAAAACTTGTTCTACTTCAATTTGGTGAAACAATTGCAAGTAACTAAAGATTTATATATGGCATTATAGCATCGTGGAGAGGCACAGCATTTTATTGAGTATATCAATGAGTTACCAACTCCTCATTGAGTGAGGAAGTTTCCAATATCTCAGTGTGGAAATCTCCATAAAGAATACACAATTTGTATATACTTTGTTCACTAAGCCAACAGATTGAAATAATATATTATATATAATGCATCCAGTGTCCCCCCATAGGCATCTCAGAACATCATTACCTTATTCTCAATGTTTTTGAGTAATGTGGAACAATTCAGATGAAGGATAAAAAAACTGAAAAAGATGCATAGTAGATATTTAAGTAAGGGCTGCCATTAGAAGGACCTACATGAAATGTTGTCCAGGACCAAGAACCATATAAGTGAAAATGCAAAGCAAAAAAGTGCTATATTGAAGGATCCAATGGCATTCATTTCTGCCACACCAAAGTTGGTGGCAGCATTGAAGAAAAATTGGAACATACTGGTGAGTGATCCCATTTTACCAGATATTTTCAACAGCCACAGATCATCTGCTTTAGGATTTAAAATGCATTAGACCTGTTGGTCCATATGGACCTGGTTCAAAGTTACATGATGTAGTCCCAAAGATTTCAAAATGTGGATTGTGTTAGGTGTCTGGGTGTGTCAACTGGTGACACTTTATACCAGTCAAAAGTTTTAATCAAACACATAATGGCCAAAAATATTCAATAAAACACAGGATAATTTGTAAAACAGATTATGTTATCAATTAAATTGCATCCCCTGTGGGTTTGTGTATACAGGGAAAACTGAGATGGATTTATGTGGAAGAATTATAAGCCACAGGTCTCGTATACGCATTGCATATAGGGAAGGACAATCAGAAAAACCTGTGGTGAGACATTTTCTGGAAATTAAACATCCATTATTTTCATTAATATTCATAGTGATAGATCATGTAACAGCGCTTAGAAGAGGAAGACATCAAGCCTACTGCTTCTGAATAGAGAAATATTCTGGATTCCTGAATTGAATATGGTAGTCCCCAAAGAACTGAATGAAAAATTAGCATAGTCTTGTTTTTTGCAGATAAGGTTGAATCAATATATCCCTAAGGACTGGAAACATTGAAGCAATGATAGACTGATGACGGATTTATATTGCATGAAACCAAAAATCTTTTTCTTTCTCCCTTTTTGAGTGTCTGATTCAAATATTTTTTAAAGAATTTTAACATGTTTTATATAGATGTGCATTGTCAATTTTGTTATTGCACTGTTATTTTAAGATGCCACATTTTCACAATTTACCATTTTGGTCACTAAATGTCGATATATGAAGTAAAGAATATATCCATGCAGTTAATTTGCACCATAGTATATTATAAGGTCTTTCTATTTAGGTTAATGGACACTTTTGTATAACGGCACTTTAATCTTATGCACTTTTTTAAAAATGACAGCTATGTTTTCTACTGGCATCATTTCTTTGGAACTTACACAAGAATTGCAGCAATGTTCTTAATTATGCAGGCACAGTCTTTTTATTCAGTAGTGGTATATGTATATTTATTTTATATGCAAAGTGGCTTGTTTACTCATACCATGGTAACTAATTACGACATTTCATGTTACCATTATAAGGTGTTTTTTTTTTTTGTTTTTTTTTATCTAAATGGAACTGAAATGTTGACATAATGTTTTTTTTTTCTTTTTTTTTTAATGGAATAAAGGATATATATTTACTTTGAAGTCCTTGAGTGCTGTTAGTTTATTGGAATATATCATGAAGTCCATTACTGAGCACTGGGCATAAAATATAATTGAGCCAGAAAGCAAAGCTTTTCTTTGAGATATATATATATACTGAACAAAATTATAGACACAACACTTTTGTTTTTGCCCTCATTTTTCATGAACTGAACTCAAAGTTCTAAGACTTTTTCTATGTACACAAAAGGCCTATTTCTCTTAAATATTGTTTATAAATCTGTCTAAATCTGTGTTAGTGAGCACTTCTCATTTGCCGAGATAATTATTATTATTATTGTTCATATAGCGCCAACAAATTCCGCAGCGCTTTACAGTGGGTGGACGAACAAACATGTAGTTGTAACCAGACAAGTTGGACACACAGGAACAAAGGGGTTGAGGGCCCTGCTCAATGAGCTTACATGCTGGAGGGAGTGGGGTAAAGTGACACAAAAGGTAAGGATAGTATTAGACTAGTGACAGTTGCAAGAGAGGAATCAGTCGAGAGCTATTAACAGTTTAATTGATATGCTTTTATGAAGAAGTGGGTTTTTTAATAATTTTTTGAAGGAGTGGAGACTGGGTGAGCATCTAACGGAGGAGGGAAGTGAGTTCCACAGGAACGGTGCATCCCTCGAGAAGTCTTGTAGGCTAGCATCAGGGGTGGGAGTATGGGCAGAAGATAGACTTAATGGTGGATCTTATAGCACTTGTCTAGAGCTTTATCGATGACCCATGCTTAAGAGCATCTTGATCTTCATGATGCTGGTTGTTTAGATATTATCTTTAACAAAACTGAGTGTGTTCAAGGGACAGGTTTATCAAAGGCGCACTCAACTGCCAAAACACAAAATATATAAAAATCACAGCTTATTAGATATATCCCACATGATAACATCAATTAATTTCATTATGTATTTTGCACATTGGGTGTATATCTAAAAACATTTGCAAAACCTGCATTTCTCTTGTCTGCAGTTTTTGCTAGCCCTCCCCAATAACCATGCCAAGCCTTGCTGTGTCTGTCCAATCACAGACTGCCCAATGCAACTAAATTATAATTATTTGCAAGGCAGGTGCTCTGGGCAATTGCTGTCAATTTAGTTTAGCTCCACTGAGCTAACCAAACCAAGAAAAAACAGGACATGTCTGTTTGCTTGGGGTGTAACTAGGTTAATTTATAAAAGTGTCAAACTCTGTTGAAAGCACTATTTGCAAAACAAAAAAAGAGGATACACTGCTCACACATCTTTTCAGCAACCTAAAGTGCTTTAGGGTTCTGGAGAGTCCCTTTAATTGTGCCAATTGTGAAACCTCTGAAAGCAACTAGCAAATGTGTTTTATTTTTATGTTTTTGGGAGTGTGATATTTAACTTTTGTTTTTAAATAATATTTTGCTCCTTCAAATTGGTGGGTCAATCAAATAGTAGAAAAAACAACAACACTACATTATATGGAAATGTCCAGATGATTGATTACTTTTGTAAGAAATGTTTCAAGAAAGTAAAGGGAAATGACATATATTTTTCTAGGATATCCAAGGTTTATGTTTTGCTACAAATTTTCATTCCGTGTGGAGAACATTGGATCTGGAGGCTAATTGTATTAAGTATATTTTGTGACAAATTTTTCAGATGGAAAAATCCTTTTATAGAATGGTATTTTAACTTATTTTTTTATTTATTTATTAATTTCAACATAACATCATTTTTCATGATGTGCTTTTTAAAGACCCTCCTAATACAGACATGATGACAAATACAGTAGGAAAGTTATTTTACAACAAAATGGTGGATAAAATGGAAGATAAGAATAGGTAGGGAGAGAAAAGGGAAAGAGAGAGAGGGCAAGAATGGAAAAAGAAAAAAATAATTAAAATGGGGTTCCAACCAAACATTCAGTATTTTCCTTATCTCTTCTCTCCTGTTATACAAAAGAAAATCCATATGGAAAAATGAATGAGAAGTGAAAAATTGCATTTATATGTGAGTCAAGCCATGGATCTCATATTTTCCAAAAACATTGATGTCCATCATACATGTTGTAATTTTCCATGTTCAGACTGTATGATTATTTTGAGTTCAACGCATGCAGGTTTCCCAAATTAGTCAATACATGTGTAGATATTTTTTGCCAGGATTTAGGGGTCAGTGATACTCCAATTGCTGTACCAAATTTCTGGTATGGAATGGGAATTTGACAGAAGCGATTTCACAGAAGATCAGAAGGACCAAGAATGCCCGAGGGACCAAGTAAGTGTGAATCTGTTCAAAAATAATTTGAATCCTCACCATAAGATGTCTTTCTTACCCAAGGATGTCAAGTGACCAAAATCATATTTTCCACGTGGCAGATGTTCTGATGCCAGAGGTTCGATGTGCCAGTCTGATTTATTGACACCGAACTTGTGTCATTCAATCCCTGTTGATGATGCATATAGAGGTTCATGCTTCAAATTACTTGGGCTTTTTACAGTCATTAATTAGGCATGCAAAGAGAAGGGTTTTAAAAAGCCACAATTTTCTCTCTTTTCTCTCAGTATCTGCTTGCAGTTCAGACATATTATTAGTATGCTGCCTATACTGACGTCTGGCTTGTTATTTGACTATTCTGATTTCTGGTATCCCTTACTTCAGATTTTTCTGGTTTTGTTTCATCTATGAAAAGTCTGTAATACTTGTTTCTATCATTTTAAAGTGGACAGATGTTCCAAGTTTTAAATAGTACGGTATATGAGAGCACGGTTCAGAGCGTAGGAATCCAGAGTAGAGCTCAAAGAGTAGGAAACAAGAAGGGAACCGGAAAATAGGAGAGTGGCATTTTAGATCTAAAGTCTTGCTCCTGCTGCATCCACTGAGTAATATAAAAGGTTTATGGAAAACAAATATCATATGACATATTATATGATGACAATACAGCAGCTATTATGTCTCTATATGGTTTAGTGATAAATACTTCTAAATAATTAATTTAGCAGTACGTTGAAAAGAAGGCAAATTAACTATCAGAGGAAACATAAAACAACAGGTTTATACGAAATGCAAAATAAAATTATAAAACATATTGGCACCCTTGATAAACAAAGAAGACTGTGAAGGATCCATAAGATTGCCAGTTGACTGGAACGTCATTATTATTGCCCTTATGGTGGAAATAGGCATTTTCAAAGCTTTTGCTATTTTCCTATAGCCACTACCCATTTTGTGAAGCTCAACAACCTTATCACAGCCATATTCCTTGGTCTTGTTTTGAATGATTAAGGGAATTTGGCCTATGTGTTACCTCATACCTATAATTCTTTGAAATAGGAAGTCATAGTTGAACAATTTCCTGTTCCTAGTCACCCAGGTGTACTAAAAAGTAAAATATCAATGGGAATGTACTTCAAATATATTTTTCTCATATGAAATCATAGGGGTACCAATAATTGTGCAACACATATATTTAACAAAGATTTCTTTTTTTTTCTTTATAAACCTGTGTTGTGTTTGCAATTTATTTTTAATGTTTGAATTTTTTTATTTTCATTTGTTTATTTTGCCACATATGTGTGTTTTAATATTACCAAGTAATAAATTAATTTGTGTTAAGTCCTATTTGGCTCCTTCCACTGACTGGTTTCAAAGGCCCCTGAGTGAAAATACTCAGAGCCAGGTTCCAGTGGCTCTGAAAAAGGTGAGCAACCACTTGCACTTTAAGTTATAGCTCTTTGATGTGATAACATACTACACCATAATTGGATCCTGTTTATTTTTGACTCATCTCCTGAGGATACTTTCTATGGAAGGGTACAGTGCCAATAAACTGCACCATTGCTAATGTGATTTGAGCCTGTCCCCGTAGAGGCTCTCATCCATGTGAGTTGACATCTTACGGTCTTCTTATTTCACATTTCTAATAACGGACTTACGCTATGTGATTTCCCTTTTTTCCCTTTTTACATGTCACCACATGTGAATTTTATAATTGTTTGGAGTCAGTGTACACCCCTTTTTCTTCACTATTTTATTGTACAAGTGCTCCAATCTTATAGACTGCATAGGTTTCAGTTTTCTCAAACCTTGTTGGCTATATTTTGTCCGTGTGTATACTTTGTAGTAGGTAAAAGAGGATCTCACTGTGGTGTGTATCGGCTACTACCTAATTACTGTTTGAAGCACCTAAGCGCACTACTCATAGTTATTGTTGTTGGTTACAGACATGAGGTGTACAGTTGCAAGAAAAAGTAGGTGAACCCTTTGGAATGATATGGATTTCTGCACGAATTGGTCATAAAATGTGATCTGATCATCATCTAAGTCACAACAATAGACAATCACAGTCTGCTTAAACTAATAACACACAAATAATGAAATGTTGCCATGTTTTTATTGAACACACCATGTAAACATTTACAGTGCAGGTGGAAAAAGTATGTGAACCCCTAGACTAATGACATCTCCAAGAGCTAATTGGAGTTAGATGTCAGCCAACTGGAGTCCAATCAATGAGATGAGATTGGAGGTGTTGGTTACAGCTGCCCTGCCCTATAAAAAACACACACCAGTTCTGGGTTTGCTTTTCACAAGAAGCATTGCCTGGTGTGAATGATGCCTTGCATAAAAGAGCTCTCAGAAGACCTACGATTAAGAATTGTTGACTTGCATAAAGCTGGAAAGGGCTATAAAAGTATCTCCAAAAGCCTTGCTATTCATCAGTCCACGATAAGACAAATTGTCTATAAATGGAGAAAGTTCAGCACTGCTGCTACTCTCCCTAGGAGTGTCCGTCCTGTAAAGATGACTGCAAGAGCACAGAGCGGACTGCTCAATGAGGTGAAGAAGAATCCTAGAGTGTCAGCTAAAGACTTACAAAAGTCACTGGCAAATGCTAACATCCCTGTTAGCGAATCTACAAATACGTAAAACACTAAACAAGAATGGATTTCCTGGGAGGATACCACAGAGGAAGCCACTGCTGTCCAAACAAAACATTGCTGCACGTTTACAGTTTGCACAAGAGCACCTGGATGTTCCACAGCAGTACTGGCAAAAAATTCTGTGGACAGATGAAACCAAAGTTGAGTTGTTTGGAAGAAACACACAACACTATGTGTGGCAAAAAAGAGGCACAGCACACCAACATCAAAACCTCATCCCAACTGTGAAGTATGATGGTGGGGCATCATGGTTTAGGGCTGCTTTGCTATCATCGAAGGAAAAATTAATTCCCAAGTTTACCAAGACATTTTGTATGAGAACTTAAGGCCATCTGTCTACCAGCTGAAGCTCAACAGAAGATGGGTGTTGCAATAGGACAATGACCAAAAGCATAGAAGTAAATCAACAACAGAATGGCTTAAACAGAAGAAAATACGCCTTCTGAAGTGGCCCAGTCAGAGTCCTGACCTCAACCCGATTGAGATGCTGTGGCATGACCTCAAGAAAGCGATTCACACCAGACATCCCAAGAATATTGCTGAACTGAAACAGTTCTGTAAAGAGGAATGGTCAAGAATTACTCCAGACCATTGTGCACATCTGATCTGCAACTACAGGAAACGTTTGGTTGAAGTTATTGCTGCCAAAGGAGGTTCAACCAGTTATTAAATCCAAGGGTTCACATACTTTTTCCACCTGCACTGTGAATGTTTACATGATGTGTTCAATAAAAACATGGCAACATTTCATTCTTTGTGTGTTATTAGTTTAAGCAGACTGTGATTGTCTATTGTTGTGACTTAGATGATGATCAGATCACATTTTATGACCAATTCGTGCAAAAATCCATATCATTCCAAAGGGTTCACATACTTTTTCTTGCAACTGTATATAGCAAAACATAAGAAATAGATGTGAGTACTTACCAGCGCCATGCCAGAGTCCTGCCTGAAAGGTCGGCATAGAACATCAGCGCCATTTCTTTGAAATGGTAGCGTGACTTGCCCCTTATAGTGGTAATTATTGCTGTTCTGTCCTTCCCATTTTGGAATTGGACCACCAGGTCTCTGGGGACTGTAGGTGGTGCCTTTGCAGGTCTTAGTACCCGGAATATGACCAGATCACCACTGGTCAGACCTGTTGAGGTGTCAGCAAGGCTGCCTGCAGATGCCTCACCATGTGTGGTAGCTCAGCTTCAGGGATGCTTTCCAAGATCCATGTCCATGATGTCCATGTCACAGTCACAAAACTTTGGATCAAGGTATCAGCATCATGATAATTGTGGCCATGCAGCTGATATAATCTAAAGAACAGTTTCTTTCACTTTACCTGATGAATTAACCTCATTCTGATTGCTGAACTACATGCACCATAAATCATAATGTTCTTTCTAGGATAGGTGTACACAAGGATTGTGCTAGGGCACGTAGGCCAACCTTACTGCTCTAAGAAAATATTTCACCCTTCATTAAAGGGGCACTCCAAGCACCACAATCACTGCTATAGTGGTTATGGTGCTTGTAGTGATCCTTTAATGCCTAAACTTGTCTCTTTGTGCATAGCTAAAGTATGATGTGGCTAAAAGCATCCCTATGGAACTGAGCTCATCTGGATATTTCCAACTAACCAAGTCATTTGAATCTTTAGTAAGATCCACATTGGTCATTGGTCAGATCCCTGAGGATAAATGCAAGAGCATTTTCTTTAACCCCTTAAGGACACATGACATGTGTGACATGTCATGATTCCCTTTTATTTCAGAAGTTACATGAAACAAATGTAATAGATGTACAAACACTTTGCTACCAAAAACATTAATATAAATATTCCTTATACAATGCAAGTAGATTCTGCTGCACTTTTACTATAGTGATCTCAGCGTTTTATCTTATCCTTTCCTTCTTATAAAACTAAATCTCCACTGTCACACACTTGTACAACCCATATCCAGTTTGTCAAAAATTCTTAAATTTGTACCTTAACATTGCATTTCTTGCACAATATGCTAATAAGGAGCCTTTTTCACACTCTTATAATTTGCTTCTCTACGGTCTCAAACAAATGCAGCTGTTTTTTTTTTTTTTCGTTCTAACCTCTTGTCTCACACCTCGTCCCTTTTCCAATCACTGCATGGGTGTCTTGTGCTCTTTGGAATTCAGTTCAAGATCATAATGTTTATCAATACAGGCAGGTGGTTGTATTATTGTTACTGATCACAGTCACAACATTAAAACCACCTGCCTAATATCGTGTAGGTCTCCCTTGTACTGCCAAAACAGCTCTGATGCATTGAGGCATGGTCTCCACAACTCTTCTGAATATATCCTGTGCTATCTGGCACCAAAACTTTAAGTTCTGCAAGTTGTGAGGTGGGCTTCCTTGGATTGGATTTGTTGTTCCAGCACATCCCATGGATGCTCTATTGGATTAAGAGCTGGGGGATTTGGAGGCCAAGGCAACACCTTAAACTCATGTTCCTCAAACCATTTCTGGAATTTGGAGGCCAAGGTTTCTCAAGTCATTCCTGAACAATTTTTGTAGTGTGGCACGGTGCATTAACCTGCTGTTTGAGGCCACTGCCATCAGGGAACACCATTGCCTTGAAAGAATGAATGTGGTCTGCAAAAATCTCTAGGTAGGTGGTATGTGTCCAAGTAACATCCAAATTAATGTCAGGACCCAAGGTTTCCCAGAGCATAACACTGCCTCTGCCTGCCTGCCTTCTTCCCATAGTGCATCCTGCTGCCAACTCTTCCCCAGGTAAATAATGCACACACACACGGCCATCCACATGATCTAAAAGAAAACACGATTCATCAGACCAGGCAACCTTCTTCCATAGCTCCATGGTGCAGTTCTGATGTTCACATCCCCATTGAAGGCACTTTTGATATGAACTTGATGGGCATGCTGACCAATCTGTGGCTAGGCAGTCCCATATGTAGTAAACTGCAGCACATTATGTGTTCTGACACCTTTCTATCATGGCCATCATAAAGGTTTTCAACAATTTTAGCTACAGTAGCGTGTGTGTGATCGGACCAAATGGGCTAGCCTTCACTCTACACGTGCATTAATGAGCCTTGGCCGCCCATGACCCTGATGCCAGTTCACTGCCTTGCTCCACTTTTTGTCAGTACTAATCACTTCATATTGGAAATACCTCACAAGATTTGCTGTTTTGCTGAGACTCTGACCCAGTTGTCTAGCCTTCATTATTTGTCCCTTGTCAAAGACACTTAGATATTTTTGTTAGTCCATTTTTCCTGCTTCCAACAGATGAAATGCAAGAACTGACTGTTCACTTGCTGCCTGATATATATCCCACCCCTTGACAGGTATCAGTGGTTTTAATGTTGTGTCTGATCAGTGTGTAAATCTTTAACAGCTCCATCCCATCAGATCCACCCATCAGATGTTCCATAATCTTCAATCATATGTGAATTTTCCTAAAACTAATCTCTTGAGGCAACCAATAGCTTCCATGAATATTTTTTTTATTCTTTAATCTGTCTACTTCTCTCTCCAAACATAATAAGAGGATTCACAAGCCACTTCACTATCTCACTTCCCCACTCTACTGATTCCCTACAATCTCATGTGATGACCTTACTTCCCACTTAGTTCTTCTTGAAGTTGTGAGCTGTTTGAGGAGCATTCTCATTAACATCCTTACGTGATAACCTACATATCTATTTCTTATTTTTTGATATATCCCCACATTAAAATTGTAAAGCACACTGGGTTAAATTCCTGCTACATAAATGCAAATAATAATAATAATAATTAATAAAAAAATAAATTCAATTTGACTTAAGGTGAGTAAAAAGAAAAGGTGGACAGGGAGATGCATATAAATTAGCTTACAGTCTACAGGAATTAAGGCGTGAAACCACATTAAAAGGGAAAAGGCAACATGTCCAGAAAGGAAGAGCATTTGTCATGTATGACGCTTGCATCTATTAGCATATATAGTAAAACATGTTCTGTGTGGGGAAGCTTTATAGTAAAACATGTTAGAGAATAGACTGGCAATAAAATAGAGAATAGACTGTTAGAAAATAGACTGGCAACAACATTTATCAGTAAGATTGCAAGCTTTCAAGATATGAGTGTGTAAGGTCTAACAAGACGAACAAGGACATTCAATGAGAGTAGCACAGTCCATAAAAAAATCCTGTAAAGAGAGTTATTGATGTGGATGCAGACAGAGGACAAACAAAGGTTACTGGCAGAATGGAGTA
Organism: Pelobates fuscus; assembly: GCF_036172605.1. NCBI lineage: Eukaryota > Metazoa > Chordata > Amphibia > Anura > Pelobatidae > Pelobates > Pelobates fuscus. The sequence goes on along the minus strand of NC_086327.1, from coordinate 80,704,162 downwards.
ATCAACAATGGCTGCTATGAATTAAAGAAGAAACTATTTCTTATAGAGTTGTTACAAGTCTTCTTGTTTAGTGTCAGTATTTCTATTTTTGATCCAAGAGGCTATTGGAAGCCAATGCAAATACTGGCAAATCGATGAAGTGTGTCAGATTGGCAGTTAAAGAAGATAAGCCTGGATACAGCATTCATTATATACTGCCATATGTAAATATAGGTCTAAAGGAGAGTGGGTTGAATTAATTGAAACTGGAAATGATGATTGTATTGACAAGTGCAATAGTTGCATTGTGTGTTAGAAAGGGCTGAATACAAGCAATACCTTAAGGTGAAAGTTTCAGGATTTGGAGACTAAGATGAAGTGAGGCATAAAAGCAAGACCAGAGTCAGTCAGGGGTAGGAAAACCTTTGGCACTCCAAATATTTTGGACTACATCTCCCATAATGCCCTTACAGAGATAACACTGACAAAGCATTAGGAGAGATGTAGTTCACAATTTCTGGAATGCCACTGGTTGCAAACCCATGCTCTAAGGCAATAACCTTTTGACATTGGGTTAATGGTTCTACAATAGGGAGATTGACCATTGAGTATTGATTTTCAAAACATAAGAAGCTTTGTTTTGGAAAGATTGTTTTATAATACATTCAGTTAGGGACCCAGGTGAAATAGATAGCGACATGCTCCCAGAGGAAAGAGGGAAGCTCAAAGGAAGTAATATAGAAATGAATATCAGCACGTAAGTGGGACTGGAATCCAAACTGGAATCCAAAGCAATGCAATATTATGGCAACTGTATGAAGAGAAAACAGAAGAGTGCCATGGAGTGAGCATTGAGGAACTCTAACTGAATCAGTTAGTTCCCAGAGAGAGATTCTGACAGGAAAGAAGACATTGAAGGACATTGCCAAAGTAGATGAGTCGCAGGAAAGGGCAGACTCTAAAAAAAAAAGGAAGTAGTAAATTGTTCAAATTAGGAGTTGATGGCCAACATTGTCAAGATGGAGAGGTGAAAGGGCATTGGTAGAGCGTAATGACCTTTGAATTTAGTGATTAGATTATTGATCTTGTTTGTTAGGTCCGTTTTATTAGCATGCACAGAGCAGAAACGAGGTTGAGGAAAGTCAAACAAATAGTTGGTCACACTTGTCTGAACAAGTTATTCAAGAAGCTATAAGATGATAGGGAGTATAGAGAATAGATCCTAGCTACACTGAGGACTTAGATCGAGTGGGTGGTTTCTTATAGATGAAAGTAATCATTTCATATTTTAGAGAAATGGGGAAGACACCAACAGAGAGAGATTAGAAAAAGGAGTTAATGTGTGAGGGAACGAGAGGGCATGTGGTTGCAAGAGGACAGAAGCTCAGAAAAAAATTGTTAATTGACTGGAGAAAAGTAAGTTAGAGTAAATCAAGAAACAGCTGATGTCAAACTCAGTGGGAGAGGCGGTAATGTAGAGATGTATTTTCTTACATGATAATCTTACATCATTGATAGGATATGTGCAGAGAGGCACTGAGGCTAGTGGTGTTGTGCAGAGAGGCTTGAAGACTATGGTGAGGCATAATAGAAAGCAGTTGTTGGTGGGGGATTCCATCATAAGAGGTGTGGAGATGGACAATGGTGGTCTTGTGAGGTGTCTTCCCGGAGCTACTGCTCACAGAGACAGGAGACGTATCTGTAATATTGTTAAGCAAGCAAAGCAGGAAGGGAAATTGGATGTACTTGTCCATTTAGGGACAAATGACGTGGCTTGCAATGAGGTTTCAGAGGTTAAGGAAGTTTTTAGTGTTTTTGCCAATGATATACGGCAGGTTGCTTCCACATTGTCATTCTCTGAAGTTCTGCCTGTGCATAACACTCAGAATGACAGGCGGATGCGTATTAGGGACTTTAACTTGTGGCTTGGTGAATGGTGTCGGGAGCAAGGATTTGGCTTTATTGCTCATGGTAGCTCTGTTTGGAATGGAAATAAACTGTACAAAAAAGATGGTTTGCATCTTTCTCAAAAGGGAACAAATGTTCTCAGTGAGCAGTTCAGAGGTTTTGCTAGGATGTATTTAAACTAGGAGGGGGGGGGCAAAAGGGTGATAAAACATCAATCCAATTGTCCCCCAAAACAAGGACAGAAGGTGCCTGTAGCAAGTGTGTTAAAAAATGATAAGCTTAGAGTCATGTCTACAAATGCTCGCAGTTTAGGGAATAAGATCCATGAACTTGTGGCAATAATGGCAACTGATAGTGTAGATTTAGTCGCTGTTACTGAGACATGGTATAATGAGAAAAATGACTGGGACATAGCAATACCAGGGTACTCTTTATATAGAAAAGACAGGAAAGGCAAGAAAGGGGGAGGGGTGGCCCTGTATGTAAAGAATAGCATAAAATCTAGCCTAATAAAGGTTAGTGAGGCGAACATAGAGTCAGTTTGGGTTACGTTAGAATTTGGTAATCACACAGTAACTCGTGTAGGTGTGATTTATAGGCCCCCAGGACAAATTGAAGAGTTAGATAATCTACTAGTTGAAGAAATAGCTAAAATGACAATGAAGGGGGAAGTTATCATCATGGGTGACTTTAATCTTCCTGATGTAAATTGGAAAACAAAAATAGCTACTTGTGCCAGGAGCACACATATTCTAAACTCCCTACTGGGATTGTCTCTAAAACAAGTCGTTGAGGAGCCAACTCGTAAAGAGGCCATACTAGATTTAGTGTTAACAAATGGAGATTTGGTATCAGATATTACTGTAGGTGAAAGTTTAGGATCCAGTGATCATCAGTCAGTGTGGTTTAATATAAGAACAGTGACTGAGTCACACCACACAAAAACAAAAGTTTTAGACTTTAGAAAAACAGACTTTTCCAAAATTAGAATATGTGTAAAGGAGTCATTATCAGACTGGGGCAATTTAAATGGAGTCCAAAAGAAATGGGATTATTTAAAAGTTGCACTACTGAAGGCAACAGAAAATTGCATTAGGCTTGTCAGTAAAAGCAAAAAATTCAAGAAACCACTGTGGTACTCCACAGATGTAGCCAAAATAGTAAAAAACAAAAAGTTAGCATTTAGTAATTATAAAAAAAACCAGAGTGAGGAAGACAGAATGACCTATAAGATTAGGCAGAAAGAGGCTAAGCAAGTTATAAGAGCTTCCAAATCACACACAGAAGAGAAAATAGCACAGTCAGTAAAAAAGGGGGACAAAACCTTTTTTAGATACATAAATGAGAAAAGAAAAGTAAAACAAGGATTAGTTAGATTAAAAACAAAAGAAGGAAGGTATGTAGATGAGGATAAAGGTCTAGCTGACTGCCTCAATGAATATTTTTGTTCGGTATTTACAGATGAAAATGAAGGAAAGGGACCTCAGTTAAGAAAAAGGATAAATGAGTCATTTATTACACGTGAGTTTACAGAGGAAGAGGTTCTATTTCAACTGTCAAAAGTAAAGACAAATAAGTCAATGGGACCTGATGGAATACACCCAAAGCTATTAAAAGAGCTTAGTGGTGTACTAGCAAAACCATTAACAGATTTATTTAACCAATCATTGATAACAGGAGTAGTCCCAGAAGATTGGAAGTTAGCGAATGTTGTGCCCATTCACAAGAAAGGTAATAGGGAGGAGTCGGGCAACTATAGGCCAGTAAGCCTAACTTCAGTAGTGGGGAAAGTGATGGAAACCATGTTAAAGGATAGGATTGTTGAACATCTAAAAACACATGGATTTCAAGATCAGAGACAACATGGGTTTACTTCAGGGAGATCATGCCAAACTAATCTTATTGATTTTTTTGATTGGGTAACTAAAATTATAGATCAGGGTGGTGCAGTAGACATTGCTTACCTCGATTTCAGTAAGGCTTTTGACACTGTTGCACATAGAAGGCTTATCAACAAACTACAATCTTTGAGTTTGGATTCCAATATTGTTGTATGGGTAAGGCAGTGGCTGAGTGACAGGCAACAGAGGGTTGTAGTCAATGGAGTATATTCGAAGCTTGGGCTTGTCACCAGTGGGGTACCTCAGGGATCTGTACTTGGACCCATTCTCTTTAATATTTTTATTAGTGATATTGCAGAAGGTCTTGATGGTAAGGTGTGTCTTTTTGCGGATGATACTAAGATATGTAACAGGGTTGATGTTCCAGGAGGGATAAGCCAAATGGAAAATGATTTAGGTAAACTAGAAAAATGGTCAGAGTTGTGGCAACTGACATTTAATGTGGATAAGTGCAAGATAATGCATCTTGGACGTAAAAACCCAAGGGCAGAGTACAGAATATTTGATAGAGTCCTAACCTCAACATCTGAGGAAAGGGATTTAGGGGTGATTATTTCTGATGACTTAAAGGTAGGCAGACAATGTAATAGAGCAGCAGGAAATGCTAGCAGAATGCTTGGTTGTATAGGGAGAGGTATTAGCAGTAGAAAGAGGGAAGTGCTCATGCCATTGTACAGAACACTGGTGAGACCTCACTTGGAGTACTGTACACAGTACTGGAGACCCTATCTTCAGAAGGATATTGATACCTTAGAGAGAGTTCAAAGAAGGGCTACTAAACTGGTTCATGGATTGCAGGATAAAACTTACCAGGAAAGGTTAAAGGATCTTAACATATATAGCATGGAGGAAAGACGAGACAGGGGGGATATGATAGAAACATTTAAATACATAAAGGGAATCAACACAGTAAAGGAGGAGACTATATTTAAAAGAAGAAAAACTACCACAACAAGAGGACATAGTCTTAAATTAGAGGGACAAAGGTTTAAAAATAATATCAGGAAGTATTACTTTACTGAGAGGGTAGTGGATGCATGGAATAGCCTTCCAGCTGAAGTGGTAGAGGTTAACACAGTAAAGGAGTTTAAGCATGCGTGGGATAGGCATAAGGCTATCCTAACTATAAGATAAGGCCAGGGACTAATGAAAGTATTTAGAAAACTGGGCAGACTAGATGGGCCGAATGGTTCTTATCTGCCGTCACATTCTATGATATAAAGCTCTCAAGTCTATCAAGTTATTCATTTTACATATCTATGTTCCTGCTCATGATCCAAATAACTTTTAAAAATACTAAAAACAAAACTAATTTCAAGTGATTTTTGACACAAAATGTGAAAAAAATCCTTTCTGACTGCAAAACGGTAGTCAGATTTATCTTGGAATCAGCAAGCTTTTATCCCAGATAATAACTATTATATATCTTTGAATATTCGGTTTTTGCAAATGAGAATCCAGACTCCGTTAAAAAAAAAAAAAAAAATCTGTACAAAACCTAAACTAACTCTTTATGCAGAGAATTCAAAATATTTTTTTGTTCCTACCGTAAATAATATTTTCTCTCTATTGTCAGGAGAGTAGCTTGCAAAGAGAATAGCTGTAACAGGATAATGTAACAAATGAAAGGTATGCATAGTTAGTGAGGATTATGAGATAAGATGGTAATGAGGGACATAAATTATTTTGCTCACCAAGGAAGACAGCTAAGATGTTGGAACATAATATAAATTTGTAATGCATGATATCTCAGGATTAATGCTGGGATGATTGGTTTTGGTTGACATACTGTATTAGGCTCCAGAAGTAAAAGTGTATAATTTCAGTACACAACACAAACAAATTTGTTGACAAGAGAGGACCTTCACATAAACATAAGTATGTATAACTTCAATTGGTCAATTATTTTGGCCTTCCATTACAGCATGTATTGATGTATCACTAGCCAATCATGTTTTAGCATTGGGCAAACCCCACTAAAACAACCAAACTATCGCAAAAATGTCCGACCTCTTCTTCTAACTCAGTGGTCTGTCATCACAGTAGCTCTATCCCACTGCTGGATAGAGGGATTTTAATTAAAGCTTCTTCCAAATCCTGTCTGTAGCATTATTGCAGTAACCAAAAAATGTTCTTATGTCATCGTCTAAAAGTTAAACTAATTCATATTCGTATTAGACTATGTAAGTGCTCAGGCATCAAAACATGATCTGTTTCTCAAATGGTGGCAAACATAGCTTCCATGAATAGGAAAGATCTCATTATAAATTCAATTACATAGCAAGGATATATTGCCCATCCTTTAAGGTGGACCACTCCAAACAGATAGTTAGATTAATCAACTGCAGTACCTCGATCATGGTGCAATCCATAGCATGTGCCTTCCTCTTTGCCTCATGCAAAGTATGTTCCTTAATTTAACATATTATGTATACTTCATAACATCCCACAATTGTATTATAAAGGTATTGCAAAGTGAATAAACATTACATTTTTCAGCCATACGGCATATTCGCATTCCCAGAGAAAAAAAGATTATATTCATTGTATTAATGCATAATATAAACAGCATATGCGTGTATTTCAGTTGTATCTAACAGGTGGCACTATCTTCTGCAGAGTACATCCGGCAGACAATCAGTCTATGCCTCCAGATATTCAATCTTCATGGAGGGGATCATTCTTGCTGTTGGTTTAACCTTTATTATTGTAATAGCTACTGTACTGTACTAAACTTGTACGTGTTTGGTGGCTGGGCTTAACGCAGGTAAAGATAAAATAAAATAAAATAATTGTGAACAGTAGAACAAGCCGAGGTCAGGATTACAGAAGTAGAGAATGTAGACTAAACTGTTCAGGTTACACAGAAGTACACAGAGAAAATATACAAGCCAAGGGTCGATGCCAGATATAATCACAAAAAATAACTCGCTGATCAGGAACCAAATGGAAACCACGACAGGGTAATGGTCTGGTCAAGAGTAGAGCCATTCTTGTGACGCCACAATGTATGACATCTGCATTGCAAAAATTATGCAATCTGCCCTATATAAAGGGCACACTATTGTAGTATGTGTGTTGTGCGCAAAAATATATCATTTTCCTTTGGAATTTGAGACCAAATTGATCAACTCCTTTATAGATGAAAAGAAAAAAGATAATATACTAATTTGGCATTCACACGCCAGGGTTGATTGCTACTGACATTAATCAACATTAGCTGTGAAAATGGTTAGTTTTTGTTGTATACCTTATTCTTACTATTTATTAAGGGGAAAGTATCATTTTGAGAGTACAACAGTGCTCATACAGTGCATATTTCGAAAGACAAATGCATTTCCAGTAAAACTTTAAGTGTTTAACTGGAATTGTTGTGTTTGCATTTTTGATTTTTGTGTGCTTTACGACATCACACAATTCAATTCACAAATCTAAAGCAAAAAACTATGGATAAACAACTGCCCACTATGAAGAAGTGTACAAACCCTAAATAGTTAGTTCAGGAGTTCTAGAGTAGCCAATACTCCTATCTAGAAGTGTGTCTGTTTGATGTCTCCTTAATAAGGCATGATGTTTCAATCCTTCCATCTTTACCAGGGTATATCAGCCATTAGCTTTAAGTAGCATTGGGAGTTACAGAAAGTCCAGCTAGACCCTTAGTATACAACATGTTCCAGTAAGAGTGTAATCCAGGGTTAAGAGTGGAGAAATTGAAATTGGTGATGGAGACAAGACCAGGCAGTTGACAAGTCACAGATAGACATATAGGCAACAGTAAGGGCTCAAGATGGGCATCAGTTAAATTTCAAGAACAAATCAGAATAAAAGAAGACAAGAATAGATACTGAAAATCTGCATTTTTGGTGTATTCAAGCCAAAATGATATGAACAATCTTAGAGTGTTGTGTATCACACATTTAAAAACAGATGACATACGAAAGCCAAACTATGTTTGCATTTATCTGTAACTTATATTTGCTATTCTATTTTATAAGAGGAACTTCCTTTTGTAAAATAGAAGCTATGTAATGAATGTTCTTTACATACTTATAAAATGTAAATAAAAAGTTATTAAAAAAACAAACAAACAGATGACATATGGGTAACACAAGTCACCCATAACTAAGCGTTCTTTTCCTCTGTCTATATTATTTGATTATTGTACTATTAAACTACTGCCAGGTAACATCAGACAACAGTACTAGAATACATTTTAACAGATGATCGTTTAACAATATATATATTTTTTTCAATTTGCTTGAAGCCAAATCAAAACAAAAACATAACTTAAATTAGGTTGAAGATGACAGATAACTCTCGATTCAGAATAACTGTATGTAACCCATGTTTTATACCTCAAACCATCAGGGAATTAGCAGGTTAATTGGTCATGTCCATTTTTCAGCATGATAAATATCTTCGAGAAGATATCTGGATGTAGCCTTTTTGATTTTTTATCAAAGTGCCTCCACTCAATTAATTGATGATAACTTTTTGGACCTCATTTCACATGAGATGTTGAAGAAAATTCAATACACTAGGTATCATTATAAATAAGCAAATACTTTACTAACAGAAAGTGAGTTAAATAGAATTCATATTTTAAAGACATGTCGTTCACAGTGTCTACTAAATAATAATTAATAATATAGTAAAACCCATTAAAAAAATCATTTAACTGATAAAGCTTCATCCCAAACAGAAGATCTTCTTACGGTTGAGCTCTATTTTTGGCAGCTTTACCGAGTACTTTTGGTGGTTAGTCTATATATTGGCATTTTTGAAAATATCCCAGAAGTGATGACACATTTAATTTACTTGACAGATAACAGCAGCCAGAACATTCACAGTCTCTCACTTGATGTTGGCTACATGCAGTAGAGACAGCAGTGGATCTCAGGACTTTACTGGTGGTCTCTTTCAAACAAGCCAGAGCTCATTTTATGACAATCTAAACTTACATATTGAATGTGCACAACAGCCTACAGCCACATATTTTTTCATCCTTTTACATGGCTAGGGTTAGTATCCATAATACTCATTGCATCAAAATTATAGTCTCTTTATAGACTAAGGAATTACCGATCATAACATTGCAGAACAGGAGAAAGTGTGTTCATCACAGCTCTAGAGTATTCCGTCCTCAGTATTTAGTTGCAGGTCTACATATACAGGATTGCTTATAGAGAAGACAACATAACTTAGATACAGTGAATAAGTCATAACGTCTGGTAATTAGACTGGTAAAGGAAGACATGAATCAGACCTATGAAAAAATAATTAACTGGACTGCAGACACAAGTCAACGGTGATGTTAGGTAACACTTGGAGTGCAGTTTATCTGTATCATTATCTATTTAAGAACTACTTCTCTAGGGACCTCAGTACGCAGATTACACAAGAATACATGTTTAAAAATTGAGGTTTCACATCTATTTTTCTGATGCTTGTTTTGGGTTAAAAGCAGGAAAAAATGAGCTTTACATTTCATCTGCAGTACATCTATCTTAAAGGATGCATAAAGAACTGTTTTCCACATGTTTCGAATTTAGAGTGGGATATATCACCATATTGCATCATGCAATCCAAGAATCATTCTGTAATTGATGTTAAGCTTACCGATCTATTCATTTGACTACCATGCTTGCTTTTCTCCAAGTCTGTGGTAATGTCTGCTAGAGCAGTCTTTAAAGAAAAATAGGAACTTAGCAATTACTGCACCAGGCTCAAAAATGTGACTGCATCTCATCTGGTCCTTCTGATTTATCCATTTTAATTTAGACTTATCTCTCTCATGTTAATCTTTTGTTTGTCCATTTCACGTTGGCTGTACCATGGCTTTAGTTATATAAGTTTTAATTTTAGAATTCTTGAATCCTCAGATCCAAATCCTGTGCAACATGTGTAAAATCTTGATTTTTTGCAGACGATAACATCAACCACGATTAATATCCTTCCAGCCTGCAACGATTTGCTTTGTTTAACATTACACACAGACAAACTCACTTCTTGTAGGATTTGCTTATTATATGTTAACCATGAATTTCAGTCAAAAAAGCCTTCATACCATTAAGAGATCATTCTTTAAAGCGTTATGCATTAAAATACAGATCAATTTAACTCGGTCACTACTAAATTCATTTTATTTAAAAAAAAACATTAAAAAATTTACATGACATTTATTTGAACCATAGGATGTTTTGCCTGCACATAGGATAAACAGAGGATAAAAAAAAACCTTTTCACATAGATCACCATTGAGGGATTCTTAAAAACATCTAAAATAAATTTTTTTTAATAAACTGCTTAATCTCATTGAAGTGCTTATAGTGTCCGGAGTCCCTTGTACTGTTCTTCCATTTAGCATAAAACTTAAATGTAAATAAATGTTTAAATGCTAATTAAGAGTCCCCAGCAATGCATCCACTCTGTGCTGCTTGGGCTACTGAGGAAACATTAGCCGAGCAGCAGTGGGCGGCTGTGATTGCTTGAGAATGTCAGTAGACTGCATTGAGCCTATCACAGTGCCATTGCTGTAATGCAAAGTTATGGCTACAATGACATGTGTAATCCCTGCCTTAGCCACAGGGTGGAGCTATGGGAAGCCAGTGACCCTCATTTATTATTAAACTACCTGAAAATGGCTGGACAGTACCAGGGACTCCATGCACTATAACCTGTTCAATGAGATGACATAGTTATCCCTTTAAGTTATCAAATAATCATACAATATCTCTTTATCTGACATGGTCTTAAATATTAGCAAATTAGCAAATATGCATTTTTTTCCACATAACGTATATATACATACTATGTACAAAACACACATACAAAAATATTCAAATTGTGAGGAACTCGATATCAGTTTAGAAAAGTAGCTTCCTAAAATGTCACAATAATGTAAAAATAATGTCTCTATATGGGCAATTTACCCACACACCGTCTGTACCTTTACACGAAACATCTATCCTATACAGAGCTTTTCATCTATCGAGTCATATGGATAAAAGGTTCGTTTTAACAGTACCTGACTTGGATCAACATGCCAGTGTCAGTCATCTGTATTTTTCCTTCAAGAGGGCTCTTTCAAAAAAGTCCATATCCATATTCCAAAATGTGACCATTGTTGGTAGGCCCAATTTGAATCTGATATTCATTTTTTTTTCATGTATGCATTGTTCTACCCATACAAGGTGAGAAGCAGACACACAATGCTATAGGTGGTGAATTATTATCTAGATTTTATCTTTCCTTAACTAATCCCCTTCTGAGTAGTAGTGACACCGATAGCAACACAATTTGCCATTGAGGGTTGGAATGTATGGGACATGCTCACAGCAACCACCAATAATAAAATATAAGTAGAGCTATCCGTGGTAATACAATTTACGCATGGTGATGTATGTTATATATTTAATACTTTATTGGTCGGATTTATGCAAGAATTCCGTTTTATCCTGTTCGTATTAAATATTAACCTTACTTCAAAGATGATGATGCATACTAGCTGTGTTTGTTTTGTTACGATAAAAAATACTGCCCTGCCTATTCACTTTTTCATCTCGTTAAACACATGTGCAGACATGTACTATATATGCGGATGTGTGAACAAAAGGTGAAATAAATTCATGTTTTATGAGCACTGCTGGCAGAGGCACTGAGGTTTCCTTTTTCACCTTCTAATGTTTGAAGAAATCAAGAATTCTTAGCCCATCCCTACAACCAAGACGTGTATGCACAAAGACGTGAGGTTTGGGGATTTGGACACCGATGTGCAAAATACTGGCTGAGATACCCAAATATCTGGATCATTTTTCCCCAACTCTGCTGTTTTGGTCTTAATTTTAACTTTAAGTCACCATACCTCACTATTAGTGTATATAATGTATTTAGTGTATTTCACCTATTTCTGTTTTACAGTGAGAAAAGAAACATAGTTTTACAATTGGTTGTTAGGCAGGTAAAAATGATAATAGAAACACAACTACTTTTCTCAACCCCCTACGCAAATTTTCCATACGATTCAAGGTAAACGTGCATACATCTGTTTCTTATTTTATGAAAGTCTGTTTAAAACATAACCATGGCAGCAATAATTAATATATTCTGGATAATTCCCTGATGATGTGTATCATGCCGGAACTTTTGCATACTTTTATACTGCTGACTAATTTATTACTGTCAAAAAAAAAAGCATAGACATAGTAAATAGCTTAAATTAATCTGTGAATTTAAGAACATTTTCTCACATTATCTATTTTTTGCACATTCATTTTTTTGAGACATGACTTGTGTGTCCACACTCTTTATTTCATCCATACACCACCATCAGAGGTTCTGCAACTACGTATGGCCCCCAGACCACCAAGTGAAAACCACACTGCTCTAAGACTTTTGGCTGTAACTTCCACAATACAAAATCATTAAGATGGATGGAAGGGTTTCCTTTTAACTATTTGATTGCTGGCACAATTCCTTGGTCACCCCTCTGTAACACAAAATAAGTTTAAAGGATTAGTAATAGCCCTATCTAATATGTTTAAAGGAAACCCTTGTTTGCTGATTCACATTCACAATAATTTTTTTGTAGAAGGTACATGCACTTCAAAAGTTCAACATAAAACATGAAGTGGTAATGCAAATATAACTCAACTGAAGCTCATGACCTATAGTACAACCTGGTAATTGCAATTCATGAATGTCTATCAGGGTTGTCAGGGTACATTTCAATTGCATTGCTTTGATATTACTACAAATATTTTGGTTTGTATCAAATTAGGCATACCACCAACACGAGAATATTTTTGAATCATTGGTTGTCTGTTCATTTTGATTATCGTAAAAGGAAACCACATTGTATAACTACATTCATTCTTGTAAGTCAGGGGTGCCCAAACGGTGATCACAAGACGTTTTAATACTACAGCTTCTATTATGTTTTTTCATTCTAAAAGAATTTTAAAAGTGTGCAAAGCATCATGGGAGTTGTAGTTCTACAGCATCTGGGGATCTACCTGTTGGGCACCCCTGTTTTAAGTTGTTTGTTACTCTTAGGATCTCAAGGCAACATATAGAGATGTTGTAAAAGCTAGTTCCATAATAATACAATTTATCTACCTCATATTTAAAGCATATTCCTATAGGTCTTGATAATGTTTGTTTTTGATGGTTTGGTGGTGATCGAACATATGCTACAGATGGCATGTATCTGGAATTGTGTATTTAGAGATGTACTGAAATGTTACATGTGGCAGGCTGAAAAAAGAACCATGCATATAATGTTAGCATGCAGGATACAACCAGGGAATGTGGGAACATAAGTGGGATTGGTGAGGAGGTGCAATGCGGCATCACAATGTTGTACTGCCCCTAGTTATATGGAGCTAGGGGCAGAGGGAGTACCTTGTGGCCAGGCTCAGGGGAAGGGCCAAGGTTGCATGCGTTAGCGTAAGTGAGGCTGGATTGTTGCATATTCGACAAGGTCTCCGCTGGCGTGGATGGAGCTCCCAGTATCGGGAGGTGACGCCAGGGCAGACGTGTCCAGCTCAGCGTACTGAACGTCTAGGTCCATGTGACCAGAACTCTGCAGATCAGAGCATTAGAGAGTGTGAGAAAATAAAAATAACAGAGAGGAAAGAAAGGATATATAGGGTTACAGAGGAAAGTTGGGGGAGGCTTTGGAAAGCAGACAGGTTAGTGAATTGCAAATAAATCAGACATAGCAAAAATTAGGAGAGATTTATTATTCAGGAAGGAAAAAATAATTCATAGACAGGGAAATAATACAAAAAGACATTCAAAGTTATCAGTTTATGAGGTGTCGTGATTTATTCTGTACATAGTTATATGTATTCATTTGTATATCATTAGATAGAGACTGCTGATTATAATGAACTATTAAGATAGGCAACTTATGTATAATGCACATTTGCACTGCTGGACAATTTTGAATTTGAAGTTGTGTTGTGTTATTTTTATTGCAAAGTGTGTTTGCATCGTCATTGTGTGTTTGTAAAAGTGTTTCTGTGTGCAGAATTTAGAACTTTTTGTGTTTTGGAAACTAGATATTCTTCAAATAGGAAAATGAAAATGGATTATGTGACTCAATATATTTGCTGTAAGCAAATCAATCAAAAAATCACAAACACGTAGAATAGCCATATTTAATTGTAATACTAGGCACAGTTATTTAAAACACAAGTAGGCTTATGGCTTATCTTTAAGAGAGGATTTAATTTGCTCATTAATCTTGCATGTATAAATATTAAATCAGCAAAGAATGTAACTGTAACAAAAAAAAATATTAACACTATAACTATAACCATCCCTCTATTAATGCTAAAAGGTTCTAAGAAAATAGAAGAAAGGTGCTTCACAGAAAGGGAAAAAAAATGATTAAAACCCGCTTCAACACTAATGTTGTTCCTCCCTTGACACCACAATAACAATACAACACATGTAACCAATACACTATGTGACAAGATGACACAGCCAAAACACCAGTGTGTAAGTGAAGCTCAGAATGGTGTGTGTGTATGTATATAAAATACAATAAACACACTCACTCTATACATGGAAAGGGAGCACTTGAACACAATATGCTAGGTATGAAAAATAAGAAAGAGAGAAAATATATAGTGCAACACTGGTTTAAATTTTTCAATTGAGTGAGTCCCAAAATAGGCATACTCATATGGCATAGAGACTAGAGAAGATTGGCTCAAATCTGTAGCACTTGTGTAACTGAAAGGTGGCACACTCCTTCTCTTGATGCTTGGATGAAAAAAATTTAAAAAAAGCAAAAAAAAGACACCAATAGTGCAGTTTAAATACCAGTGGTGATGATAGGTAAATATATATAGCAAAGCTGCCCTGACATATAGCCTCTAAAAACTGAGGTGTGGTAGTCCCCTTGAAGAAAGATGGACCAGGCAGCAGAGAGGATGTTGCTCGTAGACTGTATAATACAATTTATTTTGTGGTAAAATAAAATCAGGATTTATAAACAAGTTTAAACCAAACTAAGAATAAAAACAGTAACAACAATATATAGTTCTTTTGGTCCAAGACCACTTTCCTGCAATTGGGGCTTTGTCAAAGGGAATCTCTTTTAAAGTGTGCTCAATAGCTGCTAATTGTTAAGTCCGACATTCATAATTAGCTTAGGGAAAAGTCTTGGCAAGAAATCCAGAACGGAAGTGACCTATCGGCCATCCTGGCATCGCGTCACTCTCGTTTTTTGCAGAACACTGAAAATCCTTTCATGTTTCTGTAATCGCATCCATTGCCATGGAGACATGCAGAATCAAAAGCGGGGGATCACATAGGAACAGTATAAATTCCTTAAGTTATTGATATATTTTAAAATGTAAAAAAATATAATAAATGCATCAAAATGTCCCTGACTTATGTACATTAATGTACAAATAAATATAATTATTTTGTTGTATTGTTAAAGTGTGTAACTGAATGTATTATCTATATACATACAATTAGTGTTTTCAGAATACCATAAGTGTGGAGTACAATATATAGATATGTGACACCTGTGAACATGTTGCATGCATAGTGGTTACTTAAATAAGAAAATATGTGTCCAAATCATAAAAAATTACAGAATTCAAAGTCATTGTTTCATCCATTTCATTTCACTTTTTGTATGGCTAAAAACTGTAGATTGTTGTGTTTTGATTTCAAATGTGACTAAAGCTATGTTTTTCAAATTTATTTGTAATTATATATATATATATATATACATATATATATATATATGTGTGTGTGTTCTTGTACCATAATTTAGTACTCCCCTGTTCATTATTACAATTTTGTCTGGGAGTACAATGTTGGGAAAATTGTCGTTTTTAAGAATTGGTCAGAATTTGAAAATTCTCTTTATTTCAATATTCACATTTGAAAATTCTCTTCCTATAGCTACTACAAATCCAATCACACATAAACGGTACTTGATTATCACTGGTTTTAACTTTTTCAAATCTTTTTACCCTAATGATTTAGCTCTAACTTCCCTAATTACTTATTGCTAAGCATTTTCTAAAGCATCTTGATCATAACCTTTTTGTTTAAAATCCTCTTTTTTGAGCCTGCATATGGAATTATCCATATCTGTACAGTTGCATCTGATAAGTAGTAGTTGCGCCTTGGGGGCATTGAGAAGCCATGGAGAAAAGTGACAACAATTTTGATAGATATAACTCCTGAAATCCACTTTTGTGAAGGTGCATGATTTTAATAGAATGAACTGACCTTCTTTTCACTATAATTTACAGTTAATATAATTCCTTAGCTATTTAGGCTTTAAGTAAGATTATTTTTTTTTATTTTTTTTAAAGATATCAGCGAGATATTCTTAATTTCCTCTTCATACAAAAATATGGTATGTATATAACCGCGATAGATAACTAGGATGAAAAATCTTGTGTTGATTTAAAAAAAAATCTATTTAAATCTTAATAGCTGGAAATTTTGTTAACTGTAAATTATAGTAAAAAGGTGGTCACTTTTTTGGACATGGCTATTTATGTAGAAAATGAATAATTCAAATGTTGCACCATCTTCAAACAAGTGGAGATTAAGGTTGCATCTATTAGAGTGGATGCTCAATTCCCCGCAATGCTCAACTTCTACTTATCAGATGCAACTGCACAGATACAGATAACTTCTATATGCAGGCTCAAACAATTTAAGAGGATTTTAAACAAAAAGGTTTTAATGAAGATGCTTTAGAAAAGAAGTAATTATGGAAGCCAGAGCTAAATTAAGAGGATACAAAGATACAAAAATTAAGCACAGTAATATTCAAATATCATTTGCATGTGGTTTTGAATTGTAGTAGCTATCAAATAATGAAAATTAAAAAATGAATCAATTGTTAAAAATTACAATCTTTTTAACACTTTACTCCCAGACCAACCTGTAATAACTTACATAGGGGAAGAAAATTAACTCAGAACCATTTGAAGCCAATTCACAAACGTACAGGTTTTTATGCGAGTGGCACTTTCAGAGCTTGTACATATACAGGAAATAAAAAAAGTGCAATTAAAAAATATAAACATCTCAATAACGAGAAAACTATATATGGAATAAAACAATTAACTACATGCCATGCTAAGAATGTTGTTTATTTGATCGTCTGTCCTTGTGGTTTAGCCTAAGTAGGTAGAACCAAAAGACATCTCACAATTAGGGTACAAGAACATGTAAGAAGAACTCAAAATAAATTTGAAAAACATAGCCTCTCATCACATTTTAAATCTAAACACAACAGTAAAACAATGGGTACATCATTTTAAGCCATACAAAAAGTTTCTAAAAAATTGGAGAGCCTATAACATAATTAGAAAATTAGGACAAAGTAAAATTAAATGGATTTTTAATTTGTACACACTACAGCTCCATGTGCTAAACCAGTGGTTTCCAAACCAGTCCTCAAGGCACGCCTCCCAGTACAGAATTTAGAGATTACCCAGTCGTGTCGAATGTGTTTTAGAAAAAAAAAAAAGAAAAAAAAAACACCACGACACAACTGGGTTATCCCCAAATCCTGGACTGGTAGGTGTGCCTTGAGGACTGATTTGGAAACCACTGGGTTAAACAATGATTTTGAATTATGTAATTTTTTTATGATTGGAACAAAAAACTAAATGTAATCACAGGTGTCACATATCCACGTGTTATACTTCACAGTCATGGTACTTTAGAAACACTAATTGTATGCATATAGATAATACATTCATTAGTGTAATGTTCTATGTAAGAAAGTAGAATTCCAAAACAAAACTTATATACAAAAGAAGATTTACTCTTCTTTATTAATTCAGAGTTTAGTAGATATTCACTTAAATGTTGCCTTTTTTGGTTTGTTATTATATGGTAAATGAAGAAGAAATAACACAAACATATAACTAAAAGTAAGAAATAATAATTAGGTTTTCTCATGCATTTGTTACCAGGTTCAGGGGATGAAACAGAAAGAATTGCCAAAGTGCAGTCTGAGTAGATTCAAGGTTAGCAACAAATAGCAATCCGTTTTCAGAAACCTGTATACTGTCCGGGGGGGCGGGGCCGACCGCCATGCTAGGAGGTCGCATTCAAGTTGAGCTCCTGCAGACTCACGACAATTATGCTCATAAAAAGCAAATAAGCTACTCACCTGCAGTTAAGCAGCAGCGGTCCTGCGGGCAAGGAGGTGCTGGAGCTGAGGCTACTCGGATTCCAAGCGTTTTGACCCCTGAGAAGGCACATAAGCACAGCTCCATCTGAGGCCTACCCGAGCGGTGAGTGAGGTGGACGGCCGCTACCTCGCTATCCTGCCCTGCGGTTTCCCTTCGGAACTCCGATGCCACGCGGTAAGGGCCCCATATCCCCCCCCCTTTGGACCGGGGGGGTCATCCCGGTCCCAGGAGACTGCCTCCGCGACCTGTAGTGCTTGGGCCTGAGGGGCTCCCCACGACCAAAATGGCGGAAACGGGAGGCAACCCTAAAATGGTGGCGCAACCAGGGACCACCAGATCACAGCTACACTGATACCTAGAGGCTGTCCAGATGGCGGAAAAGCAACTGGGCCCCTCGCTACAGCGCAGCTACCAACTTACCTATCCACAGACGGGGATTCCCAGCTCCCGCGGCAACGAGCAGTCGGGACCAGCCACCCGGTCCATCAATAGGCAAGGCTGCTACTCCTGCCGACCTGCACGACAACACAGCAATCCAACTACATCCAGCTGAGGACCTCACGATGGAATCTCACAAGGGGAGAGCACTCACCCCTCTTACCAGTGAACACGATGGACTCACTCCTACCATGCCACACTCTCTGCAGATCAGGGGTTGGATAAGCATGAACTGCCACAGCATGAACTGCCAAAGGGACTCTCTCTCAAGGTCTGGGCTGCACTCAGTGGGAAAAGCTCCTGCCACTTTTCAGCAGTTACACGATGCCAGTCTAATTTTGTATAGTTAAATGTGCCTTATTGCAATGTTACGCTGCTTCCTCTCCCCTATTTACAAATCTATTTTAACTCTTATGACTCCTCTGTAGACAAACACGACTAGCCTGTGTACTAATATACTCACTGTTTATATTGACCATCATTACACTCAGACAAATGCTATGCTTAAATATGCTTACAGATTACATCAGCATGTATTGAATCATATTTTCTAGTACTCAGTAACTAATCTACAGCAACAGTTATACTTAACCTGCCATACTATGCATACTTATGCAGTGTAGTTTAATCAACTATTAATCTATATAAAAATTGTGCAGAATATTCCACATGTCAACCAACTGTTAAATGTCTGTTTGTATGCTTGTCAAAGCTGTTGGGGCATGACGAGCCCACTTGTTATATTTTCATGCACGCTAAAATTAAAGAATAAAAAAAAAAAAAGAAACCTGTATACTGTCCGAGTCAGAAGCCACTGAATCAGTCCTATGTTTTTGATTTCGAAGTGCCGATGAATGAGGATCGGAGTGGAGAGGGGATGAGTATAACAGAGCCTGGGGTGTCACGATGAAATAGCAAGGTGAGAGTTAATATATATACTTACCTGTCATCTTCATTATACTGCACTATTGTTATCTTTTTTGCTTTCTTTTGACCATATCCATACAAGTATCAAGAACAGTGAGTGTGCCACCTTTAATTCACACAAGCACCACCAATTTCTCTAGGCTCTATACCATGAGAGTGTGCAAATGTTAAGATTTACACATAATTTAAATATTGAAACCAGAGTGATGCAATGTATATTTTCTTTCTTTTTTAGTGTGCATACATACTCCATGCATATTGCGTTCCATTGCTCCTTTCCATGTATAGGGTGAGTGTGTTTTTTGTATTTTATGCACATAGCAAACACTTCAGCGCTCCCCTTACATGCTGGTGTTTTGGCGGTGTCACCTTGTCACTCAGTATATTGGTTACATAACCATCCCTCTGACTTGAATCCTGGTCAGCTGCATAATAAAATGTGCAATTTATTGTATTCATATTTTCGGGAGCGTCTGAATTTCTGAATCAACAGAAACCAACAACAAAGCAAAAACAAACAGATTTGCGGTAAATAATATTATTTGTTTCAGATTTATTTGTTTTGATAAGGATAACACATTTGGGAGCTATTTACTAAATAACTGAAAGAGCAAAATTAAGAGAAGGTCTTCTTTAAATTTTGATATTTTAGCTGTTTAGTAGATAGCTTCCTAATTTGCTATCCTTATTTTGGATGGTCACATTTAATCCCTTAACGACCGCTGACGGTTCAGGACCGTCAGCGGTAAAACGTGCGTTTGGACCGCTGACGGTCCTGAACCGTCATAACGGTTTTGGGCTACTTACCTGATCGCCGTCGGTCCCACGGCGGCGATCAGCTCTCCTCCCGGTCCAGGGGGGTTGCCTGTCTGCCCGGGCAGTCCCCCCTCGGCAGATCAGGACCCCACGGCCATGTGATCACTCGATCACATGACCGCAATAGGGGTCTGTGTATCTGCCTGCAGGGGGACTGTCTGTGCTGACAGGCAGTCTCCCTGCAAGTGAAAAATCCAAAATAAAGTGTAAAAAAAAAATCTGTGTAAAAAAAAAAAATAATATGTGTATATATATGCTATATATACATGTATTATATCTATATATACCTATATATAATATATGTATATATATCATATATATATAATGTCACACTAAGTGTATTTTTATATTTATATATACGTATATAATTATAAAAATACACTTATATTTAAATTACACACGAATATATACAATATATATAATAACTATATATATGGTATATATATATTATTATAAAATACAAATAATATGTTAATAAAAATAAATAACAAAAAATAAAAATAATTTTTAATAATTAAAAAAAATTATATATATATATTCAGTTTTATTCTAACAGTATTTTGATATTGATATATATATATTTATATCAAAATACACTTAGAATGTAATGATATATATATCTATGTATAAATAAATAAATAAAAAATAATACGAAATATACATATGTCCACATACATAATTACATAAATAATTTCATAAATATACACGTAGACGTCAAATATATAAATATGTATATATATTAAAATTCTACGTGCATATTTATGTAATATTTTTACCTAATTAAGTAATTTTAATGATTGCAATTTGAGGGACCTGCCTGCCAACCCAGGCCAAAAGTCCAGATAATTTAATTTGCTAGCACTGTGTTTAACCCTGTAACTTTCTATGACACCCTAAATCCTGTACATGGGGGTACTGTTTTACTCGGGAGACTTCGCTGAACACAAATATTAGTGTTTCAAAACAGTAAAACATATCACAGCGATGATATTGTCAGTGAAAGTGAAGTTTTTTTGCATTTTTCACACACAAACAGCTCTTTCACTGAGGATATTATTGCTGTGATATATTTTACTGTTCTGATACACTAATATTTGTGTTCAGCGAAGTCTCCTGAGTATAACAGTACCCCACATGTAGAGGTTTTATAGTGTTTGTGAAAGTTACAGGGTCAAATATAAGGCTTGATTTTACTTTTTTTTATTGAAATTTGTCAGATTGGTTAGGTTGCCTTTGAGAGCGTATGGTAGCCAAGGAATGAGAATTAGCCCCATGATGGCATACCATTTGCAAAAGAAGACAACCCAAGGTATTGCAAATGGGGTATGTTCAGCTTTTTTTAGTAGCCACTTAGTCACAAACACCGGCCAAAGTTAGCGTTTTTTGCATTTTTAACACACAAACAAATATAAATGCTAACTTTGGCCAGTGTTTGTGACTAGGTGGCTACTAAAAAAAACTGGACATACCCCATTTTGAATACCCTGGGTTGTCTACTTTAAAAAATATGTACATGTTAGGTGTGTTTCAGGGATTTATGACAGATAACGGTGTAACAATGTCACTATTGATACATTTAAAATATATATATATATTGAAACAGCAATTTCCTACTTGTATTTATAGGCCTATAACTTGCAAAAAAAAGCAATAAAGCATGTAAACACTGGGTGTTTTTAAACTCGGGACAAAATTTTGAATCTATTTAGCAGTTTTTTTCATTAGCTTTTGTAGATAAGTAAAAGATTTTTCAAGTAAAAGTGCAAAAACATGTTTTTTTTTTTATTTTTCACCATATTTTATTATTTTTTTTAAATACAATATATGACATAATATATATACTGGTATGTAAAGAAAGCCCTTCTTGTCGTGAAAAAAACAGTATATAACTTGTATGGGAACCGTAAATGAGAGAGCGGAAAATTACAGCTAAACACAAACACCACAAAAGTGTTAAAACTGCTCTGGTCCTTAACGTACAAACATCGCAAAAACAGGCCGGTCCTGAAGGGGTTAAAGATACAAAATTAGGAAGCTTTTCTGCTATACAACCGAAAACGAAAAAATAAGAAAAGGACTTTTGTTAACGTTGCTCTTGCAGCTCTTAAGTAAATAGCTACCTAAATATGGTACCCTCATATGGGATTGTCATAGTTAAGGATAGCAAACTAGTGTTCTGTTTAAATATGGCAATCCCACATAAGGGCAACAAATAGAGTTAACTTATTAACAGCTGCATGATCAAAATTAAAGGATCACTTTAGGGTCAGGAACACAAACATGTATTCCTGACCCTATAGTGTTAAAACAACAATCTAGCCCCCCTGGGCCCCTCATGCCTCCCTAAAAATAGCAAAATCTTACTGGATTCAAAGCTGTAGATCTGCATGCTGTTTGACTCAGAATAGTCAATAGTCAAAACCTGTCTGCTGACATCATCAGCAGTGGTAGCCTGATCCAATCACAATGCTTCCCCATAGGATTGACTGAGACTGACAAGGAGGCAGATCAGGGGCAGAGCCAGCATGATTCAAACACAGCCCTGGCCAATCAGCATCTCCTCATAGAGATGAATTGAATCAATGAATCTCTATGAGGAAAGTTCAGTGTCTGCATGCAGAGGGAGGATACACTGAATGTTTGGATGCATTTTAGGCAGCCATGACCCAGGAAGGATCTCTAGCAGCCATCTGAGGAGTGGCCAGTGAAGTTATCACTAGGCTGTAATGTAAACACTGCATTTTCTCTGAAAAGACAATGTTTACAGCAAAAAGCCTGAAGGTAATGATTCTACTCACCAGAACAAATTCAATAAGCTGTAGTTATTCTGGTGACTATAGTGTCCCTTTAAATATGTTACTTTTCTTAATTTGAATTTTTCAGTAGCTCAGCAAATAACTCCATAATTTTGTACTTTGTAACATTGTGACTGCCACCTTCATTTATTCTTAGTAGGAAATAATGGGCATCTAAATTCAGAAAATTAACAAAATTTTGGGTTCATCCAAATTGTAATTTTCATGTAATTCTACCACATTACATACACGAAAAGTGAACAGTATTCCTGAGGACTCGAATTAACTTGGGAGCTTGACCTTGACTGTGTGTGGACATATACAAGCTATTAATAGTTTTGTGTAGACCAGTCATTAGCCCTGCATATTCTTTCAATTCATTGCCCCCCGCTCCCCAAGCATTTGTTGCTATATGCTCCTCACTCATCTTACTTGGAGGCTCTTTCATTCATTAATTCTGCTGCCTAATTCAAGAAAATAAATTAATGAAGATATGAAAAATCATCTCACCTATACATTCCCATTCCTTACTTTCAGTTATCTTCTAGGTGTGTTACTTTCTGATACACTCTATTTTGTTCAACAAAACTATTGTATCATTTTCAACCTATCTCTTTTGTGAATTTCAGATCTGCATTATCTTTTTTTTTTTAAATAACTGTGATATCTTATCTATTTCATTATTTTATTGTCTGCACTCTCCATCACTCATTTCCTTTAAAAAAAATAATCAATAAATAAATATAAACAAAATCCCACCTTTTTGGGAAGCAACATATAAATATTTTTTTCATTTGTCTACTAACATTTCTCAGGAAGAGTCTTCAATAGCCCATGAACAAATGTATTAAAACATATTCAAATAGGCCACGTTAACACTCCAGATACTATAAAATGCACTCTAGTAACCTTTAACCCCTTAAGGACCAAACTTCCAAGTAAAAAAAGGGAATCATGACATGTCACACATGTCATGTGTCCTTAAGGGGTTAAAGGGTCACCCCGGACCCCTAAAAAAGCTTTACGTGTGAAGAGTGTGTCCTCTTTCATTTTGCAAAAAGTGCAGATTTTAATTGAAATCGACACTTATAAATTAACCTGGTTACACCCCCTTGGCTTTCAAGCAGACAATAGGTAATGTTACTTCCTGGTTTTTGTTAGCTCAATGCAGCTGACCTCAAGAGGTAGCAATTGCTCAGAGCACCTGATTTACATTGAGTCTGTGATTGGACAGCCTCAGGTGAGAGCTTGCAAAAACTGCAGGTTTTACAAGCTGTTTTTACGTATATGCCACAATGAAAAAATACATAATTAAATGCATGCCCCTTTTCACTTGGGGTATATCTACTAAACAGTGATTTTTATTTATTTTGTATTTGGGCAGTGGAGTGTCCCTTAACAGGACATAGGCACTCACCTTTCTTAGATACTTGCTAGATAGACATTAGACATTACCTTTTAATACTGTCCTTTTTATAGTGATGTTAAACAGCCACCACTGAGGTGCAGTTAAGGTAATTAAACTTTTTACTAACCTCGACTGTGTTATTCACCCCCATAAATGTTGAAGTTGCTCTTTGTTTTATTAGGCGAAGGGACAAGATACTGTCATGTTTTGGAAAATGTAAATCATAATTTAATTACAATATTGATATTAGTAACAGGAAGTTTACATACATGGAATAACATGGATGATAGAAGATACACTTCTAGTACTTCACATTTCTGGGGTACAGGTGTGGACTTGCATATTCCATATTGTTATCTCTATATTTGGCCAGAAAAGAGTTTAAACTAAACATTATGCAATCTACCCCACAAAATATCATTGTATATTTAATTAAAACAAAACCAGAGAGGTCAAATAGGCTTTTAATTGAAAATAGGCTCACCTCCTTTCTCATGCCATCAGCAGGTTGTTTCATCCAATGACAGTGCCGACGTTGCTTCTTTTGTAGATAGGGGCGCTGTACGGGTACTAGCGTTGCCCTCCCTTTGTAATCCAAACGAACTGTGTCTCCGAGCTGCTTTACCTCACACTAGGACGCCATCCCACCACTTGCCACCAATGTAACGGATCGCCTGGCACCCCGACTTGGTACCTCCGTTAATGGATGCTCCTAGCGCTCCTGAGGACTCCAAGCACTCTGGCAGACACCACAATCACCGAATCCGATGCAGCATATGAATCTTCACAAGCATATGAATGCTGTAGACCATTGAATAGGAACCATATGAATAGGCTTGTACTCCTAGCAGTCAACTGGAACAGCATACATTAAATCCTTCCCCCAATAATGAGACGACACATCACTTTGAGGGTAAAACAGGAACTCTGGACTGGCTCATCCAGCCTGGCTTTTATTTCCAACTCACACATACAGGCCACACCCAGGGGGAGGCATAAAAGAACCAATGACATAGATGTTACCTCCCACACATCCCCTCCCCTTAGTGTGACACATAATCCCATTATGCATACAGTGTAAAATATACTTTTACACAACTTTCATAACTTTAAAACCATACATCACATTCACATAAAAATACATATTCACAATCAATCCATTCAGGGGAACAACATATAAAAAAATGGCATGAATCCGACCAGGGGTTCAAAAGTTACTAAAAGTATCTTTTGTTCCTTTCTGGCTGGCAGAAAAACATCCCCACAATGCACCCTGGTTTCCTCCCTTCTGCCCTGGAGTTAATTGGAGAAGTAATCCAATTACCCAGGACTAAAGGCAGACTCCATTAACCACATGGTTGCAAAACGACATAAAACACTTTAAAATACATAAAGTCACATTTACACATAACACACAGACATTTCACCTATCCCCAGATAGCTGGGATCTGCACGCACAAAACTACCGAATAGCGCGCAGATCCTACTCACACAGTACAATTGCCATGGAGCTAAAGTCTTTCCCATAGTCTTTCATTATATGAATAGGCTCCATGGTATGGCTATCTGGGGTATCACATTCCCATAAAGTCTGGTCCATAGTCCAAAGGCAAGAGGCGGGCAATCAGCCCCCTCCAAGGACACGTGGCGAGGTCGGTTTCGCCACACTTCTCCCCTTTACCCCCCAGACTAACAGGGTACTTGACCTCCTGCCGGTCAGTGCCCTTGTTAGTCCAGCAGCCCACCCACAAGACAGAAACAGCAGAGCAGCCCACCCACAATAAACAGTTACTACACCTGGGTGAGGGAGAATCTTGTCCAGGTTCAGGTGCCTCACCACGGCTGTGTGGGGGACTGGTAGGCTGCCTTGGTAGGTTGCTGAGGGGGCAGAGACCAGCGGTACTCTGTCCTGTTGCCAGCACTACCACGGGAGTAGTCTGGTTGGAGCCTGGTTGCTGGAGACCGACTGTCTCCCCTTTAAATACACCGCTCTGCTGCTGGAGACCGACTGTCTCCCCTTGAGTTACACAGCTCTGCTGCTGGAGACCGACTGTCTCCCCTTTAGTTACACAGCTCTGCTGCTGGAGACAGACTGTCTCCCCTTTAAATACACCGCTCTGCTGCTGGAGACCGACTGTCTCCCCTTGAGTTACACCACTCTGCTGCTGGAGACCGACTGTCTCCCCTTGAGTTACACAACTCTGCTGCTGGAGACCGACTGTCTCCCCTTTGGCTAAACAGCCCTGTTGTGGGGGGGCAGGACCGACCGTCCTTACCCCCTGTGCTGGAAGTGCAGAGACCACGGTCCCATCTGCACAGGTGTGGGGCTTACAGTCTCCCCCTGGTACATTAAGCTGCCGCTGGGGAGAGGTGGTAACCAGCTCCTCTCCCATTAGAACACTCTGCCGCTGGGGAATGGAGACTGGGCTCTCTATTCCCTGTACATTAATAATCTGCCGCTGGGGAGAGGTGGTAACAATCTCCTCTCCCATACATACTTCCAGTTTCTGCGGAGGGAGACCGACTGTCTCTCCTCCCAACACAGAGTCCTGCTGTTGGGGAAAGGAGGCTGGGCTCTCCATTCCCTGCTGGATACTCTGCCGCTGGGGAATGGAGACCGGGCTCCCAATTCCCAACAAATCACACTGCCGCTGGGGAGGGAGGACGGCTCCTTCAGCTCCCTGTAACTTGGGCGCAGAGACAACGGTCCCATCTGCGCTGGTGTGGGGCTTACTGTCTCCCCTTGGTGTGCTAAGCTGCCGCTGGGGAGAGGGGATAACAGGCTCCTCTCCCTGAACTGTAGACTGCCGCTGGGGAGCAAGGACGGCCCCTTCAGCTCCCTGTAGCTTGGCCGCAGAGACCACGGTCCCATCTGCGCTGGTGAGGGGCTTACTATCTCCCCTTGGTGTGCTAAGCTGCCGCTGGGGAGGAAGGACGACACCTTCAGCTGCTTTTTTGTCTGCTAGACCCTGCAGATACGCTGCCGCTACTTTCCTTGTGCTCTGTATGTATTTCTCCTCCGGGGGTTCTGGTCCAAAGAAAGCCAGCAGCATTTTCATCATAGCGTCAAACTCCTGTTGACTGTAACTGGGCGCCATGCTTGCCCTGCCGACGTTGCTTCTTTTGTAGATAGGGGCGCTGTACGGGTACTAGCGTTGCCCTCCCTTTGTAATCCAAACGAACTGTGTCTCCGAGCTGCTTTACCTCACACTAGGACGCCATCCCACCGCTTGCCACCAATATAACGGATCGCCTGGCACCCCGACTTGGTACCTCCGTTAATGGATGCTCCTAGCGCTCCTGAGGACTCCAAGCACTCTGGCAGACACCACAATCACCGAATCCGATGCAGCATATGAATCTTCACAAGCATATGAATGCTGTAGACCATTGAATAGGAACCATATGAATAGGCTTGTACTCCTAGCAGTCAACTGGAACAGCATACATTAAATCCATCCCCCAATAATGAGACGACACATCACTTTGAGGGTAAAACAGGAACTCTGGACTGGCTCATCCAGCCTGGCTTTTATTTCCAACTCACACATACAGGCCACACCCAGGGGGAGGCATAAAAGAACCAATGACATAGATGTTACCTCCCACACATCCCCTCCCCTTAGTGTGACACATAATCCCATTATGCATACAGTGTAAAATATACTTTTACACAACTTTCATAACTTTAAAACCATACATCACATTCACATAAAAATACATATTCACAATCAATCCATTCAGGGGAACAACATATTAAAAAATGGCATGAATCCGACCAGGGGTTCAAAAGTTACTAAAAGTATCTTTTGTTCCTTTCTGGCTGGCAGAAAAACATCCCCACAATGCACCCTGGTTTCCTCCCTTCTGCCCTGGAGTTAATTGGAGAAGTAATCCAATTAGCCAGGACTAAAGGCAGACTCCATTAACCACATGGTTGCAAAACGACATAAAACACTTGAAAATACATAAAGTCACATTTACACATAACACACAGACATTTCACCTATCCCCAGATAGCTGGGATCTGCACGCACAAAACTACCGAATAGCGCGCAGATCCTACTCACACAGTACAATTGCCATGGAGCTAAAGTCTTTCCCATAGTCTTTCATTATATGAATAGGCTCCATGGTATGGCTATCTGGGGTATCACATTCCCATAAAGTCTGGTCCATAGTCCAAAGGCAAGAGGCGGGCAATCAGCCCCCTCCAAGGACACGTGGCGAGGTCGGTTTCGCCACAGACAGTAATAACAATCTTCCCAGATTAAAGTAATACTCCATGCACCATAACGACCACATCATGCTCTAGTAGTCATGGTGATAGTATTTTCTGGCACCAACGCTTCCATGCAAGTAATCAGCCTGTGTGGTAACAATTTGGCTTCTTTCTTTGGGTCCGCTGGGCATCATTCCCTGCCTCTTCCACTGTCAGAAGCTCTTATTACTGACCTAAGCATGCCGAGCAGGGCTTAGCTCGTTTACACAGAGCGATCAGATGATCACAGCCATTGAGCTGGCTCTGTGCTGCTGGGTACACTCTAGGAGAGTTAACGGAACCTGCTAAGCAGAAGTTTCTGGTTTTCACGAACTCTAAGAGGAGGCAGGGAGCGGCAGCCGAAGCTAAAAAGTCAAAGCATTGCTGAATTGCTAAGAACAAGGAATCATGGGCAGCATATTCTTAAAATGACACTGGGGAAGTAGAATCATTTTGTGTCAGTTTCACTTTAAAAATATTAATACTTATTTGTTGCTGCACACACGCCGTTTGAAGTGCCTAGACATAACCAAACACTGATCTATCACATGCTGTTGACAGCACAACGTTTAATAGTCAGGTCCTGGAAGTTCTTGCAACCACCGACAATATACACTTTATTGGGTGAAATAGACAAACAATGCATACATGAACATTGCTTTAGTAATGTTTGCCACCCTACGCACACGGCACTGGCAGCATGGGAGGTGTGGGACACATGGAGAACGGTGCACCCTAACCAGTAACACAGGTCTCTGAAGTTTGTCTCACTGCCAGGGTGATGGCTGCTTGATTTTAGGGGTACCAGAGGTAGAACCAAATCCAGTAGGATGGCTATGTTTAAGAGTTTGAGAATGAGCACCCGTGGTAGGCATTGAGTAGCATGTGAACTGCATTTTCGAAACTTCGGAACTTCAGCACTGCTCTGTGTCATTTTACACAGAGTGGGAAGATTTCCCCCATGCACATGCCTACAGTGAGCACTGCACATACCAGGGAATGATCAGCCATCCAGGATACCAAACCTCCCAACATGTGGCCTCTTCAAATCGGGAATGAAGAATGGAGTTACGAGGGGTGAGTCTTCCCAGAAAAGAGGAGGGTCAATCAAAAAAATGGTCAGGTTCACCCACTAAAAATATGTCTGGCCAGTCCCCTACCTTCAGGACTATGCAGGGAACACTCATAATGTCCTCATAATATGCTGCCTGGGGACAGTTCCCTGGTGTCCCCAGATGGGGGTCACCAGAGAACTAAAGGGAAGGCAGCTCAAAATCGGGACTGTCTGGCAAAAACCAGGACAGTTGGTAGGCACATGATAATCTGTTAACTTTGTATTATAAATGCTAACCTTATACCATAAATTCTTGCAACAGCAGTTATTTATGAGCAGATCAGACGTTATCGTATCATTAGCAGCTGTCTATTTTCGAAAGCTCTTATGTGAACTATATTTTTCCGAAGTGTTTGCTGAGCTACTTGACGATATATGTTCAAGTGTGTCACCGGAGCAAAAGTTTGGGAGAGAAAAAAAAACTTCCTGCTTCACTAATCCTAACTTTAATATGCACACAATGTGCTAGGCTTGACCCTTTAATTCTCTCTGCAGATGGTTGAGCAATGATGAACAGACAGATAGACATTATACTTTAGTTGATATCTGTTTAGCTAAATGTTTTCTCTCTGCTTACTGGCAGCTCTAAAAGTGCCTGAGCTATAACAGCATGTAGTTCAGTACAGGAAGCAGGGAGGAGGAAGTATTTAAGAAATGGAATGTGGGACATTGGAAGCAGGGTTAATATGTAGAAGATGCCATTTATATATTTGCAGATACTATGCAAAAATGAGCATGCTAAAAATAATCTAAGTATGTTTAGTATGTTTAAAAATTGATGCTGGTGCCCATAGTTTCCCTTTAATAAAAAGTGGATCAGACATTCTGTCCTGAAATTTGCCCAAGCTGTGCTTAAAAGTTGTTACAGGGTTAAAAATGTTGAACACTATGAGCTCATTTACAATATTATCAGTACGTTTTATCAAGCAGCTATTAATTGCTAAACTTGTTGCTGCTAACAGTATTAAGGTGCTGCTGGTTTGGTCACTGGACCAATCAACGTGGCCATAAAGGTGCCTTAAACATGGCCATAGCCCTCTGAGTAGCTGGGGGTCTTTAAATCCATGCCACCTACTTTGAATAGATACACCCTCACACTACTAAAAGTAAGAATGGAAAACAATAACAAACAAATTAAAAAATCTACTTGTAAAAAAAGATTTGTATACTTATTATTTGAAGACTTTTTTCCTAAATTGTCTTTCTCAGGCCCCAAAAGACCAAACAAAAAGAACATTCTTAACCCATCAAAACTGTTTAAAATAAAAATGACCCCAATCACAAAAAGTGGCATAAAAATAAAATACTGAAAGTAAATAAATAAATATATCCTTGTTTACCCATGTGTGCCCATCCTTGTTTACCCATCCTTGTTTACCCATGTGTGCTTAGCGCATAATAAGCTTTTAAAGTAGAGAAAACCTTCATAGAAACATTTCCCTGCAGTAATTGTATAGCTATGTATTGTAAGCAATGAGAAATATTATAATATGATTGGTTAACGTCCAAGCCAGCAAATTGCAGTACACTGTGCAAAAACTTTTATTAAGACTTTTCTTGTCTTGAATGCTCAGTCAGTGTGGAGATCTTGATGGGCTTGCATGGATTTATTTTTTTTAACTCGTGTTTTATGTTTTCCAGTAGTTTTTGGCAAATCATGTCTTTTTTATTTTTAGCAGTATTGGTGGGTTATACAGCTATTGTATTTGACCTTTGTGGGGTGCAGAAGAAAGAAGAGTGAAGAAAGACGGCTTGAAACAGTGAATCTATTTTCCTCAGAAGGTTTTCCTTTTTTAGTTTAGATTTTATAACAAGACAGGATGCTCATATTATGCATTAACTATCTTTACTAAACTCCAGCAGACATACTAAAACTAACCTACATTCAGTTTTCTATCCTTCTTTTTCCAATCTCCCTCTTTTATGTGTAGTTAGCTGTCTTCAGACATCCGAGCTTAAAAACTCTTCCCTAAGACCTCCTAATTTATCTCAATTGTTAATCTCTTTTCGAAAAACCTTTTCTCCCTGTCACTTCGACATCTTTAGCCAGATGGGTAAGACAAACTATGTCTATGGCAGGTATTGATATTTCTATATTTGGAGCTCACTCCTCCAGAGGAGCTATATCTACTAAAGTTTTCCAAGCAAGAGGCTCTTTATCAGATTTATTAAAAGCTGCAGATTGTTCTTCAGAATCTACTCTTATTTTTTTATTTTAAACCTAACATGCATGTTTCAAAAATAATTCTATAATTTGTTTAGATATATATTATATGTTATTATTATTTAGCTTTTAATATATATATGAGCCTCCTGTCTTGTTATAAAATGTAAGATTTTCCTAGTCTTGATGTCAGGAGATATAGATTTTATTATAGACAGGAGGCGAGTATTATCCCTCCCATTAACCCACCCTCTTATTTGTATTTCAGCTTGAACCAGTTTGGAGTTTTTGCCAGTATTTACCTGTTCTAGGAGTTTATTCAATTGGATTACTTCTCTAAAGTCGCAGCTCGAAATAGGAAGAGAATTGGGGGTCATTCCCTGTATATATATATTATACATATATACAATAGGCGGAGTTTGTAGGTTCTTGGGTAAATGGGTTGAATAATACAGGAATATGTAGCAGTCTAAACTGAAAAGACAAAAAGGGTTTACCAAATCCTAGTGCAAAATGACCAAGTATAAAAATATGAATAAGGGTAATCTGTGATCTTGTACTCACAAGGATGGAGCTAGTATCTTTTAGGCTCTATATGTAGGCATGTTGAAATATTAGTAGGGATCCCACTCCCTTCTTTCTGCACCCGTTTTAGGTCCTCTGGTCCACCTCACAAATCCACTGGACACCAAGTAAAGTGCAAGAAATACTTTACTGTATTGCTTCTGGTTTATCCATCACAAGGGCTGTAAAATGGAGTTTCGAGTGTGTTGGGATTCTTACAGCTATACACCAGGACTCTGTGTATATTTTGTTACAATAGATTCCCTATATGTAGACTATGCCAGATGCTGATGGGCTATTTGATATCCCATTGCAGTTACTTGACTGTATTTTCTTATATTGTTTCACTAAACTTTATTGAAATATTCTTTGCTGCTGAAGTTTAGTAAAGAAAGTTAATGCATAGTACTCGCCTCCTGTCTTTAATAAAATCTATATTTTCTGACATCAAGACTAGGAAAATCTTGAATTTTCGGGCCCTCCTTTATGGTTCTTGGTGTGATTATGTAGTTAGTGACATTTAAGGATGTTAAGGGTTTTGGGGAATCCTTGTCACCTCATGGGTTTATGGCCATGTTTATGGGCTGGTAATTATGGGGACACATTAGAGGGTCCCATTATTTAGGCAGAATAAAGACCCATTGGACTGGGTATTTCCTGGGCCCTGGCTTTTCTTTACCCTTCATTCAGTTTCAAATTTATTGATGGATGCGTTAAGGGCCATTTGGCAGGTTCCTACCTGGTTTTATTGAGGTCCAGGGGACACCACACTTCCTTATTAATTATATTTTTTTCTCTATGCCTTTCAGAGCCACACAGCGAGCAGTACTGCTTTCTGTCAGAGCATTGAAATAGTTAATAATAACTTTGTCCTGTTTGTGTTGCTAGGGTAATTAATAATCATAATTCCATCATAATTACAATTAAATGTCATATAGTCACAAAACCTGTCATCTTTCCATGAGGGGATTTGGATTTTTGCACCCTGCTGTCATACACTGTTGAATAAAGGAACAAGTGAGTGTGCCTTGTTTGGAAATCATTGTTTATTTCATCGCCTGCTCTATTTAATGGGGAAGAGGCAGAATGTGAATATTTTTCATATGAAAAAGCTTTCCCTTTCCTTCTCTATCAATTAAAAGTAATCTCTTCGATTGGCAACACTGACCCCCAGCTGTAGGAGGGATGACACATCATATGGTAACACCTGGGACTCTTTATTGCTTTGTCTTTAGTTTCATTTTTTTTCATTTTTGCTGGCATTTTAAAGGGACACATTATCAATAGACCGGATAAAATTCAATTAGAACAGTTACTTATCTTACTGCAGGTCTGACTTCTACATAAGGGAGAGAAATATGTGCTGTGAAGTAGCTAATCCATGTACTCTTAACATGTCATCAATAACACACACAGAGTCAATATCAAATCACTAAAAAGGTTCTCACTCGATGTATGGTGCGCCTAACCATAAGCTGCACAGTAATGTTTTTATTAAAAATTCTTATCTCCATAAAGATTTTTCAAAGTGACCCCATAACACATCCATACTGTTAGCTGCCACTGGGCAATTGCTGCTATTACGTTATTACCACAACGTATATTGATCACAGAGTACATTCTAACAGTTATTATAACAATATCACTATATAAAAAACAATAAATGTAAGTAGTACTAAACTGTGATATACATACGTATTGATCATTAAGAGGACCATCTAAGCTTAATTTTTGTTTTTCATTTTGTATTTTGCTGAACATCTTCATATGATGTTGTATAGTTTAGAACATTAACATACAAAGCGTTTCACATAAAATACACTGATACATTCTCAAAGACACAATAAAGCAGGAATCCAAGAATAATAAATTAAACATGTATCCAGCATGTATCCAACATGTATCAAGCAATATTGGACAGCAAGCACTATCAACTACATATGTTACGGAAGAGACTCACACAGAGGTACACAGTAAAACACATGTACACTTGCATCAAGCCATAAAACATGAACATCATCTCACAGACACACAACAAAACAAAGACACATTCGGCAAGACAGTAAAACACAAATCCACTTTGAGCCTGTCAAAGGGATCCACTTGCAAATAGATCCGATTGTAAGCCCTACTTCCCAGTTTTCTGACTACTGCAGCTACCGAGAGAAAAAAAATGCACCATCAATTTTTTATGCAGCAAACTTTCCCTAACATTAAAAGATTTACAAAAGAAATAGAGATGGCGCTTGAGGATATATACAATATTGGGTGCTGCTATACCCAAGTATATTGCCACCACATATACTTAAGAAAGATACAATGAAAAATTTGTAAAAGGTAAAAGCGCACACCAAAGGGTAAAGGTTAGTTACATGTAATTTGATATAATAACTGGTAACTGATAGTAGATTTTCCTTCCCTTTGTTATTGTTATATTCAATAATACATGGTACAGTTTCCCTATACTGAAAATATAAACATACAACAGAACATAGTGTAATTTGTATATAATCCACAATAGTATGGAAATTTTTGAGCTGAAACCACTCACACTTTTTTGAGCCTTTTAGAAGTTGGCTCGGAACTTAAAGCGCCTTTATGTCACTTTCAAGGACATAGAAAACTCTTCTTCCTTTCAAATGGATACAGTTATTACAGTAACCATCTAGAGGAAAGTTGGAGTCAGGAGCCAGGAGTTGAATATATATTAGCAAAAATGTATTACATATAAAACAAAAAAAAAAATGTGCAACTCTAATTTCAAAAGGACTTAACACTTAATAATATTTTATAATTAAGACTTTTTAGAATTTGTTTGTCTATATATTTATTTTTTATTTATTTATTTAAATAATTGCTGCTAAATATAAATAATTTTATAGAGTGTCTTATATGAATTTGAGATGTTAAACACCTTGTTGCTGGGCTTATGCACTTTTAAATATTTTTTATACTATTCTTGCAATTTAGGTATATAATTATATGGCTTTAATGTATGATAAGACTAAAACATTTATTTTTCCCCCTCTGTATATGTTCCTCTCCTTTTCTTGTCCATATATATGCATTTCTATTATTATATGGGACTACTATACCACTTTGAAAATGGCCCCTCTGGCCTCATGTGGGAACTATGAGAACTTTAAGAAATTATGGAAGGAGAAAAGGGACATACCGCCGCAACTCGACAAAACCAGAAGTGACGCGACAGACCGTATTATGGAATGCGCACGTCACAGGAAGTGACGCGCTGGACCAGTGAAGCGGATTTTAGCTTCCCCATCAACCGAGACACCCACGAGTGACCTATCTCGTGATGGATGTCTTGGATAGGAAGTGAGAAGCATTGAATTTGTTTCAATGTTTATTTTGTGTGTTTTATATATTTTTTTCATGATGATAGATTGGATGTATGGATTTGGCACTAGAGATGTCCAAACCAGATGTGTAGCCATATTGGAGGTGGCATTACACATCCGTTCCGAACCATATAAGGAAATGGGTGTGATGTTTTGTTAAATGTGTAACAAATTATATAATTAAGTATCTATGTTATAGCATATATAAATGGTACCATGCTCATTGTAATGTTGAACAGCACCTGAGGAAGACCATATGTAAATGGTTGAAATGCTTTGTGCATTTTTTTATTTTGTTTTATATGTAATACATTTTTGCTAATATGTCTTCAACTCCTGGCTCCTGACTCCAACTTTCCACTAGATGGTTACTGCAATAACTGGATCCATTTGAAAGAAGGAAGAGTTTCCTATGTCCTTGAAAGTGACAGAAAGGCGCTATAAGTTCTGAGCCAACTTCGAAACGGCTCAAAAAAGTGTGAGTGGTTTCAGCTAAAAAATGTCCATACTATTGTGGATTATATACAGATTACACTATGTTCTGTTGTATGTTTATATTTTCTGTATAGGGAAACTGTACCATGTATTATTGAACATATTCTCCGTACAAAGGGAAGGAAAATCTACTATCAGTTACCAGTTATTATATCAGATTACAGGTAACTAACTTTTACCCTTTGGTGTGCGCTTTTACCTTTTAAATTTTTTTCATTACCCTAACATTACCCTTAAATTACTCTTTCTCAAAGGAACACTATAGCGTTAGGAATCCAAGGATGAATTCCTTATGCTCTTATGCTGGAGTGTGACCCTTTCTATGTGGATTTTCAGACCATAGCAGAAGTAAGATATGACACATTTTACTCACCTTTTGTGCCTCTGTGTTCTGGTCTCGTCGCAGCTGCCCTACCTCCACTGGATATAGTCATCAATATCGATTATCTCAGCCAATCCTATGTTTTCCAGTAGGAAAGAATGGATTGGGCTAGTGAGCATGCGTGGCAATCACAGCCTGTGACTAGCTGTCACACCCTGAATATCTGTCCAGGATTTTACTGGCACAGCCAATATTCGAGGCTGTCTGGCCAGTGCTGATATTGCAAAATACCAGCAATGCAAAGGCTGGTATTTTTCTCCGATGGGACTCTGGAAGAGTGGTGAGAGAAATGGAAAATATCCAGCTCTATCATACATGGCAGGTACACATATTGTTATATACACACTGCCACTTTCACGTTGCTATCCACACTGTTATACACACACTTAGACAAAGTATACACACAATTACACACAGTGAGACAAAGTATGCGCACATTGTTATGCACAAACTTGGACAAAGTATACACACAATGACATAAACACAATCAGACAATAGTATGCACTCGTTGTGATGGACACTTAGACAATGACACATTGCTATCACGCTATTATACTCACAGTCATTCAGACACACATGCTGGCACACATACACAATGCTATACGTGCAGTCAGACATTTAGTATTCTAAATAGTTCATTTGTGAGTTAATGTACCCATTCCAAAAGTTTCTTTTCTCTTATGTTACTCACTAGATTTTACAGAACATCAGGTAATGTCCTGCAATGTCACGCATATATAATGAATTATGCAAATGAGCATGACCGGTATTTCCCTCCCAAAAAAGTTTGCAACCCTAACTGTTGACCAATCAGCATCTCATCATTCAGCCAAGGTATCTCAATGGGGAGAGTTTTGTGTCAAAATGCAGTATGTGGAGACTCTGAAAGTCGGTCATGGAATCTTTGAAGAACCTAAACCAGGAAGTCTCTTTAGAGCCTGTCAGAGTGATGACCACTAGAGGTGATATTAGGCAGCAGTGTAAATATTGTCTTTCTCAGAAAAGGCATTGTTTACACTGCTCGGCCTATTGGGTAAGACTCTTTGCCCCAGAACCACTTTCTTAAATTGTAGTGGTTCTGGTGCTTAAAGTGTCCCTTTAAAGATACAATCCCAACCTCAGATATAGACTTCAAAGCCTGATATACACCTCATATCAGTGGGTATTAGAGGTAAAGAGCCCTCTTTGTGATCAGTCTACCCACCTTCTTTGTGAAGTAACAGCGAACAGCAATAAAAATGCACAGAAGCACACATCGTAGAAGGTAGTCCTGATACATCACGGGTATCAGCACACTTAGTCAGTGAAAATATCTAATAATAAAAATGGATGTGTCAAACCATTCCAAAATGTAAAAGCCTACCCATCTCAAATAGAGGCAACCATGGGCGTCCGCAGGAATTTTTCCGGGGTTGGGGGGGGGGGGGGGGGGCATAATTATAATGACATCCATGCTTGGTCCCTTTTTGACATTATCAGTGAAAGGGAAGAGGCATAGTCATTATCACATAAAGCCAGGGTGAATAGCGTTTTCACAACTCTGGTGTCAGGAATACATGTTTGTTTTCCTGATACTATAGAATTCCTTTAAGAAAATTAAAGGAACATTCTGGTCACCATAATAACTTCATCTAAATGAAAATGCTTTGATGCCAGGACACCCTTGGGCGCTCTTTTTCCTTTAAGGGGTAAAACAGCTCTCAAATGGTTTAACCCCAAAGGATTCCTCAACCTCCAGATCTCCAGGTTGCTCAGTGGTATTCGGCTTCTGAAACAAAGTGTCCGGAAGTGCAGATTGACATCAGGCATGGGTGCCACAGATTGGCTAGAGTGGTCAGCTTACGCTCTAAGCCAATCGCTAGATCCCGGTTCATAAACATATTTTACTTTTTTATGAATGGGGAGCTACTGATTGGCTTAGAGTGCCATCTGACCACTCTAGCCAATCAGTGGCACAGCGGCTCTCTCTGCTTCCTGACACTCCGTAAATAAAAGTGAACACATTAACACTGATTTTTTTTTTACCTGGGGAGATGAGAAGGTCCAAAGTTTCCCTACCAGGCCCAGGTACCAAAGCCTTATGATGTGGTGTCCAGAATAAAGTGGAGGGTTCACTTCACTTGTCCTTCCTGCTCCAATCTCCTTTTCTTCTCCTTAATTTGACACAGTCTTCTTTTTATTCTGACACTGTCTTCTCTCCTCCTTGGCTCCTTCACCTTTCTGCTCCTTTTGTGTTTTTCTGCTCCTTTCTCTTTCTGATTAATTTCTGCTCATTTTTC
This sequence comes from Pelobates fuscus, assembly GCF_036172605.1. NCBI lineage: Eukaryota > Metazoa > Chordata > Amphibia > Anura > Pelobatidae > Pelobates > Pelobates fuscus. The sequence continues at coordinate 80,665,177 of NC_086327.1, read as the reverse complement.
TACTTTACTTTTGTGCTCCTTGCTGCCCCTTTCTGCCCTTTCTGCTCCTTGCTGTCCCTTCCTGTTCCTTTCTGCTCCTTCTCCTACTTTACCTTGCGCTCCTTGCTGCCCCTTCCTGCTCCTTGCTGTTCCATCTCCTACTTTACCTTTGTGCTCCTTCTGTCCTTTTCTGCTCCTTGCAGACCCTTCCTGCTCCTTGCTGCCCCTTCCTGCTCATTTCTGCTCCTTCTCCTACTTTACGTTTGTGCTACTTCTGCCCTTCCAGCTCATTGCTGACCCTTTCTGCTTCTTGATGTCCCTTCCTGCTTGTTTCTGTTCCTTCTCCTCTTGCTACTTGATGTCCCTTCCTGCTCATTTCTGTTCCTTCTCCTTTCTGCTCCTTCTCCTACTTTACCTTTTTGCTCCTTCTGTCCCTTCCTGCTCCTTGCTGACCCTTTATGATCCCTTCTGTTCCTTTCTGCTCCTTCTACTTTACCTTTGTGCTGCTCTACCTTCCAGCTCCTTGCTGACCCTTCCTACTCCTTGCTGACCCTTCGTGCTCCTTGCTGACCCTCGTGCTCCTTGCTGCCCATTCTTTTTCCTTGCTGCCCCTTCCTGCTCCTTGCTGCCCCTTCCTTCTCCTTGCTGACCCTTCCGGCTCCTTGCTGCCCCTTCCTTCTCCTTGCTGACACTTTGTGCTCCTTGCTGACCCTCATGCTCCTTGTTGCCCCTTCCTTCTCCTTGCTGACCCTTTGTGCTTCTTGCTTCCCCTTCCTGCTCCTTTCTGTTCCTTGCTGCCCCTTCCGGCTCATTTCTGTTCCTTCTCCTTTCTGCTCCTTCTCTTACTTTACCTTCCTGCTCATTGCTGACCCTTCCTGTAGGTTGCAACCCCATCCCTCACTTACCTGATCTATAGGCTGCCTCCCTCCCACCCCCCTTAACTTACCTGATCTGTAGGTGGATCCCCCATCTCTAACTTACCTGATCTGTAGGTTGCCCCATCCTTCACTTACCTAATCTGTAGGCTGATACCCCATTCCTCACTTACCTGATCTGTAAGTTGTCCCACATCCCTCACTTACCTGATCTGTAGGCTGTCTCTGCAGGCTGGAAGTTGCTGGCTGCATGTGCTGCTCCCCTGCAGTTGCAGTCAGAAGAGAGAAGCAGGGATAAGATGTAGCTTCCTATCCCTACCTCAAATCATACACAGCCACCTACTGGTTGGTGCCGGTATTGCCATGTATGCTAAATCTCCCCCCCCCCCCCCTGCGGAAGCCCATGGAGGCAACCCATCATCCAAGTAGGCCAATTTGACACTAGCTCTATACTCGCTAACACAAATCATGAAATTCACACATGTGCATTTATAGGTAACAATATGACATCTGGCAAGTTTTTAGAGGTTTAGATCTTGGTTAGATTTTGGAGTATTTGTTATTTTCTATGAGATGTCTTATTTTAATTTTACTAATGCTACAGTAAAGCATACAATACTATGAGTATGGCTTAATTTCATATACAAGTACCTAACCCTAAGCCAACCTAGCCATAAGCCTTCACCACACCCAACTTTATCCATAACAGTGCCATTTTCTATCTGGAGCATTTTCTATGCCTACACTGTGTTTTAAGAAAAACCTCAGAAAAAGTGAGACACTGGGCAGGTTTGACACACTATGTATTTTTTTCTCCTTTTCACTCCTTTTCCACATGATTCCACTCTCTTATCAGATACATTTTTGGCAGTCACCATCTCCCTTCTTATCTTTTTTTCCCCTTCTTCTCAGCCCCTTCCTTTTCAGTTTATGTTAAAATAAGTATAGATGTTATTCAATTTTTCTCTTCTGTTCAACACTGAACATGACAGCATAGGGCATGTGGGATTATAGAAGATGTTGTGCTGGGTCCTTCTTAATTATAGTGGCCAGATTACTCCCATTCATCTTTTTTTGCCCTCACGCTACGTTGCATAGCATGAGAAATGGGGAGGCAGCCATTTTATGTATTTTATTGTACTTCTATGTGTGTCATTGTGCGAAAAGAAAACAGACAAAACTTACATTCCACGAGAGATGAATTGTATTAAATGTAGGGGGCAGACTGCGACATAAGTAGTGTGTAGAAATCTAAGACTATGTAAGAATAGTGTGAGCTATCTGCTGTTTGCAAACCAAGTACAGGCATTATACTATTTATTATTATTGGCTTCATTGATCTGCTGGTGTAAATAATAAAAAAATAACTTTTGGGCTAAATAGATTTTCAAAAATAACAAGTAGGTGTTCAATCTGAGCTAATTTTCTACAGTAAAACAGGGGTAGCCAAATAAACTAGCATTATGAGAGTTCTACAACAGCTGGCCATATCTGCTTGTAACAGTCATATAGATCTTATAACTATAGCTAATAACAAATAAAAAAAAAATCAAACAATGAACGAGGATTGATAAGTTCTGCATAGTGCTGCACAAATATAAAAATGTATGTGTTGTTGTGTTGTCGTTTTGTTTTAAGAATGTACTGTTATCAAAGTATCATGATAGTGTTATTAAACTATGGTATTTATTTTGTATTTATTTTTTCTATGTGGAAATTAGGTTTTATGAGACTTTTTTTACATTTTGCTATTGTAGTGGTTGGCAGATAAATGTCAGTATATAGGGTGAACATGACATTCTCATGATACGTTGGTGCATGTATGCATATATCCACACACAAATGGTATACACATGTCTTACCCTCTGTTCACAGTAGGGGGCATTGTCTGATGCTGACATATCATAATACGGAGTCTGTATGGGCAGCGTAATTATTTCCTCCTCTGCTTTGACTGGATCCAAATGCACAACCTGAGAAGGCATTAACACACACACACACATACACACATGCACAGATATATTATAGATATTATTTAGGTCTTGAATATGAGCTCATACAATTATACATTAACTTATACTGCAACAAAAGCTTCAGCCATCAGTTGTACGTTAAATTTAAGTTATCAACACATTATTTATTCTGGAAATCTGATTCTTTTTTTTTTTCTTTTAACATTTTGTTCTGTATTTCATCCTTTTTATAATGCAAAATAACTGAGAATGTGATAGCATGTTTTCACTGTGGGAATATTATATTCATGTTATTTATCAGACAAATATACAGGTTGTGTGATGGGCTTTAAAGAGTGACAGCTTCCCTTTGTCAAGTGAACAGTAATAATAATCAGCGAAACAAGACATCTACCACCGAGTGATAGTGTAGAAATTCACAGATCACAGCAGGATAGAATGGTCATAAATTCAGGTAATCAGACATGAAGGGAAGTGTGACAGACAGGAAGAGATGAAGATAGAGACAGTTTCATTATTACATAATGGCAATGGACATAGATAGATAAACAGACAGAAAGATACATTGACAGATAGATACATCGACAGATAGATAGATAGATAGATAGATACATCGACAGATAGATAGATAGACAGACAGATAGACAAACATATAGATAGATAGATGGATAGATAGATAGATAAACAGACATACAGATAGATACATCAATAGATAGATAGATAGATAGATAGATAACAGATAGATAGATAGATAGATAGATAGATAGATAGATAGATAGATAGATAACAGATAGATAGATAGATAGATAGATAGATACATAATTAGATATTCACTAAACTCAGATTTTACACAAACTTTAATAAATCTGAATAGAAAACTTAAGAATCTGGAAACAATTTAACCATAGTCATGACTTGGCTAATTATGCCATTTGGATTTAATTTATGTCAATTCAGAGTTTGTGAATAACACTGCATATGCCAAAGGAAAACTCTAACATTAGGAATACAAACATGCATTCCTAAAATTATAGGGGAAACACCATAGCTATATAAATGTATCCCCCTTCCCTTAACCAGTTATATAAAGAGTTCAACTTACTTTTAGTCCCCATACACAAAGATCTTACAAACCTTTCAAACCTGTGACCCCACAAACCTGTGACCCCAAATGTTATATAGCAAAACACGTAATAACAATTAAATTACTACAGGGTACACACTTCTATGGCTCTCTCACAATCCCGGTACTCAGTGAATGAGTCAGAGCATTAACACCTAATCACTGTGGCAATGCTTAGACTCATTTAATAAGCCCTTAACCCCTTAAGGACAGACGACGGATATATTCCGTCATGATTCCCTTTTATTCCAGAAGTTGTGTCATTAAGGGGTTAAGAGTGTTTAATGTAGTCTGCACCAACTGGAGGGGTGCAGTCAGCAGCACCACATGACCATCATGGATCATATTCTGCTAAACCACTATAATTGAACCATCTATACCCCCTTTCTGCAGAAAAGTAAGAAAATTGGGTTAAAAACAGTTTTAAATGTTAGTTACACACAAAAAAATGCCACGCAAACACACAAAGAAAACTTCACACAAAATCATAGTTAGCCAATAACAAACAACAAACACTCAGTCACACTCCCACACACAATCACACTCAGCCAGCACTCACACTCAATAATTACACTGAGCAAACTCCAAACATACAAAACACTTACCAACAATAATAATTACATTCTGTTAAGCCCACACACAATCACACTCAGCTGCCACACAAATTCAACTTAGAGGAGAGCAACGAATGGGACCCATCTTTTATTCTTGCAACGGGGCTCAGTGGTTCCAACTTATACTCCTGTATATTTGAAAGACTCACTATATTAAATATTTTTTAATAAGTACTGAAGCCACGTTTTTAGAGCTAAGTTTAACTAAAGACTAAATGTGTTCATAAACTATATGTCATCTTAAAATATAAGACACAGATGACGGTTTGGTAAAGTGAGAAGGATTCTCTTTGTACGTTCACTCACGTGATGTTAGAGCTGAATGTTTATCTGAAAGAGTTACTGCAAGCACCATGATCAGAGATGTAACTCCACCTCAGAAGAGTCATTAGGACGTCATTAGCCAGCCATGAACAAGAGTTCTGGGCTGGCTAATGTGAATTCTGTGCATATTTGGCATATGTCGGCAGCAGGCACAGCATGCTGGGGACAGACAGCCAATGGCTGCATGGCTTAACCCTTATCCCACCCTACCTGACATCCTTCCCTCTTAATCGAGGAGGAGTGATGTCAGCAGAAGAAGACCAGGCTGAGAGAGAACATGACTTCAGCACTGGAAAGGAAGGTGAGTTTTACTGCTTTCTTTTTTTTACTTTTTTGGATGAGGGTCCAGGATAGGAAATGTTACTCTAGTCAAAACCAGTGTTCCCAGGGGTTCCCAAAAGGTAGATGCCCCAGATGTTGTAAAACAGCAACTCCCATGTCTTTAGAATGCTTTAGAATGAAAAAGCATCATAGAAGCTGTAGTTTTAAAACATCTCTGAAACTACCTTTTGGGCACCCCTTTTGTTACCGTTAATTAAAACATTATTTCTCTGGTAATATACTTTCTTACTTGAGTATTTAAAGGATCATTATAGTGTCAGGAAAACAAAGCATCCCCCACCCTCAGGATCCCCCTCCCGTGGCGCTGGAGGGGTTAAAACTCCTTCAGCAGCTTACCCTAATCCAGCGCTGGGCTCCCTCGGCACTGGTGACCTCTCCTCCCCCCTGCCGACGTCAGCTCCCCCGTCCAACGTCAGTGGAGTCGAATGCACATGCGCGGCAATTTCTCAATGCTTTCCTATGGACGCTCTGTGCGATGGAGGCAAAATGTGCCTCAGATGCGCCTCTAGTGGCTGTTCGGAAGACAGACACTAGAGGCTGGATTAACCCCAAATGTAAACATAGCAGTTTCTCTGAAACTGCTATATTTGCATCTGAAGTGTTAAAACCTGAGGGACCTGGCATCCAGACCACTTCATTGAGCTGAAGTGGTCTGCATGACTATAGTGTCCCTTTAAGATTTAAGATTACTGATGGAGTGGATCCACTGGGTGATGATGAAGTACATTTAAACAAAACCTGACAGCACGCTGGGTGGGGTGCCAGGTACCTTCCCGGTGCTGGGCCCTCGGTCCGTGACTGAATGCCTGACTGGTCAGCCCAATCCATGACATTTGAAGAACCCTGTAGCCATGTTGGAGGGTGAATGATAATTTTTTGTGCAATTTTTGTAAACATATTTACAAATCTGAAGGCAATTTATTTTTTAAACAATTGCCCCCAAACACCACAGATGTGAAATATTGTGTCTCCACAACATTTCCAGAATACTGTAAAAATATTCTAATAAAAGCCAATAGCATTGTCACTTTTTTAGGTTTTCTCCGGACATTTTCATCAGCAGTAATATACAAAAATGAACAACAAAATAAACTAAACATCCGTTGACCTGTTTGAAGAAATGTTTGTGCTGGTGCATGATGAAAAAAATGTTCCTTAAAGACCCTTATAACTTTGTTTTGCATCACAGCACAGTTATGCCAAAATTGCCCTTCACTAACTTGCATAACTTTGCTTCAATTCTATGGCAGATTATAAAAACTGCAACACCATTTGCTATTTACAGAATGGCGCTTGGTTTACCTGTCTAAAAAAAAAGCCTTTTTGATGGCAAAAATGCTACAACCAGACCTAATGGCACAGTACAGCTGTGTTCTGGAATGTTAGGACGAATGGGAGACCACTCCCAGGCCGCTACTGCAATTTTCAGTTCCCCCTGTTAGTATAGGTGGTGGGAAAATAGAGACAGTGGACTTTCTTCTCCCAAACTCATCTCCTAGTAAACCACTACAGAGATTTAGAGGGATACTATTGGCACCAACACAATTTATGCCCATTTTGATAGATTTTGAACTCTTTGCTGTGTTTTTGTAATTGCTCAATTCTATTAAGTTTTGATAAAAAGAAATAAAATATGTGTTGCTTCCTTAGACACATCTTTTTCTTTCAATTTGTTCCTAGACTGGCTTTTGCCTCCCATTATACTCAACCACTGAAATCCGTGTAAGCTGAGCTGCGAAAAGACAAAGGTTGCAGACTGTAGGAAGAGGATAGTTAGGGAAACACATGGTTGAATATTACTACCACAATACTACTGGACGTCTGCCTTTTCCTTATTTCATTATCCATTATTTCACATCTGCTGTGAATCTGCTGCAGGGACTGTCTCCTGCACAGTAGGAGTGTAGATTAGGACTCTGGAGGGGAATGCAGAGATTGTAATAGGATCTTAATGTAGTATATTTTGTTTGATATTGATGTAAAAGATGCTGTTATGAAGAAGCAGAATGTCTTCATTGATCTCTGACAGGAATTCAGCTTGTAGAAGTTTTTTTTGTACAGGGCTATTAATTTAATGGCACCATATGTGTAATATACTGACTGTGATAGTGCTGGAGTAATAATTTTCATAGAGACACATAGCTTCACTCTAACTGTCTACAAAACAGAAACTTAACTCAAATTAAAGAAACCCTACCCTAGCCTTAACCCAACTGCATCCCTAAATATGTATTTAAAGAGGCACTATATTTACCAAAACAACTTTAGTTTAATGAAGTGATTTTTGTGTATAGATCATGCCCCTGCAGTCTTATTGCTCAATTCTCTGCCATTTAGGAGATAAACTACATTTGTTTCTGTTAAGCAGTTCTGGCCACACCTCCCCTTGCTGTAAGTCACACAGCTTGCATGAAAAAATGGTTTACTTGTCAATCAGATAATAACTTACTTTTAAAGTTTTTATTCCCTGCACTTTAGTCACACGCAAATGGCTCCTGCAAGTTCTAGACACTATTAACATTGCAGGAGATGAGAAATTCTAAATTAATCAGGATTAACAATAACGAAGTGTAAACATTAGTTCTTACATTTACAGAAGTGTTTAGGGAGGGAAGTGGACTCCTAAATCACTGACAATTGAGTAATGAGACTGCAGGGACATGATCTATACACCAAAACTGCTTCATTAAGCCAAAGTTGTTTTGGTGATTATAGTGTCCGTAAAAATACACGTGTACTAAGAAAATGTATAACTGGGTAGTATAGTAAAAAAAAGTAATGCTATTTTGCTACTCCACTTGACCTTCAAGGTAAATTATGGTTGAACAAACAGAGCAAAAATTCTGAAAATGCTCCCGTTCTTAAGTGCTAAAAATGTTGTGGTCAAGAGTCGATTTTAAATGATCTTATGTTTTATAGCAATTTTTTTTTGTTAGTGTCCATGTATGGATACTAGAACCGTTGTTTCCTGTTGTGAACCTAATGCTGGATTTGGTTTAAAATTAGATATCCTATTGGCATTGATCTAAATTATAATAAAATTGTGGTGAATGAAGAAGTAAAAAAAAACTTTATATGATTTAAGTAAATGTTCAAATAACCTGCTTTGCATCTTTATATTAATAATATGTCAGATTTAACAGTTCTGCAATATTGCGTTTTTGGTTTGCTGGCTTTGGCTCAGTATTAGAATATTTCTGACAGCATCACGTTATGCTTTAATAAAACTGTGCCTGGATAAAAAAGTGACAGCTAAATGAAGACTATTAAAATTTACTTTATAATATGTAGACATTGCAGAGCAGTATATTTGAAAATTTGACTAAATCCGTAGGGAGTATTTCACTTTTTTCATCTCAACCCAACTTTATTAAAACCTAGCTTGACACTGCCAGAGAGATGTTCAGCATGATGGAACCAAAGCTCTGTGCTTGGCAGACAGTAAATATACGTTAAACCTTTCTATACTACATTATAAACCTATGAATCACTATTAACATGGAGGTTTGTTTCTGCCAAAATTTGCATTTCTGAGTCACCACATACCAACGTGTTCAGTCCGGTTCTTGATCCTGAGTGTCTTTCCCAGCACCAGAAAATAAGAGGATTGATTCTGCTACACCAGGGGTCCTCAAACTCCGGCCCCCCAGATGTTGCTGAATGACAACTCCCATGATTCTCTGGCTATCTATGTAATTCAGAGAATCATGGGAGTTGTAGTTCAGCAACATCTGGGGGGCCGGAGTTTGAGGACCCCTGTACTACACAGTTTGACTTTAGCTAGTGAGGGAGAGATAGCCGCAGTGATCCTGTGTTTACCCTTGCTGTTCCTGTGTTGGCAGGACCTGTTTTACATGTCAGATGCCTATACACACAATGGCACCCCCTGGCCCCCAACCCAATGAAAGGCATATAAATAAGCATAATGAAATTAAACTGGATATTGCAGGCCTAAAAACATCTAAAAAACATATTCATGTTTGATAACTGCATATGTATCTATGTGCATATTTCCACTTGTAATGAAGCCCATGGAATAAGCAAAGCTAGGTGGAATGGGCCTTGACAGAGCCAGGAGGCAGGCCTATGGAGGAGTGTGACTTGATTGGTTAATTGGTAAAAGGGGAGTGGCCTAGGCATATAAATATTCACCATTTTAAAATTGGGTTCCATTTTAATTTGAAATCTTTACCTGTTGTTAGCTGTCCCGCCCACCCTCCCTAATTTAGTGGGTTAATGGCTACAAATTATGACTCTCCCGTTTTGTCACGGCGGCGGGGGATGGTTTAGTTTAATTGGGGGTAGGTCGGTTTTTGGTAAGTGGGATAGGTCAGGAGGAACACCTTTAGATTTGGTGGTAGGTTCGAGCTCGGCGGTAGCTACGAACCTGGGGGTGTAGGGGTGTCTCGGTATGCCCCTACACTGGAAATGGATGCCGTTGGTGGCTGGGTTAATGGTGTAGGGGTGTCTTGGTATGCCCCTACAGTGGAAAGGGATGCCCTTGGTGGCTATGGTAAAGCGTAGGGGTGTCTTGGTATGCCCCTACAATTGGAAATGGTTGCCCTGGGTGGCTGTGTTAATGTTAATGTTATTTATGTTATGCTACAGTGTTATAAGGATGTATTATGTAAAGATGTTTTGAGGTCATTGTCTGGGTATTTAGTTATGTTAATTGGGTGGATGTCTTTTCAAGCGTTGGTGACAATGACCTCTTAAATTTATATCTTATTTCATATATATATATATTTTTACAATTTTAATAAAGTCGTGGAATATTTTTGCCAAATAATTCTTGTGTCTGTGTTTATTGAAGGTTAGAATTGGTTATAACAGGAATAGGCCAAAGAGACGACAATGCGCATGTCATGTATAGTGAGTGTATGCAGCTGTGTAAATGCATACTGTGTGTAAGATAAAGTTAGAAGTGGTTAGAGTAAAGGGGAGTTGAGGTTAGAGAGGGGTTTACAATAGGGTTACAAGATCCACCATGTTTTTAGAGACATATAAAATGCCATTTATGAAAATGCATGAAAAGGGTTGCCCTGCAGTATGTATAATGCATATTCTTAATTGCCTAATTACGTAATCTTATACACTTTCTTCTGAAATATACACACTACAGGGCAACCCTTTCCATGTGTTGCCCATCAATATATATTTGTGATATGTGTCCCTGAAAACATGGTGGATCTTGTAACCCTAGTTAACGTCATACGGAGATTATTTAGGGTGTTAGTATTAATAGAATAAACAACTTGAGAGGGGTAAAAGTTGTAGTGTAAAAGTTGTTTAGGATTATTGAGTTTTGGGCTCGGGAGGAGTTAGATTTAGTATCTGGTAAAGGGGATATTTTAGGGTTATTGAGTTTGGGGTTAGAGTTGGGTTAAGTTTACTATATGGGTATATGAGGCGGTTAGTTTTTAAGAGGAGTAAGCTAGGAATAAGGTAAAGGGTTTATTTTCATTTTTAGACTTTGAGTGCTAGAGTTTGAATGATTATTTGCAAAGTATTCACCCTCTTACATCTTCTGCAGACAAGTCAGATTGATGATATTAGAGCTGCAGGAGTGGTCATACAGTGCATCTCTGAGAGCTTCTCCTGCAATGTATTTCCTGATCAAGTGTTTACTGGTGGGCAAGAGGGAAATAGAAGCAAAGAGCCTGGGTCTTTGATTCTAGATTGAGATTAGGTGTAGCTTTATTGTCAGGGGCACTTGAAACAACTTTCCATCGGAGATAGGAGGTTGGCAGGCATTTTGTCATTAATCTTAGTGTGAGACTGGGTTCCTAATACAGTTTTAAAAGTTATTATTCATTTATTTATTTATGTATTTATTGTGTTAACTGTTTGGAGGAAAGAAAATCCTTCTTTTGTGGACTGTGAAGTTCAGTAGGAAAAGGTCCTCTTTCTAAGGCTGGATCACTAATTCTTTTGTAAGAATAGGTTTAGCTTACTGCTGTATCTAGATAGCAGCTACTGCCAGATGTACTTAAATCAACTTTAAGTGGAAGATAGGAGATTAGCAGTCATGTTGTCAATGATTCTAGTGCGAGACTTACCAAAACATAGTTGTTAAAAAAAATGTTTTGATTTTTTTTGTTAACTGTTTAAAGGAAAGAAAATGCTAATTGTTTTTTTTTTCAGATTGGGCTCAGTCCAGTGTGTGCTGTACAAGCATGATGCAGTGAAGCAATGTGCAATGTTTCTTAACATCAAACTACAGTAGCAAATTCAACAAGCACAATCCCATTTTGCATCACAAACACCTATTTTTGCTGAACAAAGTTGTATTTGTTTACACAATAAAACATGTGTTATGATCATATAACTATACGATACACTGTCCCTTTAAATCCACTCTATCCCATGCAGTGGAAATACACATGCAGTGTGAAGACTTTGTGTGCAGTATTAAAAACACTGCAATCTAACCGTGGCGGCATCCTTTTCCAGTGCTAGAAGCCAGTGTTTATAGAATAACGTAATCGGTTTTATTTTTCTGCCTTTTCCCCTTTCATATGGAATTATTGATATATGTATCGAAGAAACATAATCTGAAAAGCTTCTAAGTTTATTCTATAAACATTGGTTTATAGCACTGGAAATGTGTGTATACAACCGTTGGATTGTAGTGTTTTTTATACTGCACACAACGTCTTCACCCTGCCTTTAATTTATTTGGTTGTTTTAATAATTATTGGTTTGTGAACTTAGCGTTTACATTAGTGTGCACATTGTGGGGTGCATGAAGGTGTGTTATTATTGTATTGTACTAGAATACTAGGTTTGGACTTTCACTTTTTTACATTTTTTTACAATAGTACCATTGCCTCTGAGATACTGAACACCTCTTCCTCGGCCATGTAAATTGCTGTCACCTTCTCTAAGCTGCCTCCACCAATACTACTGCCACCTCCGCTATTAGTAGCATTCAGCTTCAGGATAGTAGGATAAACAGCATGTCACTTAAATCTGATCCACCGCCCATGTTTCCCAGCCTTTTCATGCTGTAATAATGTCTGCTGTGCTTCCACTGACACTGCAACTCCTTCAAGTACAGATAGTTCAAGCGTAACAACTTCTGTGTTTTATGGTGTTTGGAGCACCCCTACTTTTTGTCGCCTTCCCAGTAGCAACTAAGGGAGTCTCAGCAGATACTTTGTCAGTGCTATATGAGCCACTCTTTAGTGAAGAGGAATAGTACAGTACCTAAGCAATATTCCCAATGTTTCATTAGTCTGAACCAACATATGCAAAGACACCACAAATATGTATTACTGCGAAGAAGCAGAAAGAAAACATAATTAGACAGGAACGGTGGTGCTGTATGTGATTCTGCACAACTAAGTAATGCCTTAGGCACCTCTCTCACTACTACCACCCTTAGGTAGAAAAGTGGGAATATTGAGCCTTGTTCCACTTGGCAATATTGACAGACAGACTCCAAGTTCACATCAACCAAGGAATATGTGCAACAGCCCACCTTTGAACATTTTATTGGATTACATGGAAGGGGCATGTCAAAAGAGATGGCTAACAAAATCACCCACCTCATTTCCCAGTTAACTATTATAGGTTTCCTTATAATTTCATTTTCCATGATAAAAGGGGAGCCCTTCAAGCAGGGCTTCTCTATTTGTACTTGCCTTGCAATTCACATTCAGCAGGACGATAGTCCCATCACTGTTCTTCTTGTATGCTACTAATGAAGGAAGCGCTGACTGAGGCTGTTGGAGAGCAGGTGCACTTCACCACAGATTTTTGGACTACTACTAGTGGCCAGCATGCCTTCCTATTCTTGACTGTGCATTGGTGGTAGCCCCGGTACCCTATCAGGGTGGTGGTAGTGAAGGAGATCCAACCTTACCACCATATGAGGATGGGAAGGGGTCTGTAGAGCAGCAGGGCTATTAATCTCTCCTGCTACAAGCCGAGGTGATGAATGAAAATCATACTTCAGCAGGCAATAATACAGGCAATCAGATGAATGGGGTTAAATTGCTTGTAAAGGCAAGCACCAATCTTCACATTGAGTTTGTGGTCACCAACGGAGCTGGTAACATGGTGATAGCTCTATGAGATGGTTCCTTTGTAGGTGTGCACTGCCTATATCATATGTCTTGTACAGGCAGGGAGATTTTTTATTGTTGTGTGAGGGATAGCCAACTCTCAGGAACAATAGAAAATAGAGCTTCCCACATGCCATCTATGACAGGATGTCAGCACACAGTGGAACTCCACTTATGACATGCTGGGAAAAAGATTTGCAGCAGAAGGCAACCCATAGTCTGGCTTCTTACTGCTCTATTGGCATTAACTCCTCACTGGGGCATTAAGATTGGACAATAAGAGGGCAGCTAGTGGCAGTTCTTACTCCAATTAGGGACATAACTGAACATTTGAGCTACAGCTATGCCAGCTTGGAACAAGTCATCCTCTTATTCACCCAACTCATAAACATGATGGATGCCTTCCTTGAAAGCAGTGAATTAATTCCTGCCGATAGACTCTAGACCAGGGATAGGCAACCTTCGGCTCTCCAGATGTTGTGGACTACATCCCCCATACTGCTCTTACACACATAATGCTGGCAAAGCATCATGGGAGGTGTAGTCCAAAACATCTGCAGAGCCGAAGGTTGCCTATCCCTGCTCTAGACCAATGTAGAAGCAATGGTTAGGAAGCTAAAATACCTACTTATTGCTCATCTGATTGAACAATTTGCTAATTTCCCTGAACTAATGCTAGCTGTGGGCTAGATATCCATTATGATCTTAGGATTAAGGGAAAAGTGTCACTCCGATCTCACAGCTTGACATACTGGAGTGATTGACTTATTGACTTTGCACGTGATTTGCAGCGAAAGAGAAACATGCTGGTTAAGGATGATGTGTGCATTAAACCTACCATCTTGTAATTGTCTACTGCCCCAGCAGCAGTGCTGTCAGCCTAACCCCAAAACAGCAGAGCAGAGCAGTAAAGTTTTGGCTTAATGCAGCTTGTGGTTTAGTGGTAGCAGGTGAAGCAGCCAGCAGCTTAAAGGAGACTTGTGTCTATGAAATGGCCTTACATAGGAACTACAGGGATGAGAAGAATAGTGTGTGGCCTGCTCTATGTCTAGATGCCCAGAAGGTATTATCATGTCAACCAATCACTGTCCAAATATGTGTAAATCACCAACACTCACAAAAGTTAAATCTCCCCAACTTGGGTTACCCTCATCTAGTGTAATACTTGAGGTGTCATCATCTGCTAGTTAAGATCTAATTGGTCATTAACATTTTTTCTAAATTTGTCAAATTAACACAACACAAAAAAAATTAAATTTCTAACTTTGCTTTTCCCCTTTTTTCAAATGCCTTTCATTGTAGTGGTTTTGTCCTGCCTGGCTGACTCTTGCAGTTCCTGCTCCCACCGCAGACACAGTTGGGCAAAGCTGACAAGTAGCTGTGTATTTTCCACACTAAAGGACACTGATGCTACAGACTGGATGTGAGGGAACGCTTTGTTCTTGGTGGAAGGAGTGAGTGATCAATTGCCCACTGACTTTTTTCCTTTCATTTTTGGATAATTCCACTATGTTGAACTGATATGACTCACGGTTCCCATTTTTCATTGATACAAGAAAAGGAAAACAATTACAATCATCATTATAATAATAAGCTCTCTCACTTCCTATTTTTGTAATCCAGGTATATATTAAATAAAATATTTTTTTTAATTTAGAATTGGCATTGAAACAATCATGTAGCCATTGGGCCAGGCAATATTGTAGTAATTTTTACATGCCACCACAGTCATAGGCAGCAATAATCCTGCTGTTATGACTGTCTGATTAGCCTTCCTGAATTGTTTTTCGGTACTGAAATTACACCGAGCCAAAAAGTGGCCTGAGTTTAATTCTGGCAACCAGAAAAAAAAAGCATTTTTTTCTGTGAAATGTTGCAGAAGAACCACAGTTTTTCAACCTGCACTTGGCTTACTGGTACATATTATTTTTTAACGATGTTTTTTTTTTTTTTATAATTTTTTTTAAATGTATTATTATAAATTGTATATTTTTTAATTATAATTTTTTTGTTTATCAAATTATTTTGTATCTGCTACATTTTTAGTTATTGGTGGATTATTGTTTTTTTTATATATTTTTGTTTATTTTGTAAATAGGGTCATTTTCCCATGGCTACTTTTTTAATAGCAGTTAGTTTTTAATATGCATACCATTTAAGCGCAGAAACATATACATTTATCCAAAGACTTAAACTCTACTATCAATGCCACATGGTACTTAATTTTCTTTTTTGACAGATTTGATGTAATCATATAAATCTTCTGTGACCATGCCTTAAATGTAACTATAGTACTTCACAAATGGAGGATACTGCACTCACACTTCCAGGTGCTTATCAGGGCCGGGGTTGACAAAACCCAGCTTAGTAGATAAAAGAAATTAGACCCAGGAATTTAGGATTGCTGGAGGAAGGCAGGACTATTGTAACAAAAACTGCTTGATAGTCCTCTGTGTAGGCCAAAACTTTGAAGTTTTTGTTACAATAAACCTGCCTTCCTGAAGCAATCCTGAGTGCCTGGACCTAATTATTTATTTTAAATGTAATTTTTTATTTTATTTTTTTTTTTTAAATGTGAGATGTCCAAGTCACCAAGCCATTTCCCATAGAAGCAGATTTTCACATTGTTTTAATGTTTCTGCATAGTTATTTGAGACAATGTAGATAACATACCATTTGTAAACATTTCAGTTGTTTTATATGATTGTTTGTGTAGTGAATATGTATTGTTTGTTTAGTGTAGTAAAAGGCAAGGGTTAGTTCAAATTGAGATTCAAAGTCAGACAAAGGGACACAAGTGTTGATCAGTTAAAAAGCAATGAGAGCAGCATTAGCAAAGTACTAAAGCACAATAAAGATAAGGATTATAATAGATAACAAGCAACAGCAATTAAATGATATATTTTTGTAAACTGTGTTCAAATTGCATATCATGGTTACATTTTCCCATGCTAACTTTACATATTAAGGCCGATTTTATAATTTTTTTCCTTTGCCTTATTATCTAAAGGTTGTAGATTAAAGTATAAAAACAACTACATCTTAAACATGTATTCCTGACCCTTTAGTGCAAAACCTACCATTTAGGTGGCTTAGCCCCCTTAAAAGTTAATAAAACTCACCTTGTTTCCAGCACCGCACGGGTCCACCGGTGCTGGCCCTGTCCCCTTTGTGACATCATCAGAATTGCCTATTTTTATCTACTCCAATGCTTTCCTATGTGGAAAGCATTGCATTGGCTAAAATCGACGAGGGGGCGTGGTCAAACATTGTTTTGGCCAATCAGCACCTCCTCATAGAGATGCATTAAATCAATGCATCTCTGTGAGGAATATTCAGCATCTCCATGCAGAGAGTGGAGACAATGAATGGCACTGCATCCTACTGTGCAGCATTGAGCCCGGAAGCACCTCCAGCGGCTTTTTCTCTGAAAAGGCAGTGTTTGCATGAAAATGCCTGCATATAATGATTCTACTCACCAGAACAACTACATTAAGCTGTAGTTGTTCTGGTGACTATAGTGTCCCTTTAATGTAGTTATTTTGGTACACAGACCATTTACCGCAGTACGACATTTGTTAACAATGCCATTTGTGAGAAAATATAAGCAATGCTTATATTTATCAATCAGAATGCCTCTAGTGGCTGTCAATTCCTTGTGAAGATTTTCAATAATTGGAAGCCTTTATGTTCAGCATTACTATAACTGTGAATGCTTCTCATACAAAAGAACTGTATTTAATGATTCTCTATAAGCATCACGTGAGCCCAGCTATTCCCACCAATGCCCAGTAGGGCCCCAGTGTATTAGATAATCTCAAAAGAAGAGGAGTGACTATTGTGCTGAGAACAGGACAATGGCTGGATAAAATGTGAGTTGATCTTCATTTTCATTTTACCTTTAAATGGAAGACCAATAACCTAAACAAGCAAAGGAAGACTCTGATGTTATAAATAAAATACATTTATTTCTAAAGCTAGAGCAGGCCTGGACAACCTGCGGCCCACCAAAGGATTTTGTGCAGCCCCTGAGGTCGTAGAGATGGCACTAACATAAGGCTGCACAAGTGGCCAGCTTAAGGCGTACTGGACCGAGGGGGCACATTATCGGTTTAAACGGCACTCTCCTCATGTAGCTTGGTAGAGCCTGGGTAGAGAAACTTCTGTAACCT
Source organism: Pelobates fuscus (assembly GCF_036172605.1). Lineage (NCBI taxonomy): Eukaryota > Metazoa > Chordata > Amphibia > Anura > Pelobatidae > Pelobates > Pelobates fuscus. The sequence continues at coordinate 80,647,706 of NC_086327.1, read as the reverse complement.
CTTCATGGTCACTGAGAGCACATAACTACTTCTTGTGAGACAGGGGAGAGGTTAAAGAATATCCTCTACCCCGGTCTAGGGAAGAGGCAAAAGACAGGGGTGAGGGGAGACACCCAGATGGGGCTGGAGAGACACAGAGGGACTGGGGGAGTAAATACAAGGTGTTGAGGGGAGGACAGAGGGGCTGGCATGAGAAGAAAGAGACACAGTAAAAAGGGTGGGGGAGAAAGAGACATACAGAGGGGCTGGGTGAACAAAGACACAGAGGGGTTGGGGATGGGGCAAAAGAGAAAGTGAGGGGCTAGGAAGGGGCAAAAGAGACACAGCAGCTGATTGGAGACACCCAGAGGGGTTGGAGGGAGGGGAAGACAAAACTATGCAGAGGAACTGGGAGGGGGGAGGGGAGGAATGGACAAGGGGTTGGGGAAGGGCAGAAAAAGCAGAAAGGGGCTAGGGGACACAAAGTGACACAGAGTGGTTGGGGAAGAGACAGACAGGGGCTGGGGAGACACAAATAGACCTAAAGGGTCTGGGGAAGAGATACACAGGGGGTTGGGAAGGGAAAAAGAGATGCACAAAAAGGGGCTGGGGAGTATGAGACTCGCACACAGGGGCTGCGGGACATAGAGACACAGAGGGGCTGAGGGGAATAAAGAGACACAGAGGGGCAAGGAACGGGGAAAAAGAGACAGACATGGGTTAGAGGGTAGACAAAGAGACACAGAGCGGAAGATATTTTGAAAACATTGATTTCAAACTTGATTCCGGAGTACGATAAACTGATTGCAGTAATACATCCCATTATTGGTAAGAAGAAAGCCTGAAAAATGTATTCACACTTGTTCTGCTTAGCAAAGTAATGTTATAACATGGTTTATTTGCAATAATTCAATCATTAATTATACCTTGAAAAGTACGGCTCTAAAAACCGATCTGCAGCCCAAAGAAGTTTAATTTGATTTAAATTTGGCCCTTTCCAACTGCCAAGATTAGTAGGTCTGATCTTTCATGATATTTTTGTTATTATTGGAAATAAAAGATTGTGCGTAATATAGCCTTTTAGTACCTTATTTTGTAATGACTTTATATAAGTTACTATCTCTTTTAAATGCTCTTCTTAGTTATACCTGCTCTGTGAGGGTAGCCATATTTAGTCCTTATTGGACAAAAGCGTACTGTAATACATTTTTCAGATGATTGGTGCTTGTTCATGAATACACACGAGTTCTTGATTGGCAACGTAGAGCTGGTTTGGAACCACGTTGCTGAATAGCTGCCATGAGTTGTCACTATTAACTATAGATGGTAGTAAGTAGTGGCTACTAAGTAGTTACTGGTTTCCAACCTTATCTGTATTTTTTTTTACAAACAGACCGCCATTAACATCTGCTCTCAAGGATACCAACCACTCACCGGTAAAAAACAAAAATAAAATTTGTATAAGTTGTCACCATAGCAACCACGCCAGTAGCCAGTTTGGTTACTGACCAGTTTCAGTAAAAAAGGCTTACTCTTAGCATGTGTACTTTACCCAGTAATCGGTTGTAGCAGGCAATAGTGATAAAAGCATTTTTCTTACATAAAGAATACTTTTTTGTTGTATATCATGTATCTGGCCTGTTCTGGTGTTATTGCTTTTTGGTATGTCTTAATAGGTTCTGATGTGTGCGTTAGGGTTTCAATGTAATGCCTTATTGCTAACATACATTTTTCCTATAGGATGCATAGGAAGTTTGCTGTTGTTAACATTCTTGTTCCATGCAAGAGGCTGGTGTTAAATTTTGAGGGTTAGAAGCAGCCATTAAACAGTAGCGACAGGATTGGAAATCAATGGTTAAGTAGCTGTTAGTGGCTCCCATAGCGAATAATTGAAGAAGTTAGCCACTACTTAGCAATTGCCTTTGCATAGTGACAGCTGGTAAATCCTTGTTGATACTGCTGACATTTTTCACTCTGTAAACAGCCATTCTCTCCATATTGGTAGCAACAGGCAGTATAATAAAAAAAGAGGGGCAAGATTTGAAATTAGGTGCCGTCATAGAGCAGAGGTAAGCCAAGAAATTCACTTAAAAGAGGTATTGAATTCAATGTATGTACTACTAATCATAGACACAGAAACAACTGTTTTCCTTTAAATATAATGAAAATGAGTTGATTAAATACATATGCTTGTATTTCCTTCTCACTCCTTAGTGAGTAAGTATAGAGACAAGCATTTCCATAGCTAGTTCTCCAGCACTTTTGGAAGTGAGAACATGACACAGTGTTACTAGTGCAAATCAAGTAAATTAACAGAATGTTTACTTTTTTTCTTCAAAATACCAGCTGCTTTTTGTTCCAACAGGATTTTGCTAATCTCTGAGCAAGTAGAAACAAGGCATAAAAAGAGAAAGAATGTTTAATACATATATATATATACCCTGAGAGCTAGATAGATAGATAGATAGATAGATAGATAGATAGAGAGATCGACAGAGACAGATAGACAGACCAACAGAGACAGACAGACAGATGAATGTTAGGTGGGTAGCAGAATGTATGGATGGATATGTGGTTGGTTGGATCAATTGACGGAAGTTCTGGATATCAGTTAAAATATGTTAAAAATTCAAGTACATTGTATGAAAGAATGTTTTGGTTGTATTTCACTATGCATGATACCTGAATGTCATGAGCTGTAAGGTGTGTCTTCATCTCTGGTTTCTTCTTTGGTGGGGGAACTGGTTTATGAGAGGGAGGAAGATCCGTCCTAAAGACAGAAAATCAATGTCCTAGTTATTCTCTTCTGATAAATATACACAAAAGCAAGTTTCAAATGATTACATTATCTGAGAATAACTGCAAACAATTTCAAAAATTATACAAAATAATTAAAGGGTTATTCTAATCCATGACCACTTCAGTAATTTAATATGGCCATGGTGGTAAGAGTATGTATGTGCAGTATTTCTGCTTGAAAGACTGCACGTACACAGATATTTTTAATTATGTGTTGGGTCTAGTTGCACCCCCAGTACACGTGACACTGGCAGTCCTGAACTCTGTTCCAGACTGCCCAATGTCAATGCTGTGCATCTTTAATGTCTGTTGTCAGCGTGCACTGGATTCTGGAGACAGACGTTAAAATCTTCCCCTTTCAGGCAGAGCGCCACTCCACTCCCACCCTCCCTCCACGCTCCCTCCCACCTCCCTCTGATGTTGGCAGGTTCTTCTTCTTTTTTTTTTTTTTTTTTTTAAAGAATCCTCTCTCCACCTCCCTTCTCCCTCCCTCTGCGGAGCTTAGTGTCAGGAGCATTGCTTGGCACTGCAGGTGAGTAAAAAATATATATATTTTAGGTTTTTGCTGATATCGGAACAGGGGGACCTTCTCTATAGTATCCAATAGGCACAGAACACTCCCCCCCACCCTCCCCCCCCACTCCCCTCCTCAAGGGTTAAAACAACCTTCAACCTAAAAAGTGCAAACATTTACATTTTATTACATTTTGCATTTAGAAGGTCTAGCAATTACCCCAAGTTCACAGTAAATAAAATATGATATAGCACAAAATTGAGACCAACGTTCCATATGTTAATAGTTTTATTTTAATAGTGTTACTATTATTTATTAATACATTTCAATCATTCACACTTTGTTATCCAAGAAAACAACAGAAACAGAACTGTGAGTGTTTATGTTGGAGGTTTTTTTGTAACATACAGTAGAACAACTAAGAATAATGTTGAAGTAAACGTCTAATGCTGTTACATTAAATATCACCTTTGAAGTTCTAGATGTTATAAGGACAGATGTGAGGCACGCATGTACTAGATGAAATAGATTTTCACCATAGGTCTCCAGACTATGGAGCGACCTTCACCAGTTATTTTGAAATCTAACTTGGCATATTTAACAATGTTTCATCGACAGGTTAAAATAAATGGCTTCAACATGATGATAACACATATTCTATCTTTTATTGCTGCTATATAGAGTTACATTGAGCAATATAAAACATTATTATATACTGTGTGGTGTTTTCAGCCAATCAAAATCTAGCTCGAAGCCATTGATGGTGATAATAACATGTACAGAGGAGAATAAACTTGTCTGCAATAACATCTGGGAACAGCACAAATCAGGTATTATTGTCAGATATATTTGTACTTGCTCTTTTATAAACCGAATCTTTAAAGAGACTCAGTAATTCACAAAGCATTTCAGTCTTGGAATAGCCAAGACTGAACTGCATTGAAAGGGGAGTAATAGAAACATGGTAAGAGATTTATCTGCATGTGTAGTTCTAAAACATGGGGCAAGACTATAAAAGGCGAGGAATTGCCAATGCAATGTGCCAATTGGTTCAACTGGTTTCCATCGTGATCGCCCGTTAATGGTACTTGAGACCAGACCACATTATGGATTAGAGCAATTTCATTAATTTCCCCCACAATTTCTGTTTATTCTTCTCAGGGAGTCAAGAAGAAGGTGACCCAGAATTTCAACATTTCAGTTTATTTTTCACAACTCAAAAACACATACAGAATTTGTTAAATAGGAAAGATTAGTTAAAGGAACACTATAGTCACCTAAATTACTTTAGCTAAATAAAGCAGTTTTAGTGTATAGATCATTCCCCTGCAATTTCACTGCTCAATTCACTGTCATTTAGGAGTTAAATCCCTTTGTTTCTGTTTATGCAGCCCTAGCCACACCTCCCCTGGCTATGATTGATAGAGCCTGCATTGAAAAAAAAAAAAAAAAAACTGGTTTCACTTTCAAACAGATGTAATTTACCTTAAATAATTGTATCTTAATCTCTAAATTGAACTTTAATCACATACAGGAGGCTCTTGCCGGGTCTAGCAAGCTATTAACATAGCAGGGGATAAGAAAATCTTAATTAAACAGAACTTGCAATAAAGAAAGCCTAAATAGGGCTCTCTTTACAGGAAGTGTTTATTGAAGGCTGTGCAAGTCACATGCAGGGAGGTGTGACTAGGGTTCATAAACAAAGGGATTTAACTCCTAAATGCCAGAGGATTAAGCAGTGAGGCTGCAGGGGCATGTTCTATACACCAAAACTGCTTCATTAAGCTAAAGTTGTTCAGGTGACTATAGTGTCCCTTTAACAAAAACCCTGGACTCATCTTATTTGTTGTCAAGAGCATTAGCTGTCGGGGGTTGACTCCCACCTGACATTCATGGTGGAAATCATTCTTCCTTCTTTGACTGTATAAAGATTTGTATGGTGCCCTCCATCATTGGTACACACCATGGAAAATCATTCTGCCCTTCTCAAGCTATTAAAAAGAGCCTGAACTCTATGCACTGCCCTATTTATAAAATCGGGCTTTGTGAAGCTGCTATGAAATTACACAGTAGGTCCAAAGTACTGCTGCTGTGGCCAAACTATAAACGCACGCATCTTAACAAAAGTTTATGGGAAAAGATTAGACCTCAATAGGCTAGAAAGTGAGGCTTCTGATTGACTGATACTCTTTCTGTGAAAATGCTGTAGCACCAGGTCTCTTAAAGTTTAGTATCTTAGTGTTTATTTATTCTCAAGTCTTTAATGCATTATCTGGCTAATGTGTTAATAAAATGGGGTCACTTGTAGCAAAGAATGCAAATGTACACACGAAAACACTATACATATATTTGCATACACCACGTTCTCTGCACCAAAGGCTACATTATTATTATGGTGCTGATAGAATGATTGAATCTGAACAGCTTGACAAAAAGCACATTCAGTTGATTGACTGCTTAGTTTAGTTTTGATTGTTGCTTTATGTTCTGCTTTTTAATTCAAGCCTTGTACGGTCATAATAAATAAAAATACAATTTTCTTTGGTTCAATTTTTTTTTAGATTTGTAAATATTTGCAAATGTAGATTGAATCCACTCCTCCGCAAAACAATATCTGTACTTATTGCTCAATAACATACCTAATGCATAATAAAACCACATGTAATGATTGAACAAATGTAATTAATTTGACATTTATATTACACCTTGTACTACTTTGTTTTTGATGTGGAAGATTAGTTAGTGCTGGTTAACAGATCACAATTGCATACTTTTTCCTTCTAGCTCCAGTTACAAATTATTAAATTGATTAGCAGATTGAACATATTCCAGTTGACTGGAATGTAATGGGACAGTCCTATTTTATGGACCTCTTCATCATCAAATGTATTGAAGCTATAAAAAAAAAGATGCAAGCACCCTGATGGGATCTAGGTACAATACACTGTTGGATGAGACAATCTCGCAAATGACCTGTAAAATATTAGGTTTTTTCAGCCTTTGGTTCATTTTCCAGTTTTTTAAGCAGCTGCAATATAGGCATTATTTTTGGCATAAATTGCAATCAACCATCATCCAATGACCTAACGTGAAATGAAGCTTCCTGTAATGACAATTTCAGGTAATATTCAAAGCTCTAGCATAATTATGCCCGTGTGTCATATGTGGAACGATGGCAACATTTATCCCTTTTTTTTTATGAATTCAAGCAACAAATCAACTGGTTAGGGGCGAAATATATGTCACCAACATTTATGCAATAAAATACACAGATTGAACTCCATTCAGTGGATAATTTCAAAATTGTAAGCAAAGCAAAGATAACTGCTAATCCAACCAACGTTGCATAGAGACTGCTGTCAAAAAAGGAGTGTGGTAAAGGTAAGCAAGTGATTTCTTTGAAAATATACACAATATACATAAAATAAAACAGAGCAATTAGATTGTATATTATTTCTTAAATATTATATACATATTTTAAAAGATTTTGGTGACAGTGTTCCTTTAAAAACCTTTTCAAAGGTCTTCATGTTTGATGTGCATGACGCATGAAGAGGCAGTGCATGGCTAATGCTTCTCATACAGAAACACTGGATTCAGTGTAAGGTTTGTGGTCTACAGGAACATTTTATTTCTTTAATCTAAACTGAAAAACAAAGGTCAAATGTTAACCTTTTAAGGACAGAGACAATTGTCCCAGTTCTAAACGAAAACTATAGACTGCAAGCTCATTTGAGCAGGGTCCTCTTCAACCTATTGTTCCTGTAGGTTTTCTTGTAATTGTCCTATTTATAGTTAAATCCCCCCTCTTATATTATTGTAAAGTGCTACGGATTCTGTTGGAGCTATATAAATGGCAAAAATAAATAAAGCAAAACCTAAAATTTGCGCTACTTGTTTGTTCCACCGTAACTTTATTTCTAAGTGCCCCAACACATATTATATATATATATATATATATATTTTTTTTTAAAGGGCAGAAATTGCTCCTTTTTACTACCCTATATGTATACTTGATAGAACATTAAGTGTGAATAAAATGTTAAAAATGTATTTGCTGATAATATTTACACATCCAGTGCAACTAAAGAAAAATAATTTAAAATGGATTACTGTATCAGTCCTGATTGTTAAATGCTTCATATGTCTCAAATCTAAATACATTTCTGGCAGTTAACGCTAATCCTTTACTAAACCCCACCTAATACTACACCAACCATAACACTATTCTTACACTAACGCTAACAATATACCTGTGACAAACTTCCCTTCCTACGTGAGTTTGCCACAAGCTCCTGGAGGAGCCTGCTTGCCAGCCTCCTGTCCCCAGACTATGGGCCTTGCAGGGAAACCTGTAAAAGACTATTTACCAGGCTTGGTTCATGTGATTCCCTTATGCTGTTTGGGAACCATGTGATTCCCTTATGCTGCATGAACTATGGACCACCCAAGAGCTTGTTAAGCCTAAAAGATACATTGTAGCGATCCTAACCACAGTGTACTAATCGTTCGTCTGGGTGGCCGCAATTCGTATGAACGAGCACGAGGTGGAGGCCATCTTGTTCTCATGAACACAGACAGTGGTGTTTGGTCGTCCAGTTCATGGAACTATTGTCGGACACTGAAACGCCCGAACACCGCTGGACTTCCATGATCGCTTGTATTCGGTTTTATATAACTTAGAAGAACACTGTTCAGCGGGATTGTTCATCTGGATGAAGGGAACAAGCTCCATGGTATGGCAATGGATTCTGTTCGGTAGTTTGTTGTCTTTTAAAACTACCGAACTTGACCGACTGCTACCACTTTTCCCCTGGAACTGTTTTGGGCATACGACCACGTGTGTGGTCGGTCAAATTATGACTTCCAGGAAAATCTCAACCTCCTGAACCAATCTGGTGATTTTTGGATATGTTGGTCACCCAGTTTGGGACTATCAGGGGATTTAACTTTTGTGGGGGGTTTTGTGTGTTTTAAAGGTATTTTGGGGTTTTTGTAATATTGTATGTTTTTCTGTGCCTGGAGTTGATTTAGTTGATTCAGTTCCTCACTCAATTATCTCTCAGGCACAAATGAGGAGTTTGTAACTTGTAATTAGTCCCCTCTCAGGTCCATGAGAGGGATTATCCTGTTTGTGTGGGAGTGTCAGGGGTGTGCTTAACTTTGTCTGAAATTGTATAAAAGCAGGCCATCTGGCCAGATTAAAACATTCCATCTTGTACTCCCAGAACTATGTGTCGTCTAGTTACTGGGAGGGGAAAGGGCTAATAACTAATCACTGTTCCAGTGTGGAGGATTCAACAGGGGAAGTCCTTGTAAGGACTAGAACTCCCAGGACTGAGTGTCGTCCAGTTCCTAGAAGTGGATAGAGCGAGTTCCCCATTCGACTCCAGGAGGAAGCGGTTCCAGGACCCCAGTCAAGCCAGGGAGATTGTGGGCAGAAGTGAGGCGGTTTGTCCCCTGTTCCAGCTAGAAAGCGGTCCTTGGCGAAGGTACCCAGCCAGGGGTACAGGGAGCTCCGTTACAATACCTAACCTAACCTTACCCTTACTCTTGACCCTACTATTTCTAACACTAAAACAGCATTAACCTCAATCCTGATGTAGCAATAACCCTTACTTTACCTTAACATCAACCCTACACTATCCGTAACCCATCAACTAACCCAAACCCTACCCCAACCTCTAACCCTAAGGAAACCCTCTGTTAATATTAGTACTTACATCAGAAGATGGATTTCCTATTTAAAATAGTAGATGATTGTCTGTGACTTTCATCTACTGCTTGTTTTCAGCATTACAGTGACATTTATCTGTAATACTGAATCAAGCATACTTTCCCAGCCAATTAAAAAGTGATCAGTTCTGGTCAGCTGGCATAGCACAACACGGATCAAAAATGGCCAAGGGGCATGCAGACAGACCCTGCCACGGTCTATTCATACCCTTAGTGGGTTTCCATTCAGGAGCTCCAATCTGAGAACCTCTATGGCTGAGCGTGATCTCAATACATTTAAAGGGCTGTATGGAGAGGTCACTTTAAGTGTTGCATGCAGCTCATTGGTCAGCCTGGAGCCCTAGATGAGAGAGATGGGCTCAGGTATCAATTGATACCTATGTCTCCCTGATGTGAGCAGGGATGTAATCCCAATCAAACTTCATTGTAGCAATAGGCCTATTTAAATGGCGGTAGTGGTGCTCATTTTGACTGCTGCATACAACATATCAGTCAGTCCTGGGCCAGTGAAAATGGCTCCAGCTGATAGAAGTAAGCCTCAGCTGTCCAATGATATATGGATATTGTGGTTTGAACAGTTATTCAACCCTACTCGCACCACATTACAGTAAATGAGAATTGAAATGCCATTTTAAGAGTTGTATGCAGAGCTCACTTTAAGCACTGCATAAATCTTGTTTGTCATGCAGGGGCCACTGAAAATGACCTCAGCTGACAGAGGGGATACCTGGGACTGCCTGGTGTGAGCAGGTATTTAACCCTGCCCACACCAACACCTTAGGATGTTCCATGCCAACCAAAATGCTTTAAAGCTCCCATTGTGAAGTATGAAATGACCTAATGTTAGGAAGGGGTTAATAACAAATATGTTTAAAATTCATACATGTATTAATTGGGGGTATATCTACTAAACAGTGATTTTTTTTATTTCTTTCTTTCTTTTTTTTTTTCATGTGGGCAGTGGAATGCTCCTTTAAGACATTGTGGAAGAGACTGGAGTTGAAAATGTCATAACCGAAAACATAAACTATCTTCTGTTTTAATTATTTTTATTTTTTTATAGCTTGACTGCTGTACCGCAAATAAATAATAATGCTTACTATAAGATTGTAAAAAAAAAACATTATCTAATTTTTTTAATCTAAGAAAAAAATCAATCTCTCATGGATAGGTAAAGAACATTTACAGATTAATCTTGAAGACAGAATCTTTTCATTATAGGTGATACAAGTCTCCAAGGCAAAATATACAATTTGAAAAAGTGTCTACACTATCAATATAAGTACTGCGCTTGAATACAAGAAAGCTGAAGTGTTTTGCCCAGAACGACTTGAATTGAAATCAGAGTAACTCAAGTGGCCCAAAATAACCAAATAAATAAAATTAAATTGATGGCCTTAAAGACAGTTATTGGCAAAAGTGACAAAAATAATCAACTCTAGCAACCTAAAAGAATGGCAGTGAGCAGAAAATTTGTTGCGCATAAGTAAATCATTGTAATGAACACTAATCATTCATACTATACAGGTAATTAAAGACATGCCCGTGGTATAAGAAAGATGGATGGACACTGTTTTTGGGCACTAGAGAATAATTTTCATTTAGTTAACATTTTTGCTATGCATATGATTTTATACATACATTGAACAAAATTATAAACGCAACACTTTTGTTTTTGCCCCCATTATTCATGAGCTGAACTCAAAGAGCTAAGACTTTTTCTATGTACACAAAAGGCCTATTTCTCTCAAATATTGTTCACAAATCTGTCTAAATCTTTGTTAGTGAGCACTTCTCCTTTGCCAAGATAATCTATCCACCCCACAAGTGTGGCATACCAAGATGCTGATTAGACAGCACGATTATTGCACAGGTGTGCCTTAGGCTGGCCACAATAAAAGAGAACAACCCCCAAACAAAGTCTGGCTTTTCATAGAAAAGTACTAGATTAATTCCTTCTCTCTGAAATGCATTTTATTGGCTGTTCTTGGAGCTTTACTTGCATGCACTATAAGACACAAATGCTTCTTCATGAGAAGCATTCATTTGACCTTGAAGACCATCATCAGATCTGATCTCCCAGGTGAAGAGTGAAAATGAGGTGAGAAGATCATCCCTTCACTGGACTACAGGTAAATAGCTTCTATTTGAGGACACAGGTGAGCACTTCTCCTTTGCTGAGATAATCCATCCACCTCACAGGGCTGTGTGTCAGGATCGGGACAGTGATCCAACACGCAGAGTACAAACAGTAGCCAGATACGTATACCGGACCTTAGAATGGCCGGACTAACGTAAGTAGTACAGTATAGAATGGTCAAAGACAAGCCGAGGTCGAGGGTAACAGAAGACAGGTAAGCGAGAGACAAGCCGAATCAAGGGTAACAGAGATAAGCAGAGTAAGGTAAACAAGCCGGGTCAAAACCAAAAGGGATAATAGAATACACAAGCACTGAGTGACTAGAACAAGCTAGAACCACGACAGGGCAATGAGCTAATGAACGAAGCTCTGTTAAATACCCTGTTCAGAGCAGTAACCACGCCTCCGAGGCTTCCTGATTGGTCCTGCAGCAATTGAGTGACAGGTCGTTCCGGAGGAGTGTCCTGATGACAACTTCCTGCCTAGATGCTGTAAAAGGCAGTCACTCCCTCGCGGCCGGCCTTGCATGACCGGATAGACCGTGGGGAAGGGAGCCATCAGGCCGTCTGGATGGAGGAACAGCTAAGTCTCTACCTCTTTCGGAGGTAGAGACCGCAGGTACCCTGACAGTACCCCCCCTCTCAGATACGCCCACCGGGCGGAATACACCAGGGCGAGAAGGGAATCGAGAGTGAAACGCCCTGCGGAGACGGGGAGCATGCACCTCCTCCTGAGGTACCCAACTTCTCTCCTCCGGACCATAACCCTTCCAATCGACCAGATATTGCAGTTTCCCCCGGGAGATTCGAGAATCAACGATGGAATTGACCTCATACTCCTCCTGACCCTCCACCTGAACTGAGCGGGGAGGGGCGATCGTGGAGGAGAACCTGTTACATATTAATGGTTTTAGCAAGGAAACATGAAATGAATTAGGAATGCGTAAGGCACTAGGCAACGCTAAACAATACGCAACTGGGTTAATTTGAGACAGTACCCTGTAAGGTCCAATATATCGAGGAGCAAACTTCATGGACGGCACTTTTAACCGAATGTTTCTAGTACTTAACCATACTCTATCGCCTGGAACAAACACCGGTGCTGCCCTTCTACGTTTGTCAGCGTGTTTTTTAACCAGCGTAGAATTATGCAGAAGGATTTGTCGAGTTTGATCCCACAACTCTCTTAAATTGGCAACATGAACATCCACCGACGGTATCCCTTGAGAAGAAGACTCCGAAGGAAGGATGGAAGGATGAAAGCCATAATTCAAGAAAAAAGGGCTAGAATGCGTAGAATCACAAATGAGATTGTTATGTGCAAACTCCGCCCAAGGAATCAAACCGACCCAATCGTCCTGGTGTTCTGAAACGAAACAACGTAAATATTGTTCAACTTTTTGGTTAGTGCGTTCAGCAGCTCCATTGGACTGAGGATGATAGGCAGAGGAGAAATTCAATTTGATGCCTAGTTGGGAGCAGAATGATCTCCAAAAACGGGAAACAAATTGGGAGCCTCTGTCAGAGACAATTTGGGAAGGTATCCCATGCAAACGGAAAATCTCCCTGGCGAATATCTCCGCTAATTCGGGCGAAGATGGGAGTTTAGGTAAGGGAATGAAGTGAGCCATTTTAGTAAATCTGTCTACCACAGTGAGGATGACAGTCTGCTTTTTAGAGATAGGCAAATCAACAATGAAGTCCATTGCCAGGCAGGACCAAGGCTTTTCAGGAACCTCTAAAGGGTGCAGAAATCCGCATGGAAGCGAATGGGGTAGCTTGGTCTTGGTACAAACTTCACATGCCCCGATGAATTCTTTAATATCCTTGCGTAAGTCAGGCCACCAAAAATCTTTAGAGACCAGCGCATAAGTCTTGCGGATGCCAGGATGCCCAGCCACCTTGCTGTTATGGAGACAGCGTAGCACCTCCAGTTGGAGAGCGGCAGGAACGAAGTGTCGATCCCCAGGAGTCTGTTTGGGTGCCAAATGCTGAAACTTCATGATCTCAGAAAGCAATGGAGAGTGAATCCTGAGATTCGTGTTCGCGATGATATTCCCCTTAGGAACTATGGAGGAGAGAAGTGGTTCAGTTATAGTGGATGGTTCATATTGACGAGACAAAGCATCGGCTTTAGAGTTCTTAGAACCAGGTCTATAAGTAAGTACATAATTAAAGTGAGTGAGGAACAAAGCCCAGCGAGCCTGCCTGGCGGACAAGCGCTTAGCCTCCCCAATATAAGACAAGTTCTTATGATCCGTTAGGATAGTAACAGGGTGTAGTGTCCCTTCCAGTAAATGTCTCCACTCCTTTAAAGCCTTAATGACCGCTAACAGTTCCCTCTCCCCGATGTCATATCTGCTCTCAGGCCCAGAAATTTTTTTAGAGAAGAAACCACAAGGGTGTAACGGTTTATCCACCCCTAACCTTTGAGACAGAACAGCCCCAACTCCTGTCTCAGAAGCATCGACCTCGAGCAAGAAAGGCAGAGTCGTATCCGGATGAACTAGAATGGGAGCTGAGGCAAAAAGTTCCTTGAGAGTCTTAAAAGCACCAAGAGCTTCCTCAGACCAGAACTTAGTATCAGCCCCTTGTTTGGTCATATTGGTAATAGGCGCAATGATAGAGGAGTAACCCTTAATGAAGCGCCTATAGTAGTTGGAAAAACCAATAAACCTTTGGATAGCCTTGAGTCCTTTGGGCAAAGGCCAGTCTAAAATAGATTGGAGTTTACCAGGATCCATTTTAAAACCTTCCCCAGAAATCACGTACCCAAGAAAGTCTACCTGAGACTGATCAAAACTGCACTTCTCCAATTTGCAGTATAGACCATGTTGCAGAAGTTTGTGTAACACCTTTCTGACCTGTCTATGGTGAGTCTCAATCTCCTTAGAGTGTATTAGTATGTCGTCCAGGTAAACAATAACACAATCATGCTGAAACTCCCTAAGTACCTCATTAATCAACTCTTGAAATACTGCAGGAGCATTGCATAGTCCAAATGGCATAACAGTGTATTCGTAATGGCCATACCGGGTATTGAATGCCGTCATCCACTCGTGACCTTGCTGGATTCTCACCAAATTGTAAGCCCCTCTGAGATCTAACTTGGTGAAGATTTTGGAGCCCTTAAGACGATCAAATAACTCGGTAATCAGTGGGATAGGATAGGCATTTCTGACAGTTATTTTATTCAAGCCTCGGTAATCGATACAAGGTCTCAGCGTGCCATCCTTCTTCTTAATGAAAAAGAACCCCGCCCCGGCCGGAGAAGAAGACCTCCTGATGAATCCCTTTTCTAAATTCTCCTGAATATACTCCTCTAGAACCGAGTTTTTCTGAACAGACAAAGGATATACATGGCCCCTCGGAGGCATAGTCCCGGGTAGAAGCTTAATTTTACAGTCAAATGACCTGTGTGGCGGCAAAGAATCGGCATTCTTCTTGTCAAACACTGCCCTTAAGTCTAGGTAAAGGTCTGGTATTTGTCTTTCTGTGGACTGAGTAGGATTCTCCTGTATGTTAATATTAGCTAATGGAGAAACCTTGCACAAACACCGATCCTGGCAGCCCTGGCCCCACGAGAGTATCTCCCCTAACTCCCAATCAATAATAGGGTTATGTTCTTTCAACCATGGGTACCCCAGAACTATGGGAACGGAAGGAGACGAAATGAGCAGAAGAGATAAATTCTCCACGTGTAGGATACCAACATTTAACTCAATGGGTATGGTCTCACGAAAGATAACAGGGTCTAGTAGTGGTCTACCATCTATGGCCCCTTAGCTGGGATGGGAAATTGTTTTTACTAGCAAAGGCTTGGTCGATAAAATTCTCAGCAGCACCGGAATCTATCAAAGCCATAGCCCTTACTACTTCCCTCCCGCAAGTTAAGGAAACTGGTAGCAGAAGCCTGTGATCTTTATAATTAGGAGTAGAGGACAAAATAGAAACACCCAAGGCCTGTCCTCTAGAGAGACTTAGGTGCGAGCGTTTCCCGGGCGGTTAGAACAGTTCAAGAGTAAATGACCCTTAGCTCCACAATACATACACAAACCCTCTCTTCTCCTGTACTGTCTTTCCTCCTCAGAGAGGCAGGTATACCCTATCTGCATAGGTTCAGGAAGCAAAGATACCGTGGAGTCAGGACTTGGAAAAGCGGGGGCTAACCTAAAAGAAGGTCTCCGGTTCCTCTCTCGAGTGTTCTGTCTCTCTCTTAAACGTTCATCTATACGAGAGATGAACTAAATTAAATCCTCTAAATTCTCAGGGAGTTCTCTGGTAGCAACCTCATCAAGGATTACTTCAGATAAGCCATTCAAAAATACATCCATATACGCCTGCTCATTCCACTTGACCTCTGACGCTAGAGACCTGAACTCTAGTGCATAATCCATCAGTGTTCGGTTCTCCTGTTTCAGACGCAACAGTAATCTGGCTGCATTAACCTTCCTACCTGGAGGGTCAAATGTTCTTCTAAAAGCAGCTACAAAGGCGTTATAGTTATAAACTAATGGGTTATCGTTCTCCCATAATGGGTTGGCCCATCTCAGAGCTTTCTCAATAAGTAGGGTGATAATAAATCCTACCTTTGCCCTATCTGTAGGATAAGAGCGAGGTTGCAATTCAAAATGGATACTAATTTGGTTTAAGAAACCACGACACTTCTCAGGAGCCCCACCATAGCGTACTGGGGGGGTAATGCGAGAAGAAGCACCCACTGTGGCTACCTCTAGACCTGAACCGACAGGAGAAACAGGGGTATTACGTATCTCCTCTGGTGGGTTATTGGCACGAGATAATAGAGCCTGTAGCGCAAGCGCCATCTGATCCATTCTGTGATCCATGGCTTCAAACCTAGGATCAGGAGAAGCAAGCTGACTGTTTGTACTTGCAGGATCCATTGGCCCTGTCGTAATGTCAGGATCGGGACAGTGATCCAACACGCAGAGTACAAACAGTAGCCAGATACGTATACCGGACCTTAGAATGGCCGGACTAACGTAAGTAGTACAGTATAGAATGGTCAAAGACAAGCCGAGGTCGAGGGTAACAGAAGACAGGTAAGCGAGAGACAAGCCGAATCAAGGGTAACAGAGATAAGCAGAGTAAGGTAAACAAGCCGGGTCAAAACCAAAAGGGATAATAGAATACACAAGCACTGAGTGACTAGAACAAGCTAGAACCACGACAGGGCAATGAGCTAATGAACGAAGCTCTGTTAAATACCCTGTTCAGAGCAGTAACCACGCCTCCGAGGCTTCCTGATTGGTCCTGCAGCAATTGAGTGACAGGTCGTTCCGGAGGAGTGTCCTGATGACAACTTCCTGCCTAGATGCTGTAAAAGGCAGTCACTCCCTCGCGGCCGGCCTTGCATGACCGGATAGACCGTGGGGAAGGGAGCCATCAGGCCGTCTGGATGGAGGAACAGCTAAGTCTCTACCTCTTTCGGAGGTAGAGACCGCAGGTACCATGACACTGTGGCATATCAAGATACTGATTAGACAGCATGATTATTGCAAAGGTGTGCCTTAGGCTTGCCACAATAAAACATACATGGATAGAAGTGAGGAATAATTTGTTAGACCCAGCTAAGTCTTCTTAAGAACCACATAATGATCAAGCATGATGACCGACCATTGTTTATAATGTGGCAGGTAGCTTGGTTTTTAAGAACATCATCTAACTGAGTGACCTGTCCAGCATGGACCCCAAGCAATTGCTGCTGCCACTATTGAGTAAAATTCAAATAGGGACGATGCCAGATTGCCACAGATGCCAGATTGCCACAGATGGCTGCAAAACAAGTATTAGCAGCTGCATGTGTCCAGAGGGTAGGGGAATTGTCAGATATTGGAGAGACAAACATGGACTTCCTGTTCCATGTAGTAAGAAAGGTGCACCACACCAGTAAGTCAGAAGTTGCATGTGGTTCTAGGATGATGCAGCTGTTGTCTGAAGGAAGATAAGGGAACAAACTGAGAAGTCGGGAAATAAAAGATCTACCTTGTGGGATGATCCTCATGGCAAAATTGAGCAAACTAAGCAGAGACTGTAATTCTTTGTGGTTGCAAGAACCCAACCCCAAGTACAGGTCAACATGAGTGCATGGACTCCACAAAACCTCTGAACATGTCCTGTGATATCTGGAACCATGACATGAGCAGCAGATCATTTAAGTCCTTCAAGTTGCGAGGTGGGACCTCCATAGATCAAATTTGTTGTTACAGCACATCACACAGATGCTCAATCAGATTGAGATGTGGGAAATTTGGAAGCAAAGGCAATACCTTGAACTCCGTATCATGCTCCTCAAAACATTCCTATACATCCAAATGACTTTGCACTCCAAACAAAATTATTACAATTACCCGGTGCTTGATCCACATTTTCAGTATACTTGCAAAAAAGGTCAGCAGTCCCAGGGATTTCTAGTAATCTTCTTTACTTCTAATCTAAAAGAACATTTTTACATTATGAAGTTGACGTTTCGCTTTTCCTAGCAAACTTTCATTAGGACATATATATATGTCTTGATAAAAGTTCGCTATGCGAACTGAAACGTCGACTTCATGATGTAAAGATTTTCTTTTGTATTACAAATAAAGAAGATTCAAAGAAATATATATTCTCTGTATTTCTTTTTAATAAAGAATAGTTCTATGATTATTGCTTGGCAGCCTAGTTCATTTAGACATCGGTAGAAACTGACGGTTTAGCACAATTAATTTCAGTCTTTATGTCAAATTCGAAAAGTTGAAAGATAGTCGGACAGATAGTGTAGACCTTATGTGTTTTGTGTGTCAACTAGACCTCTTCATTTGCTTCCTCACACAGAGTTCTGGTAAAGTCCCTGTTGAGGCACTTAACAATAAGTTTATCTTGATACTGCAATGTCCAACCTAAACTACATGAAAAAATAAAAAAATAAATACTTTTTCAGTTGTTATAACAGGATATTGATGGTGAATATTCTTTTTAACTAAACCATCCAAATTGTTTTGAAAATGAGTAAGAAAGTGCCTTGGAGCCATGTTTCTTCATACTTTCACCTTTTAAGTCTTGTCTTCTGTTTTCATTTTTGTATTAGTCAATCTCCTATTTAAAAAATGTAATTCTCCTTGTTTCAACTTCTCCTCCCTTTCAGTTTTTCTTTCTCAACATCTATATCTGCTTGTAATCACCTCTTATTTACCATCTGATCCTTTCTATATAAGCTGCCCTTTCTGTTTGAATTCACCCCATCATTTAATCTTCAATTTCCTCTTCCTGCCTGCTTCCATTTCCTGTAAATGGACCGGGGTCTGTTTATTTTGGAGAGTAATCAACATTGGAAGAAGGTAGTACCTGATAAAAGCACTATTGTGCAACTATTGAGTGTCAGGCTCTAATCAATGTGAGTTTAATCACCTGATTCATTTTTGCACACTGCACCTTCTACCGTACCATCTACACAGGGCCGGACTGGGGATACAAAGCAGCCCTGGGAAAAAAAATCTATGCCAGCCCCATAAGTCATTGCGCCATATATTGTCGCATGTAATATGTAAGGCTATGTCTTGCCACCCCAGATGATTGAGTAATTATATATACATATATATATATTGCTTTCTAATATAATATATTGGTCCTTTCAGAGTAAAACATTTAATTATACAGTAAGCATACTCACATGCAGACACAGACAATCTCACTGACACACACAAGCTCATTGATACACAGCCTCATAGACAAACAATTTCACTAATATACATAAGCTCATTGACATAAAAACACAAGCTCACTCACTAGCAGACACACACACACATGCAAGCAAGCAAACTCACTAGCAGGCGCACACACACACACAGCTTAATGTAGTGGTTCTGGTGTCTATAGCCTGTCTCTGCAGGCTTTTGAATGTAAACACTGACTTTTCAGAGAAAAGGCAGTGTTTACATTGCTTCCTAGTGACACCTCTAGTGACAGACACTCAGACGGTCACTAGAGGCGCTTCCTGTGTCAGTGCGGATTGGCTGAGATCATCAAGCTTGATGATCTCAGTCATAGAGGCAGAGACCAGCATGACGTTGGAAAAAAAAAAAGTGAGTAAAACACTATTTTTACAAACACACACAGACACTACGACTGACACACACACACCATGACAGACATACACACACCATGACACAGACAGACACACACACACCATGATACAGACACACAGTGACACAGAGACACACACACGACACAGACACACACACACACCATGACACAGACAGACACACACACACAGCATGACACACACACACACAGCATGACACAGACACACACACAGCATGACACAGAAACACACACAGCGTGACACAGACAGACACACACACAGCATGACACAGACAGACACACTCCCACTGACATACATACTTGTTGCTACCTGTGTGGGTGGGTGGGCAGACTGATAGGTGCCCCTCCCCTTCTGTGCCCTCTTTTGCCCCCTGTCCTCCTGTGTGCTTTTTAGCCCCTTCCCCTCATGTGCCCTTATGTAGCACCCTCCCTTCCTGTGCCCTCTTTAGCCCCCTCCCGTGCCCTCTTTAGCCACCTCCCTTCCCTTGCCCTCTTTAGCCCCATCCCGTGCCCTCTTTAGCCCCCCTTCCGACTTGTACCCTCTTCAGCCCCTTTTGTGCTCATCTTTTGGCCCCTCTCCCCTTCCTGTGACCTCTTAGCCCCCTCCCCTCCTGTGCCCTTTGTTACCCCCCTCCCCTCCTGTGCCCTTTGTTACCCCCCCTCCCCTTCCTGTGACCTCTTAGCCCCCTCCCCTCCTGTGCCCTTTGTTACCCCCCTCCCCTTCCTGTGACCTCTTAGCCCCCTCCCCTCCTGTGCCATTTGTTACCCCCTCCCCTTCCTGTGACCTCTTAGCCCCCTCCCCTCCTGTGCCCTTTGTTACCCCCCCTCCCCTCCTGTGCCCTTTGTTACCCCCCTCCCCTCCTGTGCCCTTAGTTACCCCCCCTCCCCTCCTGTGCCCTTTGTTACCCCCACCCTCCCCTTCCTGTGCCCTTTGTTACCCCCACCTTCCCCTTCCTGTGCCCTTTGTTACCCACCCTCCCCTCCTGTGCCCTTTGTTACCCCCACCCTCCCCTTCCTGTGCCCTTTGTTACCCCCCTCCCCTCCTGTGCCCTTTGTTACCCCCACCCTCCCCTTCCTGTGCCCTTTGTTACCCCCCTCCCCTCCTGTGCCCTTTGTTACCCCCACCCTCCCCTCCTGTGCCCTTTGTTACCCCCACCCTCCCCTTCCTGTGACCTTTGTTACTCCCCCCCACCCCCTCCCCTCCTGTGCTCACCTTCCAGCCCAGCCAGCCTTCCTGAAGCTCTTCTTGCGGCCGCAGGGGAAGCTCTTCTGGTGGCCGCTGGGGGAGCAGGCTGTTCTGTCTCTGCTCCCCCTCCCTCGCGCGCAGCTTAATGAGACCGGGGCCGGAATATGACGTCATATTCCGGCGCCGGTCTCTTTCTAGCACGCGAGGGAGGGGGAGCAGAGACAGAACAGCCTGCTCCCCCAGCGGCCGCCAGAAGAGCTTCCCCTGCGGCCGCAAGAAGAGCTTCCCCTGCGGCCGCAAGGAGAGCTTCCCCTGCGGCCGCCATCCAAGCTCTCCATGCGGCCGCAGGACATCCACATGTCTCCCCGGCCCCAGGTGCCGACGGCCTACCGGGAACTTTCCCGGTGGGCCAGTCCGGCCCTGCATCTACACTATGTTTCTGTTTCCTGTTCTTGTTTTATTTAAGAAAATATCCAGACTCCTGATTTTGTTAGGGGCAAGAACTACTGCATGTAACTTTTAAGTGCTCCACAATTGATTTATACGTTTTACACTTATAGACACTGGTTTTAGCAACTGGATAAAACTGACTGACTGGATAAAACTGACTGAAACATAGTATTCAGGGATACAATTTTTAATAGGTGAGATAATAGATTCTTGACCCAAAGAGAGATCTGACTGCAATTATGGGGTTGAGAAGGTATTTTTTCCTAGTTTGTTGCAAAATTGGAAAATGCTTCAAACTGTTTTTTTTTTTTTTCGTTCTTTTCGATCTAACACAAAAACAGATGTGAGAATGGTTGACCTTGATGGAAACATGTCTATTTTCAGCCTATGTAACAATAGTCGAGCAGTTACCAACAAATATATGTCTTCTAAGTAAAATAAAAATTTGTTGATTTAAAGACACTTGGAATTAACATGTATTGCAAACTAAACTTTCCTAACCTAGAATCCAAGCTAGTAGAGAAAATAAAGTAAATAAATCAGGTTTAACTACAGTGAAATGCATGGCATTGTAAATAAACATCCTTATCAATCTTGCATGGATAAGCAGTTCCCATTTGCCTTGTTCATCGAATGTGTCAGGTCTACTTTGCAACTTATTACGTATGGTTCAAGTGCCTGGTGAGACTTTACTAGAATTATTCATAATATGAAGTCCATTCAGCTTTAACAATAGACATTAACAAATGAAAAAGCAGGACAATGTCCACAATGCTCCCCAAGCAGCAAAATATTACAGTAATGTCATAGAGAACAAGAAAAGTCTGCATTGTGTAACAGAGAAGCGTCCTTATGGTATGGGATCTGCATCTTGCTAACAAGTGGGAAAGGAAAGAACTCACACCAAGCAATAATATTGTAGAGAATTAAGGAGACAAGAAACACAAACAAAGACAATTTCAAGGAGAAGAGATAAGATCAGAGCCAGCATTCAGGGTGTGCAGCCTGTGAGCAAAGGACACAAAGAGAGAGTGGGCACCACCACATCACCTGGGTCATCCTCCATGCTCTCCTGCTGCCTAGGTGAATACCTGTGGTGTGGTGAAGCTGTCATTGCTTATTGCAACACTGTGTCTTCCTGCTCAAACTCAGTAGTTAAACCCTGTTCAACTGGTAGCTGTATGGTGAGATGAGTAAGAGATGCAGAAATGTCATGTTACATTATTATCTGCCCTCTATAATCACAGCATTGTCACCACTAGTACATGGTTTAGGCAGAGAAAGAAGGTAAACAACTGCACTTAGCTATGACAGCTTGTGCACACTGCAGCTAGTATGGTAGGTGCAATTGAGGAAGATATTAAAAGGGGTTTTAGAGGGAGGTAACTGGAGAGATGATCTAGGTAAAGATAACTGAGGTAGGTCACGGGAGAGATAACAGGGGCTAGAGAGTGATAACTGAGGGTTTTTATAAAGATTTGTGTGATTTTCATTTTTCCATGATATTCAGTGAACCCATTAGCCTGGCTCAGAATTATAGAAATTGCACTTTAAAACATATGGTGAGTGTATCCTTTAAAAGTATTGTGAACTACAGTGCCTACATTGTTGAATATTGACCAATGCAGGGGGCGGAGCCAGCGCCTGCACGAGCTGGACACACATCAGAACAGCTCGGTGCACTAAACCTCTCAAACCGACAATTAGCGGATTCAGAACCTGCCAAAGAGCCCCAAAAGTAACTGCACGTTGCCCCAGTTATGGGGAAGAAAACAAAGAAACTTCGAGCGGACCCGGGATCGGGCTCCCGCAATATCGGCGACTTCCGCCACACGGCAACGCGGCTAAGCACAACCAAAATGTCGACGGCTGAGGCCTGCACACCAACATCATCGGATGATGACACCCTCGCAGACTTCTATCCGCCATCCCGGCCACACACAGGACCACCAACAGCTGATGTGCTGGCAGACTCTGCACCAGCAACAAAGTCTGATATCAGGGCATTAATGGTCGAAATTAAAGCTATGTTCCATGCAGACATGGCCCTGATCCGGGGAGCGGTGGCCAAACTCACTGACAAAGTGAAAGCAGTGGAGGAGGACTTGGAAGGCACCAAACTGTCTCAATCGGCCACTGACGCCGCCCTACAAAAACAATGTGCTGACCAGAAGGGGAAAGTTGCTGCTCTGGAGGACAGAAACCAGAAACAGATACCAGATACCAGAAATACCAGATACCAGAAACAGTTGCTGGAGCGGAGCTCCCCCACTACTGCCGGACTCTCATCTCCACACTCTCCTGCCCAAAAAGGCTAAGCAGGCAGCGGTGGACTCCTATTTTCGCCTTCCCAAGGCTCCCAGCACAGCCCGCGAAGCACCGAAAGACGTCCTGCTGAAATTGTCCAGAGTCTCTGACCGCAGAGCAATCATGGCGGCGGTGAGAGACTCCGCAACGGTGTCCTTTGAGGGGGCACAACTGATATGCTACCGGGACTTATCCAGACATACACTCATCTGGCAGAGAACCCTCAAGCTAGTCACCCAGCTACTGCAAGAGCACGCGATCCCTTACCGGTGGGGCACATGCCGGATCTTGGTTGACAAGACCGGCAAACAGCATAAGCTGACATCCCTCCTAGAAGCACCAGCATTCCTCCGGCTCCTGGGCATACCAGCGGAGAAGACGCCACAGATGGCCCACCCAACATGGACAGTCAAGGGCATCACTCCCTTCGGGCATGTGAGCAACAAACCCCACCTACCTGAAGACAGTACCTATCGACACATATGCAGCTGGCCCGCACTTAGCGTGGCCCACATGACTGTCGGATGCAGAGACCCACTGCATAGAGAACTTTACCCTAATGCAGGACTACACTGGCTCCGTAAGCTATAAGATAAGCCCACTGTTATGATTTACCCCCCCCCCCACACCTCACCTCTTCACATTATGTGCAACGAACTGCAGCCGTTACTCACCCACCTATAAGCCATACGCACATACGGCCCACACCCTAAGCCTCACCCCAAGATATGATCTACAAGCAAAGTAATGTTGCCAGCAGAGGCTAACCAGCTAACCACCCCTCCCCACCAAACTCCTTAGCAAAGAAAGAAGCCCATAGCGAGACACTGATAAGGGCGATAAGGCGCTACAAGATCCCGAGCTAGCTTCCCTCATGAAAGGAAACCGACCTAACACACACTGCACAAATAGAGGGAACCCCAGGCAACATAAATTAAAAAAGAGTGGACTACTGCTATGAAACCCCCAGTTATTGATAAATATATAAGTATAGATGTATACCTATAAGTTTCATATGTCTTGTCATCTTTTGGCGAATACTCGCAAAAAAAAAAAATAATAAAAAAAAAAAATATTGACCATTGCATTCACATTGTATTGTATCACTGGAGTTCCTGATCCAGGGACATATTTCAAAGACAATGTAACAATGTTACAATGTAGACACAATGGCACAAGTGTAATATTCTTCTCTATGCCTTCAAACTTACTGTGCACTCCATTTATATAGAACAATACCGACATCTCACTTTTTTTGAGTTCCTCACACATTTGTAAAATTCCTCTACTTATTTCAAATTGCTTCTTCAGTCCATCATATTTGCAAACCCGTCGAACTGTCATTTAAGGCATATTCAATAAGTTCAATGAATAGTATCATCTTTATTTTAAATGTTGCATTTTTATGCAGTACATTTTTGTATGTGTAATCCTGATTTGCAGTTCTCTGCCAATAGTTACTTCGATGTAGGTATGTATACACATAGATTTACGAGGATGAGTAATCAGAGAATGACATGTAGGAAATCAATTATATTGTAATTGTTGTAATAAATTGTTTTATATATCTATGAATTATTAACATCAATATACTGAGATAGTAATAGTTATTACAACTCTTCACAGTGTGCAGCTAGATGTTATACATTTGTACACTTACATATCACTGTCAGTGTCAGATCGCTGTTTCTGCTTCTTCCTGCGCACAAGGAAAGTGCTCACTGATGCAATTATTATAAGTAGTGCGGCCACTACACCCCCGAGGATCCCCAGCAAGCTTCCAGATGGGCCTTGGGGCAATGGTTTATCTGTAACAAAAAACAAGGAGCACTTAGTGGGAAGAAAATGAGCTTTCAAATAGAAATGTAGCAAGTGATCACGTGGAATTAATATATAAATCTCAGTGCCAATGTTAAACGGATGTAAAGTTCATAAAAAAATAGTTCAAGCACCAAACCGTTTTGATTTAAAGGAATATTCTAAGCATCAAGCAACTTTAACTTAAATAAGCAGTTTTGTGTTTAGCTCATGCCCCTATTCTCACTGCTCAATAAAATAACTTTTGTTTCTGTTTATGCAGCCCTATCAACTCCTCCTCTGGCTGTGACTCATACAACTAGTGGGGGAAATTTTTTTAAATTTTCAATCACATTTTACAACACAGTGTGTTTACTTTAGAAGTTCCTATCTCGTGCTTTGTTTGTTGAACTGTGATTGCACACAGGAGACTCCTGTAGGCTCTAGGGGTATATTAACAAACCTGGAGATAAGACATTCTAAATTAAAAACACTGCAATAAAGGGAATTTAAAAATTAGAGCTCTCTTTAAAATAAGTGTGTAGGGAGGCTGTGTAAATCCCAGCCAAGACAGTGTGGCTACAACAGCATAAATAAAGCAATTTAACACCTAATTCTAAGAGAATTGAGTGGTGAGATTGACATGATCTGTACACAAAACCACTTCATTAAGCTAAAGTTATTTTGGTGCTTACTGTGTGCCTTGTTCATGTTTAACGTTGAATAGCTTTTGACCTCAAGGCCATTTAGCAAACAGCAAATTATGTTGTGGTTTCTATGGTTTCCTATGGAGTATTTGCACTCCAGTCTGAGCTTTATACTAACTGGCATTACATTAATGTTACAACGGTTAAGAAATTGTATTTTGATCTGACTTTGACGCATCACCAATTAGTACAACTTTGAACCCTCTAACAATTTATACGCTGCAATATAAGGAATGGGTCAGTTGACACTGTTGTTTACCATTTAATTTTTACACACAATATCTGCCTTCTCCACTTTTGAAGGAAAATTACAGTACAAATTTGCACACACATGCACACATATTATTCTCCATAATGCACAACTTGACCAGCACTGTGGAGTGCAAAGCCACTAATCTCAGGATACTGTTAGGACATACAAGTGTGGCTTACCTATGATTTAGTTAAGCTCAATGTGAAGTCTTTATAAAGTGGGCCAATCTGTGTAAGTGCCTGAGTTTAGCTCCAAGGACACATACCAATTGCCAGCCAACACATGTATCAGAATCCATTCATAAAAGTGCCCGTTTCAACACAATGCACTTCAGCAAGCTCATGTGGCACCCAACAACCTTTGTCCTGGTGGCAAGTGCAAACTAACAGTCGTTATTTCCACACACATTTCTTGAATGGATCTTTATGTGGATAGTCCTACTCAATGATATTGGAGGCTGTGGGAAATGCAAGGTGTGACACCATATGACTAGTACCTCCATCATTGTATCCTGTGCTGTATGAGGAAGCATTCACAGAAATATGTGATCAACGCTGTTTCCCCGTACTCCATTGACACAAGCATTTCATGTTTGCCACTTGCAAGCAGCTCATCGTCATTTATACTCAAGACAGGTACTGCAATCCCCAAGAAAACATTACATTTGACCAGTGGAGACAGCCCTGCATATCATTGATAGCCAAACATTGCCATTTTTTGCTACATGGCTACTGTCCCCGACTCCCCATTCCAACTTTATATTAAAGGAAGACTCCGGGCAACATAACAACTTAATTGGTATTGTGCTAGGAGGTCCATGGCAGTGGCTTACCATTAGGGACTAAACTGTTAATGAGTGGTTTAAACCCTAAAAATATGCCAAAGTATGTTTTCCATCGCATTTCCGCTCTATATGCCCATCCGTTCGCTTTCTGAATTCTTCATAACGAAGGCTTGGGGAGCATCAGGTGCCATTGATTAGTATAGAGTGGTAAGCTGACACTCTAAGTCAGTGGTTTCTGTCACTGATACTTTTGGATCATAGCTTTGGTTTAAAAAAAATAAATAAAAGAAGTTGTGTTTAACACAGTGTCCATTGCTAATGGTACGTACAGAAATGCAGCATGAAGTCTGAAAAACAATGCCTGTCTGTGCTCATGTGCATGTCAAGCGTCCAATTTGAGAAACAGTAATTTCTGTATTTGCAGGGGAGT
Source organism: Pelobates fuscus (assembly GCF_036172605.1). NCBI lineage: Eukaryota > Metazoa > Chordata > Amphibia > Anura > Pelobatidae > Pelobates > Pelobates fuscus. The sequence continues at coordinate 80,620,522 of NC_086327.1, read as the reverse complement.
TTTTAGGTACCAATATTTAAAAAAAATCTTTTAGGTACCAATATTAAAAAAAAAAAAGTTAATTAAAATAATGAAATTAAAATAAGCACTCGTAAGTCTCCAGCAAACCCAATAAAATGCTGTTTATTCCAACAAAGCAGTGAGAAAAAAATGGATGTTTCAGACCACATGGGGTCTATTCAAGTCTTCATAAGTCTTAGAGGAATACTTTAACCTGAGTCAGATTAACAACCCATGACAGTTACAATGGGCCTAGTTACACAATCTTATTGACAGAAAGCACTAAACCAGTCATACCTTCCAAGCATCATGTATCTGATTGAGATAATGCTGGAGGGAACCTCACAGGAAGCAGCTACAAAATAACAAAACACATACCCTATGCTAATCTCTAGTTATCATTCCTCAAACAAATCCATACCCTGTAAGAGCACCGTCTGGTGAAGCAGGACATCGGTGGGCAGGGTCAAAGAGTGGGCCACTGACAGGAGTCGTGTAACCTCCACTGCCCAAAGAGGCGGAGATGTCCTGAAAGGGGGAGGGTCTGCATGTCAGGCTGCCCACCAATCTTGCAGGCTGGCCAACTAAGACAGTGCCTGAGCTTGGTAAAAATACGTTTAATGATGCACTTGCACTGCGCATTCTGGGGACTGTTCCCTAGCACATTCCTCTCCTTACCTTCCTACTAGCAGGCAGAAACTCCTGGTCAGTCTGGGTCAGAGAAAAGATGTATTGAGTATAAAAGAAAGGGGGCATGCCACAGTGGTAGAGAGACCAAGGCAGCAAGAGCATTTGTACGTAATGCATAATAAGGCTATAATTAATTTATAGTCTGCCAGTCCACACAAGTGGGCCTTGTGAAAAACTGCCATTTGCCACTGGGCATTGGAGAGGACTGATCGCTAGCCTCCTGCCCTGCAACTATGGCCCTGGAATGTATTGCCCTTTAAGAACTGCATTTGGGCATAATGGATTTTTTGTATACTGTTTCTGGCCCTTTAACTGTGTTGTACAAAGAAAGGGTTTGTACTTTTAAACTGGCACTTCGGATGCAGTCAAAGTGCCAAAGTAGTCGAAGTAGTCAAAGTGGCCGCCATTAGACAGTCGAACACGTGGCAGCGGCCATTTTAATGCTTTAATGCTGACCTGTACTTTCCCCTGCCCTTCGACACTGCGGCTGGAGACTAAGTCCTGTTGGAAGATTCGAACACGTTCGAACAGGACTTTGTCATTTTGGCGTAAAATAGACCTACATTAGACTATTAAACACTGCTAAAAATCGCCCCGGTTCCACTTCGACACTTCGACAAAAGTCGAAGTGAGTTCGACGATTCGAACGCCGCCTTCGGGTGGGACTTTGTAACTTTTCAGGGCAGAAATAGACCGACCGCACAGCCTGAATCTGTGGAACTGTTTTGGGCATGAAAATGTGCTTGCGGTCGGTCATAAAGGACTTCCAGCTAACTCTTTAGCCCCTGGATGGAATTTGCTGATATGTTTGTAAGTAAAGTATGCTGATTATTAATATGTGGTTTTTATGAAGATTGAATGTATAGTTTTGGAGTTATAAAAAAGTATAAAAATGTGTAAGTTTTAGCTTGGATATAATTGACTAGATACAGTAAGAAACTCAATTATCTCCCAAGCAGAGGGGAGGGAATATGTGGGATGTAACCGATATGTAATTGGTTAATGCCTAATTGCCTGTGGGCATCTCCCTTGCAGGGGAGCACTGCATTAAAGCAGAGTACCTGCCATTAAACATCAGAGATCTTCTTGACCCTCAATACGTAGCCTTGTCTCGTTATTGGAGGGAACTGCTATATCACACTGGGGATTGCTATGCTCTGCATACTCCCTTGAGCTTTAATCACTTAGTTCTTGTTCCTGATACGCTCTCCTGGAGGAGAGGTCTTTCCCACACTGTCCTGAAGGACAGAGGCAGATTCCAGGGTGGACGGAAGACGGCGCGGCTCCAGTTAAGCTACGGCGGTTGTGGAATCTGCGGTGGTTGTGGTGTCGTCTGCAGTGCTGGGAGTCCTCAGGAAGTGCTAGGAGCATCCGTCAACGGAAGGTGTCCGTTACAGGCCTATTCCGTGGCCATGTGCCTGGAGCTTCAGCTCTATCAGCCTCTATGTTGACACATCCCTGACACTAAGGTTAGAAATACAAATATATATCCCTAATGTTAGACCATTATATTAACTATTTAGGTTCATGCATCCACCCAAAATATAACAAAATGAATGAACTTACCTTTAGTCCTCCAGCATGCTGATCTCACAGCTACCCTCACAGCTACCCTCACACCACCACTGCCATTACTGACAATCTCAACCAATCCAGGCTTTATTTTTTTCAGGAACTGGAGTGTTTGCATTGCTGAGAGTGCAGGGACAGTGTCTTTGCACCAGAACCACTTCATTAAGCTGTAATGATTGGGGTGCTTAGAGTGTTAATGTTATTGCATGGACTGAAATGCTGATTTTGCCTATTATGCTTTAATATATTGCATTCTCATTATTATGAGGCTTATCTATGCTTAGTTTCCTGATTATCTTTCTCCTATTAAGCCATATCCGATACTCCATATGATATTAGACAATACCATCCAGTATTTAGGGAGTTAAATAGATTGAATTTCTTACTCTTGGTTTTTGCCGTTCTAATGCCTACACCTGGATGAGCACGTAATGTTCTTTGTTCTTCTGCCATAAGCCAGACTTTATCATTTACAAGCTGGCACAGTTCTTACACACCTGCCATTTTACAGTACTCGGTGTATTTGTATCTGCTCCACATCAGGTGTCATTGCATTGTTTCACCTCTGATAACAGTGATACACGTTGAAGATGCTTTGACGAATTGTCAAGCAGTGCTGCAAATACATTTCAATAATATCTTTCAGTTCTTGTTCCAAGGTGTGTGTACAGAGCAGCAGGAGCTGTGGCACACAATGTCCAATTTACTCTGGTGGTAATTTTGGGGAGATATGCAGAACATGTTGTGTTAAGCCAACCTGTGGCAGGAAGCTTACAGATGTACATAAGTGTAGAATTTTCTTTGTGAAATAACAAGGGGATTTATAGGAATTATAGATTAAGGAAACACTCCAAACAAAAATGCTAAGTATTAGTCCTCCGGGGTAGGGAGATACAGATGATTTTCAGGGACGCACTTAGAACTTTGTATATTGAGTCAGCTTTTTAATTATTTGAGTACATTAATTAGAGAAATCCTTAAATTCTTCCATATGGAACCACCAAGTGCAAAGTGACACCCATGCTCCAGGCCCATTCTACAGGCCTGTCTCTGTCAGAGGATTGGTTGTAACTTTTGACTACTGTTCCTGTGGTTAGGCTGGATAGTATCCATTAATTCTTATCTTCTTTGATGACAGCAAAGAGTTTGTAGGAGACTGTAGCTTGTAGCCTTAAGACATGCAGACAGGCAAATATGAGAGTTTGATTTATAATAAAGCACTCTCCCTACTTGTACCTACAGCAAAGAAAATTGATTGCCTTTAATTAAAGAATTACTAAAACTCCGGTTGGTCTATGATCAAGCACACTCGGGACTTCTGATATTATTTGTGGATTTAATAGATGTGAAGTATACCTCAAACAGTGCCATATATATATAAATAAATGCATACATTATTATTCGGGAAGCTAAAATTGGGCTTGTTGAAACTAGTGGTTTGCATAGTATTAAACAGTCATCATTATCATGGACGTTTTGTCAGTATTATAATCGCTAAACATTACGGTGCTTGATACATGTTGGTTGATGGCTCCTGCAATAGTCGGTGAATTGTACAACCCTAAATGAAAACCATATAACTTTTCAAAAGGCAAGAACTTGTAGTAGTTGGATCCTCTTAGCATATAATCCACAAACAAAATGTCTCCAGCAGACAAACTTGTGAGAATAGTTAAGACTCTAGCCTGTAAAAATTCACAGTACATTGTGGGGGTTGCTTGTGGGGTTGTGTGTGTATGGTATGTGTCAGTGGTGATGTGTTTGAAAATACACAGAAACATATTCCAACTACACTCATGGGATACACATACAGATACCAATACACACTCCCAGACACACAACCACCCCAATACTCACTGTCAAAAGCACACATGCACTAGCACTCACTGCCAGATACATTGCCCCAATGAATGCTTGCAGGCAACCCTGCAAAGCACACTGCCAGGGCACACAGTGTTACACATTGACTCACACACAGCAAAACACACACACAATGCTAAATTTACACACCACTACACACACTGGATTGCACTGCTAGACACAAACTATAAGACACAAACAATCACACTGCTAAACACACATAATGCTACACACACACATACACTAATATACCATACATTAAAAAAGCTGATATTTTTAGCCGCCATCTTTTTTGCTAACCATTTAACAGCAGCAGGGTGGCTTCCCTGGGGTTCAGTGGGGACCGAGCTGACCAGGCACAGGTTAAGTCTGGGACTTTGATGGGCTGCTTTCCTCAAGTGTTGGATGAATCACGTCCTCCCAATTAACATCCCTTACTGAAATGAAGGCTGAAACTCGTATCTGAATAGGTCCCTCTCAGACCACTCTCAAGCCAGTTCCATGGCAGATCTCCATGGCACATTCTCAGATCTCCACAGCTTCTTTGGATCTGGAAGACTTGCATGCAATATATTGCTGACTTCTGGCCTAGTCCATCATTTTCTCTAAATGTTATTAATCAATTTGGTATATATCACTTTATTGAAGAAGGATATCATCACTATCTTTAAATCGAATCTGATCCAGTTCTTTGAAATACCCATATGAAGCAACATAAGAGGAGACCAAGGAAATGATGTGTTCCATGTGCATGTGTGTTACTATTAATGCCAAAAAACTGGTGTCAATGACACAGCTAATACTGAAAATAGCTACAAAGAAATCAGAACACCAAGAACAGAAACCAGTTAACAGATGGAGAGACTAATGTCAAAAACCCTGTGCCAATGACCGTGAACCAGAAAACATGAAACAATGAGCTAAGATAATAGCAAGCAGGAGCAATAGATGAATTAACAACCAAATATTGTACCTAACGATGTATAGAGCTGTATATACTTTGATTATTGTGTTCACATTCTAGTAATGAAATTAAGTATAATGCTTTCTTATATTATTAGTATATGTCCTCCGTGCACTTTATCCCACCCACAATTACACATGATCAGTTACTGATATATATAGTATGTGGTGTGAGTAAATTCATATACAGTATATGTGTTTAAGAATGTATATGGCTGTATAGGAGAAATGCGTGTGTATATACACTTGTTTGTGAATATCTAAGTGTATGCACAAACGCACGTTAAAGGCTTGATTTCTATCCTTACCATCTCAGATCTTTGTGAAATAAGGTCCCTGTGAAATCCAGCAGACCTTTAGGAAAATTTAGTTTACAGACATCTGGAGTGTCAAAATTAGATACTAATTATTTTAATTAATAAGTTTATAGGAAAAACACACACCAGGAGAAAAAAGTAGGGGTGTGACAAAAGGAGTAGTGTATCAATCCAATTTAATATATTAGTGTGTCTTTGATGATGGTCATTAAGCCCACAACTACACATACATTCTAATCATTAGTAAAAATGTAACTAAATCCTGTTGCTCCTACACCGTGCTTTGCTAGATTCAGGTAAATATGTTCCTTGATATAATGTTTGCGTGCACATTGAAAGGATAAATAAAAAAGTGTTAATTATCAAGTATATGAGAAAGACAATGAAGCAAAAAATATAATATTGCTGCCATCTGTATTCTGATCACCTTGTTCTAGTAACCTCAGCTAATTGCAATTAATTCCACAAAGGTTATTAGACACATTAGCTCTTCCTTGGAGGACTATTCTCACTGTTAAAAACACTGCAAACACCATAATTACTACAGCTTTATACATTTCTGCAGCCCACATTGCCCATTGAAGAGTGTAGGAACTTTAATGTACACATCCTGTAGAGTTGTGTGTGCTGTGCAGAAAAGCCAAACAAACCCTGCACAATTCCGGAAGTATTTCTTATTTCCTAAAATTGGAATTAAAATTAGTAATATACATAGCAGCCTATGAATAGTCCAATGTCCTCAACCTCTCTGCAATTTTGTCTGTGCCATTTACTTTGTGAATGTGGTCCTTATTGCAGACTATGGGCAGCATGTGTTATTACTAATCTTGATTTAGAGAGAGCAAAGAAATGGTAACAGTTACATTACCAAGTCCCTGCACTGCCTCGCACAGCGCTGACGTAAAGACTTTTAGAGAAAGGAAATTAATTTCAGACTAGCAGCCAAGGAGTTGCAAGTCTGAAGAAAAGAGGAGATAGACAGGCATTTAGTCTTTGATTTGGAACAAAATATGGACACATAGAAGTGACAAATAAGTGTAAATAAGAAAGGTGGCATACTTATCCTAACATGTTCCTTTTACATTATAGAATTTGTTTACTGAGGATCGGAAATATTTTTAAATTTTCATTTGCTTTTTTTGTTAATGAGCTGTGATCTAACCTTTTTATTTTAATTTATAGACCACTGCATATCACTCAATTGTCTAAGATGTTCTTCGTACGCTCAGTCTCTGCTAAATGAACTTGTGGATTTTCTGCCTATGCAGAGCTCTATAACATCACTTGTGGAGGCTGACAAGCACACTGCATGTCTGTCTGATGTGCATTCACCACAAGCAGACAATCCTTTTTTGGCACAAATCTTCACCCTATGTATCACCAGTGTCACTCAATAGTCCGTGACACGCAACAAATGCTTGGTCAGGACTCAGGAGCAACTATTCTTCACATGGCCATTATATTCACCATTATCATTAAATTCTGCATCCATTACTCTAAACTTAATCATAATTGTTCTTCTAAACCCTCATTGCTAATCATGTTCCTGTGAGAAAAGGTATTATGGTGGGCTTACCCTCCATAATGCACATCAGACATGACCCTATACGCAGATCTAGTTTGTCTGCAGACCCATATGGGATAGACAATTAAATGGGGAGGTTAATATGTTGTAAAAGGAGGGGATCTTAGATATGGTGGTGAAAGAATATATAAAAAGAGTTAAATGACCAGGAGTTGTAGTCTTTTTTTTAAATCGGATATCACAATGTAACTATGTCAAATGTAGGAGAAGGGCACAGAAGGTGTAAATGGAGAGATATTGATCATTGGGTGTGAAGATGTGAATGCACACGTTTCTGCTTGCATTTGTTCTAAACTCTTACATTTCATTCCTCATCTGTGTTTATTATTATTTTATGTGAACCTTTGACAAATCTGTCAAGTGAATGTCCTGTGTATGTGAACACTAAGGTTAAATTACCTGGTGTTCTTTTGAATGTATGTTTGCTTTGAGCAAATATACTTTCAACTTTTGGGAGGAAACTGAGATCAGAGTACAGGCATAGTTGATGTAATATCTAGCTTATCTCTATTCTTAAGCCCCTTTAAAGCCCACTGTGAATAATGTATCTATTTACTGGAAAGCATGACCTATTATTGATACCTGATAACATTAAAACTTGATTTAACTATTTATAAAAAAATGTGTGAATAATATTTTATTGGTTTCCAGTAATTAAAATAGAATAAACAAAATTAGATTTGCAGGTCAATCTAACTATGTTGTAGCTTTTCCACTGTAAACAGGTAGAAACACCTATTGATGCAATTAGTTTTTTTTTTCCTATGAAAGGACTGTGTTAATTTTTTGGGGTTGCAATGTGTCTGCAGTATGAAACAATGAAAAAAGAAAACACTCTGTTAGAATTATATAATGTGTATATAGCATTGACCCGACCATGGCATTGGAAAATCTTTTCTCTGAAAATACTACATGGTCTGGAGTGAGTAATGCAAAACAGATAGACCATTGAATGAATTAGAGATGCATGGCTAAGAGTGGCACTGTGCAAACAGAAAACAGGTGTCAATCGAAGTACGTTTATCATTTACTGCAACTGTGTATTTAAGTTCGGTTTTATGAATTGTGTACTGATGGTTATGATACATCTCAGTGCTGAAAATTAAATTTTATGGTGATAATGACCATGGTGTAAACTTTATTGTGTGTCAAATATAGTTTAATAGTATTTTATAGTTGCTGGCCAATTTTGAAAGACTATCATTGGTATTCTATATCTTAGAACACTAACCTGTGTGTGCAGCCTTGCAAATCAGATCAAAATGCAACCAGTGAATATTCATCCCCATGTGAGTACCGTATATACTCGAGTATAAGCCCCTAATTTTACCCCAAAAAACTGGGAAAACGTATTGACTCGAGTATAAGACTAGGGTGGGTAATGCAGCAGCTAATGGTAAATTTCTAAATAAAATTAGATCCTAAAAAAATTATAATAATTGAATTTTTATTTACAGTGTGTGTATATAATGAATGCAGTGTGTGTGTATGAATGCAGTGTGTGTGTATATGAATGCAGTCTGTGTGTATGAGTGCAGTGTGTGTGTATGAGTGCAGTGTGTGTATGAGTGCAGTGTGTGTGTATGAGTGCAGTGTGTATGAGTGCAGTGTGTATGAGTGCAGTGTGTGTGTGTGTGAGAGTGCAGTGTGTGTATGAGTGCAGTGTGTATGTATGAATGCAGTGTGTGTGTATGAGTGCAGTGTGTATATGAATGCAGTGTGTGTGTGTGAATGCAGTGTGTGTATGAGTGCAGTGCATGTGTATGAATACAGTGTGTGTATGAGTGCAGTGTGTATATGAGTGCAGTGTGTGTGAATGCAGTGTGTGTATGAATTCAGTGTGTGTGTGTGTGTGTATGAGTGCAGTGTGTATATGAGTGCAGTGTGTATATGAGTGCAGTGTTTATATGAGTGCAGTGTGTGTGTGTGTGAATGCAGTGCGTGTGAATGAGTGCAGTGTTTATATGAGTGCAGTGTGTGTGTGTGAATGCAGTGTGTGTGTATGAGTGCAGTGTGTTTATATGAGTGCAGTGTGTGTGTGTGAATGCAATGTGTGTGTGTGTATGAGTGCAGTGTGTGTGTGATGCAGAGTGTGATGCAGAGCCTTGGTGGGGGGTGGGCATATTTATTATTATTTTTTAATTATAATAATTGTAATTTTTTGTTATATTAATTTTTTTATAATTTTTTTAAATTATTATTTTTAATATTTTATTATTTTTTTTGTCCCCCCTCCCTGCTTGATACATGGCAGGGAGGGGGGCTCTAACTCCCTGGTGGTCCATTGGCATTGGCAGTTCAGTGGGGGGGGGAGGGGGCTGTCAGAGAGCACTTACCTCTCCTGCAGCTCCTGTCAGCTCCTTTCTCCTCCGCGCCGGTCCGTGCAGCTCCTCTGTCAGCTCACACTGTAAGTCTCGCGAGAGCCGCACTATGACCCCGCGGCTCTCGCGAGATTTACACTGGGAGCTGACAGAGGTGCTGAACGGACCGGCGCAGAGGAGAAGGGAGCTGACAGGAGCTGCAGGAGAGGTAAGCACTCGCTGCCAGCCCCCAGTCTGTATTATGGCAATGTAAATTGCCATAATACAGACATTGACTCGAGTATAAGCCGAGTTGGGGTTTTCAGCACAAAAAATGTGCTGAAAAACTCAGCTTATACTCGAGTATATACAGTAATAAACAGTCTGCCCACAAAAAGAAGAAAAAAAAAAAAACATAAACAGTGTTCGTTTTGGAAATTAAAGACTAGAGCACGGTGCACGGTCCACAATGAACCTTCTGATTAACATACAAACTCACTTTTTTACAAAAGCGTATCAATGAAACTGTTAATAGTTCACACACTGAAAAATCACACACTAAGTTAGGGGTAGTCAACTTTTTAATACCTACCACCCACTTATGATACAATTTGCTTACTGCCCACTGGTCAGTGGTGTATTCTGGTTTTGTGCTGCCCTAGGCATGACAAAACTCTGCCCCCCCACCCCTCCTTTTAAATACACATACACACTCATTGACAGATACATATACACTCAGTGTCAGACACACACACTCACTGACAGACACACATACACACTCACTAACAGACATCACATACTCTCACTAACAGACACACACACTCAGAAAAGAAAAAGAGGGAATAAGACTATCAGAAGAAAGCTCTAAAACTGGAAGGATATAGGGATTCACCAAAAACCCATAGAGAAAGTAAAGAGAAAGAGTGTTTTACTATATAAAATAGTGACAAGTATAGATAGAGTATAGAGTGGATAGAGTATAAAGTAGAAACAGTATATTTTTCAGTGTCTGACTCCAAATTACTCAAATACCTTGAGAAAATCTGTGTGGTACAGGTATCTTTAATCCTGGTACAAAGAGTAACCCAGGGTAAATGTCACCATTACCAGATATTCTACTTAATACGGATAAAAGATATAGATCAAATGCAGAAAAAGTCATAAAAATATACACTAATATCAAGCAAAAAACAACTGAGAGTATAAAAGATAATTTATTATCAAAATAGTTAAAAAATGAAGTGAAAAATACATCCACAATATATTGACCAGTCAATTGAGGGTAAAATTGGTAAAGAAACCTTAGTCCCAGACACAGATGGTTGAGGATGCTGTTTATGATCTTGTCATCCGAATTCTGATCGCTGGTGAGGATGGCGTGCGTGCCACGGTGCGTTCCACTGCGGACCTCACTCCGAGGGATCGGCACTGCATGCAAGGTGATGTTAATGTTGCTGTCTGGGATCCAAGTTGATTGGAAATTCTTATGGTGATACCCTGGCCGGCAATAGCTGTGTGGATTTTCTTCAGTGAGACAGCATTGAGAAGTATTTGCATGGTTTTGGTCTCTGTGCAATTGCTGCCACTTGAGTTTGGCTTAACTGGAGTAAGCAACCAGGATCAGTTGTCTGTTTGACAACCAGGGTGGTGTAACAAGGTTAATTTATAAAAGTATAAATTTTGTACTCAAATCTACAATTTTAGTAAAATGTATGTAACCATACATTTTCATTCCATAATCGAAAGGATAAAATAGGCATCAAAACAATTTTGTCTTAATGACACAGTTTTGGTGTGAAGAGCATGCCCCTGCAGTCTCCATGCTCTGTTCTCTCCCATATAGGAGTTAAACCACTTTTGTTTATTTTTATGTTGCCCCTGCCACACCTGACTCACACAGCGTGCATTAAGAAACCGTTTTCATTGTAAATCAGATGTTAACTTGCTTTATACGTTTTTATCTTCTGTTCTGTAAATCACACTCAGCCCAGACAGTCCCCCCCTCTCCAATTTAGGACCTCCAGGGGCCACATGGGTGGTCACAAGAGTGGTCACATGGCCACAATAGGTGTCCACAGTGCTGCCAGTCAGGGGACTGCCTGAACTGAAAGGCAGTCCCCCTGCTGGAGAAAAATATGTAAAAAAAGTTTTAAAAAATAAATAAATAAAAAGTAATACATTTAAAAAAAATAAAAATTTACATATATATAAAACGTCATACAAAAAAACCAATAAATCACACACGTGTGTATATATATATATATATATATATATATATAAAAATAATAACTATATATATTGTGTATATATATATTATAAAAAACAAATAATAATTAAAAATAAATAAAAAACTGTAAAAATGATTTTAAAAAAATTATATATGTATTAAGGCCTTTTGGCCTGTAATTGTGGGAGGGGGGTATGACACACCTCTTCCCTACTTAAGGGACACCCCTTACCTGGCTCCATATCGTTCAAGGTCAGCGCTGCATCATTTCCACTTCCGGGTCATCCAGACGCCATTTTACCTGATTACTCCATGAGGTTTTTTAAGCAGAGCTGTGTCAGGAATCCAGCCACAGGCTTTACCGGCCTACCACCTTCTTTCTTCAATCCATCGCCGTGGATGGTGTCCAAGTGACTCACAAACTGTAAGTCAACCTACCCGTTATGCCAGGCATCAGTCCCACGGCACCATGCACGGGTCAGGTCCTCACTTTACGGCTGCATTTTGTCTAAGTCTGTTCTAAAACCATTGCATGTTCATGAATATCATTCGTTTAAACCCCCTACCGGTCTTTGGGTGTACTACAGGCTTCTTAGACATTATCGCATTTCATGTACAAACCAACGAACCACTGCATTTTCGCCTACACACTGACCCCTACCGGTCATTCGGTGTACTACAGGCTTCTCAGACATTATTGCATTTCATGTACAAACCATCGAACCACTGCATTTTCGCCTACACACTGACCCCTACCGGTCATTCAGTGTACTACAGGCTTCTCAGACATTATTGCATTTCATGTAAAAACCAACCTTGCTTCATTTAAACGATTGTCATTTCGGTTTGTGTTTTCTGGTCGGCACTTATTCATAGTATATTCTATGCACGATTGCTATGCACGGTTAAGCTATTCATGCTAACTTCTGTTTCACTTCATACTAAGATTCGGTTATTCTGCTATGTATTCACATAGATCTTTTTCGTGAGTTACATTTCATCATTTCATGTATTTACATTTGGTTAAAAAGTTGCTTGGTTAAATAGACAGACCATTTTCATGCTATTTTTAAGGTATCACTTATTACATCAGGGTATGAAACCAGCTAACATTTCTGTATAGACATTGGACTCCCACGCTTACTGGAGTTTTTTTTTTTTTTATATAATTATCCATTTCATTACAATTAAATCAGCCTACGTTACAGGCCTCATTTCTTTATTGTTAACCATGACACAAGGATTTAATTCCTTTTCATGCATACTCGGGTTGAATCACACGTACCGATCCAACCAATCATACGTTTCCTGCACAGTAATCGGTTAAACTTTCAAATACTTATTTTACACGATCTTAGGTTGTCTATTTTGTTTCAGTTTGCTTATTATATATATATATGGTTTTAATAATAAGTTATTTTATTTTACAATGCAGATATTACATGTATATTACTGTTATGGTTAGCCTACATTACGGCTCCTTTTTCTGTCATGCTCGTACGACATACCACGAGTTCAAGGACACGGTCCTATTTTCAAAGAGTATAATGGAGATATGATGTTATAACAACCATGTACATTACAATTACATGGCACTAACTATTCAGGCCATTTCTTATCATACTCATACGATATACCACGAGTATATAAGAACACGGTCCTACCTTCCACAGAGGGTTTCGGGTTGAATCACACGCATTGGTTCAACCACTCATACGTCACGTTACAACATTTTCTGCATAGATTGTCATTTCACATAATTTCACATGGCATTTACAAACTCAGGCCTTTTCTTGACACACTCAGACGACGTAACACGAGTATTCAAGAACACGGCATATACGTCTCACAAGACTTTCGGTTTTTGAATCACACGTTCTGGTTCATACATTCATACGTCACTTTACAGCAACATTTATGATTCTGCATATTGTCACTTCACATTAAAAAGTCCCTTGCATTCCCAGATCAGTTTAGTGACATGCATATCATCTGATCACCTTCCATATATACACATTACACGGCCAATCCCCTGCTGCCAGATATCGGACTCAGCGTAACGCTTGTCACCAAGCATGGGCAGTCATGTCACTATCATACTCATAGATTTTACACCTCCCACACATACTGCTAGAAGCCCTAATCCCAGCCTATACAGATTACACAGGTCTCACAGGATCCATTCTCACTCTATCCCTTTTTAGGTTTATCCAGGTTTTCATACCTGTCGAATCTCAAAACTTCATACATACTACCAGGTACGTAAGCCTGCTCACGTTGTAATTCACATACGTTTCATTCTTCTAGGCCATAGAGTACTGGCAAGTTAGGGGTATAGGCCCAAATAGGTACCTCCCTTCTTGGCATTTCTGCCTATCGTTTAGTGGTCTGCGAGGCCAACACCCCGCCTCAACGTTTCGGAGGCAAACGCCATCGGGCCACACGTGAGTTAGCCGCCTCGCAATATTATAGAGAGGGCCTCACCTGTCACTCCCTCCCCCTGTTTTCTTTTACTATCACCGAGAGGCCTACGATTCCTGCCACTACGACGGGTGGCCTCAATAACCCCTCGCGCAAACTCATAGACAGAGCCTCTCATAGCCACTTGGCAACTAGCAGGGCCTCACCTGTCACAAAACAAGATTCATTTTTCGCCTTTCAGGCCTAGTTAGCCTGCCAGTATCACCCCTGGGGAATCGGTCACTACACCCCTTACCATGGCTGGGTCGGCCGCTGCGACCCCTCCAGCACTGGTTGAGTTGCAATCACTTTCTCCAGCCATCTGTTTCAGGGCACATGCTAAATCTGTGTCCAAATAAAATGTATCCCAAAACTATACTTAACATCAATAAACATTTCTGTACTTACGACATTACTGCCACATCATCCATCTAGACATTTGGTGGAATTCATTATCTCGGGTCTATCAGAAGGATTCACACAGGCCTCATACACATGCCTTCCGGAATCCTGGAATGTCCTAATTTACAATCCGCACAACAAACCCTACAGCGGTGGAGACACTCAGCCAGGAAGTGGCAGAGGACTTCCTATGGGGGCCCTTCCAGTCCCCTCCGTTCACCACATGGCGGACAAACCCCATCGGTATTGTCACGGGGAAATCTTCTCACAAACAGAGACTTATCATTGATCTATCAACACCTCACACCTCTGCCACTCCTAGTCTGAACTCCCTCATACCCTCTGAGGAATTTTCACTGCAATATTCCACCATAGATCACGCCATTACGGCTATCATGCAGGCAGGGGCCGGAGCATGGCTCAGTAAGACTGATCTCACAATGCTTTCAAGTTACTGCCTATCCACCCTACACTGTGTCACCTGCATGGTATCAAGTGGGCAGGGAACTACTATTTTGCTCACGTTTAACATTTAGGTTCCAAAGTAGTCTGGCCATTTTCGACGTATTCGCCAAAACCCTATGCTGGTTTTATTAAATATAGCCAGATGCCCTACAGTTATACATTATCTGGATGATTTCTTACTGGTCGAGGAGAATATTTCCCCTCCCAGTAGCCTAAAAGAAACCATCAGTCTATTCGAACAGGTGGGTGTCCCAGTCTCCTCCACCAAGACTGAAGGACCAGATACTTTCATCACATTCCTGGGTATCATACTAGACTCAGCCACCATGCAAGCTAGCCTGCCACGCCCAAGGTAGAAAACATTCTGATCAACATAATCTCTACATACAACTCGGTACTTGCAACCGCAAGAATTACAGTCTCTGCTTGGGTCACTGAATTTTGCCATTCGCATCATACCTCAAGGCCGGGTTTTCATCTCACAACTCCTTTACATGTTTCCCACTTTTAGACATGATGGACACAGGTCACCCCTGGATACCCAAGCCACGGCAGGCGTAATTATGTGGAGAAAATTTTTAACCACCTTGAATGGTAAAAGCATGTTCCTTCCAAAATTGTCTGACTCCTCACCTACCATTTGGTCAGACGCCGCACTCACAGCCACGAACACCCCACTATTCCACTATCTAGTAATGGACTAGATGCTATTATGCAACATAGCAGAACATTGTCCCAATTAGCACTGTCTACTAATACCCGGGACACTTACGATAGAGCTTTCATTTGATTTAAAGATTCCTTTCTGAACACAACATCTTACAACCTTTCATCTTGACATCCTGGTTGGGCTTTGCTTCTTTTTGCCACCTCAAACTCAAACTATCATACAACACAATCAAACCATATCTGACAGGCATCCAACATCACATGCTAACTTTACAACCAGACAAATCAAGTGTCCTCCTACCAATTAAGAACATCCTTAGGGGTATTCAGAGATCCGAACCCCCACGTACGGCCCAGAGGCTACCCATAGATTTCCATATTTTTGAAGACTTATACAATTCACTAGATTTAAACCCTTTGCCAACAACACAAACCTCATCGTTAAAACCGCCATATACGTAGCCTTGTTTATGGTTTCTTGAGACCAAGAGAATTTACCGCCATCAGCACAACACAGTCCACTCACATCCTACTTCATTCACACTTAACAAAACACATGGACTATTATATCTTGACTCTGCCTCACTCCAAAACCAGTCAACATGCACTTTCAGTAGAGGTTAAGTACTATCCTACTCACAACAGGTGGAGCCCCGTCAAACTACTGGACTCATATACCCAGCATAACAACGAACCACCATCTTAACCACTTTCAGTCTACAAGGTTCGGTACTCACTACCACCACCTTTATGACACACGTCAGGTCTTTACTTACACAGCTGGGCCTCAAATCAGCTAACTATTTGGGCCACTCCTTCCGCATAGGAGCGGCCTCCACAGCATCCAGTGCAAACATTCCCGTTCATGTTATCAAGTCACTAGGGCGCTGGAAATCATCGGCTTACTCTAGATACATACCTAACCCGGTACAAGAAGTAAGAAATGCCTTTCAAGACATGTCTGGTTAAAGTATGTATATTGCTGGTATGTAATAAATTTGATTTTCTACTTTTGCCCTCTTTATTTACAGGCCTACCTCATCGTCGGTTCCGGCACACCACAACCGACTTGCTCTTTTAATACCATCCTACACTTATCAGTGTTTGTATCTTCTGTACTATCATGAGCCCTTAACACAAGTATTAAGGCCTTTTGGCCTGTAATTGTGGGAGGGGCGTATGACACACCTCTTCCCTACTTAAGGGACACCCCTTACCTGGCTCCATATCGTTCAAGGTCAGCGCTGCATCACCCTCCCACCCACTCCTCATTATTAACTCCTTTTCTCTTTACATTTCTTCTTGGTGGGCCCTCTTTATTTACAGGCCTACCTCATCGTCGGTTCCGGCACACCACAACCGACTTGCTCTTTTAATACCATCCTACACTTATCAGTGTTTGTATCTTCTGTACTATCATGAGCCCTTAACACAAGTATTAAGGCCTTTTGGCCTGTAATTGTGGGAGGGGCGTATGACACACCTCTTCCCTACTTAAGGGACACCCCTTACCTGGCTCCATATCGTTCAAGGTCAGCGCTGCATCACCCTCCCACCCACTCCTCATTATTAACTCCTTTTCTCTTTACATTTCTTCTTGGTGGGCCCTCTTTATTTACAGGCCTACCTCATCGTCGGTTCCGGCACACCACAACCGACTTGCTCTTTTAATACCATCCTACACTTATCAGTGTTTGTATCTTCTGTACTATCATGAGCCCTTAACACAAATATATATATATTGTTATTCTAACTGTATTTTGATATTGATATTAATATATATTTATATCAAAATACACTTAGAATGAAATTATATATATATATATATATATATATATATATCTTTGTATATCCCCTTAACGACCGTGGATGTACTATGTACGTCCGACCAAAAAACGGCCACTAAGGACAGCGGACGTACCTAGTACTACCGTGGAAAATAGGAGCCCTGAAGTTACCTGGACCGGCGATCACGGTCGGGGGTGACTGCCGGAGACCACAGCAGTCCTCCTGCAGCAGCTATGGCCACTCTGGCCCTCCAGGGCCATTTGATCACCATGATCACATCGCCGCAATAGGAGTCTCGGAGCTGCCAGCAAGGGAACTGTCTGAGCTGCCATGGCAATTTTCACAACACAAATCTCCAAGTCTATACAAGATCCCTACAACTCTCATGGCTGACCACATAATGGTTCAGAAAAAAACAGCAATGGTCGGTTGCAAAATGGTTAGACTAAGCACTGGATCTGTCAACTGGAAATCTAACCAACGATGCATAATGATGGATGTAAGAAATTAGGAATGAAAAGGGTATGCAATTGATTTCTTCAAAAATATACATGCATTAAAAAAATAACGATATGGTATATTATAACAAAAGTATTACACAGATCAGCCACAAAATCAAAACCACCTGCGTAATATCATGTAGGTCCCCATCATACTACCAGAATTTGTCACATGTCCTCTGAACATACTTATAGTATCTGAAACTAAAAAATTAGCAGCAAATCTGATCCCCCATGGATCAGATTTATTGTTCCAGCACATTCCACGTATGCTCAATCAGATTGAGATCTGGAGAATTTGCAGGTTAAGGCAACACGCTCAACTCTTTGTCATGATATTCAAAACATTCCTGAACAATGTTTGCAGTGTGCTGGGTGCATTATCCTGCCATATCTTACCCAGGTAAATGACACACTTACAAATGGCCATCCACCTAATCTAAAAGAAAATGTGATTCATCAGATAACCCTTTTCCATTGCTCCATCCCCATTGAAGACGGTGTACAGGGGTCATCATGGGCACTCTGAGTGGTCCGTGACTACGCTGTCTCATACGCAGCAAACTGCAATGCACTGTGTGTTCTGTCACCTTTCTATCATTGCCCGCATTAAGTTTTTCAGCAATTTTAACTACAGTAGCTCTTTTGTGTGATCAGACCAGATGGGCAAGCCTTCACTCCCCACGTGCATCAATGAGGCTTGGGTTCCCATGACCCTGATGCTGATTCACCGGTTGTCCATCCCTGCACCACTTTTGGTACTTACTAACCACTGCATACTGAGAACACCCCACAAGACTTGCTGTTTTGGAGATGTACTCACCCAGTCATCTAGCCATAACGATTTGGGCCTTAGCAACGTTACTCAGATCTTTTCACCTGGCCATTTGTCCAACTTCCAACACATGGTATTTAGGACTGACTGAACACTTGCTGCCCAATAGATTCCACCCGTTGACTGGTGCAATTGTTTCATTATAATCAATGTTATTCATTTCACCTGTCAGTGGTTATAATGTGGTGGACGATCTGTGCATGCCCCTGCTGTGAGGGGATAGGCTGCTGGTGACTCTTCATTAGCATTAAAACATTAAACAAAGTTTAATTCTGAAGGGAAAGATAGTCCAGGGGGCCCAGAGTCTATAACTACTTCAATGAGATGAATCAGTTAAAGTGCCTACAGTGCCCTTTATAGGTGGACTACCACTTCTCTGTAATTTTACACAATTGAATAATACATTGAAAATCACCTATACCTTCCGTTAACCATTCTGATGTACATTAAATTTGCCTTGTATTTTATTTGCAAATTATATCACTAGCCAGTTCAGAGAAGTCAAAACTAACATTTCTTCATGCCTCCTCTTCTCTATATGTTTCACTTCTTTTCTTGTCTGGATGGCAACTACCATGTGCAAAGGACAGAACCAATAACAATGACTGAACGAAAATAAATATGGAAGTGTCTGGTTGCAGGGTACAGAAGAGTGGGTTTCTACGTTTAATTGGTTTTTCACATCTCAAAAAAACACATTTGTTAAATATAGGAAAACATAAACATAATATTAAAAATCCTGCTGAGTTACAGTTCTCTTTAAAGCCCAATCTAAATATTGCAACATAGGTCTAAAACAGCTGTATCCTTAAGAGTTAAACATGTCATCTGAATGTAAGAAAAATGCTTAGTCTTAGGCATAAGGCATTCTATTCTAACCAACATCTGTTGCTTCTGTTACAGAGAGGGCTGTAGGGAAAGGTAAGAATGCATTTGTATATTAGTTGGGGAACAGTAACATAAAGTAATTTAGGCTGACAGTGGATACAAAATTGTCAGCTGTTGTGTTTGTGCACAAACCACTGATAATATAGTCACTGGCTGAAGTCAATTTAAAAATTGTGTTTAATACACAAATGTATTTGATACAATACTTGTCATTATATGCAAGGACATACTTGAAAACGAGAGAAATCTCAATGTATCCATCCTGGTAAAATATTTTACAAATAAATAAATATCTATCCCCTGGTAAAGTACACAAGTAAACAGATTCTTTCTCATTTCTCTCTCATATAATATATAACTATATATATAGTGTGTGTGTGTATATATATATATATATTATAAAAAATAAATAATAATTAAAAATAAATTAAAAAAACTGTAAACAATATTTTAAAAAAAGTATCTATATATATATATGTAATTTTATTCTAACTGTATTTTGATATTGATATTAATATATATATTTATATCAAAATACATTTAGAATGAGATTATATATATATCTATGTATATCCCCTTAACGACCGTGGACGTACTATGTACGTCCGACCAAAAAACGGCCACTAAGGACAGCGGACGTACCTAGTACTACCACGGCAAATAGGAGCCCTGAAGTTACCTGGACCGGCGATCACGGTCGGGGGTGACTGCCGGAGACCACAGCAGTCCTCCTGCAGCAGCTCTGGCCACTCTAGCCCTCCAGGGCCATTTGATCACTATGATCACATCGCCGCAATAGGAGTCTAGCAGCTGCCAGCAGGGGAACTGTCTGAGCTACCTTGGAATCCCCAGGCTTAACCCTCCAGCTGTTTCAGGACTACAGTTCCCAGAATTCCCTGCCAAGTGATGTTTGTCATAGAAATCTGGGATCTGTAGCCCTATAATAACTGGAGAACAAGTTTAGACACCACAGCTGGAGGGTTTTATTACATAAAAAAACAGTCATCTATGAAATTATTAGCATTTCCGCTACGCTATGGCATTCATAAAGAAACCTCAATACATGCCATGCACTAAGATTTACATCCACAGAAAATATGGGAGAGAAAAATGATTGGTATTCAGGAATTAGTGCTAGGACCAGTTCCAGGAAAAAATTAATATATATCTTGATAAAATCCTCCTCCATTAGGTTTGGCTAAACCTGCCTACTTTGACTAAAACAATATAGTATGGGCTCTTCTTAACCCCTTAAAGGACCACTCTAGTGCCAGGAAAACATACTCGTTTTCCTGGCACTAGAGTGCCCTGAGGGTGCCCCCACCCTCAGGGTCCCCCTCCCGCCCGGCTCTGGAAAGGGGAAAATGTTTAAAACTTACCTTTTTCCAGCGGTGGGCGGGGAGCTCTCCTCCTCCGATCCTCCTCTTCTCCTCCCCGTCGGCTGAATGCGCACGCGCGGCAAGAGTTGCGCGCGCATTCAGCCGGTCGCATAGGAAAGCATTCATAATGCTTTCCTATGGACGCTTGCGTGCTCTCACTGTGATTTTCACAGTGAGAATCACGCAAGCGCCTCTACCGGCTGTCAATGAGACAGCCACTAGAGGATTAGGGGGAAGGCTTAACCCATTCACAAACATAGCAGTTTCTCTGAAACTGCTATGTTTATGAAAAAATGGGTTAACCCTAGAAGGACCTGGCACCCAGACCACTTCATTAAGCTGAAGTGGTCTGGGTGCCTAGAGTGGTCCTTTAACCCCTTAAGGACACATGACATGTGTGACATGTCATGATTCCCTTTTATTCCAGAAGTTTGGTCCTTAAGGGGTTAAGGACCAAAATTCGGGGGAATGAAAGGGAATCGTGACATGTCACACATGTCATGTGTCCTTAAGGGGTTAAAGGAACACTATAGGGTCAGGAACACAAACATGTATTCCTGACCCTATAGTACAAAACCCGCCACGCGGGTCCGCCGGCACTGGCCCCACCCCCTTGGTGACATTATCAGAATTGACGGTTTGGGTTAAAATTGGCAAGGGGGTGGGGCCAAACACAGTTAGAAAAAATCAGCGTCCCCATGCAGTGCATGGAGACGCTGAACGGCAGTGATGCCTACTGTGCAGCACTCCCCCAGGAAGCACCTCCAGTGGCCATCTGAGGAGTGGCCATTTGGAGGTGTCCCTATGGGCAATGTAAGCACTGCCTTTTCTCTGAAAAGGCAGTGTTTGCATTAAAATGCCTGAAGGCAATGATTATACTCACCAGAACAACTACATTAAGCTATAGTTGTTCTGGTGACTATAGTGTATCTTTAAAACACAAAATTAATCGTATACATGCACCCTCACACGGTTCCCACTTTTTTGTAAAAAAAATAAATTCCGGCCAAGGTAATTTGCACAATAAATTATATATCAATGACATCACGGGACACAATGTGGCTTGTTACATGTTACATAACAATTCACCGAGTGACATAAGAGAAAGAAAATAAATTTTTTAAGGAGAAAATTTCCTAAATCTCGAACTGCTTACAATGTGTGTACTATGTCTGACTGCACGTGTAGCATTGTGTATGTACAGCAATGTGTGTATTCAGTCTGAATAAATGTGTGTATATTAGTGTGTAAAGCAGTGTGTTATCGTCTAAGTGTGTATATAACAATGTGTGTGTACTGTTGTCTTTGTGTTTGTTCGTTATTGTGTGTATACTTTGTGTAGGTATGTATAACTATGTGTGAATACTGTTCTCTGTCTGTATGTGTGTCATTGTGTGTATCACTGTGTGTTTATAACAGTGTGTGCATGATGTGCCTAAGTGTGCGTGTCCATGTGTATATACTGTGAATCTATGTGCAGTGTTTGTCATTGTATGTTTACTGTGTCTGTGTGGGTGTCATTGTGTGTACCTGCCATGTATAGTAGAGGTGATATCCTGGCTCGATTTTTCTCACCACTCTCCCAGAGTCCTGTTTATAACAGGATTGATGCATTGAGCCAGGGAATGTTCAGTTGTTCAGTTATGTAGGTTTTCATTTAGAGCACTAGTGAACTATGTTATAATGTATTAGTCTCGTAAGGCTCAATTGTCTCTCATGTGATGGGCTATAAAACAGCCGAACTGATAAAATTTCATCTGGTTTTCTGCTTTTACAAAAAGGCTTTACCGTGTAAATTAAAGGAACACTTCAACATAAAAAGTAAAACTATTTTTTAGTTTTGGAGTGTTCCTTTTTATTTTCAGATTTAGCCCCTATTTCAGAAAAGCTATTAAAATTGACAACCCAGCCTACTCAGGGCTCGAGTCCTGCAGGAACGCGTGGGAACGGCGTTCCTGCACTTTTTCCACAGCAGGAACGCTGTTCCCGTTACTAGCCCTGCAGGACCCAGGGCTGGCACAAGCGGCTGCCAGAGCAAGGGGGAGCACAAATCCGAATCCCCTGCCTCTGACTGGGGACTCGGATTTTTAAACTCACCTCTCTCCCTGCAGTCAGTGGAGTCGTCCGGCCTCTCCTGATAATGTCAGTAGGAGGGGGCGACTTTCTCTGCTCTTCTCACAGGACCGCTGGGGAGCAGAGGAAGTCACGCCCCCTCCTCCTGACATCATCAGGATAGGCCGGCTTACTCCACTGACTGCAGGCTGCAGGTTCCAGATCCTGTCCCACCCCTCCTGGCCCAAGGTAAGCCTCAGGGAGTGGGGAAGGCACTTTAGTTTTTTTTTTGTTTGCTTTTTATCCCTTTCCTGAGTCCATGTCCCCCTGATCAGTCCCTGTCCCCCTATTTAAGGCCCTGTCCCCCTTCTCAGTTCCTGCCCCCCTCCTCAGTCCTTGTCTCCCTCCTTAGTCCCTTTCCCCAGTCCCTGTCTCCCTCCTCAGTCCCTGTCTCCCTCCTTAGTCCCTTTCCCCAGTCCCTGCCCCCTCCTCATTCCCTGTCTCCCTACTTAGTCCCTTTCCCCAGTCCCTGTCCCCCTCCTCAGTCCCTGTCCCCCTATTTAAGGCCCTGTCCCCCCTCCTCAAGCCCTATCCCCTTACTCAGTCCCTGTCCCCCTCCTCAGTCCCTGTCCCCATCCTCAGGCATGTCCCTTTCCTGAGTCCCTGTCCCTTTCCTGAGTCCCTGTCCCCCTATTTAAGGCCCTGTCCCCCTTCCTCAGTTCCTTCCCCCCTCCTCAGGCCCTGTCCCCCTTCCTCAGTCCCTGTCCCTTTCCTGAGTCCCTCTCCCCCTTCCTATGTCCCTGCCCCCCTATTTAAGGCCCTCTCCCCCTTCCTCAGTCCCTGTCCCCCTCCTCAGTCCCTGTCTCCCTCCTCAGTCCCTGTCTCCCTCCTCAGTTCCTGTCTCCCTCCTTAGTCCCTGTCCCTTTCCCCAGTCCCTGTCCCCCTCCTCAAGCCATGTTCCCTTACTCAGTCCCTGTCCCCCTCCTCAGTCCCTGCCCCCATCCTCAGGCCCTATCCCTTTCATGAGCCCCTGTCCCCCTATTTAAGGCCCTGTTCCCCTTCCTCAGTTCCTGCCCCCTCCTCAGTCCCTGTCTCCCTCCTCAGTCCCTGTCTCCCTCCTTAGTCCCTGTCCCTTTCCCCAGTCCCTGTCCCCCTCCTCAAGCCCTGTCCCCTTACTCAGTCCCTGTCTCCCTCCTCAGTCCCTGTCTCCCTCCTAAGTTCCTGTCCCTTTACCGAGTCTCTGTCCCCCTATTTAAGGCCCTGTCCCCCTCCTCAAGCCCTGTCTCCCTCCTCAGTCCCTGTCCTTCTCCTCAGTCCCTGTCTCCCTCCTAAGTCCCTGTCCCTTTACCGAGTCCCTGTCCCCCTATTTAAGGCCCTGTCCCCCTCCTCAAGCCCTGTCCCATTACTCAGTCCCTGTCTCCCTCCTAAGTCCCTGTCCTCCTCCTCAGTCCCTGTCCTCCTCCTCAGTCCCTGTCTCCCTCCTCAGTCCCTGTCTCCCTCCTCAGTCCCTGTCTCCCTCCTCAGTCCCTGTCTCCCTCCTCAGTCCCTGTCCTCCTCCTCAGTCCCTGTCTCCCTCCTCAGTCCCTGTCTCCCTCCTCAGTCCCTGTCCTCCTCCTCAGTCCCTGTCCCTTTCCTCAGTCCCTGCCCCCTCCTCAAGTCCTGTCCCCTTACTCAGTACCTGCCCCCCTCCTCAGTCCCTGCCCCTTTCCTCAGTCTCTGTACCTCTCCTCAAGCCCTGTCCCTTTACTCAGTCCCTGTCTTCTTACTCAGGCCCTGTCCCCCTCCTCAGTCCCTGTCCCCCTATTTAAGGCCCTGTCCCGTTACTCAGTCCCTGTCTCCCTCCTCAGTCCCTGTCCCTTTCCTCAGTCCCTGCCCCCCTCCTCAAGTCCTGTCCCCTTACTCAGTGCCTGTCTCCCTCCTCAGTCCCTGACCCCCTCCTCAAGCCCTGTCCCCTTACTCAGTCCCTGTCTCCCTCCTCAGTCCTTGCCCCCCTCTTCAGTCCCTGTCCCTTTCCTCAGTCTCTGTCCCCCTCCTCAAGCCCTGTCCCCTTACTCAGTCCCTGTCTCCCTCCTCAGTCCCTGTCTTCTTACTCAGGCCCTGTCCCCCTCCTCAGTCCCTGCTCCCTTCATCAGCCCCTGTTGGATCTTGGGTGAGTTCCTGCACTTTTTTACCCAGGACTTGACCCCTGAGCCTACTCCTCCCAAAGTGAAATCCATAATACTAATGATCTGTGTCCAACCCATTGCTTCTCATTGTGTTCTCATATAGAAGCATTGGGAACCTATGACATATGGGCAGCAATCGTCACTCTTCACCAATCCGATGCTTCTCTATACGAGGGACTCACTTCAATGTATTAGTTCAAATTGCATTGGGCAGGATACTTTCCCAGTTGTCTAACTGACAGCCAGGCGGTGTTACTAAACTCATATATCAAAGTGGCAATTAATCGCCATCCATTATGTGAATGCATTTCTGGCTGCACAGTGTTTAATTTGTTTTAATTTTATAACATGACAGGAGGCTTCGTATTTGCTTAAGTCTCTCTTTACTAGAACTCCACAGCAGCACAGAAAAACAACCAATCAGAAAAAAGTTAGGTACTATAAAACTCCCCTCCCCATGCATCATTTCCTCTTTCTTTGCTGCTCCGCATCAGTACAGGTCAGAGTACCACTGCCTCCTGCTTATTGTGGGTGGCTTTGGGTTTTATTAGGATTTCTTTAGGATACATATTTATTTAATTTAATCATGATGTTCTCATTATATCTATATTTATATATTTTTTGTTTATAGTATTTAGTTATATCTATATTATGTATTTTGTATTTAGTCATATTATTTTTTGATATCATATTATATTGTCTATATATATTGCTTGTATATATTTATGCTATGTTTTTTGGTCATAGACTATCTGCTTTTATATGTTTATTTACAGATATTTATAGTGTTTTTCGTTATTTTATTTATTAATTTTGCTTCGGGTTTTCTGCCCGTTTTTTACTCGTTTCCCCTGTGTCTTTGGGGATGTTCTTCCGGAGATATGGTGGTTTTTTCGGGGGTCCCCCTTCAGTTTTCTTCCCCCCTCCCCACTCCCTAGCGCCATTCTATTAGTTCCTCCCCCCCCCTGTGGGGCTGCGGGCGCTCCGCTCGGGGTGTCAGGAGACTAGCCGCTTGGCTGCCTCCTCTGACTCCCCGAACTCCGGTGTGAACCTGCCGGCGCCCGGGATTTCTCGCGGTCAGACGCGAGTACCCCGCGACCGGGTCTGCTCACACACGTGGCCGCCTCGCCGCGGCCGTGTTTCTCTCAGCCACGTGGATCCGACCGGCTAGAGAAGGGGTGCCTGCTCGCGGCCCCTCCTCCCTCCAGGGTTGGATCTCGGCGTTTGTTGCCCTGCTGAGATCCCCCGGCGGATCTCAGCAGGTCTACCGGCTTTCTGCTACATGATTATAGTTTTTACACTCAGTGTATATCTCACAGCTGGCTGTGAGCTTTATGGCTTTTCATATCAGATCTCTTTTCCTGTCAGGCGTATGTGTTCTATAACAGTTGTTCATTTAGCTTGCTAGGTGTTTTACTGTGTGTGTGTGTATATCACTGTTTTTTCTGTCAGTGTATGTCACTGTTTTTCTGTCAGTGTATATCACAGTTTTTTCTGTCAGTGTATGTCACTGTTTTTCTGTCAGTGTTTGTTGTCGGTTTCGGTGATACTTCAATTTTGATAGTTATGGCTCGCTTCAGGTATGATGTGGACCTTTAACGACAAAAGGTCACTCCGGGTCATTCTAAGCTTAGCGTGTCTTTATGCAATCTATAGCTGTATACGGAGTAGACCCTTCCGTTCCCAAATTACTTATAAATACTGTTTTCCTTAACCATTCTAGATGATAACTTGACTATCATTAAAATGATTCAGTGTCTGAAGACCCAAAAGGCACTGTAAAAATATTGTAATAAATGAAACAATGACTCAAATAAATATAAGATAAAAGTGTATTGGATGAATGTAACAGAATGCAAAAATAGTCAGTAAATAATCAATCTTAAGTATTAGTGACTACAGCATATGTCCTTGTGTATGGTGTCCGTGTGCAAGTAAGAATGGAATAATGGTTGAATGACTGAATGTATGCCTGAGTGAATGAATGTTACAGAATGACAACGTCCTATCCTTTCTCCTTTAGTTAAATAGTCTTTTTGTCCTCTATAAAGCAGCCCCCACCGGTGTGATTTTCCCAAAAAGGTTTTCTAACTTGTTACATGATGTAATGTATTGCATATCTAAGTTTGGAATATTCTCTAGAAGGCTCTTGCCTGTAATTAGCTTACAACGAGTTTTGTATACATTTGACTGACAGCACATGTGTTTGTTCTAATTTAACTTCAACCTTTTAGCTGTTAACCTTGTGGGATGGCATTGAAAGTGTATCGTTTTCAATTCTAAACTAAGCTAAGAAGCCTATAGTATCTCAAATGTACATTAGTATTAAATATATATATATATATATATGTATGCACCACACCATACAATAAACATATCCATTGCAAACTGCACATTAAATAAATAATGATCCACACTCCACATATGTCACCGTTTTCTGTCAGTGTATGTCACTGTTTTTCTGTCAGTGCATGTCACTGTTTTCTGTCAGTGTATGTCACTGTTTTCTGTCAGTGTATGTTACTGTTTTCTGTCAGTGTATGTCACTGTTTTCTGTCAGTGTATGTCACTGTTTTCTGTCAGTGTATGTCACTGTTTTCTGTCAGTGTATGTCACTGTTTACAGTCAGTGTATGTCACTGTTTGCTGGCGGTGTACGTTGCAGTTTGCGGACAGTGTACGTTGCAGTTTGCGGACAGTGTACGTCGCAGTTTGCTGACAGTGTACGTCACAGTTTGCTGACAGTGCGTATCACAAAATTCTGTGTGTTTTACTGTGTCTTGCTACAGTGTACATCAAAGATCGCTGTGAGCTTGGCTGACTGAGTTTTTTGCTGACAGTGTCTAACACGGATTTCTGTGAGTTACAGGCATTATGACCTAGGATTCATGTGCTTCACAGTATATATATATTCACCGTCCATGGCATATATATAAGGTTACCAGACCGGGATCTACCCCAAACTGGTATGGGAAGACCAGTCTGCCCTGATACCTTACAATATTTTCAGAGATGTGGATGGTATCTATATTTATGATTGAAACATTAAACAGATCTGTGTGAGCATGTGCATTCCACTTCACAGTAAGGAGCGTATCGCTCAATGCTGCTTACTTTCATGGACATGGTAATCACTGACACAACTTCCGCTTATACCCAATGCAGCTGGGATACCGCTATTTGCCTGCTAGGCATTTAGGGACTGCCCGGCCCGGTTCAACTTATTCACACGGCATTACGCTGTCTAAAAGGGTTGATGTCTGGGGGCCCTATGTCAGAGTGCTCTGAAGATCTGCAATTTTTTGGGGGAACTCTACCCAAGCTCAGAGGTCCCCATTACTCATTCAGGGCCCATGGTAAAGCGCTGCAGAGTTGGATGGCGCTATATAAATAACATATAATCATATGGTATCATATACAACCCAGGATTGGCCTGCTATGTCTGTGCCCCATTGATTGGCCTGCTTTGTCTGTGCCCCATTGATTGGCCTGCTTTGTCTGTGCCCCATTGATTGGCCTGCTTTGTCTGTGCCCCATTGATTGGCCTGCTATGTCTGTGCCCCATTGATTGGCCTGCTATGTCTGTGCCCATAAGAACGGCCTGCTGTGTCTGTGCCCATAAGAACGGCCTGCTGTGTCTGTGCCCATAAGAACGGCCTGCTATGTCTGTGCCCATAACAACGGCCTGCTATGTCTGTGCCCATAAGAACGGCCTGCTATGTCTGTGCCCATAAGAACGACCTGCTATGTCGGTGCCTACTTGAAGGGCCTGCTATGTCTGAGCCTATTTGCCTGGCTAACCATTCTGTGTCCATTCATTTGGCCTGCCTGGCCTGTGCCCTACGGACGGGCCTGCAATATTGGTACTGAACCCTTTTTGGCCGCAGACCTGGGGGAATATCACTGAGGATAACCCAGTGCCCACCAGTGACATGGAGATAGGCAGGTGTCCAGACAAACACCATTGCCATAATGTCCAAGTGGACACCAGTATACGACCATCTGAATATGGTGGGAAGGGTGAAGGCCCTATACCTCATGCCCGAAGGGCAAAGTTTCTTATGAAGACCTGGACACATTCGCGGTTTATTCCAAACCGGCGACGGCACATCTCCAAGGAGAACTTCGCACAGGCAAGGACCGGTACTCAGACACCTACAGGAGAAGCGGTGTTTCTTCCTTGTCTTTACCAGCTACTCCGTATCTGCCTCCCGGAACCCTTATAGGTGTCGGTATTTTTTTCCCCCGCGTTCGGTTAGCTCCTGGCTCTGTCCAGTGGGACTTGCTTTTATTACCTTCCGGCCTGCTATTTGCCTTCTATCTGAGATAGAATTGGTGTATTTACTCTTATCTACGTTTTATTGTTGCCTTTTTGTTCTTTCAGGACTTCCTTTCCTTTTTCGCTTGGGTCGTCGAGAGGCCTGACTTGACCTCCTCCGACCTCCCGGGCACTCGTGGATTGCGGAGAACGTCTCCAGCTTTCCTCAGACTACCAACGGTCTTCCTGGACCCCGCGCGCACGCACGGGATCCGGATAGTCGGTTGATAGTTTTCCATCGTTGTTTCCGAAGATTGCCCTTAGCCTTATGCTGACATTTATAGAGGTGTGCCCTGCTGTTTGGCCGCCCTGAGTCGCTAGGGACTCTAGTTTGCATCACAGGAGGGTGCGGCCCTCCATCATCTCGATACAAGTATGTTTATTTTCAGGAACAGAGGGCGAACACTCTTAGATACAGAACCGGATACTGTCTGTTATTAGAGGGCGCAGCCCCTCCCTCGACCTCAACCAGATACTGGGCTGGATACAGAGGACAGGTTTGGAGGACACATTCTCATAGAGACTCATGGATGTAAATTCTGCTGTTGGTTGTTAACGGGTGCGGCACGCTCAGGCTAACAGCCAGACGCTACCTCGGTATGCGATCACATTAGTAGAGAGTGCGGCTCTCTCATACACTCGACGCTCTACAGCGCCGGCCATTTGTTCATCACACAGGCTTGTTCCTGTGCAGGACATGACTACATAGAGGGGCGTCCCTCCTGCATTCAATTAGAGATGTCATCCATGCTACTGACTTCGTTCTAGAGGACTGCCTGGTCATGCTAGATATCATTATTTAGACTGGATCCCTCTATTCTATCTCCGGTAATGGATCTACTGGATCCGGACCGCTGTGACACTCACATAGAGGTATAATGGGGGAGACCCCCACTAATTTACACACACTCCTGGAGATGGTTCGGCTGATGGTTCGGCTAATGGATGGTCCTGCATTGAGAGAATGCAGGTTTTTGGTATATTCTGCACCATATAATACAGGGAATTGCTTTCTGTTTTCTCCCATGTCAAGATATCAGGAGATACGGAGACCTTCATGGAGCAAACGGGCTCTGCCTTGCTTGGGTCACAAGATTAAGGAAGGCCTATTACCCAGTCTGAAGGTAGAACCGTACGTATGGATCACATGGTAAGACCGGAAACTCCGGTTGTCTTGCCCTCCCCGGTCATCAGATCTTGGAATAAGATGGCAGGACAGCCCCCTCTCCTTGGAGCGCATACCTGGTGATCATGGTTCGGAGATGGTCTATATTCTATTTATCCTTCACGGGAGCCGTTTTGTTGGATTCGTGCTAACCTACTTGCCCACTATCGTCGAGGAGACCTACGAGACTTTATGGAGGTACCTGGTGTGCCCCGACTCCTACACAGACATCTTTCACTCTTGGACGAGGGCATTTCTGGATGGAAATCTGCGTTCCTGTTTGCATTTCCCATTCCTTTGCAGATTTCTGGGGTTCCCTATTCCCAGAATAGTCGACCACCGTTCCTCCACACAAGTTCAGTTCAGAACCCTGAATGGATTTCCTTTGGAGCCTTTTTCTCTACTGCGTCCGAGGATTACACAGTCCATTGGGAATATTGGAATCACTTAGAATACGGCTGGTTTGGTCACACTCTTGCCTGCATTATGAATTTATGCTCGGATGAGGCATCTCACCGGGTAGGACAGGAAGGAACGAAAGATCCTCCTCGATTTCTATTGCAATTTTGGTGGTGGACTTAGGCGCATTCCTTGAGATTGGAGATCTACCTGCCAGGCCACATCGCCGAATGACCCTGGCACGAGCGGAGGAGCCACCTTACGGATCATGAGTTGAGACATGGTGGCAGTTCCTCCTCGCGACCCTAAGTCCGAAATTGACCTTCGATATTATACAACTACAGGGGTATGGCTGATAGGTCAGTTTGCCAGCTCGTGGACCGACTACTAGGAAACAGGTCACAACACCACGTACAATGGATCCATCAATGGATGGTGTTTTTTTTCCGTATTTGAGATGCTTCGTTGGCTGGCATCTTCTTTGATCCGTCTGTCATTTATCGTACTTGGATGTCCAATTAGGATTACTCTATTTCCTGGAATAGGTACCAGCGACACAAACAGCATTGGATTGGTGAACTGAGCGTTAAAACAGCAAATACAAAGCCTCCTGTCATGTTATAAAATTGTAGATTATGTTAGCTTTAGTGTACCTATAATCTTAATTTTATTAATGACAGGAGGCGAGTATTTCCCACCCTTTCTTATCCCTCCCTTGTTTAATGTTATAGTTTAGATTATCAGGTACGTATGCAACTGTTTGTTGTCTCTGCTACCTGTCGCTTGTTTCTTATGTCTGTTTTCATAGTAGGGTTGGGATATCTACATATTAAGGTTAATTTTGGTTGCCACATTGGGTACCTGCATGTTTATTCAGAGTACATTTCATTGGCTAATCATCCTGTTCGATTCTGTTTTTCTCTCGTTTCAGTTTACAGTCCATCAACGTTATCTGGTTTGACAACTCTTCTCGGGAAGGTAGACATCGTTGTATCTAGGACTTCGTTTCTTCCCCATGATGTTTTTCTGCCTTTTATTCTGTTTTGTCGCAGCTTGAAAGAGGAAATGATGCATGGGGAGGGGAGTTTTATAGTACCTAACTTTTTTCTGATTGGTTGTTTTTTCTGTGCTGCTGTGGAGTTCTAGTAAAGAGAGACTTAAGCAAATACTCGCCTCCTGTCATTAATAAAATTAAGATTATAGGTACACTAAAGCTAGCATAATCTACAATTGTATTACACTATTCAATAGTTTTTTTGTATATCAATCAGCTGTATTCCCTTCATATTCTATATTGTGTTTATAATATATGCCTGAGAGGACATTCTGTTTAACTCCTAAAGCACTTCAGCAAGCTGAAGTGTTTTAAGCACCTGAAGTGTCCCTTTAAATAAGTTTTGGATGTATTTTATCCCATCTAATATTCTTACATATACATGGGGGAGGTGCAATAAATAGGGTAGTATTTTTATGTGTGTTTGTGTAGCATCAGCAGTATTTATAATGGGATATTTGTGAACTATGGCAATATGTTTGTATGAGGTATTCAGGCCTCCAAATTTTGCACTGAATGGCAAACTAGGTGTTAAACGTTACGAGCCACCTCAAAGGAACACTATAATGTAAGGAATACAAACATGGTTTCTCTTCGCTGCTGGCCCCGCTCACGCTTCGCCTACTTGGCTGAGATCAGTAAATTAGAAAAGCATTATAAGGCAATTGCACATGTGCAGCAAAATGCATAGGAGTTGTAGAGGAGGCAAGGGGAGAGATTGTAGTGAGTACAGGGGAGGGATAGTGGCTATAGTGGGTGCAGGGGTGTAGGGGCTGTAATGGGTGCAGGAGGTAAGAGCTGTAGTGGATGCAGGGGGGTAACGGCTATAGTGGATGCAGGGGGGTAAGGGCTGTAGTTGGCGCAGCGAGTATAGAGGGTGCCCAGCAAGGAGGAAGATTATTTTCATCAGCAGGTGCCCACGGAAGGCTGTGCGATCCCCCCTACTGTGTGCAGGCTGGCTGGGGAGCTTGTTAAACTCCCAATATGTGTCATGTTGGGAGTTTAACAAGCTCCCCAGTCAGCCTGCACACAGCAGGGGTGTCGCACAGCCTTCCTTGGGCACCTGCTGATAAAAATAACGCATGCGGTCCCCCAAGAGCCTCAGACCCTCGGTCCATGACTAATTTGCAAGAGAGCTCAGTCTGCCTCTGACCCTGCTTGAATTCCCGACAATTCTCACTTTAGTGAAAAACCCTGCATGTCTTACAATCTCAGGACAAACTAAAATAGATGATTATTTTGTTTTAACATTGTATGATCTTCAATAAAGCTGTCCCTCAAAGCCATTGTATTTTGACATTCCTTATCCTAATCCCCCCACCCATGTCCATTGAGTGAAGGCTTCATCAATTATCCAATATAACCGAGTTTCATTTTATATCAGTGCCTGTGATTACCAAATGTAAAATAGGTAATTATATCTGTGCAGTGGGTTCCTTGAGAAATAGTCATCTTGGAAGCACATTTTGAGAACATTTCCTTTAATTTTTCAACAATATCTTTAAATACATGCTCAAAATCATATGAGAGACGGCATATACTGTAAGAATTTACGATCAGTCAGAAAACCATGGCAAGAGGGGTACATGGTATTAGTTCTATTGCTTAAGCTAATTCTGTTGCTTAAATTATAGTAGATTTTGACATATAAAAAAGAACAATAAATATGTGGAATTCTCTACCTAAAGAGGTTGTCCTATGAGGTTCTATAGATATTTTTATAAAAAGCTTGGATGCTTGTTTGCATAAACAGTACATTGAAGGCTTTTATTGATATGTATGTGAACAAGTTGTTGATCAAAAGAGAAATCTAATAGTCATTATGGAGTCAAAAAGGACTTTTGTCCCTTTTGGATAAACAGCATAAAAATGGTTGAGCTTGATGAACTTTAGTCTTTTTTTACAAACTAGACTACTGTGTAGCTATATTCTTTGCCATAATGCATAGTTAATTGGTATACAGCTTTTAATGTATTCCCCAGCATTGTGAGGATGAAGACTGGCTTATTTTAGACAGTAGCCAAGGATGCATATTTTAATTTTTAATGTGGTTTGTGTAGTGCATACATGAATTGGCTACCTGGTAGACCAATTTCTGCAAGAGAGGGCTTCATTTGATTGTATACGAATGGGATAGATGTCAGAAGGTTTAATGAAGAGTACTGTGCAGAGAAGATAATGCATTTCAGAAAATGCATTGGTTTAATTGCTTCTATACATTTCAATCATGAGAGATTACATTATTATGTGTTATAAAAGTAGCCATGCCTTTGCGCTGCCTGGGCTGATTCTATATTTAAAGAAATAATTTGTGCTGGATTCCTGGTTAGCTGAATACAAAATGTGCGTGATTAATTAATGGATATTAAATTCCAACTGGTAAAGTTGGCAATCTGTATATGTTAATGTTATTATATGAGAATGTTCTGCAAAGAGGGAACATCAACCATTGAGATTGCTAATAGCGCTAGGGCACAGACATTGAGGGATATTGGTATGATAAAAGCTCACTTTTAAAAATTCATCAGTTATGTTATGCTTATTGTAACGGAGCTCCCTGTACCCTAGCTGGGTACCTCCGCCGACGGATGCTCCTAGTGCTTCTCAAGGACCATTAGCACCGCACCAGACACCTAGCGCTGCAGACTCCACAAACTGCCGTAGCTTGGTTGGGGTCTCGCCGTCTCCTTACCACCCTGATCCAACCTCTGGATCCAGGACCATGTGGGAAGGACCTCTCCTCCAAGAGAGTAGAGCTGGATCTCTCCTCCGGCAGAGTATAGCTGGATCTCTCCTCCAGGAGAGTATAGCTGTATAGCTGAAGAGAGCTCTTACAAGAGCTAGCAGTGATATAGCAGTTATAACTGTTATAACGAGACGAGGCTGCGAGTTGAAGATAAGAAGGTCTGACGGTTTATTGAACAGCTTGAATTTTTATACAGTTTTAACCCACAAGGTTGACGCCCAGTGTACCTCGTGGGGCAGAGGACACAGAATTAACAAACAAGTAAAAACAGAGTCTTACATGCAGACACTCCCATACAGTGTACACAATCCCTCCCCTCTGCGTGTGATACAATTAACGAAGACAATGGGCTAACTCACTTAACTCTAAGCAGAAAAACATACATTTTTACAAAGTCTGGAAAACACCCAAAAAACGCCACATATCCCCATATAGCCCTGATCTGGGTGAACAACATATCAAAAAATCAGATCAGAGCAGGGGTTCAGAAATTCCATGGAAGTCTCTTTTTGACCCACCGTGCATGGTCCCATGCCCAAAACAGCTCCAGAGAATTAGGGCTAACGGCCGGTCTCTCTGTCTGGAGTACAAAGTACATACTTCACATGAGAACAGAGCCTTTTAAAGTGCATTGGGCAAAGTATATTTCAGGGCCCATAGTCCTGAGGCAAGAGGCTGGCTAGCAGGCCCCTCCAAGAACCAGGGGCGAAGTTGCTTTTGTCAAACTTTTATAATAATGGGTTCAATGATTCCATTTAATGTGATCAAAGTTAAGGTAGACTGGCTACAAAATATTTATTCATCTACACTCTTGGCAATGACTTTGTCAGCACGAGGAGTTTTGATAAATGAATACTATGTAGCGATCCTTTACCTAATTCAATACGGCTCTTAGCAACCTTGTCCTTCTCTTGCCTATAACCAAGATGGAGCACATTCAGTTTGTGACTGACGTGTTGTTTTTATTAATTATGTTTTGATGCCTCAATTTAATATTTTTGCATTTGCCTCCCAAATGACTTCATATTTTTGGATAAACTTTTCAAATGGTTATCCACAAGAATTCCCATAGACTTTTTTTGAAATAAATAATTTAAAAAAATTATCCAGAAATCTTAAACCATCTAAAGAGCTTATTGAAAAATATGAACTTGATGATTAATGAGATGAAATGGTTATAGTGCCTGCAGTGTACCTTTAAGGATTAGTCTGTTAATTAGTAAATTTGCCACTGCTTTCTGCAAGGCATGACAGATTTTGCCACAGTTTAAATTAATAATAGGATTATTGCATGGCTGAGTAGTACTTGAGGTGGAACATGGTGTTTTGTGGTGTTGAGAATAAAAACAAAGACAGGTTGGATGAAGTGCAATCCTTTGGCATACAGTATTATGCATTAATTGCATTGACATTTCTAAAATACATCATACAGCTGTACTGGCTTTTCACAAATTACCACTTGTAAACCAAAAATATCCAGAATAGCTGAATTGGAAAAAAATGAGACATGTCTATTATCTTGATGGGACCAGCGTAGAATTTATGTCACGAGCAGAAGCAGTTAGAGAGTTAGAGAATTGCCAAGCTCCCCCGAACCCTCACCATTTTTTCAAATGAAAATAAATATAGAGAGAAAACTTGATTGATTAAATTTGATTAAAAAAAACTATTGTGTGTTTGTGTCTTTGGGTTTCTGTTTATGTCTCTTTATGTATGTATGTATGTATGTATATTTGTATGTATGTGTGTTTGTATAGAAGCAAGTATACCCCACCTCCTATAGACTGTAAGCTCGTTTGAGCAGGGTCCTCTTCAACCTATCGTTCCTGTCAGTTTTCTTGTAATTGTCCTATTTATAGTTAAATCCCCCCTCTCATAATATTGTAAAGCGCTATGGAATATGTTGGCGCTATATAAATTGCAATAATAATAATAATAATAATAATAGGTGTATATGTCTGTGTAAATATATATATATATATATATACACTAAACAAAAATATAAATGCAACAAGTTTTTGCCTCCATTTTTCATGAGCTGAACTCAAAGTTACAAGACAAAAAGCCTATTTCTCTTGAGTATTGTTCACAAATCTGTCTAAACCTGTGTTAATGAGCACTTCTACTTTGCCGAGATAATCCATCAACCTCATAGGTGTGGCATATCAAGATGCTGATTAGACAGCATGAGTATTGCACAGGTGTGCCTTAGGCTGGCCACAATAAAAGACCACAGCCCCAAACGAGATCTGGCTTCTCATAGAAAAGTAGTAGATTCGCTCTTTCTCTCTGAAATGCATTTTATTGGCTGATTGCGGTGCGTTCCTTGCATGCGCTATAAGACCCAAATGCTTCTTCATGAGAAGCACTAAATTGACCTTGAAGAACATCATCAAATCTAAACTCCAAGGCGAAGAGTGAAAATAAGGTGAGAAATATCATCCCATCGCTGGATTACAGGTGAATAACTTCTATTTTGGGACACAGGTTGGGACTAACTCTAAATAAAAAATGAACACTACAAGACTATAAATTAATGTATTTAAAAAGTAAAAGTAATTTATGTAGGAAACTGCATCAGTAAATACAATAATAACCTCATAAATACTCATCAGTAGTGTATTCAGATATTGTGTTTGTCTCTATGTCACATCTACTGTATGTGAAATTAGTATTTCTACTTTTTTTCTTAATTTCTCAGATGTAAAATGTTGCAAGTTAAAGGATGCCATATAATCCCTAAACGGTTTAACCCTCAATAATTATTTAAAGGATAATTGAAAAGATGAAAATTGTAATTGTAGAAATGTACATAATTTTCACATATTTAGGTGTCCCTAAACAGCAATCTATAAAAGATTGTTGAAATTATCTTACTTTATGTGCTATTTATGCAGCTCACATAATTATAACTTTTTAAAATGTTCCTCCGGACTGGTATTTCTAATTGTATTGCTAAAATTCTCTAGATTGTGCACTCATTCCAGCAGGGTCCTCATTAACCTATTGGTCCTGTTAGCATTTGTGATAGTTTTTATAATTTGCACATAAAAATTGTAAATCACTGCAGAATATGGTGATCATATTAAATGCCAATGATAATAATAATAATAGTTTAATTTTTTAATTGTTTTACTTATTCACATATATATATATATATATATTTATAATATATATATATATATATATATATATATATATATATATATGTATATATATAATTTAACAGCCTCCATCTTTTAGTATTGCACATTTGTTCCTATAACTATCTTCTCAATATTTAAAATGTTTTCAGAATTTTTTAACTAATACAGATAGTACATCCTTGTCTGTTGCCCCTGAAGACTTTATTTATAGTTTTCCATTTATATAACACTATAGGTATCAAGCAGACAGTGTCCAATTTTAATAATAGACACCAAGGCCCCGATTGTGCAATTCTCTTTCTTTTCTGTAACTAGCAGCAAAGGTAATTAAAACAAATGAATGTAAAACAGAAACAAAAAAATAAAACAAACAAAAAAAAAATAGTAGTGACATAATATATAATAACCAATCCGAACTCATGCATCTTTATATATCGCCAAGATCACAGTCCTTTCTTTCTTACTTATAAAAGGAGTCAAAGAAGTATCCCTCAAATCATTCTCTCTATTTAATTTTGTGAATGGGGAAAAACTATCTGGCTACATACAGGAACATTTGGCATGCACATGCAGTCATTTGTTGATGAAATTCATCAATATCTCGATTATGTCATTCATGGGGCTGGATTTGGTCTGGTTTTAGTCATGCCAGCAGCAAAAAGTTCTTTAAATTAGCAGTTCACTTACAAATAGCAAGTCAATCTTAAGCAAATGGAATGCGATGAGGAAAATGTGGAAGCTTTTTGGGTAAATATCTGCTTGGGGGAAAATAAGGGAAAACAACTATTGGTTGGGATATGTTATAAACCACGTAATGTTAATATTGACGAGGAACAACAGCTGTTTAAGCAAATTGAGAAAGCTGCAAATATGGGTAACACGTTAATTATTGGAGATTTTAATTACCCAGACATAAATTGGGACAGAGGGACTAGTAGCTCAACAAAGGGAATTAGGTTTTTAAACTTGTTAAATGACACCTTCATGTCACAACTTGTACAAGCACCAACTAGAATGGACGCTTGTCTGGACCTGGTTTTTACAAACAACGTTGATCTTTTGACCAACATTCAAGTAGGTGAGCACTTGGGAAA
This sequence comes from Pelobates fuscus, assembly GCF_036172605.1. Lineage (NCBI taxonomy): Eukaryota > Metazoa > Chordata > Amphibia > Anura > Pelobatidae > Pelobates > Pelobates fuscus. The sequence continues at coordinate 80,581,484 of NC_086327.1, read as the reverse complement.
TGGTGATCACAATATAGTGTCCTTTGAAATAAACTCAAAAAAACAAAAGCACATGGGGTATACTAAAACATATAATTTTAAAAAGGCCAATTTCAATAAGTTAAGGGAAGCTTTACAATATATTGACTGGCATAAACTCTTTAGTGAAAAGAACACTGAGGATAAATGGATCATCTTCCAACAAATATTAGAAAGGTACATTCCTCAGTATGTACCATTGGGAAATAAATATAAAAGAAACAAATTAAAACCAATGTGGCTTAGTAGAGAAGTAAAACAAGAGATAAAAAATAAGAAAAGGGCATTTAAAGCATTTAAATCGGACAAATCAGATGCATCTTATAAAAGATATAAGGAAGCAAATAATGTGTGCAAAAAGGCAATTAGACTTGCTAAACTTCAAAATGAAACAATGATAGCTTAAGAAAGAAAAACCAACCCCAAAGCATTTTTTAAGTACATAAATTCTAAAAAAAACAAAAATGAAAGTGTAGGTACACTAAAAACTGAAACGGGGGTGTTAGTTAATGAAGACCAGGAAAAGGCAGGAATTTTAAATAACTATTTCTCCTCAGTATATATTAAGGAAGAACCCATGACAATAGATGTGCAAATGATTGCTACTAAAAACTTCAGCAACTTAATATAAACAATGTGGTGGAATCTCGGTAAAAATAAATTTAGTAGGCCGAGATTACCACGTGGCATGTGTACGTGCATATGCTGACGTATCGATCAGTTGGTTGCACGAGGCAAGATACGATCAGTAGTGTACGGAGCATGTGCAAGAATACAGGATGTAGTATTCCCCCTCCTCCATTGTGCTGGACAAGCCATGCGGTCAAGCAGGAAGTTAATTCTTATTTGTGTTGATTGGTTAAGAGAATGTGCGGGTGGAGCTTAATATGGGAGGAGTTATGTGCCTATATAAGGAGCCTGCACTATTGTCCGGGGCTCAGAACTTGCTGTATTTTGGTGACGCTAGTCCCTCTGAGTACCGATCGGTGATCCAATAAAGAATCTCTTCCTTCCTGAAGAAACCTGTGTCCATCTCTCTGTGCTTGGCTTCCGTCAGTTTCTCCGGTATCATTTGGTGCATTGGCCGGGAAGCTCATCGTTCAACGGTAGCTGAGAGGCAGAGGCGTGAGACGGTCTATCTTTGCCCACGTTCTCTACGGCTGCACCCCTGAACTTCTGCGTGGACCTCCCTTCGTCTCGGCGCCACTGGTCTGTTGTCCAGGAGATCATCGGCCTCTACGTGAGAAGTGCTGGGGTGTCCCCGTCGATGAGTGTGAACTCAGGTTCAGGAACGAGGAGGTAAGACAACTGCTGTTTTAGACGGCAGGACCCACTAGGGGTATACAGATTGTGCGGTAGGCCCAAAGGGGTTTGAATCTGTGTATCTGCCCCCTCTGTCGGAGGGAAGGAGCGAAGGCGCACCGCTCGATCGAACGCTCTTTAGTCAGACCGTTTGATTTTGTTAGTCAGGCGGGGCTCTGGTGTAAATAGCCCTAGCCGGACACCGGTGTCTTGTCTAGACTAGCGTTCTAGGGTGTATATTTTGTTCGCTAGGTCGGAGGGACCGGGAGACTAAGCGGCGTCTGTGTAAATTCGGTTCGCTAGCTCTCATCCTATCTGGGCTAAGTGGGAAGGCGTGTAAATTTGGAACCCACTAGACTTTTGATAGTGCGACTAAGAGGCGTCTGTGTAAATTCGGTCCTCTAGCTCGCTATATATGGTGATTGGGCAGTGTGGCTAACCAAAACGTATGTAGATTGTTTTTAGGTAGTCCATTCAAGGTACTGGCCAATAGTTTAGTTGGGAATTGTAAATGTGATAAAGATTGTTTAGTAAAGTGTATATCTTGTTAGATAGCGCGAGCTCAGCCGTCTAGCAAGAGTGTTAATAGTGTGTTGCTGTATTATAGTGCACGGTACCATAACCCTGTATATTTACTGACACTGTATATAAGTACTAATCATTGTCGTCCATTGCATGTTTAACACCATAACCACTAATAATTGTATTGTGACCTTAACTTGTGCTTTGACCTATGCTAACCGTACTGTAACCGCTATTTGTAAAAGACGATGTTACTGGGTGTGTTATAGACGGGTAATTCGTATATAGAGAATTATAGCGTGGGTGACTGTATAGTTACGCCAAAGGGCATAATATTGATTATCTAGTGACTGGTGTAACAGCTGTGTGTGTACGGGAATTCCCTGAGTGTTTATTGTGTTATTGTGTACGTTTCACTTGGTAACCGTACCACGTGGTGCTGTTGCCAGAGGAAACGGGTGTGACTGTTGAATAGTACGCGTGTATAGTATTCGTTGTCGACGACGTTCCATTGTTAAGTATGGGTGCGTCGCAGTCAACGATTCCGGATCCCTTAGGTTGTATGGTGAAGAATTTTAAAAAGGGATTCAAGACATGTGATTTTGGGGTTAAAATGTCTCCTGTACGTTTGGTCACTTTGTGTACTAGGGAGTGGCCCACTTTGGTTGCGGCATGGCCGCCACGTGGCAGTTTGGATCCAACTCTGGTACAGCGCTTACACGTGGCTGTATCAGGTAGGCCTGAACTTTACGGCCAGTTTCCTTATATTGATTGTTGGAGACAGGCCGTAAATGACTCGCCAAAATGGCTCCGGACATGCCACGAGGAGCAATGTCGCCTCATGGTAGCTAGGACTTGTTCGTCCACTAGGACTGGTGTTAGGCCCATTTTGGACACGCCCCCTGAGTCCGAGATCCCTTTGCCGCCCCCTTACTTTCCGTTAAGAAGAAGTGACGCAAATGCAGGAAGTCCTGCAACCCTCCCCTCATTACCCCCATCCACTTCCGCTTCCTTCTCCAGTACAGGATCCACCCCCCCTCGTACTAAATCTCCCCTTCCGGAATCAGAACCAACCCCCATTAAAAACGAATATCCTGATTTGGCGCCACTTCAGACTTCCGGTCAAGCTTCATCTAGCTCGGCTCGAAGTGTTTTATTTACAACCTTTTCCCAAAACCAAGCTCCCACATCCCCATACCCTATTTCTCCCCGACTGGAACCTATGACTGACGCCCCTCCACGTAGCCCCATACAGACCCGACAGTTGACCGGTGCCCAAAAATTAAAACACTATCAGATGCCTCTTCGTCTGAATCCTGGGTCAGCCTATATCGATGCCGCAGGCCAAATGGCACATGCTGACCCAGTCTTTGTATATGTCCCATTCACGACAACCGATCTCTTAAATTGGAAGACCCACAATTCCTCGTATACTGAGAAACCACAAGCTATGACTGATCTGTTCACCTCAATAGTACAGACACATAACCCGACATGGGCTGATTGCCAGCAGTTATTAATGACTTTATTCAACAATGAGGAAAGGACAAGGACTAACCAAGCGGCCATTAAAGCACTAGAGGATAAAGCCCGTACTTTAAACCAAGCCAATCCATCAGCATGGGCCGCAACACATTATCCCAACACCGATCCCGATTGGAATGTAAATGGTGCTGATATGGTTCAACTCAGAGCCTATAGAGACGCTATAATTGCTGGCATGAAAGCCGGAGGAAAGAAAGCTATTAACATGTCAAAGACAGTTGAGGTGATTCAGAAAAGTGATGAAGCGCCCAGTGTCTTTTATGACCGATTATTGGAGGCATACCGCTTGTATACCCCCTTTAATCCGGAAGACGCAGACAATTCCCAAATGGTGAACTCCGCCTTTGTCAGCCAAGCTTACGGAGATATTAAGCGCAAGCTACAAAAGTTAGAAGGGTTTGCAGGTATGTCAATCACCCAACTAATGGAGGTAGCGAATAAGGTTTATATGAATAGGGAAACAGAAAGTAAGAAAGAGGAAGAGCGCAAGATGCGTAAAAAGGCTGATATGCTAGCGGTAGCGATCGCAGGCGTAGATAGACGGGGCCCAGATAGAGGCGATAGTAGATGGAATGAGGAACCTCTAAGTAGAAATCAGTGCGCATACTGTAGGGAAGAAGGGCATTGGAGAAATGAGTGTCCTCGAAGAGAACAGTGTGAGAGAGACAGACCTAGGACAGGTTACGGAAACTTTAGAGGCAGAGCGAGAGGTAGAGGAGGCCCCGGAGGGAGTAATGGTAATAGAGGGAGTAATGGGAACAGAGGAAGTGTTAGGGAAGACAGGTATATTCCAGCAGCGCAAAGGTCCCGCGATAGAGAAGGTAGGGACTTTGTGGGATTGGCTGACACGGTCATGGAGGACTATTGATACCGACCGGGCTCCATCCCCCTTGGTCGAGCGGAGCCTATGGTCGATGTATCAATAGGGGGAAAAAGGAGTGCGTTCATGATCGACACTGGTGCTGAACATTCAGTGGTGACTAATCTAGTTGCTCCTCCATCTGGAAGGACTATTACTGTGATAGGAGCAACTGGAAGAAGTGCTGAAAAACCGGTTCTTAAAAGTCGACTCTGTACATTGGGAGGCCACGTAGTAAGACATCAATTCCTTTATATGCCTGAATGTCCAGTCCAATTGCTGGGACGTGATATGCTATCAAAATTACAAGCGCAGATTACGTTCCTACCAAATGGAACAACATCCTTAAAGTTTAATGGACCTTCAGGTATCATGACATTATCCGTACCAAAGGAAGAAGAGTGGCGACTTTATACAGTGTTGACTAGCCAAAACCCTAGGAGTGATGAGACATTATTTAACATACCAGGAGTTTGGGCAGAGAACAACCCACCAGGACTGGCCCGCAATATTCCACCTATAAAAATTGAACTAAAACTTGGGGTTTATCCAGTGAGCCTAAGACAATACCACATCCCGCAGAAGGCTAAGAAGAACATCCAATCCTATCTGGATAAGTTCATACGGTATGGTATCCTAAAATTCTGTACTTCCCCCTGGAACACCCCATTGCTGCCTGTTCAAAAGCCCGGTACAGATGAGTATCGACCTGTGCAGGACTTGAGAGCAGTCAATGATGCGGTTGTTAGTATACATCCAGTTGTACCCAATCCATATAACCTGCTTGCTTTAATTCCGGGCGGGGCTACCTACTTTACAGTCTTAGATCTCAAAGATGCCTTCTTTTGCCTCCGAATTGCCGCAGAAAGTCAATGTATTTTCGCTTTCCAATGGGAGAACGCTGTAACGGGCTCAAAACGCCAAATGACTTGGACAAGACTGCCCCAAGGGTTTAAAAATTCACCTACCCTATTTGGTTCAGCCCTAAGTCAAGATCTACTGGATTTCGAGTCCATCCCAGGAGAGTGTGTATTGTTACAATATGTAGATGACTTGTTGATAGCAGCAGTTACAAAAGAAATCTGTCAGCAAGCAACGCACGATCTACTACACATTCTCTGGAAGGCAGGATACAAGGTGTCTAGAAAGAAGGCTCAGTTGTGTTTGCCAACTGTCAAATATCTGGGATTCCATATCTCTGAAGGTCAAAGAATTATGGGGCCAGAGAGAAAAGAAGCTGTCTGCCAAATACCAATACCCAAGAATAGAAGACAAGTGCGAGAATTCTTGGGGGCAGCAGGCTTCTGTAGGATATGGATTCCCAGCTACGCGATACTGGCAAAACCTCTGTACGCAGCTATCAAAGGTACAGAGCACGACCCCTTCTTATGGACCCAAGAACAGCAAACGGTACCTGTATGTACACGAGCAAAGAAGAATGGCTGTGGGAGTATTGACACAGTACTTGGGATCATGGCAAAGACCTGTTGCCTACATGTCTAAGCAATTGGATGCAGTGGCCAGCGGACTTCCACCTTGTCTAAGAGCCGTAGCTGCAGCCGCCCTGCTAGTAGCTGAAGCCGATAAACTCACTCTGGGTCAAGAACTTTATGTACGAGTCCCACATGCAGTACAGACGTTGTTGGATTACAAAGGAAATCATTGGTTTAGTAACAGCCGTATGACCAAGTATCAAGCAATGTTGTGTGAAAACCCAAGAGTGCATTTAGAGACTGTAAACACCTTAAATCCAGCTACCCTTTTGCCACAACCTACTGAAAGTCAACATGATTGTTTGGAAGTAATGGATGAAGTATTCTCAAGTAGACCAGATCTTCGTGATTTTCCCATCCAGAACCCCGATGTTCAATATTATACCGACGGCAGTAGTTATGTGAAAGAAGGGATCCGCTATGCAGGATATGCAGTGACAACAATAGACAAGGTGATAGAAGCTCGGCCACTGGCGAAAGGAACATCAGCACAAAAGGCAGAATTGATAGCACTGACATGAGCGTTACAATTGGCTGAAGGTTTAAGAGTAAATATCTACACGGACTCCAAATATGCGTTTTTAACCACTCATGCCCACGGAGCTTTGTATAAAGAAAGAGGACTACTGAATTCAGAAGGCAAAGAAATCAAATACGCAGCTGAAATCTTACAACTATTGGAAGCAGTGTGGGAGCCGAAAGAAGTCGGTATCATACATTGTCGAGCGCATCTGAGAGGAGATGGTGATGTAACTAAGGGAAATCGGATGGCAGATAGTGCAGCTAAGCGTGCTGCTGAATCAGGAAGACAGGAGTATGTGGGGCATATAGCTGCTCTTATACCAACTCCACTGTCCCAATGGACTCCAGTTTATACAGCTCAAGAAGAGGAGTGGTTAAAGACTGAACCAGGAAAGTATTTGGAGAACAAGTGGTATCAGCTAGAAGATGGAAGAATAGTCATACCAGCATCACTAGTGGTAGAAATTGTCCAAAATTATCATAACGGGACACATTCTGGGAGAGACAGTACTGAAGAATCTCTCAGAAAACATTTCTACATACCAAGATTGTCCAACTTGACTCAGGCCATTGTACGAAGATGTGTAACGTGTGCTAAGAATAATGCAAGACAAGGACCAGTAAAGCCACCAGGAGTCCAGTTTATGGGGGGACTCCCCATGTCCGATCTACAAATAGACTTTACAGTGATGCCTAAATCGGGTGGACATCGTTACCTGCTGGTAATTGTGTGCACCTATTCAGGCTGGGTAGAAGCATGTCCTACTCGTACAGAGAAAGCAGGAGAAGTTGTGAGATTCCTGCTACGAGAAATAATACCCCGATATGGACTACCCTGTTCTATAGGATCGGACAATGGTCCAGCTTTTGTTCATCAGTGCCTACAACAACTGACTCATATGCTTGGTATAAAGTGGAGGCTTCATACTGCATATAGACCCCAGAGCTCTGGTAAGGTAGAGAGAATGAATAGAACTATAGTTGGCTAAAATGTGTCAGGAAACCCAACTTAAGTGGAACGTTCTTTTACCCATAGCTCTATTGCGAATCCGCAGTACCCCTACCAGAAGGATGGGCCTCTCTCCTTTTGAAATCATGTATGGGCGACCACCTCCCGTACTTGGTAACTTAAGGGGGGATTTGAGTCAGTTGGGAGAAGGAATTACCCGGCAGCAGGTTGTAGAGTTGGGTAAGACTATGGAGGAGGTACAGAAATGGGTACAAGATAGATTACCTGTGAATATTTATCCCCCTGTTCATAGTTATCATCCAGGAGATCAAGTGTGGATTAAAGAGTGGAATAATGTACCGTTAGGGCCCAAGTGGAGAGGTCCTTATGTTGTTCTTTTGTCTACCCCTACAGCGATAAAAGTAGCCGAAGTGACTCCGTGGATACATCACTCCAGGGTTAAACCAGCAGCAGTCGATTCTTGGCAAGTTACAGCAGATCCAGAGAATCCCTGCAAGATCCGGTTAAAACGCACTACTCAGTCGGAGTAACGAGGAACTATTGTGGATTACAAATTTTATTATTTTGGGGATTTGGTGCGTGAGTGAGAAGGCCATAATAAAGCCTGTCCGCCCACCGACGTATAGTTTATAAGCCAGGGAAAGTCTCGAAGGGACTCCTGTGAAGACGAGCGGAACTCCATTCCCTGCAGCCCTTACATCCTGGAAGCTGAGGTGCCTTCGCACGGACGAAGACTGAGGATGACGGCGAAAGATGTGTTTTTGATAGTGTTTATTTATATGTGTTTTTATATTCAGGAAGGTAGAGGTACCGACACTCCTAGCTGTGAGGTATGCATTAAGACTACGAGAACAGGTAACCATATTTCCCAAACCCTAATTTGGCATTCACAATACGAGTGTAAAGGAGATGTATCGAGATGTAGATACCTAAATATAGACTATAGTGTGTGCCATTTAGGAGTAGGAGAACCTAAGTGCTTCAGTCCGGAGTATCAACCTCGTACAATTTGGTTGACTCTCAGGAATGGAGATCCTCAGGGGACCCTAATTAATAAGACGGTGTTAGAATCCGTACATTCTTCGGGTGTTCTGCTATTTGATGCGTGTAAAGCGATATCGAGTGGTAGAAAGCCGTGGAATGTATGTGGGGATCTTAGATGGGAGAGGACGTATGGGTCTAATGATAAATATATTTGTCCCAGTAGCAAAAAAAAATATGTGAGTCCTAGATGCCCAAATAAAGACTATAACTTCTGCCCATATTGGTCTTGTGTGGGGTGGGCGACTTGGGGACAGACAGTAGACAAAGACATGATAGTGACTAAGTTGCCGACTAGCCCATATTGTAAGTCTATGGAATGTAATCCCATCCATATACTTATAAATAACCCCGATAAGTTCTTAGACAAATATGGCAATTTATTTGGGTTTCAAATATACGGGACGGGTTTAGATCCTGGGACAGTATTGTTCATAGGGATAGAGACTGATACGGTATCCTCCCAAACTCATCAAGTATACCATTCCTTTTATGAAGAGATGAGTATAGATAATAAGATCCCCCATAATGCTAAAAACCTGTTCATTGACTTAGCTGAAAGTATTGCCGGTAGTCTTAATGTTACCAACTGCTATGTGTGTGGAGGTACTAACATGGGAGACCAATGGCCTTGGGAAGCAAAGGAGGTAATGTCCGGTTCTGAGGCAGTTGACCAACTAATATCTACACAAGCCGATTATCATATGAGTGTTAGAGGTAAATCTGAGTGGAGATTAAAGACCTCCATCATAGGTTATGTTTGCATAGCAAGGAAAGGAATAATGTATAATACTTCTGTAGGAGAATTAACTTGTCTAGGGCAAAAAGCTTATGATGATGATACAAAGAATACAACTTGGTGGTCGGCTTCAAATGTCTCAGAACCATCTAACCCGTTTGCTAGATACGCCAATTTAAAGGATGTGTGGTTTGATTTATCCATCACATCTACCTGGAGAGCCCCAGCAAATTTGTACTGGATCTGTGGTAAGAAAGCCTATTCGGAGTTGCCACAGGACTGGGAAGGGGCATGTGTGTTGGGTATGCTCAAACCATCCTTCTTCTTGTTACCGATTGAAACAGGTGAGACTTTAGGTGTTAAAGTGTATGATGTGAATCATAGGAAGAAAAGGGGACCCATAGAGATAGGCACCTGGGAAGATAATGAATGGCCTCCCCAGCGTATCATAGATTATTATGGGCCAGCCACGTGGGCTGAGGATGGTACCTTTGGTTACAGAACCCCTATTTATATGCTCAACCGTATTATAAGATTACAGGCGGTGGTTGAGATTATTACTAACGAGACATCACAAGCGCTCAATCTTCTAGCGAAGCATAACACCAGGATGAGGACAGCAGTCTACCAAAATAGATTAGCCTTGGATTACCTTTTGGCAGTAGAGGGAGGTGTATGTGGGAAGTTTAACCTGAGCAATTGCTGTCTTCAAATAGATGACGAAGGGCAAGCAATAGCTGAGCTTACTAGCCATATGGTTAAACTAGCGCATGTGCCTACTCAGGTATGGAAAGGGTATAATCCAAGTAGTTGGTTTGGTAGCTGGTACGAGTGGTTTGGAGGGCTTAAGGCAGTGGTAGGTGGAGTCCTACTGATTTTAATGTTGTGCCTACTCCTGCCGTGTCTTATACCCTTAGTAGTTAGGTCTGTGCAAAGCCTGATAGAAAATATAGCAGAGAGGAAGGCTGCTGCACAGATAATGGCGATTTATAAGTATAAGGCTTTAGATCAGGGAGAACCAATGCAGGAAGATGAGTGTTGAAGATTCACATCATAAGATAAGTCTGGTCTGGTTCATGGTAACTTGCGGTGTATGCAAACCAAGGTTAAGTGATGCCTCAAGTAATTGTGAAATATCAAGAGGCATCAAAGGGGGGAATGTGGTGGAATCTCGGTAAAAATAAATTTAGTAGGCCGAGATTACCACGTGGCATGTGTACGTGCATATGCTGACGTATCGATCAGTTGGTTGCACGAGGCAAGATACGATCAGTAGTGTACGGAGCATGTGCAAGAATACAGGATGTAGTATTCCCCCTCCTCCATTGTGCTGGACAAGCCATGCGGTCAAGCAGGAAGTTAATTCTTATTTGTGTTGATTGGTTAAGAGAATGTGCGGGTGGAGCTTAATATGGGAGGAGTTATGTGCCTATATAAGGAGCCTGCACTATTGTCCGGGGCTCAGAACTTGCTGTATTTTGGTGACGCTAGTCCCTCTGAGTCCCGATCGGTGATCCAATAAAGAATCTCTTCCTTCCTGAAGAAACCTGTGTCCATCTCTCTGTGCTTGGCTTCCGTCAGTTTCTCCGGTATCAACAAAGCTCCAGGGCCTGACGGTATCCATCCACGTGTACTTAAGGAACTAAGTGTAGAAATAAGTGAACCTCTGTTTTTAATCTTTGAAGATTCTTTTCTTTCAGGAAGTGTTCCGGAGGATTGGAGGAAGGCAGATGTGGTTCCTATATTCAAAAAGGGTTCAAAATCCTTGCCTGGAAATTATAGGCCTGTGAGCTTCTGTGGCTGGTAAAATATTTGAAAGGTTATTAAGGGATAATATTCAAGAATTCCTTGAGAAGAACATGGTTATCAGCAAAAATCAGCACGGTTTTATGAAGCACATGTCATGTCAAACTAACTTGATTGCGTTCTACGAAGAAGTAAGTAGAAGTATAGATCAGGGTGTTGCAGTGGATGTGATCTATTTGGATTTTGCCAAGGCATTTGATACAGTTCCACACAATAGATTAGTGTTCAAACTCAAGGAAATCGTTCTAGATGAAAATGCTTGTTCTTGGGTAGAACATTGGCTTAAAAACAGAGTACAAAGAGTTGTCATTAATGGTAAATTTTCAAACTGGACAGAGGTGGCAAGTGATGTCCCTCAGGGGTCTGTTCTGGGACCCCTTCTATTTAACATGTTTATAAATGATCTTGAAGACAGCATTGAAAGTCATGTTTCAGTGTTTGCAGATGACACAAAACTTTGTAAAATAATACAATGTGAGCAAGATATTACTTTCCTGCAGAGGGATTTAGATAGAATGGGGGACTGGGCAATCAAATGGCAGATGAAATTTAATGTTGAAAAATGCAAAGTTATGCACTTCGGCGTAAAAAAATACACAAGCAACGTATACCCTAAATGGAAGTGAATTAGGGATAACAACACACGAAAAGGACTTGGGAATTGTTATAGACAACAAACTATGCAACAATGTGCAATGTCAATCAGCAGTGGCCAAGGCCAGTAAGGTATTGTCATGCATGAAAAAGGGCATTCATTCTCGGGACAAGAATATCATTTTGCCTCTTTATATTGAATATGCTGTGCAATTTTGGGCACCTGTTCTAAAGAAGGATATTATGGCACTAGAAAAAGTGCAGAGGCGGGCTACAAAATTAATAAAAGGAATGGAACATATCAGCTATGAAGAAAGGTTAACAAATTTAAACCTATTTAGTTTAGAAAAACGTCGCCTGAGAGGGGATATGATAACATTATACAAATATATTCGGGGCCAATACAAACCATTGTGTGGAAATCTATTCACAAACCGGACTTTACATAGGACACCAGGCCACGTGTTTAGACTGGAAGAAAGAAGATTTCATCTAAGGCAAAGGAAAGGCTTTTTTACTGTAAGAACAATCAGGATGTGGAATTATCTGCCTGAAGAGGTGGTTTTATCAGAGTCCATACAGATGTTCAAACAGCTACTGGATGCATACTAGCAAAAACAGAATATTCAAGGATATAATATTTCAATGTAGGGTAATAACTGCTTGATCCAAGGATAAATCTGACTGCCATTCTGGGGTCAAGAAGGAATTTTTTTCCTAGCTTGTTGCAAAATTGTGCTTCAAACTGGGTTTTTTTGCCTTCTTTTGGATCAACAGCAAAAAACAAATGTGAGGAAGGCTGAACTTTATGGACGCAAGTCTCTTTTCAGCTATGTAACTATGTAACTATGTAATGATAATCTGTTTTTCCATACTCATCTGAATCAATGTTACATAATTGGTCGGACCAATCGAATCCTGAACACCCAATGTGGTCGGAATTTGGTTGTTTTCACCAGATTTTGTCAATCCGGAGTTTAGTGAATAAACCCTGTTAAAGCTGAACTTTAATAATTAAATGCATCTTTGTTTTAGCCTTTTTAATCTATGCACATGTATTTTATGTTTTCTAGTTAGTATATTTTGGTCTTTCGGAACCCTAATTAATTTGTTTTATTTTCCCTCTTCTTACTTTCCCTCTATATACTTTCTTAATTCAAGTCTACTTACGTTTGAGGGCTGTTTGGAAAACTTTTTTCCATTTGTAATATTTGTGATATTTTTAATTTTATTTTCGTTTTTTGAGCAATGCTTTATTCGGTCCATTGGTCTTCTGGCTTACCGGTGTTTCTATTGTTGCCATTAGCACTTTTACGCTCTGTGTACCTACCTCCATCTTGTAGGCCAGTATGGGCAAGATGCTCAATTTCATTTGTCAGCCTCCTGATGCAGTTTTTTTTTTGTAATAGAAAGGAAGATTCAATTATACTGCTCCCCTCTCCAGGCAGAATAACAGTCTATAGTAAAGTGACTTTCAGTCCGTCAGCTATTCAGTATTCGTGTTTTCACAGGCTTTTGTCCAATCCTTAGCTTTTTACAGCTACTATTTTTCTCTTTTAGGGACTTGAGTATATTAAATCTCCAACTTTAATCCTTTTAACGTAAAGTAAATTTAAATTTCACATTTTTCTTTTAAAGTGTATTCTCTAATACTTTTCCTGTTAATTCAAAAATGTAGTTTCTGTCAGAAACAAAATTTTCCATTATAATTATTTCTTTATCCAAGTTTTGCATAAAAATAAATTGTCTCTAATTAGAAGGACTGCTTTAACCCCTTAACCCCTTAAGGACAGAGCTTCGGAAGCTTGTCTTTCACTTTATGACAACGGCATTTTTTGCATTTTTTGCTGTTTGCGCTCAACTGCAATTTGCATTTTACTAATTTATTGCACCGACGCATATTATATACCGTTTTTTAAAGGACAGAAAGAGCTTTAATTTGATGTAACATATATATATATACATAAATGCTTATTTATTATTAAAAAATACAGAAAAATGCAAAAAAATTAAACATTTTGATTTTTTTTTATGTTTTTGCAATAAGAATGTGTGCCCAATTAGTGCAGGTAAAGGAAAGTAATTAAAAATAAATTCATTTAGTTGTTCTGATTTACAGAATATATAATGTGTCTGGGATTTTAAGTTTTTTTTTTTTTGTAGTTACAGGTCACAAAACTCAAGGAGTAAAATAAACCTTTAATGTGGAGCGATTTTAGAATTTGGTATGTTTGTCTTGTAAGCTTAATAGCCATAAAAGAAAACAAAATTGCCACACAAAAGTGTATATTTATATAAAGTAGACACCACAGGCTATTTACCTAAGGTTGTTTTGACACTTTCTACGTATCCATTTCACCGCCAACCTCTGCTTAATATTGGAGTAAAATTTTATTTTTGGGGTGTTTTGGCACACAAACTTATAACAAAGAACTTCTCATGTGTATTTTGTAAAGTTGGTGTGTGCTATTCCTGTACAAAGTTTTATTTTGTATTCAGTTACATCTGCTGAATAAAATGACACCCCCATTGTATGTCTTTGGTACTATTTTGTGAAGCTACAGTGCCATATAGGAGACCTGTCTTTTTCAGTATTCACAGTCGAATTTTGAGAGACGGATTTAATGAGCCTATGCTTCCATTTGAGGTATTATAGTAGTTTGACTGTTCAAAAAAAACCCACAAAGGCCTACCATTTGTAAAAGTAGACACTCCAGGGTATCTCGTAAGGTGCATATTGTGCCTTAGCATGCCCCCATTTTTCCACCAATATATGCCAAAGTATGTGGTAAAAAATTATTTTGGGCATTTTTTTACATACGGATTGCATTTTTGCTGGGCATTTTGTATATTTCATATGTGCCACTAAGTTCAAAACCCCAAAATTATGCTCAGCTAAGTCTTCTGAGTAAAAAGACACCCCCAATGTCTTTGGCACTATTCCGTGAAGCTACAGTGCCATATAGGAGACCAAGCCATATCAGTTTTTACCGAACTTTGAATTTTGACGCTGGGCCTATGTGCAATTTCCAAGCATCTTCGCAAGTTTTAAATTCAAACTACCCCACAAAGGCCTACCATTTCTTAAAGTAGACACCCCAGGGTATTTCAAAAGGCATATTTTGAACCTTAGCGTGGGATCATTTTTCAGCTAGCGTTCACCAAGTGTAGTGGTAATAAGCGTTTTTTTCTGCCTTTTTGACACACAAAGTGAGTTTTCACAGTGGTCCCAAGGGGGCCGAAGAGGAAGCAGGGGGACTCCCTGGGCTCCCAGGTAAGTCCCCATACCGCGATCACCTGCATGGGATCGCCGGTGACCGGGTAAGTACATAAGACGCTGGGGACGTTCTATGCCGCCCTCCGGCGTTTAGAGCCGGATCCCTAAGGACGGCATAGAACGTCCCCCGTCCTTAAGGGGTTAAAATGTAGTTAAACCCTCTACAGAAGGACCTGGTTCCTTTTATTTTTCTGCTGTGGAACCTTAAGTTTCAAGTCACACATATCTGCTGGGTTATTTACTAAACTGAGAATTCAAAGTGAAGTTACGGTCAAAATAGCTTATCTGGAAAAATTCTCAGCTATGCTTTAAGTTCAGCTACATTAGCCTAAAATTTTAAATTCACATTGAATTCTCACTTTAGAAAAAAAACCTGCTGGGCATAGACATTCAAGTTTTAACGCCTGTTAATATTTCAGTAACAACTGAAGCAATTGAAAATTGGCTATTGATATTATGCCAATTACATTATCCAAATGTATTTATAATGCCCAAAATATTTCAAGAGAGACTTTTAATACTGCCAAGTCTCCCCCTACTGACCATTTTTGTTCAATTGGGTCTAACGCAAAAACTGAACTAGGATCTTGTTCAATATTTATTAAGCTATTTGGCAAAAATGTTCTAAAGAAATTTTATTTGCAAAAATAAATAAATCTCCAAAACATTTATGACTGTTGGGTCTCCTCACATCCCAGATGATGTTTTAGAGAAACACAACTGAGTCAGCCTTTGTGAGGCAGTACATATGAATGAAATGGAAATACACGTGTGCAGACAGAGACTAGTGCAGACTCAGATGACTCTATAGACACAGATTTGTTGTGTCTTTGCATATGTTAGTTCACAATGGTATTAGTGAGATGATCCTTCACTCTCCCACTATTTACTTCCTTGTCTCACAGTTTGCACTTTGCAAGCCAGCCTTCTTTAAAGCACTCAAAGTGACTCAAACTTTGCTTTGCCACAATATATTAGCATCAGCTTTTCAGCAGATAGTGATGGAATTTGACAAAGTGGAGAAGATTCAGGAGGTGAGTGTCACGGCAAGGGTGTATAATTTATTATTACACCCTTGGAATATTATCCTTTAATGTAATTTGTGTAGTAAATGGCACAAATTACAGAGATGTTATTGCTGAGGTCAACAGGGGTTACATCTTTTGAAGCTGGGACCCCCACAGTTGACAGTTGGCGCCCAGACTTTGTGTCGTCTAGTCCTTGGGGAAGAGGGATTATTATTACGCTGCCTGTGTTTTACCTGTTTTTTCCTGACTAGCAGCGGAGATACCGTGATTACTACTCCGCTACAGTGAGTTATTAGGACTTCTGTATTTTATCCTTTTTGTTTTTATCTGTTGTTGGTGTAAATAACTTGTTTATCATATATTGTAGTATGCACTGTGACTATTCTTTGTTCATAATAAACATTCATTTATTAAGTTCTGCCTTTGTCTGGTTAAGAATCACGTTACCTAAAGAGACTAGTTAGTATTTTTGTAATTCCTTAAATATTGTACTAAGTAATATTTGGTGGGTTTTATTGTTGATTTACCTGGGGGACCAAGGCACCCCATTTATAAATTGTCTTGGTGGTGGCAGCGTTAAACTAGTAATAGTTATATTATTATGTTTAAGTGTGGGTGGTGTTAAAAAGGGGGATTTTGTCATTATTTCCGGTCTAGTGAAGACAAATAGTGTACTTTAACCCTTTCACCACCACAACTACGTCACACACACTCTTGGAGTAGGGTGCGTTCGTGACAGTGAGTGCACGCTACCTGCTGGAGAAAATAGTGGACTGCTGCCTGTCGTCTCCAGACTCTCCTCTCATTGTTGAATAGCTCATGGGCCAGAGGTAAAAGTGATATGTCTGCAGAGGTGGGGGAAACAGCAATATCATCACCAGATTTATCGCCACAACCAAGACCAAGAAATTGGGGACACTACTTTGGTAGCCTTTTCTCTATCTCTTGAGTAAAGTGTGTTTTCGATGGTGCCCACAAAGTACGCTCTCTTGAGCTTCCCCTTAGTTGCTTCTTGGGGGCCAACAAGAAGTTGAACTAGCTGTCATAGAAAAAGCTGCAGTGCTAGTGGAAACAGCAACAGAAGTTATTGTGTAGCCGGTATTCTTTTTTGTAGGCGTAGCAGACTCTGATGTATTTTGGTACTCTAGACTTTGAGTCACCAAGTGCAATATAAAAAGCAACATAAAAGGCGTAGAAAAAAAACAACCATCTTCTGGATGGTGAATTGGAAATAACAGACATGCTAGTAGTCCCACTATCCTGAGGATAAGGACTACTAATAGTGGTGGTGGCAGTGGTGGCAGTGGTGGCGGAGGTGGCATGACCTGTACTCTTCATAAATTTCTTCTTGTGATTAGGATTGATGTAATATTGATAATGATGGGTTTGTTTTTATTATTATTATTATTATTATTATTATTATATCAATATTATTATATATATATTTATATGATTGTGTATTGTGTAAAGTAACACAATGTTAATAAGCCCAAGTAGATGTTTGTGTTGAAATATTAGTTGCTTTGACGTTAAGAAACACACTACACACAGCACACAGTACACTGAACAGTGCTCATACACTTGCACAGCCCACACTGGACTGAACTCAACAATTAAAAAAAAAAAAAAAACTGTCAGATTCAAACTTAGTGAATCAAACTTGTTGAACGTGGCACTGGCAGTGGCCAAGCACATCCGTTACCTAACCAATGTCACAAAAGACAACTTGACTATTAATAAACAGGAAATAACTGTTTATATGTCCAACAAAAGGTTTAACTAAGTGGCACTGTACCAGAGGCAGGGGCTAAGCACAGACGTAACGTAACCAACCTCACACTAGGATCAATGACTATCTCCCACTCAAAGGTTTAACAGGCACTGGCAGTAGGCATGATTAACTTTTTAAAAATATTTTTTGTTTTCATGAATAGCATCCCACTCCCCCTCCCCTCCACAAAAAAATAAAATAAAAAAAGATTTTCTTTCTAAGAGCCCAAAAAAAGAACTGTCAAACTCCAATTTGGTTATCCAAATTTAGTGTAAGGGTCAGTGGCTAGGCATCGCAGTAACCTTAACAGTCTTACACTAGTATCAATGACCTAGGCATTTTTACACAATCCTTTTCTGCTGGTCTATCACCAATAAACAACTAAATTCAAAGTGTCTTCTAGAAGAATCCTGTTTGGAAGTGTAGATTTTTTTACTGCTCCTGTTCTTCTATCAATTGGTAACTTCTCACTTGATCTGTGAAAGAAACTATCAATCATCTTGTTCCACATCCATCCAGGATCATTGGGAAAACGTTTTCTACTTAACAGCAAACTAATCTGCTTATTTGCACTCCCTTAAAATAATAGCTTCCTCTCCAATCTGTCCCTTTTTTTTTTGGTGCCAGGAATGGAACCGCAGATAAAAGAGCAACTGTACATGTTTGGCAATCGCACTAGTCATTTAATCAGCACTTCAGAGATACAAAATTTGTTGGAAACAGCTGATCATCCTGAATTCGGCCAAACCAGCTGATTGGACCAAATTCATCCTAATGGCAGTTTGGCTAAAACTAAATACAGAAGTCTAAATATTTATCTAGATAATACCATACTTTTAAATCCAGTCTATGATCACTCTCAATATGTACGTGAGTTGGACATTAGCTCTTCCTCTTCCAATTAGATTTTAGAAGAAATTCAGCATAGTTAGATTCGAATGCCTTTGGATGGAATTTTGGAAGACAATTAACTTTTGCAATTCTCCTGATGAGATCCTAGTATATTTTTTAGCCACTCGAACCATCCTCTTCACAGTGTGTTGAGACAATATAGACACACATCCTCCTCCAGGTCGATTCATAACATTTCGAGTATACTTGAACTTTTTAATCATTGCTCTGATGGTGGAAATGGGCATTTTCAATGCTTTTGCTCTTTTAGCTACTTCCAGTTTTGTGAAGCTCAACAACCTTTTGCTGCACATCAGAGATATAGTCCTTCATCTTACCCATTGAGATAAATAACCAAGGGAATTTGGCCTATGTGTTACCTCATATCTATAGCCCTGTGAAGCAAGAAGTCTTTCCTGTTCGTAGTCACCCAGGTGTACAAAAAATGTAAAATATCAATGTGAATATACTTCAAATATATTTTTTTCATATAAATTCATAGGGGTGCCAATAATTGTGCCATATATAAATGTAACAATAGTTTTTCTTATAATCCTGTGTTGTGGTTGCACGTATTTTCTATCTTTGAGAGCAGAGTATTTTGTGTATTTTTTTTAATAAACGATCTAAAGGCTAAACAATAAAAAACATTTCAAAGCCGTATTTGCTGATATTTACCAAACATGCTGATATTTACCAAACAATATAAGTGAAGGGCACTATATGTGCTACTTGTGTAAAATATGTGATTATGTATGTAGAGTGTATGTGCTGCATGCGCATAGAATATATGTGATTAGTGATATACCAAACTGTTCGCCGGCGAATAGTTCCTGGCGAACATAGCGTGTTCGCGTTCGCCACAGCGGGCAAACACATGCGCGGTTCGATCCGCCCCCTATTCGTCATCATTGAGTAAACTTTGACCCTGTGCCTCACGGTCAGCAGACACATTCCAGCAAATTAGCAGCAGACCCTCCCTTCCAGACCCTCCCACCTCCTGGACAGCATCCATTTTAGATTAATTTTGAAGCTGCATTCTTAGATAGAGGAGGGAAAGTGTAGCTGCTGCTCATTTGATAGGGAAATTGATAGCTAGGCTAGGGTATTCAGTGTCCACAACAGTCCTGAAGGACTCATCTGATCTCTGCTGTAAGGACAGCACCCCAAAAAGCCCTTTTTAGGGCTGCTTTTTTTTCTTTTTTTTTTCTGTGTAATGTAATTGCAGTTGCCTGCCTGCCAGCTTCTGTGTCAGGCTCACGGTGGATACTGTGCCCCCTTGCCCAGTGCCACCACTCATATCTGGTGTCACAATAGCTTAAGCTTGCATTTAAAAACAAAAAAATGTTTTTCACTGTAATAGATTGAATAGCAGTTAGTTGTCTGCAAGCGTCTGGGTGTCAGGCCTTCAGCATGTACTCTGCCAACCTCTGCCAGTGTACTTTGCCACTCATATCTGGTGTCTCTATAGCGTGCTTTTAAAAAGAACAAAAGTTTTTCACTGTAAGCTAATAGCAGTTAGTTGTCTGCAAGCGTCTGGGTGTCAGGCCTTCAGTGTGTACTCTGCCAACCTCTGCCAGTGTACTTTGCCACTCATATCTGGTGTCACAATAGCGTGCCTTTAAAAAGAAAAACAGTTTTTCACTGTAAGCTAATAGCAGTTAGTTGTCTGCAAGCGTCTGGGTGTCAGGCCTTCAGCGTGTACTCTGCCAACCTCTGCCAGTGTACTTTGCCACTCATATCTGGTGTCTCTATAGCGGGCCTTTAAAAATAAAAAAAGTTTTTCACTGTAAGCTAATAGCAGTCAGTGTCCTTAAAGTAGCTGTCAGGCCTTCAGCGTGTACTCTGCCAACCTCTATTGGGACACCGCAGTGGAAGGTATCCGGACGAAATTTCTTTTCACAAAAGGCAATCCCCAACCTGTACTCAATTGTGCAAAAGGAAGTAATGGCATGTCTGGCACACAGTGTTTGGGCAAGGGTCCATCTGGCCACTGATACCTGGTCTGCAAAGCATGGTCAGGGCAGGTATATCACCTACACTGCGCATTGGGTAAACCTGCTGACGGCTGCCAAGCATGAAATGCGTGTCACTGCAGAGGAGTCGGTGACACCGCCACGACTTGCAGGCAGGCCTGCTGCCACCTCCTCTACTCCTCCTACTCCATCCTCTTCCATAACCTCCTCGGCTGAGTCCTCTTCTGCTGCTGCGTATTGCTCCACATCAACGGCACACCCCCAGGTCCCCAGGTACTATTCCACATCCCGGATACGGCAGTGTCACACCGTCTTGGGTTTGACTTGCTTGAAAGCAGAGAGTCACACCGGACAAGCACTCATGTCTGCCCTGAATGCACAGGTGGAAAAGTGGCTGACTGGCACATGTGTGTAATCTGATCGTACAACGCTTTGTGCATAAGTACACAGGCTTACAGGACGTCCTGAAGCAGGCCAGGAAGGTGTGTGGCCATTTCAGGTGTTCCTACACGGTCATGGCGCACTTTGCAGATATCCAGCGGTGAAACAACATGCCAGTGAGGCGCTTGATTTGCGACAGCCCGACACGTTGGAATTCAACACTCCTAATGTTCGACCGCCTGCTCCAAAGAGAAAAAGCCGTTAATGAATATTTGTATGACCGGGGTGCTAGGACAGCCTCTGGGGAGCTGGGAATTTTTTTGCCACGTTACTGGACGCTCATGCGCAATGCCTGTAGGCTCATGCGTCCTTTTGAGGAGGTGACAAACCTAGTCAGTCGAACCGAATGCACCATCAGTGACATCATACCATTTGTTTTCTTCCTGGAGCGTGCCCTGCGAAGAGTGCTGGATCAGGCCGTAGATCAGCGTGAAGAGGAAGAGGAAGAGTTGTGGTCACCATCACCACCAGAAACAGCCTTATCAGCATCGCTTGCTGGACCTGCGGCAACGCTGGAAGAGGATTGTGAGGAAGAGGAGTCAGAGGAGGAATGTGGCTTTGAGGAGGGGGAGGAAGACCAACCACAACAGGCATCCCAGGGTGCTCGTTGTCACCTATCTGGTACCCGTGGTGTTGTACGTGGCTGGGGGGAAGAACATACCTTCATTGAGATCACTGAGGAGGAGGAAAGGGAAATGAGTAGCTCGCCATCCAACCTTGTGCAAACGGGGTCTTTCATGCTGTCGTGCCTGTTGAGGGACCCTCGTATAAAAAGGCTGAAGGAGAATGACCTGTACTGGGTGTCCCTGCTAATAGACCCCCGGTATAAGCAGAAAGTGGCGGAAATGTTACCGAATTACAACAAGTCGGAAAGGATGCAGCATTTGCAAAATAAATTAAAAAGTATGCTTTACACAGCGTATAAGGGTGATGTCACAGCACAACGGGAATTTAACAGGGGAAGAGGCGAAAGTCATCCTCCTCCTCCCACGACCACGCCGGCAAGGACAAGGCGCTTTAAAGACGTGTTGTTGATGGAGGACATGCAAAGCTTTTTAAGTCTTACGCATCGCCACAGCCCTTCGGGATCCACCCTCAGAGAACGACTCTACCGACAGGTAGCAGACTACCTCGCCTTAACTGCAGATATCAACACTCTGAGGGGCGATGAACCCCTTGACTACTGGGTGTGCAGGCTTGACCTGTGGCCTGAGCTATCCCAATTTGCGATAGAACTTCTGGCCTGCCCCGCTTCAAGTGTCCTGTCAGAAAGGACCTTCAGTGCAGCAGGAGGTATTGTCACTGAGAAGAGAAGTCGCCTAGGTCAAAAAAGTCTAGATTACCTCACCTTTATTAAGATGAATGAGGGATGGATCCCGAAGGGACTGACAGTGGGCGATACATTAGACTAAAAAAGGCCTGATGAGATGCGCTGCTGTATTTTATCCGCCACCAACTAGGGTTCAAGCCGCAATGTTTTAGGGCACTTTCTGCCTGTGAAACAAACATAATTTTTTATGGCCGCTGCTACAGCTGCAACAATACCTAATTTTTCAGGCATGTGTACATGCCTAATTTTTCGGCCCTCTGGTGCTGCGCCACAAAAACCAAACCAAAAAAAAAAGCACATAAAAGGGATTAAACTGATAGGAATAGTACTACTTAACACACCACTCCTATCTGTCGGCACATTAGATTGCACGAGCAGTGCCCCAAATTTGAAGTAGGAGGACAACCAAGCATCTTTTTACATCTCCCAGTTCCTAAAATCGATGCCATATACGCGTCCCCTGATAGGGCGCCAGCTCGTTATTCTCTTGGGCGCCAGCTCGTTATTCTCTTTTTCACTTCACTAGGGACACTTTACTGCACTATGGGCACTTAGACCCACTCTTTGTCTTGCACACTGTTATTCCTAGCCAGTATCTGTGATGGGAAATTCCCAGATTTTACTATTAACATGACGTAAAGTCATGATTTTATTAAAGACACGGAGGCGAGTATTATGCATAACTCTTTCTTTATTTTCCTCAGCAGCAAAGATAGAGGAATATAAATATTGTCAAAATGAAAGAGAAAACAGTATAGATACACAGGCAACCAATCACAGTCCGCTGCACGCATGATGTCCTCCAGCCGGCAGCCGACTGCGGATGCCTTCGAAGCCATAGCGCCCCGAACAGAGTGAGGCGTAAAGACAGAGGTGTCTATACCCGCTGAAGATAAAAGCCAGCGTACCCAACGTGCCAGAGTCGGAGTCGAAACAGGCCGGTGAGGTGCTTTAAAAGACACGAATAAAGGATGTAGATCCAAGGAGCGAAGAGAGTGTGTAGCGTCCAGATAAGCCTTCAGACATTCTACCGGACATAACGCCGGGCATTCCGGGAACCTAGGATATACAAACGACTTGGATGCCGATTTAGTCCTTCTGGATATGTTGAAGGCAACACCTTCCGGGGTGAAAACAATGGCGTCCCAATCAAGGGCCCAAACATCAGACACCCTCTTACATGAAACCAAGCAGAGTAGCATCACTAGTTTGGAGGACAATTGCTTGAGATTCAATCCTTGGTTAGGATACCATGACGAGAGGAACTGTAACATGACGTTGACGTCCCAGAAGACAGAGAAACGAGATCTAGGAGGGCGAGCGAGGCGGATACCCTTGAGAAGACGCCATACAAAAAGATGTCTGCCGACAGGTGAACCATCTAAACCACTATGTCTGGCCGAAATCGCGAAAAAGCGGAAAAGGTTGATTGTGCGGTACGCCTTGCCCGCATCAAACAGTGACGTGAGGAACTCCAGGATCAGATGGAGAGGGGCAGATATGGGATCCATTACCCGTTCCATGCACCAATTAGACCATGAATTCCATGAAGCACGGTAAGCTGATCTCATACCGGGAGCCCAGGCATTATCGAGGAGCAGGAGAGTTGATCTCGGAACATTCGGGACAGCCCAAGATCCCCTGAAAGGAGCCACGCCACTAGAGGCAACTGCTGTTGTAGCACCAGACTGTGTGAGTTCCCGTCCGGATCCAAAAGGAGATCCTGGAAGCTCGGAATCAACCGGGGGTAGTCGATCGACAACTCCAACAGAAGTGGGATCCATGGTCGGGATCTCCACAGGGGAGTGATCAATGTCAGGCAACAATCGTGACGAACCAACTTCGAGATCGTTCGGGCGATCATGTTGAATGGGGGAAATGCATACAGGCAGCTCGAAGGCCACTCCTGGAGAAAGGCGTCCGTCGCCACTGCCGCCGGGTACGGCCTCCAACTGTAAAACTCTGGTAGTTGAGTGTTCAGACGGGACGCGAACTGATCCAACTTGAACCGTCCCCATAGTCTGTCTAGGCCTTGGAATACCGAAACGTGCAAGTGCCAGTCTCCCGAGTCTCTCAAATGTCTGGAATTCCAATCCGCGTCCGAATTGTCCAGTCCCGGAATGTGCTCCGCTGTCACGGAGACGTTGTTGTAAAGGCAAAATTGCCAAAAATCTTTCGCCAACAGGGCTAACATCCTGGACTTGGTGCCTCCGAGGTGGTTTATATAGCGTACCGCCGACACGTTGTCCATCTTGAGGAGAACGCAGCAGTTCGCCCGTCCAAGGGTAAGACTGCGAATCGCGAATGCCCCTGCTAAGAGTTCCAGACAGTTGATGTGCAGGGATCTCTCTATCTCGGACCATCTGCCTCCTGTGGAAACGTTGCCACAGCGAGCACCCCAGCCGTGTAAGCTGGCATCTGACTCTATCACCACGTCCGGGACGGAACCGAAGATGGCCCTCCCGTTCCAGGCTTCCATATGTGCCAACCACCATACCAGTTCGTCCCTGGATTCCTCGTCCAGTCGTACTCGAGATTCGTAGGAATGACCCGACCGGAGGTGCGAACCTTTGAGCCAGGATAATACGTGCCAACTGTCTGATGGACAGGTCCGGTACATGAAGGGCCCTTCGCAGCTCCTTTTGGATGGCCTTTACCTTTGAATCTGGTAGGTATAGAAATTGGCGGATGGAGTCCACTTGGAAACCTAAGAATTCCATCGTTTGGGCGGGGTTGAGGACCGATTTGTCCCAGTTGATCATGAAACCCAGGTTTTGAAGCAGCTCGACCGTCCATTCCAAATGCACTAGAAGGTGGTCTCTGGACTGAGACATGATTAAAATGTCGTCCAGGTAAATAATTAAGCGTACCCCACGGGTACGGAGGAACTCCATCACAGGCTTCATGATCTTGGTGAAACACCAAGGGGCCGAGGAAAGGCCGAATGGCAGGCAGGTAAAGCGCCATCGCCTCCCGTGCCAGGTGAAGTGTAAGTAGTCCCTGAATTCCACTGCTATCGGGACCGTGAAATACGCGTCCTTCAGATCCAACTTGGCCAGCCAGTCCGACTTCTGAAGGAGGTCTCTGAGGCAGTGTATACCTTCCATTTGAAAATGTTGGTATCGGATGAATGCGTTGAGAGGACGGAGGTTTATCACTGGACGGACCCCGCCCCCTTTCTTCGGTACCAGAAAGAGATTGCTCGTAAAGCCCGGAGCGGCGAACGGCAACTCTTCTATGGTGCCTTTTGAGAGCATCTCCTCGACTTCCGCGGAGATCATCTTGTCCTGCTCTGGCGGAAGAGACAATTCCTTGGGGACATAAAATTGGACAGGCAGGGAAACAAACTCCAGGCGATTACCCTTTACACACTGCAGGACCCAATCGTCTGAAGTAATACTTGCCCACCCCTGGTGGAACAGAGCCAGCCTCCCCGCTACCCGCACATGAGCGATAGGGGAAGAAAGGGTACTCACTATAAGGGCATCTGCCCGAAGCGGCACCGCGGGGGTATCTGGAGCCCCAAGGGAAGAAAGGAGGCGTCCTTGAATCCTGAAATCCCCGGGACGGGAAAAAGGAACCTCTGGAGGCACGGAAGGAGCCTCGGAAACCACAGCCGGTGGACGGTTCCTGCTACGCCCGGCCCCTCCGAAAAACCTTGGGTGCGAACATGCGCTTCATGTTTGCCTGCGCTTTGTCTACGGCCGTAAAGGTCTTAACATATGACCCCAGGTCCTGTAATTAACAAATGAATTACTGAACAAGACCCCTTCCTTGGATCGGTCTTGTTCCGCCACCGTCATGGCAGCCAATTTCGGGTCAAATTTAAGGAGTATCGCCTTACGCCTCTCCGAGGACATGGCAGTATTTGCGTTCCCCAAAAGGCAGATAGCCCTTTGTACCCAACCTATGGCCACATCGATGTCCAAGACAGAATCGCCCGCTCTAGCGGCGTCAAGCAGCTCGTACAGCTTGAAAGTGGGCCCAGGGTATCCAAGATCCTGTCCTGGCAACCTTTAAGGGAGTAGTCCAGGCCCTTTTTGGACTTCCAGCCTGACTTATTCAGGAACTGGGCAATTTGGGGGTCAATATCGGGAGTCTTGCAGGCCGAGCCCGGAAGGGAAGGCCTGGGGCATTCGGCACATAGCTTATTGCGACCTTCCTTAGACAGGGGGGTACGCATGCGGCGGGCCACATAATGAGCTATGTGTTCAGGAGGGACCCATTCTGCTGACCGGGGGTGGCGGAGGTCATCAGGGTCAAACAGGGGGGTACCCTGAGGGTCAAACAATACTTTACTATCCCCAGTGGGGCCTTGTACTTGACCCTTAGTAGTGGCAGAGGATCCCGAGGGGGTCACACACGTAGGGGGTAAGTCCTCGCCCGAATCTCCCTCATCATAGGAGTCGTACTCCATAGCGTCTGACTCATTCTTCACACTCCGGTCGGTATCCGACCCATCATCCAAGGCTCTAGCCCGTTTCCACAATCTAGCCTTTTTAGCCCGGCCAGGGGCTCTTTTGCGCGTGGGAGGCGCGCCTTCTGTGACCGCGTCAAGCGAGTACATCATAGCAGGTATAACCTGCATCGAGGAGTGGGAGCTGACGTGTTTCGCCTTAGCCCTTGCCTTACGGGCCCCAGGCAGGGTGGGGGCCGGCGGGGGGGACCCATCACCCAGGGGGGAGGGAGCCGCCAAGGAGGGCAAAAGCATATTCTGCAGGGACTGGGAGAACGATGTGGACACCGCTCCCATGGCAGAGGCAAAGGCTCTCTGCAAGGATGATGCCATAGTGGCATCCAAGAGGGCTTGGAATTCTTGGGAAGCTACATTACCCTCAGGAACATCCTGATTAAAAGTGTCAGGAAGGCCCTCTTGCCCCTCATCCTTGTCCTGCATAATGGCAGGGAAAGTACTCACAGATGCAGTAGTGGAAAAACGATTTGCAGTAACCAGAAGAGCAACAGGGTTGAGTAACCCACAGGTAGAAGAACAATGAAAATTGCGCTGTCAGGTGTGCCCAAGGGACCCAGGGGACTGCAGAGGCGGGCAGCAGGCTGACCGCGAGCCGCAGGGCGTAGTAGGACGGGCCGCAAGTAAACTCTGCCTCCAAGATGGCAGCCGCACGTGGAAGCCGGTGGGTATCGCTCGCGGCCAGGACACACTGGGGGAAGGGGCACGTGCACCTTACCCATGCGGCACGGAGGTCGCGAGAGCGAGGGACATGTAGCCGCGGTTGTAAAGAGCGGACCGCAGCAAACAGCCGTCCACAAACTGCGCGCGAGCACCCAGAAGGGAAGCCAGCCGCAGGGGAAAGCAAGGGAGGGAATCCCCTCCCCGGGGAAAACCAGAAACTGAAAAGGGAAAAAACCCACTAGTCACACCACAGGAGATAGACAGCACACAGTAAATACACAGTTACAATAATCAAATGAGTAAATAGCAATACAAGAGCAATAAATGCTGAAACATGCAGAGCAAGATTAAGGTACTTAGCTGGTCTGAGGAAGCAGCAAAGAAAGAGGGGGATTGTGGGAGACACAGGTCTTATATAGTCACTTCCTCTGTTATGTGATTGGTTGCCTGTGTATCTATACTGTTTTTTCTTTCATTTTGACAATATTTATATTCCTCTATCTTTGCTGCTGAGGAAAATAAAGAAAGAGTTATGCGTAATATGAGCCTCCGTGTCTTTAATAAAATCAGGCAGTCATCTAAACGTTTAGATTGAGCTTTAGCTTAGAACACCCTTGAAGGTGTTTAAAGAGATTAGGGCTAGTTTAGCGGATTCTTCTTAGATCTCTTCTTAGATTCTTCTTAGAGTCTTTATAGCCCTTCTACCTATTTAGCATTTCTGGAAACTAGCTAAGAGAAAGGGTGGCTGTGTGTCTGTGATACATTTAACTTTATATCACCTTGTATCACCCTATTCTGCTCTGTGTCAGTGTGTATCAGGGGCTCTGAGGACAGGTGTCAATACATATCTGCCAAGTGACCCTATGTAGGGGGAACAGTCTCTATTCTGCTCTGTGTCAGTGTGTATCATGATCTCTGAGGACAGTTGTCAATCCATATCTGCCAAGTGACCCTATGTAGGGGGAACAGTCCCTATTCTGCTCTGTGTCAGTGTGTATCAGGGGCTCTGAGGACAGGTGTCAATCCATATCTGCCAAGTGACCCTATGTAGGGGGAACAGTCTCTATTCTGCTCTGTGTCAGGGTGTATCATGATCTCTGAGGACAGGTGTCAATCCATATCTGCCAAGTGACCCTATGTAAGGGGAACAGTCCCTATTCTGTTCTGTGTCAGTGTGTATCAGGGGCTCTGAGGACAGGTGTCAATCCATATCTGCCAAGTGACCCTATGTAGGGGGAACAGTCTCTATTCTGCTCTGTGTCAGTGTGTATCATGGTCTCTGAGGACAGGTGTCAATCCATATCTGCCAAATGACCCTATGTAGGGGGAACAGTCTCTATTCTGCTCTGTGTCAGTGTATATCATGGTCTCTGAGGCAGGTGTCAATCCATATCTGCCAAGTGACCCTATGTAGGGGGGAACAGTCTCTATTCTGCTCTGTGTCAGTGTATATCATGATCTCTGAGGACAGGTGTCAATCCATATCTGCCAAGTGACCCTATGTAGGAGGAACAGTCTATATTCTGCTCTGTGTCAGTGTGTATCATGGTCTCTGAGGACAGGTGTCAATCCATATCTGCCAAGTGACCCTATGTAGGGGAAACAGTCTCTATTCTGCTCTGTGTCAGTGTGTATCAGGGATCCTTAGGATAGGTGTCAATCCATATCTGCCAAGTGACCCTATGTAGGGGGAACCGTTTCTATTCTGCTCTGTGTCAGTGTGTATCATGGTCTCTGAGGACAGGTGTCAATCCATATCTGCCAAGTGACCCTATGTAGGGGGAACAGTCTCTATTCTGCTCTGTGTCAGTGTGTATCATGATCTCTGAGGACAGGTGTCAATCCATATCTGCCAAGTGACCCTATGTAGGGGGAACAGTCTCTATTCTGCTCTGTGTCAGTGTGTATCATGATCTCTGAGGACAGGTGTCAATCCATATCTGCCAAGTGACCCTATGTAGGGGGAACAGTCTCTATTCTGCTCTGTGTCAGTGTGTATCAGGGGCTCTGAGGACAGGTGTCAATCCATATCTGCCAAGTGACCCTATGTAGGGGGAACAGTCTCTATTCTGCTCTGTGTCAGGGTGTATCATGATCTCTGAGGACAGGTGTCAATCCAAATCTGCCAAGTGACCCTATGTAAGGGGAACAGTCCCTATTCTGTTCTGTGTCAGTGTGTATCAGGGGCTCTGAGGACAGGTGTCAATCCATATCTGCCAAGTGACCCTATGTAGGGGGAACAGTCCCTATTCTGCTCTGTGTCAGTGTGTATCATGATCTCTGAGGACAGGTGTCAATCCATATCTGCCAAGTGACCCTATGTAGGAGGAACAGTCTCTATTCTGCTCTGTGTCAGTGTGTATCATGATCTCTGAGGACAGGTGTCAATCCATATCTGCCAAGTGACCCTATGTAGGAGGAACAGTCTATATTCTGCTCTGTGTCAGTGTGTATCATGGTCTCTGAGGACAGGTGTCAATCCATATCTGCCAAGTGACCCTATGTAGGGGAAACAGTCCCTATTCTGCTCTGTGTCAGTGTGTATCAGGGATCCTTAGGATAGGTGTCAATCCATATCTGCCAAGTGACCCTATGTAGGGGGAACAGTTTCTTTTCTGCTCTGTGTCACTGTGTATCATGGTCTCTGAGGACAGGTGTCAATCCATATCTGCCAAGTGACCCTATGTAGGGGGAACAGTCTCTATTCTGCTCTGTGTCAGTGTGTATCATGATCTCTGAGGACAGGTGTCAATCCATATCTGCCAAGTGACCCTATGTAGGGGGAACAGTCTCTATTCTGCTCTGTGTCAGTGTGTATCATGATCTCTGAGGACAGGTGTCAATCCATATCTGCCAAGTGACCCTATGTAGGGGGAACAGTCTCTATTCTGCTCTGTGTCAGTGTGTATCAGGGGCTCTGAGGACAGGTGTCAATCCATATCTGCCAAGTGACCCTATGTAGGGGGAACAGTCTCTATTCTACTCTGTGTCAGTGTGTATCATGGTCTCTGAGGACAGGTGTCAATCCATATCTGCCAAATGACCCTATGTAGGGGGAACAGTCTCTATTCTGCTCTGTGTCAGTGTGTATCATGGTCTCTGAGGACAGGTGTCAATCCATATCTGCCAAGTGACCCTATGTAGGGGGAACAGTCTCTATTCTGCTCTGTGTCAGTGTGTATCATGGTCTCTGAGGACAGGTGTCAATCCATATCTGCCAAGTGACCCTATGTAGGGGGAACAGTCTCTATTCTGCTCTGTGTCAGTGTGTATCATGATCTCTGAGGACAGGTGTCAATCCATATCTGCCAAGTGACCCTATGTAGGAGGAACAGTCTCTATTCTGCTCTGTGTCAGTGTGTATCATGGTCTCTGAGGACAGGTATCAATCCATATCTGCCAAGTGACCCTATGTAGGGGGAACAGTCTCTATTCTGCTCTGTGTCAGTGTGTATCAGGGATCCTTATTTGTCAATCCATATCTGCCAAGTGACCCTATATAGGGGGAACAGTCCCTATTCTGCTCTGTGTCAGTGTGTATCAGGGTCTTTGAGGACAGGTGTCAATCCATATGTCAAGGTGTCAATATGTCATATGTCAGGTGTCAATCCATATCCATTGTGATTTAGGAATGTTAGGTGATTTCTGCCCTTTATGGATTAAAACCAGACTCTGCATCAACTGTGTAATTTCCCATGGGAGTTTTACCATGGATCCCCCTCCGGCATGCCACAGTCCAGGTGTTAGTCTCCTTGAAACAACTTTTCCATCACTTTTGTGGCCAGAAACAGGTGACATATCAAATTTATGAAAAGCAATTTTCATTGGCATTCCCATTTTAAGGATATCAAATCTATGCATTATATATAATATTTTGCAGTACATTGATTTTGTACCTTTGTGGTTCATCTAATAATTTTCTTGGAAATTTTGGCATGGACAATATTCGGACGAGTCAAACCTGCCACATGGGCCACTATTTTTGAACAATTTTTTTTTGGAACACAGCAGTTCGTCTGGACCAATTTTTATGACATTTTCTAATGCCTACAAATCTGGATGGAGAATCACATACTTTGCTTCAGCAGGATCTTCTTCAGCTTGTGGCTCAGCTGATTTCAAGAGACCCTTTTGTGTCAAAGGAATTCAAGAAAAATCAGGAATTACATGGAACAGAATTTGGATCCTGTTTCAGCTATGTTATTTGTGCTTTATCTACCTTTACTTTACAGACGTCCCTTTGTCCTTTTTTATGCTTGAAAGAACATAAATGCCATACATCTTGCAGACAGGTCAATTTATTCAAACCTGTTCAACACATGTAATGCTATAGTTTCCTACTGCATATTTAGATTCAGACCCCCCCCCCTTCTCACCTGTAGAAAAAAAAAGGTTTTACTTTCTTTTTTCCAGCACCTCCGGTGGTGCTGCCTGCTTAGTCTACCGCAACGTCATCATGGAAGTGACACATCCAATATAGAGGAGCAATAGGGATATGGAGCCAATGAAGTAGTCTGTGTGCATTTAGTGATCCTTTAAATTTATGTCATTTTAAAAATGTTAATCTCCCTTTCCATTTACCTAGCTAATTCTTGAATTTCCTAGGTACACTTTTTACATCTTGTTGCCTCTTTGGTTGATGTTAATTATAAATTATACAATTATACAATTGATAGAACGGGTTTTTGTTAAATTTTACAAATCTATTAGATATGTCTCTAGTGCCAGTTATAATTCATGATTTTCTTTCTTTTTTTTGTTTTTTTGTTTAGTAGTTTGACTTCTTATTTTCATGGACACAGACACATTTCATTGTCTGTAACAATAAAAGATTTTTTTTTTTTTTAGTTTTGCTATGTTTGCATGTTCTACACATTTAACCTGCTTTCCTTTTTCTAAAGCAAGAAGAAACTTTGCCCTTGGACATATAACCATGCAAGGATTCTGATATGAAGTTATTCTTTTTTTTTTCTGTTTTACGTTTGTTTTAATTATCTTTGCTTCTATTTACATTACAAATGAAAAATGCATAAACCTCATCTATGTGTATTTAATAAAATCCTTACTTTACATCATGACTTAGTAAAAATATGAATTAGGATGAGGCTAAAACAGATATTCGTATATGAAATGTTCAGTTGATTGCCCTGGTGTTACTTTCAGGTAATTTTAATGTTAATAAGGTACACATAACTTAATATCAACTCGCCCCAAATAAAAAAATAAATACAAAAAATTCCACTAATTGTCAGCAAGTGATTTCCTCCAGTTGAGTTGGCCAAATTGATGGTGATAAGATGATAAGAATATAAGATGATAAGATATAAGAAAACATATCCATTGCTTGAACCTAATAGAATGTCAGTACAAGATAATGTATAAATGGTACTTGACGCCAAACAAGATCTCTAAGATTTATCCAAATCAAAACCCACACTGTTGGCGGTGTGGATGATTGGATGGATCCTTCTTACACATATGGTGGTATTGTAAATTGGTAAAACATTTATGGCCCTGGGCCTATGATTTATTTAAATCCCTAACTAAATCAAACTTAAAAAGAGCACCTGACGTGGCCCTATAACACGTAAACTGGGCTTTACCTTCCACTCTTATAAAATGCCTTGCTATACATTGTCTTTTAGCCACTAAAGTTATAATAGCTAGACAATGGGCATCATATCTTAATAGATACATTTACATATCAGCTTCGTATGGAAAGGGATTTACATGGCTCTTCCCTATACTCCTTAAACAAGCAAGATCACTATAATAAACAGCTGAAAGTATTTGAAGTAACCAGCTAAAACAAATTCTTGGACTGGAATTTGATATTAGAGGTAAAGAGTCTCCTATCCTTGGACTGACCATGATTTAGATTTGTAAGTTTGCACTGATATTTCTGTATATTTGTTGTTAGGTTCTTGGGAAAAAGAAAACAAAATTATATGAGTGATACTTTGCTTCAATAATTTTTTTCCCAACTGTGCCAGGATATTGTTGTTAATGTAATTTTTAATCTTTTTTGTCTATATGTTGTTTAAATCAACAACATTTTCAATAAAAAATAATAATAACAATAAAAAATAATATTTTTTCATCTGAGTTTCCTTGTTAATTCTATTGACTCTCAAATGTAATCAAATCTTTAGTGTCACAAGCACTCGATTTTACAATACACTGTTATTCAAGCATGAACTATTGAACAACTCGAGTCCACACCTTCAATATTACTACACTTTAGCTAAGTTTGAGAATACAATGCTATTGTTATTTACTTTTATCCTTTAATGATCAAACTGCCACTTATTCAATTGTTGTGATACATGGCGAAACAACCGGAAGAGCAATTAAAGCATACATTTATAAATGACAGCATACATTTACCAATACAACATACAAGTGACCCTTCTCTGTCAATCGTACAATGTTTTAATATGGTTGAAACACCATGTAAGTCAATTATACGTGGAAAGTACAGGTTATTAAATGAATGATGAGAACAAAACCCAAAATAAGAAAACATAAAACACCCAAAAACCTGTTGCAGTAAATAAAGGAAGTTATAGAGAAAAGGGTAGTATTAACTTGCTAAGGTTTGTAAATGTTTAACATGGAAACCAGGCTCTATTCTTAATCTTTGTAGTAAACATGTTTAAACATATGGAAGCCAATAAGTACCATGTTTAAATATTACATTTTGTAGAATGGAAACTGCTAGTAACTGGGAACAATTGGGATTTCTATCTTTACCAATCATCAACTTGTTGCTAAATGATTGTGACAATCATGGGAATGCAATACAGATTAAGGGACAGCATACACACAAAATACAGTTTACATTTTATAAGACTACTTAAAATAACTTATCTCAGCAAAAAAATATGTGGATTCAGTTCTACCATATAACCATATTGTGTTAAGCCCACCACTATGCCACAGTACCCCAATATCATTGGGTCCTACACTAATTTTAACATTGGAGACAAACAACAACTTAAATTGCACTAGTGCTAAATAAACTAATAGCATTGTGAGAATATATCATTAAAATGAATGTAATAGAAACAATAAAAAACAATGTCAAACTATTTAAAAAACTGTATTCTCTGTATTCCTTGAAAATGTCTTGGGAAAAAAAGAAAAAGAATAACTAACAAATCTAAAACTTACAGTACATACAACAATAGGAAGCAATGCAAACACCCCTCCCCCCCCCCCTCCTCCTACACCCCCACGCCCCCACTCCCCCTTTTGGTAGGAATTTCACTCACATGGTACTGAGCAATCTAACATTGCTCTACTGGTAAGAGAAACTCTGGCATAATAATCATGACCTATTTTGTTTGGACATTTACTGTCTTCTTCCTACGACTTGTCCATATGCACCTCTGCAATATGTAAACAAATAACGCTCAATATTTTTTTTTCAATTTATTAAAAGAAGGTAAGCAGAGTGCACAGTTACTTATACAGAACAGTATATTAAAATGTGGATGGCAAACGCAAGTTCAGCATCCTTTCATTTTCTGTTGCAACTTGATTCACTGCTCTATTCAGGTTTGAGGGTGACCTTCCGCCCCATTTTCAGGTATCTACTTCAGTTTCAGGTTTTCATCTATGATTGGTTCCATGCATTTTGTTCTAAGTCTTGGCCAGTTTTTCAGTCCATGCTGGTAAGATGTTTCCTCAAAACATGATGCTATCACAACTATGCTTCACCTAGTGGACTATGTACTCAGGGTGTTTTACTCAGTGCTTGCATTGTAATAAAAATTGTGCTTTGCACTAAGGCCCACATGTTTAATTTTTGTTTAAACTGACCGTGGAACCTTTTTCCACATTCACTCAGTCTCCACGTGCCATTAGACAAACTAAGTAGAATTTACTATGTTGTCTTCCTGCAATAGCGCCCAATTAAAAATTGACCCATTGACAGTTTCTACTGTTCAAGCTATGGATCACTCAAGCTACTTAAGATTTACAATTTTTGCTTCTCTGATTAATGCCTTCTTTACCCAGTCAAAGTTTTTAGTTCGATGGCCTTATCTATACCATCATATATCTTGTTACAAACCAACCGTGATTAAGTATTTCTCCAGTACATTATGCTAGACTTGTTGTACAGCTCCTTTTGCTTCATAATTGCTTTTGTACACATATGCAATACATAGATTTTTAAGAAATTTGTATACTTATTTATACTTATTTTGGGTCCATGACGACAGGTTTACTCCACTGAACTATGGAATTCAACTGATGTGAGTTCTCAAGATAACTCTGCCTGGACCAGAGCTAATTATAGGGTTTAATATCAATAATAAGTGTCAATAATTATGCACTCAGCATGTCTGTTCCCTATCAAACTATTTTATATACATATATATATAAAAAGAAAATTGATTTTCTCACCCCTCCTGGGTGGTATGTTTATTCCTCATTCTTGGGTCCTCTACCAGAGGCCTGGGAGTTTGAGGGTTCTGCGCAGTATCTTAGCTGTTCCTAGAACTGCACTCTTCTGGACAGTGATCTCAGATGCCCCACCTGGAATCTGTTGAAGCCACTCCCCCAACTTGGAAGTCACAGCCCCGAGTGCTCCTATCACAATGGGACTACTACTACCTTCACTTTTCACATCCTTTCTAGTTCTTCTTTCAGTCCTTGGTATTTGTCCACCTTCTCATGTTCCTTCTTCCTGATGTTATAGTCACTGGGTATTGCCACATCCACCACGACTGCAGTCTTTCGTTCCTTGTCTACCACCACAATTTTTGGTTGGTTGGCCAGCATTTGCTTGTCTGTCTGTATCTTGAAGTCCCAAAGGATCTTAGCCATGTTGTTCTCAACTACCATTTGTGGTATCTCCCATCTGGACGTAGGCAGGTCTAATCCATATTCTGTGCAGATGTTTTGGTACACAATCCCAGCAACTTGGTTGTGTCTCTCAGTGTATGCTGTTCCTGCTAACATTTTGCATCCAGCTAGGTGCTGGACTGTCTCAGAGGCCTCATTGAACAGTCTGCACCTTGGGTCTTGCCCCGTGTGGTAGACTCCAGCTTCTATTGATCTGGTGCTGAGTGCCTGCTCCTGTGCTGCTTGGATTAGTGCCTCAGTGCTGTCTTTACAACCATTGGTAAGATTTTGTCATGTGAGCCACATCCACTATCTGCCAGTGATACACCCCATTGAGGGGTTTGTCTTGCCAAAGAACCTCCTCTTTTTTTTTTTTTGCATCGTCGATCTGTGGAAGTCTCAGGCATTTCCATAGCAGTTCAACTTTGGGAGCCATCTTCATGATGTACTTGTGGATGCTCTGTGTTTCATCCAGGGCTGTGACCTTGACACTCATCAGGCCCAACCTCCTTCCTTCCGGCAGGTGTACAGTCTCTGGGTGCTGGATTTCGGGTGGAAACCTCCATTCATAGTGAGTAGTTTCCTGGTCTTGACATCCATGGTGACCAGTTCTTTTCTTGGCCAGGTTATTATTCCAGCTTGTTACCTGATGTCCGGTAGGGTAGGGTATATGTGTTGATGGCTTGGATCTTGTTCTTGCCATTGAGCTGGGACTTCAGGACCTGTCTGACTCTTTGGAGGTACTTGGATGTTATCTTCCTTACCTCTTCCTCATGGTTGCCATGCATTTGTGGTACCCCCAGGTACTTGTAGTTGTTCTCTACATCTTCTATTTGGCCTTCTGGAACTTCAACTCCTTCTGTCCTGATGGTAGCTCCACTCTTGAACCTGTATCTGTATCCACTCTTCTTGATGATCTGGCTAAAGGGGTTGAGGACTATGCAGAACAGCATTAGGGATAGCGCATCACCTTGGTATATGCCACATTTAATGTTCACTTGAGTTATTGTCCTGGAATTGGCTTCTAGAGTTGTTTTCCACTTGCCCATGGAGTTATTGATGAAGGCTCTTAATTTCTTGCTGACCTTGTAAAGAGCCAAACATTCCAGTATCCATGTGTGTGGCATTGTGTCATAGGCTTTCTTGTAGTCAATCCAGGCTGTACACAGATTGGTCTGTCTGGTCTTAGAATCCCTTATGACTGCTTGGTCTACCAGTAGTCGGTGTTTTGATCCTCTGGTGTTGTTTCCAATCCCCTTCTGAGTATTGCTCATATATTGACTCTTATGCCCTTGGATCGTGGAGGCTATGATGCCTGACAGAAGTTTCCATGTTGTGGGGAGGCAGGTTAGTGGTCGGTAGTTGGATGGTGCTGTTCCCTTGTGAGGGTCCTTCATGATCATTGTATTGTTCTGCCTTGTGATAGCCAGTCAGGCTGGGAGCCTGTTGCTAGTAGCTGGTTCATTTGTGCTGCTAGGCATTCATGCAGCACTGTTAACTTCTTTATCCAGTAGTTGTGGATCATGTCAGGTCCTGGGGCTGACCAGCTCTTCATGTGTGCTGCTCTCTGGATATTGTCGACTGTGGTGATGACTGGTTCCTGTTCTGGCAGGTTCAGGTCTAGTAGCCACTGGGCCTTTGTGTTAGGAGATGCTTATTGCTCCCAGATATTCTTCCAGTACTGTTCAGTCTCAGCTCTGGGTGGGTCTTGCAAGGATATGTGGTGGTTACCCTGTAGCTGTGCATACACCTTTGATGGTTCTTTGGTAAAAAGGTAATTGATGCTCTTAGCCTCTGCTTCTCTGGTGTATCTACTCAGTCTGGTTGCCAGTCTTTGCTTAGCTTTTTCCATCACCTCCGGTATGGGCATATCTTTGTACTTCCGCAGCAGTCAGGATCTATCTTTGATCTTTCCACCTCTGTTAAGTTGATCCAGCTTACTAACGATCTTCCGTGCTGTCTTTATCTCAGCTTTCAGTCTCCATGGTATCCATGGTGAGCATTGCTTATCATACATAACAAAGAATTGAGCAGTGAGACTGCAGGGACATGATCTATACACCAAAACAGCTTCATTCAGCTATAGTTGTTTAATGACTATAGAGTCCCTTTAACTATTAGATGGAAACTCACTACTTACTACTCATTAACCTTCTAAATCCCAGCATTGTCCCACTTCAGTCTGTAATGAATACTGCAGCCAGGCTCATCTTCCTGACTGACCTTTGATCCCACACCTCACCTCTTTGCCAATAATTGCATTGGCTTCATGTACCGTTCAGGATCCAATTCAAACTGCTAACACAAACTTACATAGCCCTCACTAACTCCTCACAAATTATCCCATTTCCATTCCCCTCACACTGCAAACGACTTTCTCCTGACATCTGTTCGTTCCCACATTACCAACTGTCCTCTGCAAGATTTTTCATAGGCTGCCTCTGCCTTATGGAATGTGCTACCCTGTGCCATCAC
This sequence comes from Pelobates fuscus, assembly GCF_036172605.1. Classification (NCBI taxonomy): domain Eukaryota; kingdom Metazoa; phylum Chordata; class Amphibia; order Anura; family Pelobatidae; genus Pelobates; species Pelobates fuscus. The sequence goes on along the minus strand of NC_086327.1, from coordinate 80,542,897 downwards.
TCCTAGCCTCCAGTCCTTTAAGGATTCACTGAAAACACATCTGTTTTGGAAAGTATAACACCTTACTGGGTGATACTTCTTATTTCGACACAGGCATCTTATGTATCAACCCCTAACCCCTCTGACATGCTGTATTTCTCTTCCTCATAGATTGTAAGCTCATTTGAGCAGGGCCTTCATCACCTCTTGTCGCTGTTATAGTCCGTACATGAATGAATTGTTGTAAAATATTACCATTAGTGATGTCCCGAACTGTTCGCTGGCGAATAGTTCCTGGCAAACATCGCTTGTTCGCGTTCGCCACGGATGGCGAACACATGCGCTGTTCGATCCGCCCCCTATTTATCATCATTGAGTAAACTTTGACCCTGCCTGTACCTCACAGTCAGCAGACACATTCCAGCCAATCAGCAGCAGACCCTCCCTCCCAGACCCTCCCACCTCCTGGACAGCATCCCTTTTACATTCATTGTGAAGCTGCATTCTTAGTGAGAGTAGGGACAGTGTAGCTGCTGCTGATTTGATAGGGAAATTGATAGCTAGGCTAGTGTATTCAGTGTCCACTACAGTCCTGAAGGACTCATCTGATCTCTGCTGTAAGGACAGCACCCCAAAAATCCCTTTTTAGGGCTAGAACATCAGTCTACTTTTTTTTTTCTGTGTAATGTAATTGCAGTTGCCTGCCTGCCAGCCTGTGTGTCAGGCTCACAGCATATACTGTGCCCACTTGCCCAGTGTTCACTCACTGGTGTCACAATAGCTTGCATTTAAAAAAATACAGCCTTTTTTGACTGTAATATAATAGCAGTCAGTTTCCTTCACTAGTGTGCGTTTCAGGACCTGCCCAGTGCCACCACTCACTCACTGGTTATTATTTATTATTATTATTATTGCAATGTATATAGCGCCAACAGATTCCGTAGCGCTTTACAATATTATGAGAAGGGATTTAACTATAAATAGGACAATTACAAATAAACTTACAGGAACAATAGGTTGAACAGGACCCTGCTCGATCGAGCTTACATTCTATAGGAGGTGGGGTGTAAAACACATTAGGACAGGAATTTGCAATCAAATAAGGTGGACTGCCCTTTAGGAGAGGGCAAGAGACAGGTATGTGAGGTATTGGTTAGTCTTGGAGGCCATAAGCTTTCTTAAAGAGATGGGTTTTAAGGCACTTCTTAAAAGATGCAAGACTAGGGGAGAGTCTGATGGCGGTAGGCAGGCTATTCCATAGGAAGGGAGCTGCCCGCGAGAAGTCCTGCAAGCGCGAGTTGGCCGTACGAGTGTGTCACAATAGCTTGCATTTAACAAAAAAAAATAACTTTTGACTGTAATATAATAGCAGTCAGTTTCCTTCACGAGTGTGCGTTTCAGGGCTTGCCAGGGCACAGTGTCACACCAGTGCAACTCATATCTGGTGTAACAGTAGTGTACATTTTTTAAAAAAAATACAATTTTGACTGTAATAGATTGAATAGCTGTTAGTTGTCTGCCAGCGTGTGTGTCAGGTTTACAGCATATACTGTGCCCACTCGCCCAGTGCCACCACTCATATCTGGTGTCACAATAGCTTGCATTTAACAAAACAAAACCTTCTTGGACTGTAATATAATAGCAGTCAGTTTCCTTCACGAGTGTGCATTTCAGGGCCTGCCAGGGCACAGTGTCACACCAGTGCAACTCATTTTTGGTGTAACAGTAGTATACATTTAAAAAAAAAAAAAAAAACATTTTGACTGTAATAGATTGAATAGCAGTTAGTTGTCTGCCAGCGTGTGTGTCAGGCTTACAGCGTATACTGTTCCCACTTGCCCAGTGCCACCACTCACTCACTGGTGTCCCAATAGCTTGCATTTAAAAAAAAAAAAAAAAAAAAAAACGTTTTGGACTGTAATATAATAGCAGTCAGTTTCATTCACGAGTGTGCGTTTCAGGGCCTGCCCAGTGCCACCATTCACTCACTGGAGTCCCAATAGCTTGCATTTAAAAAAAAAACAAAAAAAAAACGTTTTGGACTGTAATATAATAGCAGTCAGTTTCCTTCACGAGTGTGCGTTTCAGGGCCTGCCAGGGCACAGTGTCACACCAGTGCCACTCATATCTGTTGTCACAGTAGGTTGCACGCGAAGTACCACTAATCGAAAAAAAAATGACAGGCAGAGGCAGGCCACCCCGCAGGGGCCGTCGTGGTCGTGGTGCTGTGATTGCCTTTGGCCCTAGAATAATGCCCAGTGTTCAGAGGCCACGTACCCTGAACTTGAAAAGTTCTGAGGACATAGTTGACTGGCTAACACAGGACACCCAATCTTCTACAGCTTCCGCTCGGAACCTTGACGCACCATCCTCCTCCAGCTTAGCTTCGGGCACCTCTCAAGTTACCACTCGCCCGCCTGCCGCCACCACCAACACTAGCACCACAGCCGCTTCACTTGGTATGTCAGAGTTATTTACACATCAGTTGGAAGAAATGAGTGATGCGCAACCATTATTGCCAGAGGATGTAGATAACAGGGATATGTCTCAGTCAGGCAGCATTACACGCGTACGGTGTGATGATGATGATGATGTTGTACCCACTGCTGCTTCCTTTGCTGAGTTGTCAGATACAAGTGAAGCGGTTGATGATGACGATGAATCCGTGGATGTCACGTGGGTGCCCGCTAGAAGAGAAGAAGAACAGGGGTAAAGTTCAGATGGGGAGACAGAGAGGAGGAGGAGGAGACGAGTTGGAAGCAGTGGGAGATCGTCGCAAGGAGCTAGTGGCACAGTCAGACAGCATGCATCGGCACCCGGGGTCAGCCAAACAGCACGCCAATCAACGTATGCTGTTGCCACCACCAGAATGCCGTCATTGCAGAGCTCAGCAGTGTTGCATTTTTTTGTGTGTCTGCCTCTGACAACAGCGATGCCATTTGCAACCTGTGCCAAAAGAAGCTGAGTCGTGGGATGTCCAACAGCCACCTAGGTACAACTGCTTTGCGAAGGCACATGACCGCACATCACAAACGCCTATGGGATCAACACATGAGTACAAGCAGCACACAAACTCAAAGCCGCCATCCTCCTCCTGGTCCAGCATCTTCAGCCACGTTAACCACTGCTGTCCTCCTTGCCCCCTCTCAACCATCCGCCACTCCGTCTCTCGCCTTGAGCAGTTCCTGCTCATCTGCCCACAGTCAGGTGTCTGTCAAGGACATGTTTGAGTGTAAGAAGCCAATGTTACAAAGTCACCCCATTGCCCGGCGTCTGACAGCTGGCTTGACTGAACTCTTAGCCCGCCAGCTTTTACCATACAAGCTGGTGGAGTCTGAGGCGTTCAAAAAATTTGTAGCTATTGGGGCACCGCAGTGGAAGGTACCCGGCCAAAATTTCTTTGCACAAAAGGCAATCCCCAACCTGTGCAAAAGGAAGTAATGGCATGTCTGGCACACAGTGTTGGGGCAAGGGTCCATCTGACCACTGATACCTGGTCTGCAAAGCATGGTCAGGGCAGGTATATCACCTACACTGCGCATTGGGTAAACCTGCTGACGGCTGCCAAACATGGAATGCGTGGCTCTGCAGAGGAGTTGATGACACTGCCACGACTTGCAGGCAGGCCTGCTGCCTCCTCCTCTACTCCATGCTCTTCCATAACCTCCTTGGCTGAGTCCTCTTCTGCTGCTGCGTCTTGCTCCACATCAACGGCACCCCCCAGCTCCCCAGGTACTGTTCCACATACCGGATACAGCAGTGTCACGCCGTCTTGGGGTTGACTTGCCTGAAAGCAGAGAGTCACACCGGACCAGCACTCCTGTCCGCCCTGAACGCACAGGTGGATCAGTGGCTGACTCCGCACCAAATGGAGATCGGCAAAGTGGTTTGTGACAACGGAAAAAATTTGTTGGCGGCATTGCATTTGGGCAAGTTGACACATGTGCCGTGCATGGCACATGTGTGTAATCTGATCGTACAATGCTTTGTGCATAAGTACCCAGGCTTACAGGACGTCCATAAGCAGGCCAGGAAGGTGTGTGGCCATTTCAGGCGTTCCTACACGGCCATGGCGCACTTTTCCGATATCCAGCGGCGAAACAACATGCCAGTAAGGCGCTTGATTTGCAACAGCCCGACAGGTTGGAATTCAACACTCCTAATGTTCGACCGCCTGCTCCAACAAGAAAAAGCCATTAGCGAGTATTTGTATCACCAGGGTGCTAGGACAGCCTCTGCGGAGCTGGGATTTTTTTTGCCAAGTTACTGGACGCTCATGCGCAATGCCTGTAGGCTCATGCGTCCTTTTGAGGAGGTGACCTAGTCAGTCGCACCGAAGGCACCATCAGCGACATCATACCATTTGTTTTCTTCCTGGAGCGTGCCCTGCGAAGAGTGCTGGATCAGGCCGTAGATGAGCTTGAAGAGGAAGAGTTGTGGTCACCATCACCACCAGAAACAGCCTTATCAGCATCGCTTGCTGGACCTGCGGCAACGCTGGAAGAGGATTGTGAGGAAGAGGAGTCAGAGGAGGAATGTGGCTTTGAGGAGGAGGAGGAAGACCAACCACAACAGGCATCCCAGGGTGCTCGTTGTCACCTATCTGGTACCCGTGGCGTACGTGGCTGGGGGGAAGAACATACCTTCAGAGAGATCACTGAGGACGAGGAACAGGACATGAGTAGCTCGGCATCCAACCTTGTGCAAATGGGGTTTCTCATGCTGTCGTGCCTGTTGAGGGACACTCGTATAAAAAGGTTGAAGGAGAACGACCTGTACTGGGTGTCAACGCTACTAGACCCCCGGTATAAGCAGAAAGTGCCTGAAATGTTACCGAATTATGGCAAGTCAGAAAGGATGCAGCAGTTCCAAAATCAATTAAAAAGTATGCTTTACACAGCGTATAAGGGTGATGTCACAGCACAACGGGAATCTAACAGGAGAAGAGGTGAAAGTAATCCTCCTCCTCCCACGACCACGGCAAGGACAGGACGCTTTACAGACGTGTTGTTGATGGAGGACATGCAGAGCTTTGTAAGTCCTACGCATCGTCACAGCCCTTCGGGGTCCACCCTCAGAGAACGACTCGACCGACAAGTAGCAGATTACCTCGCCTTAACTGCAGATATCGACACTCTGAGGAGCGATGAACCCCTTGACTACTGGGTGTGCAGGCTTGACCTGTGGCCTGAGCTATCCCAATTTGCAATAGAACTTCTGGCCTGCCCCGGTTCAAGTGTCCTGTCAGAAAGGACCTTCAGTGCAGCAGGAGGTATTGTCACTGAGAAGAGAAGTCGCCTAGGTCAAAAAAGTCTAGATTACCTCACCTTTATTAAGATGAATGAGGGATGGATCCCAAAGGGACTGACAGTGGGCGATACATTCGACTAAAAAAGGCCTGATGAGGGGGACTACTTAACACACCACTCCTATCTGGTGGCACATTAGATTGCACGCGCAGTGCCCCAAATTTGAAGTAGGAGGACCGACCAAGCATCTTTTTCCATCTCCCGCTTCCTAAAATCGATGCCTTATATACACGTCCCCTGATAGGGGACGTAACAGGGATTAAACTGATAGGAATAGTACTACTTAACACACTACTCTTATCTGGTGGCACATTAGATTGCACGCGCAGTGCCCCAAATTTGAAGTAGGAGGACCGACCAAGCATCCTTTTCCATCTCCCGCTTCCTAAAATCGATGCCTTATATACACGTCCCTGATAGGGGATGTAACAGGGATTAAACTGATAGGAATAGTACTACTTAACACACCACTCCTATCTGGTGGCACATTAGATTGCACGCGCAGTGCCCCAAATTTGAAGTAGGAGGACCGACCAAGCATCTTTTTCCATCTCCCGCTTCCTAAAATCGATGCCTTATTTACAGGTCCCCTGATAGGGGACGTAACAGGGATTAAACTGATAAGAATAGTACTACTTAACACACCACTCCTATCTGGTGGCACATTAGATTGCACGCGCAGTGCCCCAAATTTGAAGTAGGAGGACCGACCAAGCATCTTTTTCCATTTCCCGCTTCCTAAAATCGATGCCTTATATACACGTCCCCTGATAGGGGACGTAACAGGGATTAAACTGATAGGAATAGTACTACTTAACACACCTTATAATAATGCAGAGAGAGGCAATGCAGAGAGAGGAGTCTGAAGAAGAGGAGTCAGAGGAGGAAGGTGGAAGGTGGCTTTGAGGAGGTGGAAGACCAAACACAGCAGGCGTCCCAGGGGGCTTGTTGTCACCTTACAAGGACCCTTGGTGTTGTACTTGGCTGGGTGGAGGAAGAGACCTTCAATAACATCAGTGAGGACAAGGAACGGGACATGGCTAGCTTGGTATCCAACCTTGTGCAAATGGGGAGTTTGCGGTTGTCTGTAATTTCTCATTGTAATTTTTGGTATATGTAGATTTTCAATGTTATTTTCAGTACAAGCAATTTTCCAGTGTCTACTGTACATGTAGTTACAGCTATTTTTGGATATAAAATCTGTTATGCGAACTTTTCAATTTTAACCCCTTAAGGACGCAGGACGGTTCAGGACCGTCATCGGCATTTTTCCATTGCCGACCGACGACGGTCCTGAACCGTCCTAAATGTAAGATGTACTTACCCGATCGCCGTCGTTCCCCCGGCGGCGATCGGCGGTGCTCCCGTTGTGGGGAGACTGCCTGCAGCCCAGACAGTCTCCCCATGGCGGATTAGGACCCCTGTGGCCATGTGATCGCCAAACAGGGCGACCACATGGTCACAATAGGTGTCCTAGTGTCTGCCTGCAGGGGGACTGTCTGTGCTGACAGGCAGTCTCCCTGCAAGTGTAAAATCATAAAAAAAAATTAAAGTTAAAGTGAATAAAAAAAATTATTATTATATATGTGTATATATATATATGATATATAGACATATATTATACCTATATAATATATGTCTATATATCATATATATAATGTCATGCTAAGTGTATTTTTATATTAATATGTACATATATTAATATAAAAATACACTTATAATTAAATTACACACGTATATATATAATATATATAATAACTATATATATTGTATATATATATTATTATAAAATACAAATATTAAGTAATTTAAATTAAATTAAACATGTAAAAATAATAATACAAATTTAAAAAAATTATATATCTATACGAAATGTTATTCTAACTGTATTTTGATATTAATATATATATATATATATATATATTTATATCAAAATACACTTAGAATGAAATTGTATATATAGCTATGTATATATAAATAAATAAAAAGAATACGAACTATTCATATGTCCATATACAAAATTACATAAATAATTATATAAATATACACGTAGACTTCAAATATATAAATATGCATATATATTTAAATTCTACGTGCGTATTTATGTAATATTTTTACATAATTAAGTTATTTTATTGATTGCAATTTAAGGGACCTGCCTGCCAACCCAGGCCGAAAGTCCAGAGAATTTAATTTGCTATCACTGTATTTTACCCTGTAACGTTCTACGACACCCTAAATCCTGTACATGGGGGGTACTGTTTTACTCGGGAGACTTTGCTGAACACAAATATTAGTGATTCAAAACAGTAAAACATATCACAGCGATGATATTGTCAGTGAAAGTGACTTTTTTTGCATTTTCCACACACAAACAGCACTTTTACTGATGATATAATTGTTGTGATACATTTTCCAGTTTTGAAACACTAATATTTGTGTTCAGCAAAGTCTCCTGAGTATAACAGTACCCCCCATGTACAGGTTTTGTAGCGTTTTTGAAAGTTACAGGGTCAAATATATGGGTCAAATATTTTTACATTGAAAATGGCCAGGTTGGTTACGTTGCCTTTGAGAGCGTATGGTAGCCCAGGAATGAGAATTACCCCCATGATGGCATACTATTTGCAAAAGAAGACAACCCAAGGTATTGCAAATGGGGTATGTCCAGTCTTTTTTAGTAACCACTTAGTCACAAACACTGGCCAAAATTAGCGTTCAATTTAGTTTTTTACTTTTTTCACACACAAACAAATATGAACGCTAACTTTGGCCAGTGTTTGCGACTAAGTGGCTACTAACAAAGTCTGGACATACCCCATATTGAATACCCTGGGTTGTCTACTTTAAAAAAAATATGTACATGTGGGGTGTTATTCAGCGATTTATGACAGATAATAGTGTTACAATGTCACTATTGATACATTTTAAAAATGTATGTTTTGAAACCGCAATATCCTACTTGTACTTATAGCCCTATAACATGCAAAAAATAGCAAAAAGCATGTAAACACTGGGTATTTTTAAACTCAGGACAACATTTTGAATCTATTTAGCAGTTTTTTTCATTCGCTTTTGTAGATGAGTAAAATATTTTTCACATAAAAGTCAAAAAACATGTATTTTTTTCAATTTTTCATCATATTTTTTCATTTTTAAAAAATTAAATTACATGAGATTATATAAATAATGGTATGTAAAGAAAGCCCCTTTTGTCCTGAAAAAAAACAATATATAATTTGTATGGGAACAGTAAATGAGAGAGCGGAAAATTACAGCTAAACACTAACACCACAAAAGTGTAAAAAGATGCCTGGTCGCAAATGTACAACATCGCAAAAACAGTCCGGTCCTTAAGGGGTTAAGCAAAAAATTTAATTTTCCCTCCCCCATTTCTTTGTTTATACCCTTTTTCTCATAGTTGTACATACTTGCACCCAACTGTTACCTGTTCGTCATAAATTTCTATTCAGAGGCCTATTATTATTATTAATCATAATTGTTTATATAGCACCAACACATTTCAAAGCACTTTACAATTATGCATTGGGGATATAAAACAAGTATTGACGTACAGAGTAATGGTGACAGAGAGAAGAGGTGAAGAGGGGCCTGCTCAAACGAGCTCCCAATCTGACCAAATCCACCCTACAGTAATTTTCACTGACCGCAATTCCACCTACTTCCACCTCCTCCTACACACTTCCAGCTTACATTATAGCATGCTTCTTTATCTAAATAATTTCACGTTTTAACATTTGTTACAAATGCCCTTTAATACTCCAAGGACATCACCTTCAAAGTTGCTGAACATGCTAGATCTAAGCTTGTTGGCAGGGTCATCTTTTTCTTCTGTACCGTCTGTGAATATTGTGCCCTCTTCGTTCCCAAATGTGCACGGATGTATATGTTAATACCTGATAAATGCTAATAATATTAATGTCTATATTCAGTTATACATACAGTTATATGAAGCTATTGTGCTATACAGATTATTCAAAATTCAAATAACGTCTTACAAATAGGTAATGCTCTTTATTTTTAGACACTGAGGACTCTTTCCCTCATAGAATACTGTTTCACATTTAAGCAAGTTGAACAATTCAGTCTGCAGTTTTATATTGAAAACTATCAGTGCAATCAGAAAGCTCTTCGTTTTAAAACAAACAGAACATTTATTCACTGTATTTTAAGAGTATAGTGCAATGGAGGCTCATCCACAGGGGAACTTGAGGCAATGCCCCACCAGTTTTATGTGAGGACATAATATATTTGCAGTAGTTTAGAAACACAAAGATTCTTTTTCTGGAGTGGAGGGCGTTAAGCCAAAAAAATAGAGGAATAAAATAGTGTCTCTGTAATTCTGTAATAGGTTTCTGTGGTGCAGGAACCCTCCACCCTCATTGGTAGTTGCTTGTAAAAGCTTACTTGAGAGCATCTTCGCATTTCCAAAAAATGGATCAAGCTTTTAATCTTTCCTGTGTCAGCACACACCTAGTGTACTTTAAGAAAGAAATTCAGAAATTTCCATTGAGATGCCATTTGGGCAGCAGAGCCAGCTGCCAATGTGGGAAGGGCATGCTGTTGTCCTCTCTGTTCAGGGACCATCATTGGCTCAAAGCACTTGCTGGTGGAGTTACAGTGAAGCAGCAACTTTTGGTCCCTGCCAATTATAAGTGTTTAATATTATCTTTTTTCTCTCCCCCAAAGCCCCAGAGACTACTTGAGGGCTTATTAAGCAAGGGAATTTACTCAAATATATATATATATATATATATATATATATATATATATATATATATATATATATATATATATATACATATATATATATATATATATATATATATATATATAAAGCCCAGGGGTGACAATTTGAGGGGGACATTTCCGACACAGAGCACAGTGCTACCTGTTACTAATAGTATGAATGCACATACCCTCCAACCTCTTTAAAGTGCTTAGTCACTACAGCTGAGATACTTGTTGAAAAGGTGTGACATTTAAAATAGCAGGACCGAGGCTGTGACTCTGAAGACTGATCTAATTCTGATTTAATTTTTTTTTGATATGTAATGATTGTAGATTCTGTCAGCTACTTCTTGGATCCATATTATCACTGTAGATTAATTATTATATAATAATAATAATAATAATAATAATAATAATAATTGATTATTATATAATATATATATTATACAGCTGGCAATATAATAATTATTATAATTTTTATATTGCCAGCTGCAAAGGTGATAAGGAGTCTATCAGTATTCCGCTGCTTTAACCTTGTGAACACTGTGTGCTGAGAGCTACAGCACTGCGGAATTTGTTGGCGCTGTATACATGATAATAATAATAATAATAATAGTGAGTCAGGAGTAGCTGGAATGGTTGGTATCTCTCAGTATCTTGATGCTTTAACCATGCACACTGTCCACCACTTGTATACTGAAATACGACCTGAGTCACCAGCAGCAGCAGTTTATGTTGTCAATGAATCAGGGCAATCTGGCCTGCAGTAACGCTCTCTATAATGATGTTACGATTGGTACAACCCAACATGGAAATGCAATTCAAACTAGAAATGTTAAGGCAAAAAAAAAGCTTTAAAAAGTACAAGTAAGGTACCAGTTAAGGTAGGTACCAGTTACCAGAACATTGCCTTAGCATTACACGGAAATCTTCCAAAGCATTCTGGTATGCATGTGTAATGCATACCAGAATACTGCATACCTGCCAAGTGTCTCTATTTTGGAGGGACAGACCCTATTTTTAGCCCAAATCTTTCTGTCCATCTTTTGTATCCTAATATCCTTCTTTTGTAGTAGCTCAACAACCCAGCAGCAATAATATGCACAATGCTATGTATTTAAACTATAATAAATGTATTGAAAAGTCAGTCTGTGTAAATAAGATACATTGTTCTAAATTACATTAGTTTTATAAATTGATACTAGTAAGTCACATACAATTTTTTAGAGCTGCCCGCTCTTGGCCACACCCCCACTCAACCCCTAACCCCTAACCACAATATGCAGTAGATGAGTAGTTACCAGCACCATGCGTCATTAGGTACTCTGTGCCATAACACACTTTATTTTGGGCACACACTCCCCTAGTAGATACAGGTATCAAGCAGGACACCATCATGGTGGACAGTCGTGTGTTATAGCGAAGCAAAGGGACCTGAGCCGCAAAAAGAGGCAGGAGTAAGGTAAGGCCCTGATAACAGAATTTTGTATTCCTATAACCACAAAAGGGTAATGTGTAAGGCCTTATGGATTTATGGGAAACCAGTGAAACCTTCTTATCTCAAAGAAAAAAAAAAAAACAGAGAGCTAAAAAACAAAACAAAAAAAAACCATAGAGCTATACTGACCAAGGGATTGTTACATTTCAGGATTGCGATATTGTGCTACTAGAGTCATTAACCCTCGGTGTCCTAGATACTATCAGAGTGCACATGTAACAATTAAATTATTAATGATATAGAGTTATAACCAGTTGGTAAGTACTACTTATCTAATACCTAATAGTCAAATGCCATGTTATGTCATATGAATTATTAAGGATTGGTTTCAGTAAACATGACATGAGTTAAATGAAATGGTCTATCACTACACATATTCTGAATATTTAATTTAATATAACTGTTCTGTGTAATATAATGTTTTAGGATTTACCTCCTGTTTTCTAAATCATTATGCAGTTTCTAAATATCGAACCACACATTTTAAGGCTTTTTCGGGGTTTTCTTAACTTTGAGTTTAACAAATTGAAACAAAACCAAATAATTAAAGAGGACACATTTCCACCTGCAATTCCAAGCCATACATTTAGAAACATGAATCTCTACCCCATATTGGGAGATAACACCAGGCACCTCGTGTTTTAGGGGACATAACAATGTAGTCACACTAATGTATAATGTTTTCTAAATAAGTGACCTTTTTAGATATGGATTCTAGATTTAATTTTGTATCAGGCATACACTCTACATTATTTTTCCTAAACTATGTCTGACAAATAAAGACAGTCACTCTATTATAATGGAAGTCAAGTAATTGAAATCCGTAATGTCATGTGTACCTTACCTTGTTGGAATGTAAACGGGCAGTTATTTGTTTCCACACACTCCTGCATTTGAACATAGTAAGTGTAACGGACCGTTTCAGCCTAAAAGGGGAAAAATGCGTTTTAGGCGATAATCCCCTTTTCCATAGACCAGCAGCTACCATAAGCACCAACTTCCCGAACTCCCAAACTGCACGAATTCACCAACTCTCGAACAGCAGACACACGAACCCTGGAAGCAGCCGAACAGGAAAAGCAATATGTACAGCTTACACTCCTGGCAGTCGGCATACAGTCCCCTTCCCCCCAAGAAAGAGACACACTCCAGCTTCAGGGTTAAACAGCAACTCCATTTACTCAGGGCTACCTGCCCAGTATTTATGCAGGTCTCCCACCTGGTGGACACTCCCCTAGGGGACCAAATGGAAGACTGTAACAAAGGACAGACATAAACCAATTACAGACACACAGCAGTAAACATTCCCACAATGCATCCTGGTTTCCTCCCTTCTGCCCTGGAGATAATTGTAGAGGTAATTCAATTATCTCTCAGGACAAAGACAAGACTCCATTACACATGTGGGGATCTAAATACAGTATATGCTTTAAAATATATAAAGTCATTTTTATTCCACCCAACACAGACATGTTACATATCCCCAGATAGCTCAGGTCTGGGTGCACATTATTAAGTGACTGGCACCCAGACTACACGAATACAGTTTAATCGCCATGGAGCCAAAGTCTTTAATCACACAAATAGGCTCCATGGTATAGCTATCTGGGTTACTACAATTCCCATAGAAATACCGAATTCCAGTGTTCGGTTAACTTTGTACGATAGGACCCAGGCGACAGACGGCTCAGCGGTGTTCGTGCAATTAAGTGTCCGTTTATAGTTCCATAGAATCCTCGCCGAACACCGCTGGTCTTTCGCACGATTAAAATGGCCGCTACCTCGTGGTCGGCAAACGAACAAAGGCCACCCAGCGTTCATCAATTAAGCTGCGGTTAACCGCAGCTTCTGGGCGGTTAATTGACGGCACACTCCATCTCCTAGGTGGTCCCTCATACGGTAGTTTGTTCGGTAGCTGGAATCTACCGAACACCCCGGCTGAAAGGCACGAATATGCCTTTCTGCAGGTAAAATAAAGCTTTTTAAAGTCTGGTCCATAGTCCAACGGAAGCAGGCGAGCAACCAGGCTTCTCCAGCTCATAGTGGCGAGGTTGGTTTCGCCACACTTCTCCCCTTTACCAATTAGACTAACAGGGTACCTGACCTCCTGCCGGTCAGTGCCCTGGTTAGTCCAGCAACCCACCCACAAAACACAACTATTAGTACAGCCCCCCCACAATAACTGGGTACTACACCTGAAAAAATTACAAACTTGTCCAGGTCCAGGTGTCTCACCATGACTGTGTGGGGAACAGTTAGGCTGCCTTGGTGGGTTGCTGAGAGGGCAGAGACCAGCGGTACTCTGTCCTGGTGCCAGCACTACCACGGGAGTAGTCTGGTTGGAGCCTGGTTGCTGGAGACTGACTGTCTCCCCTTTAGGTACATAGCTCGGCTGCCGGAGGGGGAGACCGACTGTCTCCCCTTTGGATACATCGCTCTGTGGCTGGGGGACAGGACCGACCGTCCCTACCCCTGGTGCTGTAAGTGCAGAGACTACGGTCCCATCTGCACAGATGTGGGGCTTAACATCTCCCCTTGGTGGGTTAGGCTGCCGCTGGAGAGAGGGTGTAACAAGCTCCTCTCTCTGGATGGTAAACTGCCGCTGGGGAGAGGGGTTAGCAGGTTCCTCTCCCTGGCACTCTCTCTGCTGGTGGAAAGGGGGACTGGCTGTCTCCCCTTTCATTCTCTTGTCCGGCTGCTGGGGTGCGAGACTGACTGTCTCTGCTCCCTGCAGGACACACTGCCGCTGGGGAGGATGGACGACACCATCAGCTCCCTGGGGCACACACTGCCGCTGGGGAGGGAGGACGCTGCTCTCCTCTCCCTTCGCTTCACACTGCCGTCTCGGCATCTCACTTTGCTGCTGGGGGGCAGGAACAACAACCTCTGCCCCCTGTAACTCAGCCTGCCGCTGGGGAGGAAGGACTGCACCTTCGGCTCCCTTGGACACACACGGCTGCTGGGGAGGATGGACGACACCATCAGCTCCCTGGGGCACACATTGCCGCTGGGGAGGGAGGACGCTGCTCTCCTCTCCCTTCCCTTCACACTGCCTTCTTGGCATATCACTTTGCTGCTGGGGGGCAGGAACAACAACCTCTGCCCCCTGTAACTCAGCCTGCCGCTGGGGAGGAAGGACTGCACCTTCGGCTCCTTTGGACACACACGGCTGCTGGGGAGGATGGACGACACCATCAGCTCCCTGGGGCACACATTGCCGCTGGGGAGGGAGGACGCTGCTCTCCTCTCCCTTCACTTCACACTGCCTTCTTGGCATCTCACTTTGCTGCTGGGGGGCAGGAACAACAACCTCTGCCCCCTGTAACTCAGCCTGCCGCTGGGGAGGAAGGACTGCACCTTCGGCTCCCTTGGACACACACGGCTGCTGGGGAGGATGGACGACACCATCAGCTCCCTGGGCCACACATTGCCGCTGGGGAGGGAGGTCTGCAAACCCCCTGGCCCGCTCTGATTCCCACGGCAAGTACTCTCGCACTGCTTGCTTCACACGCTGCACTCTATATTCTGAGGGGTTGGGTCCGCATAAAGCCAGTATCTTGGTGACCTCTCTGTCATACGCCTCTTGAGTGTAGCTGGGTGCCATGCTTGCTCTGCTGCAGTTGGTTCCTTGTAGATAGGGGCGCTGTACGGGTACTGGCGTTGCCCTCACTTTGTAATCCAGGAATGGTGTTGTCTGTAGCTGTCCCTCTGGTTGTAGGAACGATCCCGCCGCTTGCCACCAATTGTAACGGACCGTTTCAGCCTAAAAGGGGAAAAATGCGTTTTAGGCGATAATCCCCTTTTCCATAGACCAGCAGCTACCATAAGCACCAACTTCCCGAACTCCCAAACTGCACGAATTCACCAACTCTCGAACAGCAGACACACGAACCCTGGAAGCAGCCGAACAGGAAAAGCAATATGTACAGCTTACACTCCTGGCAGTCGGCATACAGTCCCCTTCCCCCCAAGAAAGAGACACACTCCAGCTTCAGGGTTAAACAGCAACTCCATTTACTCAGGGCTACCTGCCCAGTATTTATGCAGGTCTCCCACCTGGTGGACACTCCCCTAGGGGACCAAATGGAAGACTGTAACAAAGGACAGACATAAACCAATTACAGACACACAGCAGTAAACATTCCCACAATGCATCCTGGTTTCCTCCCTTCTGCCCTGGAGATAATTGTAGAGGTAATTCAATTATCTCTCAGGACAAAGACAAGACTCCATTACACATGTGGGGATCTAAATACAGTATATGCTTTAAAATATATAAAGTCATTTTTATTCCACCCAACACAGACATGTTACATATCCCCAGATAGCTCAGGTCTGGGTGCACATTATTAAGTGACTGGCACCCAGACTACACGAATACAGTTTAATCGCCATGGAGCCAAAGTCTTTAATCACACAAATAGGCTCCATGGTATAGCTATCTGGGTTACTACAATTCCCATAGAAATACCGAATTCCAGTGTTCGGTTAACTTTGTACGATAGGACCCAGGCGACAGACGGCTCAGCGGTGTTCGTGCAATTAAGTGTCCGTTTATAGTTCCATAGAATCCTCGCCGAACACCGCTGGTCTTTCGCACGATTAAAATGGCCGCTACCTCGTGGTCGGCAAACGAACAAAGGCCACCCAGCGTTCATCAATTAAGCTGCGGTTAACCGCAGCTTCTGGGCGGTTAATTGACGGCACACTCCATCTCCTAGGTGGTCCCTCATACGGTAGTTTGTTCGGTAGCTGGAATCTACCGAACACCCTGGCTGAAAGGCACGAATATGCCTTTCTGCAGGTAAAATAAAGCTTTTTAAAGTCTGGTCCATAGTCCAACGGAAGCAGGCGAGCAACCAGGCTTCTCCAGCTCATAGTGGCGAGGTTGGTTTCGCCACAGTAAGCTATAAACCTTTAAACAGCTGAATATAAGAACCTTTAAGTTTTAGATCAACTTTTCTTTCTTCCTTTAACAGCTTCTCTTTCAAAATACTATTAAGGCATTCTCAGGACCATATCACGTGGAGCTAGGTTTCAGCTCCCCTGATTTATAATCCAGTGTATGCAGACAATGTGTTAGTTGCTTGTTATTTCAATCTAGAAGTAAATCTTGGAACAAATAAAGAACTGTGGAGCGATGGGTTCCTGTGTTCAAAACTACAGCAAGATTCCAAGGTTATTGATAAAACAGTATGTTCCGTCTGTCAGGATCTTCTTGGCTGTGGTGAATTTAAATGTCACTGTACCAGGAAAGGGAAAATATTACATTTGGAAGACCAGTTGGAGAAATAACCCTAGTCAGGGGAAGGTGAAGGAACCATAAGCAAGGTCGATTGCCAGATGTTACAGGAAGGTCACTCAAAAGGCTCCCAGGACTCTATACAGATGCAAAAATTCCAGGACACAAGTTTCAGACACAATATTGAACATATATGGTGCCAGATGCAGGAAATCATTGCAGGAAGGTGGGTAATGATGCACACATTGATATAAGGGAAAACCATAATGGCAGATGTCAGTTTCAAAACAGGGTGGATATATCTCCGAGTGAAGATAAGACAGGTGTGAAAAGGTGCCCAGAAAGTGTGGTATACTGTTAAGATGCATCGATCTGGAAATGGCCAGTTTAAGGAATTTTCTCAGTATATTTCTTGCTGATTAATAGTGTTTCATTGAATGAAAAAACTGCTTCTTTTATCTGCTGTAAAGCGGTGCTTGTTCCTGGTTTTAATTATTATTAATATTTATTATTATATTATTATTTATAGTGCCTGCAAAATTCCGTAGCTCTGTACATTGGGTGGACCAATTTTAAAATGCACATTGAAAATACTACAGGAATAGTTTGATGGCTTTGGTGTCGCACCTTGCATGTCAAAACTTCACACATGAGGTAGGCTGCAACCATAAATCTTAAAAAAATTAAGAAATAACGTCTGATTATGGATGAGAAATTGTCGGATTCAGTGGTAGATACATGAAGCTCACACTTAGTGCCCTCAAAGATATTAATATTTTATCAATCTATGCTGACTGCTCTGTTGTAAGACACCTGTCTAAGTAAATAGCTTACCATCAAAACGGCTGCCACATTGCATCCCAAAATAATTTAACCTAAGATAACTGTATATAGCTATTTTAAATTATTATGTGACCTTTGCTATTCTTAGGCTCTACTGAAATAATAAATAAATGAAATCTTTCAAAACCTATTGAGGAACCAAACAGGGCACTTTTTGTATTAAGCTTGGATTAAGTTAACATATAACCTCAACTGACTTAAACCGCCTGAAAATGGATTACGTTCCTGATGAGTCCAGGTGCTAATCTACATAATAGACCCTGTTTGTGTTTCTCAAAGAAGTGCAGGCTGTCACATGTGTACTTTCACTTTCTCTGGCTAAACACTAGCAGCTGCCCGGTGCATGAGCCAAGAAAATCTGTCTAGTGTCCTGTAGAATGTAAATACATTTTTGCCCCCTTCTCTTTTGTTCCATTTCTTTTCTCCTAACGGGCATGGGATTAAAGAAAACTACCATACAAGGTGGAGTTTTGTTTGTGGACCATATGGATAGCTTCAATAAATATATATAGCTTCAGTAAATACAATACATAAATAAACAGCGTCTTTTTCTGTGTATATTTTATATATTGGTATTTGCACTGTTGAGGGTGTTGACTGCTTTGGCTACATGATGATTTTTTTTTTGTTTCTTTATAAACAATGTATTATTGGCAAGAGTTTATGAGTTTAGCTTGGTTTCACCAAAACTAAACTCATATATGTTTGGTCTCTTGCCTTCTCAGCCCCTCAACCTGCTTAGATATCTATTGAGAGATATTATCTTAGATAAGAAATATGGTAAATGTAACATCTTAATATATATACATCTGTTTATCAGTTCTTCTTTGGTGGTTATTACTGACTCATGACATATTTTGCATCTTGCTCTACTATTACAATTTTTAATTGTCAGAATCTGATTTTATTTTTGATTTTTTTTTTTAGTTTTGATAAAAAATGTCAAAGCTTTTCATTTCTAAATTGATATCTGTAGCAAAACAAAACAAACCATCAAACAAGATCACAGCAAGACTTTTTTGTAGTAACGTTTCAAATGTGAGCTATTTTGGTATATTTACTACTCAAAAACAGGAAAAGCAGCGTGCACATCAGTAAAAATGTGATAATTAGTTTTAATAGCTAAACATACTTAAAATCTAAAATACGTGCACGGGCAGAAGTACTAGTTTTGCAGCCAGTGCAGTCACACTGGGGCCTGGATAGATCAGTGGCGGATCCAGAGCCTGATCTCGGGAGGGGCACTTGTAGATTATTTAAAGAAATAATCCAGGCACAATAACCACTACAGCTCAGTGTAGTTGTTATGGCTCCAGTAGTGCCAGGATCTCATCCATAGAGTAAGTAGTCAAACCGTTTAAGAACAGTTTGACAACTTACCTGGGGTCTGCTGGGATATAAAGCATAGGAGCAGTGGTATGTGTTAGGGGTGAAGTGTATGTGTGTGAGCGGTGAAGTGTGTGTGCGAGTGCATGAGGGCGGCAGTGTAGGTCAGGGTTGCAGTGTGTGTGTTAGGGGGCAGTGTATGTGTGGGGCAGTGTGTGTATGAGAGAGCTGCAGTGTGTGTGTGTGTGTGTGTGTGTGAGCGGTGCAGTGTGTATCTGAGGGTGGCAGTGTGTGTGAGAGTTGCAGTGTGTGTGTGTTTGGGGCAGTGTTTGTGGGGCAGTGTGTGTAGTGTGTGTAGTGTGTGTATGGGGGTAGTGTTTGTGGGGTAGTGTGTGTATGTATGGGGCAGTGTGTGTATGTATGGGGGCAGTGTGTGTATGGGGGCAGTGTGTGTATGGGAGCAGTGTTTGTGGGGCAGTGTGTGTAGTGTGTGTATTGGGGGCAGTGTTTGTGGGGCAGTGTGTGTATGGGGGCAGTGTTTGTGTGTAGTGTGTGTGGGGGCAGTGTGTGTATGGGGCAGTGTGTGTATGGGGGCAGTGTGTGTAGTGTGTGTGGGGGCAGTGTGTGTATGGGGCAGTGTGTGTATGGGGCAGTGTGTGTATGGGGGCAGTGTGTGTAGTGTGTGTGGGGGCAGTGTGTGTATGGGGGCAGTGTGTGTAGTGTGTGTGGGGGCAGTGTGTGTAGTGTGTGTGGAGGCATTGTTTGTGGGGCAGTGTGTGTAGTGTGTATGGGGGCAGTGTGTGTAGTGTGTGTGGGGGCAGTGTGTGTATGGGGGTAGTGTGTGTAGTGTGTGTGGGGGCAGTGTGTGTAGAGTGTGTGGGGGCAGTGTTTGTGGGGCAGTTTGTGTATGGGAGGCAGTGTTTGTGGGGCAGTGTGTGTACGGGGGCAGTGTTTGGGGGCAGTGTGTGTAGTGTGTGCATGGAGGCAGTGTGTGTAGTGTTTGTGGGGGCAGTGTGTGTATGGGGGTAGTGTGTGTAGTGTGTGTATGGGGCAGTGTGTGTAGTGTGTGGGGGCAGTGTGTGTAGTGTGTGGGGGGCAGTGTGTGTATGGGGCAGTGTGTGTGGGGGCAGTGTGTGCATGGGGAAAGTGTGTGTAGTGGCAGTGTGTGTATGGGGCAGTGTGTGTGTGGGGGCAGTGTGTGTATGGGGGCAGTGTGTGTAGGGTGTATGGGGCCAGTGTGTAGTGTGTGTGGGGGCAGTGTGTGTATGGGGCAGTGTGTGTAGTGTGTATGGGCGCAGTGTGTGTAGTGTGTGTGGGGGCAGTGTTTGGGGGTAAGGAGGCATTTTAAAAATTGTTTTTTTATTAAAATCAATATTAATTATGTCCCCCCTCCCTTCTTACCTTTACTGGGAGGAGGGGGGACATATTTCGTTCTCTGGTGGTCCCAGTGGGATTCATTGGTGGTTCCAGTGGGGAGAGTGAACTCTAGTGCTCCAGGGCTAGAGTTCACTCTCGCAAGATTTGGAGCGTTGCCATGGTAACCGCGGCAACGCTCCGTGCTCGCGAGAGGAGGACCCGGAGGAGCTGCAGGTAAGAGCTCCCGGGTCCTCTCTCCCTCCCTCCCCTGCCGGCAGCCAGCATAGTGCCTGCGGGCCGGGGAGGGAGATCTCTGATCTCCCCGGTCCGCAGGCACATTGCAGGGCTGGCACTTGGACAATGCCAGCCTTGCATTAGCCAGCAGGGGAGAATCTCGGGGGGGAGGGGGGGGGAATTGCCCCGTTGCCTTCCACCCTGGATCCGCCACTGGGATAGATAGGTACACATCGGGAGGTCTATCTTTTAACACCTTTGGGATCTTCTAGCTCAGTCATTCCAAAACCAGCTCTCATGACCCAACAAGAGTCCAGGTTTTTGTCAGTATCTCTATTGGAATAAAAAGGGGAAATACATAAATCCTGGACTGTTGGTGGGCAATGAGTACTGGTTTGGGAACCATTGTTATAGCTGATTCATTTTAGATGCTAGTTGAGTGGCTGGCACTAATGGCAATAATAATTATTCATCTCCATCTGCTGATGAAGCCAACTTAGGTCCAGACATAATGTGTGTCTTGGTTACAGTACAACTGAGGCCAGGCTCCTTCTAGTCCTTCCTCTCTGCTGTGCTGTTTCATGGCATTGTTAATGCCATGGGGAGAATATATTATGAATTCCCTCCTTATAGCACAGTTTAAAACCAGGCCCGTCAACTGTGCTGTGCAGTACTGCAATAGTTCCACCCCCCCTCCATAACGGAAAAAGCAGTACAATACTGTCATAGCACTGTGAAGGCATGTCTTTAACCCCTTAAGGACACATGACATGTGTGACATGTCATAAATCCCTTTTATTCAAGAAGTTTGGTCCTTAAGGGGTTAAAGGAAAACTATAGTGTCAGGAATACAAACATGTATTCCTGACATAATAGTGCCTGTTTAGCTGTTTAGGTCACTGGCCCTCTTAGTTTGCTCTGAAAAGGTGTCAAACTCATCTTTTTTGCCACACCACGCCAGTCTCACCATGGGCTGGCCCTAATTGGTTCCACCTCCGTGGCTGAGATCATCAGTTTTTATTATCTTAGCCAATCCAATCATCAGGAAAGCATTGGGAGGCTATTGCATACATGGGGCAAAACATAGTGCTGCTCTAAACAGCATCTCCTCATAGATATGCATTGAAGCACACTACATACTGTACACTATGCAGCACTGACACATAAAGCACCTCTAGTGGTCATCTGAGTGACTACCACTAGGAGGTGTTACTAGGTGTTACTATGAGAGCTCAATATGTGGCAAGCCCTTTTGTGGTGAAGAAGGAGTATATTTATTGTATCTCAATTTTGCTTTTTTTATTTTATTTTAGTATCATTTTCGTTTTCAGGAATAAGTATTGGGCCTCCCTCACTATTATAAGGGTGATCAGGGGTTGGTAGGGTTATTTAATTTTAATGGGGGGGCGGCAGGATTGGGGATCTCTAGTAACCTAGAGAGGGACGTAAACAATAGCATGTCCATATGTCCATCCCCCACTGTTGGGGGAGCTACTATTTGAGGGCGTAAACAATAGCATGTCCATCCTCACAGTTTAATTAACTAGAGCTCCACCAGGGGATGTGAGCACTATGTACCCCTTTCAATATTATAATTAGAGCACCCACCCACCAACCACCAATGGGTGGATAATAGAATTAATATAAGGATCCCTACAGGATATTACATTATATTATGATCAGCAGGCAGTGTGGAGGGGACAGGACATAAGGATATTTTACCAATTTATTTTATTAACTAGCCCCCACCCACTGGTGACTGAGAGGGGCAGGGGGTGAGCAGTGATCTGTCCACCCCCATTACTTATATTACAGTTCCCCACCTGATGCCCATGGATGGGGCACAGTGGTGAAGGAGAATATGTTTTCCCCGTTGTTGAACAGGCCTCATCCCAAAGGCTGCCAAGTCACTAGTTTTAAAAGTTTAGTAGACATACCCTCACCTTCTGCATGGCAGGTTGGAGCATAGAATGGTGAAATGCCTTTCTTATGGTAATATTGGGGTCTTATTGACCGACCTTCAGACTTTTTATATATTTAAATTATTGTAGTGGCTTGCTAGCAAATGCTTGCCAGCTGCCACATAATTAAACCTTGAGCCGCTAAGGTTTTTATTAACTATTTTTTTGATGGCTGCCAGCACTGTCAGTGGGCAATTAGTTCTAATTTAAAAAAAAAATAATAAATTTAGGCCTGGATTTTAGCCATCCAGTGGTGTTCGGTCTTGCTGAGATAAAGACTAAATTCAGGCCCGTTAGGGCCCAGGATTACAAAATCTGGACATAGTGAAATACTGTATCCAAAATCCAAATGATGCAGTCTGAATAGCCCCATATGTCGCCGGATGGTCCATTTGGAATTTAGTGAATAACCCTGACAAAGCTAGGGAGATGAGCACCTTTGTGTTTTTTTCTTGCACTGGGGCCCTTAGCTCATTAATTCTGCCACTGAATACTTGTAAAAATATTACATTGCTCCATTCTCTAGCACAGTATCAGCAATAGATGATTTTGTTTTCTTTTCCGACACCTCTCATTGCAAAGCACCAATTAAAGCTTCATACAGATGCTGGTAATTATTTACCACAAACAGCTCTTTCATTCTACGTCATAAGCATGTGAAGAAGTGCTAATAGATGGCCTCTGATTTTCTGAGCAATAATAATTTGTTTCCACTCTTTTTATCTTCTACCTTTGAACCAGTGATGTCACCTCTAATATAACCATCTTATAATTACAAAAGCATACCTATCCATCACACACAGCATTGAAGAGACCAGATCTTCCAGTATACATGGTGTTTCTCCTGTGTATTTACTAGCCTCGCTGGCACCCTCGTAATTTCTCTTTGAACATTGCTTTGAATACTCTTTTCTATAATTATGCATTTGAGTTGCTTCTCTGAAATTTCCCTTTAAACTCGTTCTTTAATCCTAGGGAGTTCTTTTGCAAATGAGTCCCTGTTGTGGAAGCCTTACAAGGGAAGCTATGATGCGCAGAGTGTGTGACAGAGGGAGGGGGCACCTTTTTGTTGGCAACATACTCTAGGGTTTAATGTACCAACAGATGTTGGCATTCACTGGATATTATGCAGCTGGAGACATGTGGGGGCAGATGTAACCCGTTCGCACCCGCTATCCTTACAAAATTAAAATTATTGTTGTGTTAGACACAATAAAAAATATATTATTATTATTATTATTATTGCCATTTATATAGCGCCAACAGATTCCGTAGCGCTTTACAATATTTTGAGAGGGGTGATGTAACAATAAATAAGACAATTACAAGAAAACTTACAGGAACAATAGGTTGAAGAGGACCCTGCTCAAATGAGCTTACAGTCTATAGGAGGTGGGGTATTAGAAACATTAGGATAGGAAATATCAAGTAGGAGTGAAGCAGAGCTGGAGGAGAGAGCAAAGCACTATTCCATAGGAGAGCAAGAGATCAGGGAGAGATTACTCTGGGAGGCCATACGCTTTCCTGAAGAGATGGGTTTTAAGGCCCTTCTTAAATGATTGAAGACTAGGGGAGAGTCTGATGGCAGTAGGCAAGTAGGCAAGACGCCCGTGAGAGGTCCTGCAAGCGCGAGTTGGCCGTACGGGTGCGAGCAGCGGTCAGGAGGTGGTCGCGGGCAGAGCGGAGGGTACGAGGAGGGGCATACCTCTGGATCAGTGAAGAGATATAAGAGGGGCTGGAATTGTTCAGTGCTTTAAATGTATGGGTTAGCACTTTGAATTGACTCCTATAGGATACAGGGAGCCAATGTAAGGACTGGCAGAGGGGCGAGGTGTGAGAGGACCGACTGGATAGGAAAATCAGTCTAGCTGCAGCATTCATTACAGACTGTAGTGGGGCAGTACGGCTTTTGGGGAGACCAATCAGGAGAGGGTTACAGTAATCCATGCGGGAAATCACTAGAGCATGGACAAGCTCCTTGGTAGCATCATGCGTAAGAAAGGGGCGGATGCGGGCTATGTTTTTTGAGTTGGAACCTACAGGACTTGGCAACAAACTGGATGTGAGACTCAAAGGTGAGACCAGAGTCAAGTATGACGCCAAGACAGCGCGCTTGTAGGGATGGACTTATGTGGATATCACTGACTTGAAGGGAGAGTGAGAGAGGAGGATCAGTATTAGGAGGAGGGAAGACAAGGAGTTCAGTTTTAGAAAGGTTAAGTTTGAGAAAGCGTGACGACATCCAGTCAGAGATGAAAGAGAGGCAAGCAGTGACACGTTGCAGGACGGCCGGGGAGAGGTCCGGTGAGGAGAGGTATATCTGAGTGTCATCAGCGTACAGGTGGTAGTTGAATCCAAAAGAGGCAATACGTTTTCCAAGAGAGGCAGTATAAAGAGAAAATAGAAGGGGACCAAGGACAGAGCCTTGGGGAACTCCAACCGAGACAGGGCGAGGGGAGGAGGTATCCTTGGAAAAGGAGACACTAAATGAGCGTTGGGAGAGATAGGAGGAAAACCAAGAGAGGACAGAGTCACAGAGACTGAGTGATTGAAGAGTTTGAAGGAGGAGAGCATGATCAACTGTGCCAAAGGCAGCAGAGAGGTCAAGGAGAATTAATATGGAGTAGTGACCTTTGGATTTAGCGGAGATTAGGTCATTAGTCACTTTGATAAGAGCGGTCTCAGTAGAGTGGAGAGGGCGGAAGCCAGACTGAAGAGGGTCAAGGAGAGAGTTGGAATTAAGGAAGTGAGACACACGGGTAAAGACAAGTCTTTCCAAAAGCTTTGATGAGTATGGGAGCAGGGATATGGGACGATAGTTAGAGGGGGAGGACGGGTCAAGAGATGTTTTTTTCAGGATAGGTATTACAGTGGCATGTTTAAGGTCAGCAGGAACAGTACCAGAAGAGAGAGAGCATTTAAAAAATGTGTGTTAGGATAGGCACAAGACAAGGGGAGAAAGATCTGATGAGGTGAGATGGGACAGGATCAAGTGGGCAAGTGGTGGGGCGAGAGGAACGGAGAAGTGCAGCCACCTCTTGTTCAGTAGCTGGGGAGAAAGTCTGAAGGGTAGGGAAAGCATGATTTATGTGTGGTTGAGAAAGAGAACGGCAAGGAGGGGAGAATTGTTTCCTTAGCTGTTCAATCTTGTCAGTAAAGTAATATGCAAAGCTATCAGCTGTAAGGTTAGTTTGGGGGGTGGCCACAGCAGGGCGGAGAAGGGAATTAAAAGTGTCAAAGAGACGTCTGGGATTGCGGGAGCATGAACTAATGAGAGAGGAAAAGTAGGACTGTTTGGCGAGGGCAAGGGCTGTGCTGTATGAAAGCAACATGAATCTATAATGAAGATAGTCTGCCTGGGTGCGGGACTTCCTCCAGGAGCGTTCAGCACAGCGGGAGCAACTCTGCAGATAGCGTGTTGATTTATTATGCCAAGGTTGGGGTCGTGTTCTCCTCGAGGTGCATGTTTGGAGTGGGGCTGCAGTGTTCAAGGCAGATGTGAGGGTAGTGTTATATGTGGAGATGGCCAGTGAGGGACAGGAGAGGGAAGGGATGGATAGTAGTTGTGAATCAATGTCAGCCGAGAGCTGCTGGAGGTCAATAGAGTTAAGGTTCCTCCTGAGCTGAGGGGGGTTAGGCTGAGGTTGTTGGGTGAGGGGGTAATTGAGAGCAAACGATAAGAGGTGGTGATCAGAGAGAGGAAATGGAGTATTGCAGATATTAGATAATGTACATGAATAGGAGAAAATAAGGTCGAGGGTATTGCCAGCTACATGAGTGGGAGAATTAGCCCACTGCAATAGTCCAAGGGAGGAAGTAATTGAAAGTAGTTTAGAGGCTGCTGGGGTTAAAGGTGGGTTAATGGGAATATTGAAGTCTCCAAGAATTAGGGATGGAATGTTGGAAGAGAGGAAGTAGGGTAGCCAGGCAGCAAAGTGGTCAAGGAAGAGGAGAGGGGAAGCAGGGGGATGATATATGACGGCAATGTTAGCAGAGAAGGGTTTGAAAAGGTGAATTGAATGAATTTCGAATGATGGGAAAGAGAGGGAAGGGGGGGGTGGGCAGGGTTTTAAAGGAGCAGTGGGGTGAGAGAAGAAAACCTACACCGCCACCTTTAATCTCCGCTTGTCTTGGATTGTGGGTAAAGTGAAGACCACCAAAGGACAGTGAGGCAGGGGTAGCAGTATCCGAGGGAGAGAGCCATGTTTCTGTTAGTGCAAGTAGGTTTAGGGAGTGTGAGATAAATAGGTCATGGATGGAAGTAGATTTAAAGGTGCTGCACACAGAGCGTGCATTCCAGAGGGCAGCTTTAAAAGAGGAATTATAGTGAGAATTACATGGAATGGGTATTAGGTTGTTGTAGTTTCTGGTGTTTGAACCAGGTGGCTGAGTAGTGGAGGGACCAGGGTTTGGAGAGACATCACCTGCTGCTAGGAGTAGTAGGATGGAAAGGAAGAGAAGGTGCGAGTAAGATTTAAATGTTGGGGATGAGAGCTTGTATTTAAGGTATTTAGGAGGGGTGTGTGGAGAAAGGCTGGATAAATATGAGTAAAGTGCATGTGATGAATACAGAGATGAGGGGAGCAGGGAGGGAGCAATGAAGATGGTGTTAGCAGGAACAGGTAAGTGAAATGATAGAGAGATTTTAATGATGAGGGAAGTGAGAGAGAAAGTGAAAAATAGAAGTGAGAACATTAGTAGGAGAGTAGGTGCTGTGTTTTTAAGAGCTGTGGTTAGGAGGGTTAAGGGTTAAAGAGGTATTGTGTGAGTATAGCTATTTTGGGTGTGGAGGGCTTTGTGGACATAATTGGTTTAACAGGAAAGCTAGGTAATTTGAGCTATCTATAAATGTAATGATTACCATGGGGGGCTTGGGGTGTGGGGTTGGGTGGGAAGCGATCATCCAGAAATGCTACCTCTGCTTATGGCAAGTCCTGCAGGGTTGTGTGCTGTGAGTCCTGGGTGTAGCTGGTTCTGTATTGTATGGGGCCCAGGCTATGAAGGAGAGAATCTGGGGTTAGATAAAGCAGATTGTGGGTGGAGAATCATTGGGCTGTTAAAAACAAAATCAAGGAAAAAGCAGATAAAAGGGAATTTGAATTTAAGGATATATGAGGGAAAGTGAGAGATAAGATAGGAAAAAGTCATAAATAGGGAACATCATAAATTAATGAGGCATAGAGTGCAATAACTAACACTGGCAAAACAAACATTTAACTAAACAAGAGTTAAGGATGGAGGGTGCAATAGTCATCAATTAAGCAGTAATACTGTGGGGGATGGAGATAGAAAGAAATATAATTTGAAACAAAAGTAGGAGAAATAAGAAGTCCAGGTATTCAAGATGATCATCCAGAAATGCTACCTCTGCTTATGGCAAGTCCTGCAGGGTTGTGTGCTGTGAGTCCTGGGTGTAGCTGGTTCTGTATTGTATGGGGCCCAGGCTCTGCTTATGGCAAGTCCTGCAGGGTTGTGTGCTGTGAGTCCTGGGTGTAGCTGGTTCTGTATTGTATGGGGCCCAGGCTCTGCTTATGGCAAGTCCTGCAGGGTTGTGTGCTGTGAGTCCTGGGTGTAGCTGGTTCTGTATTGTATGGGGCCCAGGCTCTGCTTATTTTAACTATGCTAATAAATAAATGCCACTAATAAAAATAATAAATTGCTATACTGAAATATGGAGTAAATGTGTGAGATAAAGTATTCACCTATGTTATGACTGTAAATTTAGTGCCCCATTCAATATTTAGAATTTATCCAAATAACCGAACTGGTGTTTTACGCTGGTGATCTTTAAGCTGCATTAAAACTGTTGAAGACAGCAGCTGGCTTATACATTTTTTTTTTTTCAAACATAATTCCGAATACTTCTGAATAAAGTAGGGATACTCGCTCTGATCCCAGAATGGCTAAACCTCTTAACTTCATATTTTAGATGTGCTTCACAATGTTCATATAATCCCTCTGAAAATTCGGCAAATGTTTGACTGTAGCTGAGGTACCATGTGATGTAATTCTATTACTATTTTCTTTCACAATTAGAATTGTTATATTTCTAATTATGGGCTATATACCTTCTACCATTACCATAATTATTGAAATTCTTCTCTGTACTAATTATGCTCTATGCATAGGAATCTATTATTTGTAAAAGAATACAATATAATAACATATTTCACCATTATTGTTTTTTTTTTTTCCCCTTTTCCCTACGCTCTGTTTCTTCGATTTTAATCTCTAGTACAATATTGGTGCATTTTGTATACCTGCCAGGAGGGCTGCAATAATTACCTGGCCTTCGGTAAGACAAAAGCATCTTTAAATGGGCAGCTCTAAGAATGCATACTTCCATAGTTTAAGGGTTACCACCATCACGATCATGTAAGTGCTGCTTTTTTCACAATTACAAGCAATTATAATAGAATTTTAAGTACTAGTTGGATAATAGGATAATAGATATGTCATTGCACACAAATATCATCAGACCTTGATATTAAAAGGTTAAGCTCTATAGACAATTAGATTTTATCTATCAGAGTTTGAAAAATGTTTGTCTCTCAGCCTAGTCTAATGCACAGTATTCACAATGCGCTAGTCATATGTATCAATCATTTGTTAAAACATACTAAATAATATGATAATCCTTTTTTTAAAACTATTTTTCTCTTTCCCTGGTCTCCATATTTTCAGATCTAGCACATCACTGGTTAAATTGCAGCTATGGCCATTTGTAAACTCCTGCACTGGATATAAAAACCAGAAGAGTGATTGATAAAATATTTCAGAAGCTGTAGACTCGATATAAAGCTCGATATATGAGGCAAATGATTTTTTATTTTTTTTTACAGGCTCCAAACAAAAATCCCTTTCAAGGCATAATTGCTATGCCTAGTGATACTAGGCCTGTGGTCTCACTAAGCATGCTACATCATACAATTAACCCTTTTATTATTGCAGCTGAGAACGTTGCGATGCTCTGCTCTCCCTTGTAACTCTAAAAGTAAAAAAAAAAATATTATGTAATTTACATACTCAGGATATTATAAGAGAGACATGATTGGCTGACAGAGCCAATCATTTCTCTATATTAAATCAAACAATAAAGGAATAAATAAAGACTAATAAAAATCATCAGGTCCCCTAAGACTAAAAAAGAAATAAATAATTTAATACAGAGAGACGCAATTAGCTGTCTCAGTTAAGAGAGTTAATTACATCTCTTATTGAATGCTAAGGTCTTACAAATCTCTTTTTGTAATATTTCAGCTGTTTGTAGCTGCCAACAGCAGCAAGTGTCACTGTCTGTACATATAACTGATAAGCTTATTCCTGCTATTTCACTAGCATTGAGCTTTTGTAGCACCCATTCTAGGGAAATAGATCTCCTGGCTGTTGGAAGCCAGTCTGTCAGGTGTGGAGGAAATATCCCGGGTCTTTAAACTGACGTCTTAGCATAACAGATTTTAGCAACAGCACGTACATTTATGCCTCGTAGAAAATCGACCAGAATGATTCACTGATTTGCATTGGTGAGTGTTGTTCTCGATAAATTAAAGTCATCTGGGAGTTCTCTTATCTTTGCTACTAAACATTTAAGAAAAAAAGTGGTTTGTGTTTGCATGTGGTGTAACACACACACACTTGAAAATGTAATAATTTATGTAAGCTTATCTATAAAGGGTTTTAACAGGAAGCGTGGGGGCTGAAACCTCCAATATCCGAAAAGGATCTTTATTTTTACTAAAAAAAAAAGTGTCACAAAAGTTGGCACAAAACAGACGATTGGGGAGGTAGTAAGCTGCTGCACTTCATGTGCCAGCAGAGCATCTCAATATTTGTCTTTACCAAGTATAAGATCAGTTGTGGTTTTTTTTTACTTTATAGAGACCAATAAGGAGTTTTCAAAAGACAAATGCTATAGGTTTCTTATTTAAGCCTCTTCCACATTTTGAAGTAATTAATCTGGATGGGTGTGCAGGCCTTTTATGGACATTGTTAGCGATTATGGGTAGGCTGTAGGCATGACCAGCCACTAAAGAGAGCGTGTCAGCCTGACACAGTCGTGGCTGGCCCAATACATGCAGGACCATGCACAGAGCGCTGCCGAAGTGCTCTCTGCATGCTTCTAGTGCACCAGGGAACTAAAGTGGGATGGCGAGACAGAGCCACCAAAATCTGGATTGTTCTTCCAAATGACTGACTATCCGAACCCTGAAATATGCAATATCTCAAAATATAAAATCATAGCAACAGTTTATTTATCTAAAAAATATCAGACAGAGTATGCTATGTATCTCAGTTTTTCAATATAGATATTGAATGTTGTTGTTGTTGAAATGACATTGCTTCTTCTGATAACTGATAAATAATATTTTTTTCATGCTTTAACCCCTTAAGGACCAAACTTCTGGAATAAAAGGGAATCATGACGTGTCTCACACGTCATGTGTCCTTAAGGGGTTAAAGGACCACTATAGTGCCAGGAAAACAAAATCATTTTCCTGGCACCATATAGTCCTTTGGTCCCCCCCATCCTCAGGGCCCCCCTCCCACTGGGCTGCAGGGGTTAAAAGCCCTTCAGCTACTTACCTTATTCCAGCAGCCAGAGCCGCGCACGCATTCAAACCACCAATAGAAAAGCTTTACTCAATGCTTTCCTATGGACGTCCTGCGTGCTCAATGCGATTTTCGAATTTGGGCATCGCGGTGGCGCCTCTAGGGGCTGTCAGGAAGACAGCCACTAGAGGCTGGATTAACCCTGCAATGTTAAAACCTGGGGGACCTGGCACCCAGACCACTTCATTGAGCTAAAGTGGTCTGGGTGACTATAGTGGTCCTTTAATTAAAGATCTTTGTGGTACTAACGATGTGCTTGAGTATTGCTTTTTGGTTTACTTACAAAGAGACGCACCAGGGCACTCCAAACAGCAAAACCACATCAGCGAGTGTTTCTTTAAACACATTAATCAGATGGTGAATCAGGTTCCAAGCTGGAACAGAAATACTTTTGACTTCCACAGCAGCCAATAGGGTAATATTCTAAACACAGAGTGCCAGAGGGGTTTTCCTTCTTCCTTAAATACCACTATCCTGAGAATAGCAACCAATATTGTTTTTAGATTTATATTAATTTAATAGTTTTTTAAAAGATTTTCAAATGACTTCATAATTTTTTATAACCTTTTAAAATGTTTTTTCTTCAAAATATTAAAATATCAAAAATACATCACATATAAAAATATATCAATATATAGAAAATATCAAAATATTAAAACATTTTAAAAAAATATTAAAACTTTGTTTATCCAAATAAATCCAATCATTTGGAAAGCTTAACCAAAAATACTAAATCAAAAACACCATGTTAGTTGCTGGAGAAAAAATGAACAATGTAGTAGATGTGCCCATTAGGTAGCAGGTGTGGGCAGCTGCCTCTTTTGTGGCATAACTGGTCCTTTGAAGAATCTATACAAGCCATGCAATAGACATACATCATATCTTAAAGCCTCCACGGCTTAAACATCTCATCTCTTTACAAAAGTTCCATTTCACAGTGACATTCTTGCTTCTGTTCAATATTGATAGCTTTCTCACTGACAAGATAAAAATCGACTGTAGCAAATAAAGACAAACTGTATAGCAAGCAAAATAGAACAATGGAAAACACTCAAAATGTCTTATTGTGTTGCATTGACTTTTGACTGTCACTTCTCCTTGCATTATCAACCTATTATTGCTCTTCCTTTATGTCAATTGAATGTAATTATTACTTCACACAGTCATATGTTGTATAAACATATTTTAATATTAAATCTGCAAACTATCCCGTAGAAGTGTCACAGAGTCCAATGTTTGCTAGTTTATTGCTTTCTAAACTACATACTCGAATTCCTGATTAACAGGAACATGCGTGAAGCATCATCAAGGTTATGCTTTATTTGAAACACAGCCTATAACTGTTTCAATGGAACTCTGAGTCACTCAGTGTCTGAAGCACAGAAGCTAATTAACAATATTTCTTCCCACCCTGAAACTACCTACTGGTGGCTTAATACAAACCTGAAGAATTGCCAATCAGCACATGACTGATGGACTTTATTAGAGATACGTTGGAGGTCAGAGCAATTCCACCCATATCTTGCTATTTGTTTGTGTCTCCACAGCAAACTGCAAATAATAAAGTAATTTCTGCCCAAATGACCATCAGTTTTATGGGAATTATGACATTTTACAAGGAGTAATTGAGTATAGGAAAGCATTTATCAACATAAAAAACAGATTAGGAAGCAACACTATTAAGCTTGTTGCTGTTGATTACTTGCTAAGTAATAATACTTTACAGCCAACACAGTCTGATCTCTGAAGATGCCATTCATGAGATGTTGGAACCTGCCAGCAGCATTAAAGAGAACGAATAGCATCAGCTCATGTTTTTTTGGTTTGGACTAATTTCGTCCAATCAAAGTGATTTGGACGGACCAAAAATGTAAATCAAAAAATACCACATACAGTTGTGAATGGACCACAGTTCATCATCTTTACATATGACTGGTTTAAGAGAGATGATGAAGTAATCTAAAGTCAGTTAATAAATGACAACAATGATTAATTTAACTGATTAATGATGACATTGTATCAAATCCGTGAAGACTCTGGCAACACTACTCCTCTTCTCAACACACCTAGTCTTTCTATTCCAATAGCAGGCCTCACACTGCTAACATATGCAGGGATATTCACTAAAGTAAAACAATTCTAAGTGAATTTAACCCCTTAGTGACCGTTATGGACCAGGGCTCTTTTTACATTTCTGTGTTTAGCTGTAATTTTCCTCTTACTCATTTACTGTACCCAAACATATTATGTACCATTTTTCTTGCCATTAAATGGTCTTTCTAAAGATACCATTATTTTCATAATATGATATAATTTACTGTAAAAGATTATAAAATATGATGAAAACAATTAAAAAAAAACACTTTTTCTAACTTTGACCTCCAAAATCTGTTACACATCTACAACCGCCAAAAAACACCCATGCTAAATAGTTTCTAAATTTTCTCCTAAGTTTAGAAACACCCAATGTTAACATGTTCTTTGCTTTTTTTTTTTTTATGCAAATTATAGGGCAATTAGTACAAGTAGCACTTTGCTATTTCCAAACCATTTGTTTTTCAAAATGTATGCAAGTTACATTGTAACACTGATATCTGTCAGGAATTCCAGAATAACCCTTCACATGTATATATTTTTTTAAAAGAAGACAACCTACGGTATGGGGTATTTCAACTCTTTTCATGCAACCGGTTTACCACCAATCTATGTCAAATTTAAAAAAATATTAATAATTGGTGATTCTTCTGACACACATAGCAATTTAAGAATACACATACGGAGAACTTTAAGGGTTACTGCCAAAGAACACCCCAACATGTGTTCAGCAACATCTCCTGAGTACAGTGATACCACCCATGTATAGGTGTGTCATGTTCTCTGGGGGCTAGAAAGACCTTAATTGTAGGGTGTGTATTCCAGTATTCCTACTTGGAGATTTCACAGCTGGTCATCATGCACCCATGTCCTATGGGGGACATTTATTAAGCCGGCCAATGTAATTTACCACTTTGTCAAACTTTTGGGTAGTAATTTTTTTGTGTTATTTTTCTCTCACATTGTACTTTAGGCATGGATTCTCAGTTCTTGTTATGTGTTACTGACAAAGAACACTCCAATATGTGTTCAACAACATCTCCTGAGTACAACACTGCCCCCAGAGTACAGGTTTTATGGGTTTTTGCAAACTTACAGGGGTAAAATGTAGGGCATCCCCGTTTTTCCATGTTTGCGCATTAAAATTTGCCAGATTGGTTTGCTGGGCCTATGTTGCCTTTCTGACCGTATAGCAGCCCAGGAATGAAAATTAGCAATGGCATACCATCTGTAAAAGTAGACAACCCACGGTATTAAAAATGGGGTATGTCCAGTCACAAACCGTGGGCAAAATTAGCATTTACATATGTTTTTTTGCATTTTTCACCCATAAACTGCCATTTCACCGATGATATTATCAGTAATACATTTTACTGCTCTAAAACACTCATATTTGTGTAGAGTAATGTCTCACGAGTACAACAGTACCCCTCAAGTACAGGTTTTATAGTGATGAAATGAAATTAACCCCACCATTACATACCATTTGAAAAAGTAGACAACCCAGGGTATTCAAAATGGGGTATGTCCAGTCTTTGCCAAAGTTAGCGTTCATATTTGTTTTTTGCATTTTTTGACACAAAAACTGCACTTTTACTGGTGATTTCATTGTCGTGATAAGTTTTACTGTTTTAAACACTAATATTTGTGTTCAGCGAAGTCGCCCGAGTATAAAAGTGCATAGGTTTTATGGTGTTTTGGAAAGTTACAGTGTCAATATAGGGCTTGCCCAATTCAGTTTGCCAGATTGGTTTGCTGGGTCTATGTTGCCTTTTGAGAGCAGGATTGTGAATTAACCCCATCATGGCATACCATTTTCAAATATAAACAACCCAGGGTATTCAAAATGGGGTATATCCAGTCTTTTGTAGTAGCCACTTAGCCACGAAATCTTGCCAAGGTTAGTGTTTTTATTTGTTTTTTGCATTTTTTTTTTTTTACACAAAAACTAAACTTTTACTGGTGATTTCATTGTTGTGATAAGATTTACTGTTTTAAACACTCATATTTGTCTCCAGAGTATAACAATACCTCCCATGTAAAGGTTTTATGGTGTTTTGGAAAGTTACGGGGTTAAATATAGGGGTTGCCAATTAAATTCTCTGGATTGTCTGCCTGGGTTGTCAGGCAGGTCCCTCTAATTATAATTAATAAAATCAAATAATTATATAGTTAATAGTTAAATATATATGTAATGTGTGGGTGTGTGTGTGTGTGTGTGTATATATATATATATATATATATATATATATATATATATATATATATATGTCACGATTCGGGGAACCCAACACGCTAACACACACACACAGACACAGAAAAGGTGCCGTACCGGACCTTAGAGTGGCCGGGCTAAGCACACACAGAATAGTCAGGAGACAAGCCGAGTAAGGGGAGCCAGAAAACGGGAGAACGAGAAACAAGCCAAGGTCAAAGGGATGGAGAATACAGGAGAGTCGGAGAAACAAGCCAAATAATCGGTAACCAGAGAGAACTACAAGCAAACAGTAACACAGGTATCAAAGACCACAACAGGGCACTGAGGGGCAGGGAAGGTAAGTATATAAACCCTGTGGTTAATTCTGATTGGATAACTTCCAATCAGAATTAACAATCACACGTGAGAGATATCTATACCTCCCACTGTGATTGTCATACTGTGACTTTAACGCCGGGTCACGTGGCTGACCCCGGCGTTTGCATAAATGTGCTGTCTCCCAGCGTGCAGTGTTATACACGCTGCCGTCGGGGGACGAGAAGGAGGATGTGAGCGGCGTGCGAGGCAGTGAGGACGCCGCTCGCCGACCTACACAGGAGGAGGAGACCGCGGGCGGCAAAGAACCAAGGGTGAGTGCTGCGAGCGGCTTGCAGCCTCCCCTAAGAGCCGCCCGTGGAACCCTGACATTACCCCCCCTAGAAGACCGCCGAGAGGGCGGGAAGCAGAAGGCTTCAAAGGAAAACTCACATGGAAGGAGCGAACCAAAGAGGGCGCGTGCAAATCAGAAACAGAGACCCACGACTGCTCCTCAGGACCGTAACCCTTCCAATCCACCAGGTACTGCAACCGACCCCGAGAAAAACAAGAATCGAGGAGAGCAGCCACCTCGTACACGTCACTAGAGACTGCGCGGAGGGAATCGGGTCGCCTGAGAAGGCCAGAGAACCGATTACAGAGCAAGGGCTTCAATAGGGAGGTGTGAAAGGTGTTAGGAATACGCATGGAAGGAGGCAAGGCCAGGGAGTGGGACACAGGATTGACCCTACGCAATACCCTATAGGGACCAAGGAACCTGGGCGCAAACTTCATCGAGGGGACCCTGAGGCGGAGATTCCTAGAGGACAACCAAACCCTATCACCCGGAGCATAAGTAGGAGCCGCACACCTACGGCGATCAGCGAATCTCTTCTGAGAAACCGCTGCACGAGAGAGAGCAACATGGACCTGATCCCACATCTTCCGTAAGGAGGTGAGGTGCTCGTCCAACGCGGGCATTCCCTTGTCGGAGAATACACCGGGAAGGACAGAGGGTTGGAACCCATAAGCAACCATAAAAGGACTTAAGCCAGTAGACGAATGTGTCACAGTGTTCCTGGCGAACTCAGCCCAGGGAAGAAGATGAGACCAGTTGTCCTGGTGTGCATTCGTGAAGCAGCGTAAATACAACTCCACAGACTGATTAGCCCGCTCAGCAGCTCCATTAGATTGAGGATGATAGGAGGACGTAAACGACAAGGAGATCCCCATCTCAGCACAAAAGCCCTTCCAAAACCGAGAGACAAATTGAGAACCCCTGTCGGATACGATATCCAATGGTATACCATGCAACCGGAACACCTCTTTGGCAAACACCTGAGCCAACTGAACCGCAGAAGGAAGTTTCTTAAGCGGAATAAAGTGCGCCATTTTAGAGAACCTATCTGTCACAGTCAAAATTACTGTCTGTCCATCAGAGGAAGGAAGATCCACAATAAAATCCATGGATAAGTGGGTCCAGGGTTTCTTGGGTACAGACAGGGGCATCAGGAGTCCCCGGGGTTTAACATTAGGCGACTTACACTGTGTACAGACACGACAAGCCTGCACATAATCCACTACATCTTGTTTAAGTGAAGGCCACCAGAACTGTTGAAGGAGACCCTTGTACGTGTTGGTAATCCCCGGATGACCAGCAGTTTTGGCGGTGTGAAATAAAGCTAACAACTTTTTTCTGTCTTTTACTTTCACGTATAGTCTACCAACAGGTGTCTCAGAGGGTGCTTGGGTTTGGTATGTCTTGATACCATCAAGGAAAGGAGACGAAATAGCCAAATGAGTAGCAACTATAATCTGAGACGCTGGTACAATGGGTTTGGGAGCGGGAGCTATAGACCCTAAAGGTTCGTACTGTCGGGAGATAGCATCAGCTTTGACATTACGGTAACCAGGCCTATATGTAATAACGTACTGAAAGCGTGAAAGAAATAAAGACCATCGAGCCTGCTGAGAGGACAATCTTTTGGCATCTGCTATATAGGAGAGATTCTTGTGATCAGTTAAAACCAAAATGTTGTGTCTAGATCCCTCCAATAAGTACCTCCATTCTTTAAAAGCCATCACAATAGCCAATAGCTCCCTGTTCCCGACATTGTAATTCTTCTCTGAATCAGACAGCCTTTTAAAAAAGTAACAACAGGGATGGAGGGGTTCGTCATACGATAACCTTTGGGACAACACTGCTCCTACACCTGATTCAGAAGCGACTACTTCCATAACAAAGGGAAGGGAAGGATCAGGATGGTGTAGCACAGGGGCAGTGGCAAATGCCTTTTTGAGAGTCTCGAAGACCTCAAGGGCTTCAGAAGTCCAAACCCTGGGGTGCAAACCTTTTTATGTTAGTTTCGTAATAGGGGTAACAAGTGATGAAAAGTTTTTAATAAACTTCCGGTAATAGTTGGCAAACCCTATAAAGCGCTGTATAGCTTTAAGTCCTTGAGGAAGAGGCCAGGACAGTATGGCCTCCAATTTAGAAGGATCCATGCTGAATCCTTGTTCGGAAATGACATACCCTAAGAATTGCACAGAAGTCTGGTCGAACAAACATTTTTCTAACTTGCAATACAGAAGGCATGACTAGATACTCATAATGCCCACTACGTGTATTGAACGCTGTCTTCCACTCATCATTTTCCTTTATACGAACAAGGTTATAAGCCCCCCTGAGGTCTAGTTTAGTAAAATATCTAGAACCCTTGACACGATCAAACAACTCAGTGATGAGTTCTTGATCGTTATATTGTTTAAACCCCTGTAATCTATGCATGGCCGTAAGTCACCCTCTTTCTTGGCAACGAAAAAGAAACCAGCACCAGAATGGGAGGACCTTCTGATAAAACCTTTCCTCAAGGATTCCCATATATACTCCTCCATAACCGGATTTTCTTTTTCTGAAAGAGGGTAGACCTTACCCCTAGGTGGCATAGTGCCCGGTAACAGGTTTATGGCACAGTCATAGTCACGGTGTGGGGGTAGCTTATCTGCCTCCCTTTTTTCAAAAACCAATGCAAGGTCTGCATACACAGAAGGGACAGAAACAGAAAGTGGTTTAGCCGTGGGCACATTGAGTAAACAAACAGAACGTACATGGGCCATACAGTCTTGTTGACAAGATTCCCCCCAGGAGAGTATATCTAAACAACCCCAATCCAGCACTGGGTTGTGTTTCACTAACCAGGGAAAACCCAGAACGATGGAAGCAGTAGGAGAGTCAATTATTTGGAAAGCTAACCTTTCCTTGTGCAAAGCACCCACAGACATAATTATTTCTTGGGTTTCGTAGGTCACCAGAGGTTTCTCAAGTGGTCTACCATCTATGGCCTCAACGGCCAAGGGTGTGGCCTTTTGGATCAAAGTCAGGGCAGCGGTTTTAGCAAAGTATTCATCCATAAGATTGTCTGCCGCACCTGAATCGATCAAGGCTTTAGTTGCTATAGTGGTTTTATTGGCCAGAAGAGAAACCGTAATAAACAGTCTGGAGAATGTCACGATTCGGGGAACCCAACACGCTAACACACACACACAGACACAGAAAAGGTGCCGTACCGGACCTTAGAGTGGCCGGGCTAAGCACACACAGAATAGTCAGGAGACAAGCCGAGTAAGGGGAGCCAGAAAACGGGAGAACGAGAAACAAGCCAAGGTCAAAGGGATGGAGAATACAGGAGAGTCGGAGAAACAAGCCAAATAATCGGTAACCAGAGAGAACTACAAGCAAACAGCAATACAGGTATCAAAGACCACAACAGGGCACTGAGGGGCAGGGAAGGTAAGTATATAAACCCTTTGGGTAATTCTGATTGGATAACTTCCAATCAGAATTAACAATCACACGTGGGAGATATCTATACCTCCCACTGTGATTGTCATACTGTGACTTTAACGCCGGGTCACGTGGCTGACCCCGGCGTTTGCATAAATGTGCTGTCTCCCAGCGTGCAGCGTTATACACGCTGCCGCCAGGGGGCCGAGAAGGAGGATGCGAGCGGCGTGCGAGGCAGTGAGGACGCCGCTCGCCGACCTACACAGGAGGAGGAGACCGCGGGCGGCAAAGAACCAAGGGTGAGTGCTGCGAGCGGCTTGCAGCCTCCCCTAAGAGCCGCCCGCGGAACCCTGACAATATATATATATATATATATATATATATATATATATATATATATATATACATTTGTTGTGTTACGGTGAAAGTTCCAGATTAGGAACTGAAATGTCAACCATTTGTGACAATAAAATTATTTAATTGTAAATCAAGGAGTGCCGGCAAGTTTCCTATTTTGATAAATATATATATATATATATATATATATATATATATATATATATATATATATATATATATATATAAAATGTATTTTTTTAGTTTATATTATATATATAAATTTAATATGTGTGTGTATATATACATATACCGTATATACTCGAGTATAAGCCGACCCGAATATAGGCCGAGGCCCCTAATTTTACCCCAAAAAACTGGGAAAACTTATTGACTCGAGTATAAGACTAGGGTGGGAAATGCAGCAGCTACTGGTAAATTTCTAAATAAAATTAGATCCTAAAAAAATTATATTAATTGAATATTTATTTCCAGTGTGTATATAATGAGTGCAGTGTGTGTGTATGTGTGCAGTGTGTGTATGAGTGCAGTGTGTGTGTATGAGTGCAGCGTGTGTGTATGAGTGCAGCGTGTGTGTATGAGTGCAGCGTGTGTGTATGAGTGCAGTGTATGTATGAGTGCAGCGTATGTATGAATGCAGTGTGTGTATGAGTGCAGTGTGTATGAATATGAGTGCAGTGTGTATGTGTGCAGTGTGTGTATGAATGCAGTGTATGTGTGCAGTGTGTGTATGAGTGCAGTGTGTGTGTGTATGTGTGCAGTGTGTGTATGAATGCAGTGTGTGTGTGAATGCAGTGTGTGTATATGAGTGCAGTGTGTGTATGAATGCAGTGTGTGTGTGTATGTGTGCAGTGTGTGTATGAATGCAGTGTGTGTGTGAATGCAGTGTGTGTATATGAGTGCAGTGTGTGTATGAATGCAGTGTGTGTGTGTGTGTGTGTGTGTGTGTGTGTTGCAGAGCCTTGGTGGGGGGTGGGCAATTTTATTATTATTTTTTTATACTGATTTTAATATTTTAATCATTTTATTTTATTTTATTTAATTATTTTTTTTAATTATTTTAATATTTATTTTTATTATTATTTGTAATATTATTTATTTATTTGTATTATTTTATTATTAATATATATACATTTTTTTTTCGTCCCCTAACGCCGTCCGTTCAGCTCTTCTGTCAGCTCACACTGTAAGGCTCGCGAGAGCCGCGGCTCTCGCAAGACTTACACTGGGAGCTGACCGAGGTGCTGAACGGACGGCGCGGAGGAGGAGAGAGCTGACAGGAGCTGCAGGACAGGTAAGTTACAGCTCTGCCAGCCCCCCTCTCCCCCCTGTCTGTATTATGGAAATGCAAATTGCCATAATACAGACACTGACTAAAGTATAAGCCGAGTTGGGGTTTTTCAGCACAAAAAATGTGCTGAAAAACTCGGCTTATACTCGAGTATATACGGTAATACGTGTGTATGTATGTATATATATATAGATATATATACACACACACACATACATATGATACGTGTGTATATAAGACGTGTGTGTATGTGTGTGTACTATCTTTTTTGAATATATATATACAAAAAAGATAGTAAGTCTGGCACTCAATCCTCAATCCTAGCATTCAATCCTGAAGAAATAAACAAAAAAACTTACACCAAGGTGCTGCTCTGCACTAAGTATATACAATGTGACAAAGATGAGAGCACTCAATGGATTTCCAAGTCAAAAAAGTGTATTCAAAATGTTGCCAATGTGGATCAATATATATATATATATATATATATATATATATATATATTTGTGTTAAGGGCTCATGATAGTACAGAAGATACAAACACTGTTAGGTGTGGGATGGTATTAAAAGAGCAAGTCGGTTGTGGTGTGCCGGAACCCATGATGAGGTAGGCCTGTAAATAAAGAGGGCCCACCAAGAAGAAATGTAAGAAAAAGGAGTTGATAAAGAGGAGTGGGTGGGAGGGTGATCCAGCGCTGACCTCGAACGGTATGGAGCCAGGTAAGGGGTGTCCCTTAAGTAGGTAGAAGGTGAGTCATACGCCCCTCCCACAATTACAGGCCAAAAGGCCTTAATACTTGTGTTAAGGGCTCATGATAGTACAGAAGATGCAAACACTGTTAGGTGTGGGATGGTATTAAAAGAGCAAGTCGGTTGTGGTGTGCCGGAACCGACGATGAGGTAGGCCTGTAAATAAAGAGGGCAAAAGTAGAAAATCAAATTTATTACGAAACGAGCAATATACATACTTTAACCAGACATATCTTGAAAGGCATTTCTAACTTCTTGTACTGGGTTAAGTATGTATCTAGAGTATGCAGAAGACTTCCAGCACCCTAGTGACTTGATAACATGTACTGGAATGTTTGCACTGGACGCTGTAGTGGCTGCTCCTATGCGGAAGGAGTGGCCCGAATAGTTAGTTGCTTTTAGGCCTAGTTGTGTAAGTAATGACCTGACGTGGGTCATGAAGGTGGTGGTAGTGAGTACCGAACCTTGTAGACAGAAAAGTGGTTGAGATGTTGATGCTTGTAAAACCTGGGTATATGTGTCCAGTAATGTGACGGGGCACCACTCGTTGTGGGTAGGATAGTATCTAACCTCTACCGGAGGTGCGTGTTGATTGGTTTTGGAGTGATGCAGAGCCAAGATATAGTAATCCATGTGTTTTGTTAAGTGTGAGTGAAGCAGAATGTGAGTGGACTGGGTTGTGTTGATGGCGGTAAATTCTCTTGGTCTTAAAAACCCATAAAAAGCCATATAGATGGCGGTTTTAACAACAAGGTTTGTGTTGTTGGCAAAGGGTTTTAAATCTAGTAGTTTGGATAGATCTTTGAAAATATTGACGTCTATGGGTAGCCTTTGCGCAGTACGTGGGGGATCTCTGAATACCCCTAAGGATGTTTTTGATCTGGTAGGAGGACATGAAACTTGTGTTGTTTGGTTGTAATGTTAACATGTGATGTTGTATGCCTGTTAGATATAGCTTGATTGTGTTGTATGATAACTTGAGTTTGAGGTGGCAAAAGGAAGCAAAACCCAACAAGGATGTCGACATGAAAGGTTGTGCGATATTGTGTGATGACAGAAATCTTTTGAATAGAACGAAAGCCCTGTCATAGGTCTTCCGGGTATTGGAGGATAGCGCTAATTGTGACAATGTCCTGCTATGTTGCATTATAGCGTCTAGTCCATTACTAGTTGGTGGAAAGGTGGAGTGGTCGTGGCTGTGCGTGCAGCTGACGGAAGTATTTGTCGAAAAGCCTGTAAATTGAAACAAATGACAAATGGTCAGCAGCCGTGTTGCATACACCTGGGACATGCACACAAAACAAGAAGAAATTGTGACACGCAGCCAGCCAGGTGAGTTTCCTCAAGAACCTCATAATGGTAAGTGATTTGGATCGACCTTTGTTTATGATGTGGCATGTTGCTTGGTTGTCTGAGTAGCAACGTACTGACGAACCTGCCCATAGATGCCCCCATGTCACGGCAGCTGCCACAATGGGATATATCTCAAATAGAGCTGAGGTAGTTGAAAAACTCTCCAGGTCCTGAACCTCTGGAGGCCAACTACCCCAAAGCCATTCATTCCCGTAAATTGCTGCAAAACCTGTGGTAGACGCCGTGTCTGACCAGATGGTAGGTGAGGAGTCAGACAATTTAGGGAGGAACATGATTTTCCCATTCCAGGTGGTTAAAAAGTTTCTCCACATAAGTAGGTCTGCCGTGGCCTGGGTATCCAGGGGTAACCTGTGTGCATCATTGCTAAACAGTGGGAACATGTGTAGGAGCCGTGAGATGAAAGCCCGGCCTTGAGGTATAATGCGCATGGCAAAATTCAGGGACCCAAGGAGAGATTGTAATTCTTTGCGGTTGCAAGTACCGAGGTGTAAGTAAAGGTTGATGTTGGTAAGAATGTTCTCTATCTTGGTGTGTGGCAGGCTGGCTTGCATGTTGGCTGAGTCTAGTATGATTCCTAGGAAAGTGATGACTGTATCTGGTCCTTCGGTTTTGGTGGGGGAAACTGGGACGCCCACCTGTTTAAAAAGACTGATGGTTTCTATGAGGCTACTGGGTGGGGAAATATTCTCTTCGATCAGTAAGAAATCATCCAGGTAGTGTATAACTGTAGGGCATCTGGCTACATTTAACAATAACCAGCATAGTGTTTCGGCGAATACGTCGAAAATGGCCGGACTACTTTTTGAACCAAACGTTAAGCGTGAGAAAAAGTAGTAGTTCCCGGCCCACTTAATGCCATGCAGGTGCCATAGTGTAGGGTGGATTGGCAATAATTTGAAAGCATTTGTTATGTCAGTCTTGCTGAGCCATGCTCCGACCCCTGCCTGCATGATAGCCGTAATGGCGTGATGTATGGTGGAGTATTGAAGAGAAAATTCCTCAGAGGGGATAAGGGAG
Organism: Pelobates fuscus; assembly: GCF_036172605.1. NCBI lineage: Eukaryota > Metazoa > Chordata > Amphibia > Anura > Pelobatidae > Pelobates > Pelobates fuscus. The sequence continues at coordinate 80,498,608 of NC_086327.1, read as the reverse complement.
TTCAGACTCGGTGTGTAAGAGGTGTGAGGTGCAGACAGATCGATGATAAGTGTTTGTTTGTGGGAAGATTTCCCCGTGACAATACCAATGGGATTTGTCCTCCATGTGGTAATAAGAAGCCCTCTGCCACTTCTTTGGCTATAAGTGTGCTTACCGCTGTAGGGTTTTGTTGTGCAGATTGTAAATTAGGGCATTCAAGGATTCCTGTAGGCATGTGTATTAGACCAGTATGGAATCCTTGTGATAGACCAGTGATGATGAAGTCTACCAAATGTCTAGATGGATGTTGTGACAGTAATGCCGTGAGTACAGAAATATTTATATCCGTTAAGTATTGCTTAGGGTACATTTTATTCGGACACATAGTTTTCGCATGTGCCCTAAAACATGTTGAACATATATGCAATAACCTACATCCACTGTAATTACATGCACCGACATTGAAATTATTACATATTTGGGATTTCCCCAAAAACTTGATAGGACGACCCAGTTTATCTTTGGGCGTTTTCTCTGCTGAACCAGCGGAACCAATGCCCTGTGAGGTAGTAGGTTCGTTTGCAGTGGTTGGACAAAAATTGGCAGTATGGGCCATGGAGGAGCAGTATGCACAGGCCGGTGTTCTCAGACCTGCAAAGTGTCTACAGAAAATGACCGTATCAATCTTGCTCCAGTTGGACCTTGTCCCGTACTGTGAGAAGGCGCCAGACACTTTGGCAGAAAAGGATCTATGGTAGTCATAGAAAGCTGACCCACCATATTTGTTGCCCAGGTCCACCAGCCTGTGCATATATAAGTCAAACTCCTCACGTCTGTGGGGATATACCGTACAAATCACATCACGATAAATGCCAAAAGCTAAAACAAATTCTGGAATAGTAAGCTTCCTATTTAATCGTGCATCCCTAGATTTTACCACCACAGAAATATCGTCATAAGCGTATGTCTTATGTTCCACTATATCCTGGGAGGCAATTAGTAGTGTGGCCATATTGACATCTTTACCTTCCAGGATATCTTTTTTGAGGTGTTCGGGTATCATGTGGGCAGGGTGAACCTCTTAGTCATCCGAGGTGATGGCTGGAGAGACTGATTGCAACTCCACCACTGCTGTGGGGATTGCCGTGGCCGTTCCAGCCATGGTGAGGGCTGTAGTGACCGATTCAAGTGTCTCCAGCCTAGAATTGACCTTGCTCATGGATGCCATGAGGGATGTGAGCATGCCATGTATGTCTCCTGGGTTAGACTGGCTAGATCCCTCCCCGGCGTCCCTGTTATCGGTTGAGGTGTGCAGTAACTTGTAAAGTTCTGCTTTCCTTGCTGTTGCCGGAAAAGGGATTTGTCGTCTCCTGAGTTCGCTAGTGATGCGAGGGATAGTCCATGACCTGAAAGATGCTGGGCTAGCCATATCCTCCTCCTGTGATGGGGTGTTTGCTCTGGCCGGAGTACTCGGGATGGAGAAATCCTTTACCCCTTCTTGAGACATACTAGATGACAAAATATAAATTATCGTGGAGAACCCCAGGGGATGTACTGGCAGGCTAATTATGCCAGGTAAGGCGAAACATTAATCTTGTTCTTTGGTGACAGGTGAGGCCCTGCTAGTTGCCAAGTGGCTGTGAGAGGCTCTATCTATGCGTTGGCGAAAGGGGTTATTGAGGCCGCCCGACGTAGCGGCAGGAGTTCGTAGGCCTCTCGGTTACAATAAAAGAAAACAGGGGAAGGGAGTGACAGGTGACGCCCTCTCTATAATTTGCGAGGCGGCTGACTTACGTGTGGCCCGGGGGGTATTACCTCCGAAACGTTGAGGCGGGGTGTTGGCCTCGCGGACCACTAAACGATAGGCAGAAAGCCCAGAGGGGTGATACCTATTTGGGCCTATAACCCCTAAAATGCCAGTACTCTAAGTCCTATGTAGATATGGAACCGTATGTGTTATTGGGCGTGAGCAGGCTTAACGTACCTGGTAGTATGTATGTGTTTGATAAGCGACAGGTATAGAGAAACCTGGAAAACCTAAAGGGTTTAGAAACAAGATATACAAAGTGTGAGAATTGGATCCTTTGATACCAATTTAGACTAAATAGCTGTAGTGAGTTTATATATAGACATATGTAAGGTAAATTTTAATGAATGGTAGTTACCTAACTGGTCATATATGTGGTATGACCCTGATAACTGGGTGTCTTGTTGTGTATAATATGTCTCTATGGTGACAAGAGTAATGCGTATGATTGCTAGTGTTTGTAGTCTAATATGGTGTATATTAGTAATAATATAGTCTATCTTAGGTATTGAAAGGTAAGCTCTAAAAGAGGTAAAGTATGAGGAAAGTAATAATTACAAATCTTTATAAAACAGAAAATTGACGTATGAGTGGTTGAATCAAGTCGTGTGATTCAACCCGAAAGTTTATGAGATTTTTTGGACCGAGTTCTTGTGTATGTAGTTTTGAGTACATAAAGAAAAAGTCAGCATATGTGCGTACCATGTAAGAAACGTGTATACATGGTATGTTTAGAAGTGTAATCTTCTAATGGATTATATGTAAACATAAAATATTTAATACAAGTTCTTGTGTGAGATAAATAACATAATGTAAAGTTGTTTAAACAAAACTTCATATATGTATAACATGACCATTCTAATATTACTAATAGTCCAATCTGAATAATACATTTAATTAGGAACCTATATAACCCTTATATAAATTATAATAAGGAAGGATATGCTATATTCATATGCCAGTAAACGTAATCTTTATAAAGTAAATAGAGACATGGAAAAAACAAAGTTTAGATACTGATATGAGGGAGAAAGGAATCTGGGTAAGATGCTACATATAAGTGCTTACTGTTGTCAGTACACAGATGTATATTGAAAAATTGCCGGAAGCCAGAGGGTTAATGTGCCTGTGGCTTGGCCGTAAAGCGTGTGGCCGTAAAGTAAGGCCGTTTAAAATCGCGACACCGTGGGAAGTGATCCGGGCGACGGACTTACGATTTAGAAGTCCTGTGGACTTAGTCAGCGACGAAGACCGGGTTTTGTGCGTGGCTGGACGGGCGGAAAACCTGTAAGGAGTTTCCTGGACACAGCTAACACCAACGAACCGCAGGGTTTTTCCGAAACCAAGATGGCGCCGTCCGTGAACCGGAAGTGGATTCAGGATGCAGCGCTGACCTCGAACGGTATGGAGCCAGGTAAGGGGTGTCCCTTAAGTAGGTAGAAGGTGAGTCATACGCCCCTCCCACAATTACAGGCCAAAAGGCCTTAATACATACACACACACACACACACTTTTATTTGCATATATATGATTTCATTATAGGTGTATTTTGAGATATAGGTGCATATTTCAAAATACACTTATTATGAAATCATATCTATGCATTATATATGTATAATATTATATAAAATGCTTTAATTATGTTATAATATATTATACATATATAGTATATGTATATGTATAATATATTTATTTTATAAAACTTTTTTTTTACTTTTTAGCAGCCTGGAGGACTGTCTGACAGCTCAGGCAGTACCCTTGCTGGCAGCTCCATAGACTCCTGTTGCAGCGATGTGATCATGGTGATCACATAGCCCTGGAGGGCCGGGGTGGTCGGAACTGCTGCAGGGGGACTGCTGGGGTCTCCAGCAGTACCGCCCGCCCGTGATCGCCGCGAGGTATTGATTCAATGCATCTCTGTGAGGAGATGCTGATTGGCCAGTGAGGTATTTGGCTCCACCCCATCCCGCCTCCTTGGCTGAGATGATCAGAATTGATGATCTCATCCTATGGCAAAGCATTGCGATGATTCTGATGATGTCATCCAAGGAGGTGGATCTAGGGCAGGACCAGCGTCGGTGGAAATAAGGTGAGTTTTTACTATCTTTAAGGAGAGCAAGGAAGGCAGGGGGCTGAATAGTGTGGAAATAAGGTGAGTTTTTACTATCTTTAAGGAGAGCACGGAAGGCAGGGGGCTGAATAGTGTGGAAATAAGGTGAGTTTTTACTACCTTTAAGGAGAGCAAGGAAGGCAGGGGGCTGAATAGTGTGGAAATAAGGTGAGTTTTTACTATCTTTAAGGAGAGCAAGGAAGGCCGGGGGCTGAATAGTGTTTTTAACACTTTAGGGTCAGGAATACACATTTAGTATTCCTTTAAGGCCAAAGTAGCTGAAATTGAAGCATATCTAACTTAGAGAATTTCTCCAGTTTGGCAGTTTATCTTGAGTTTAAAACTTACTATGAATTCACTTTGATTTCTCACTTTAGTGAATAGCCCTGATAATGTAAGAGAATTCCTTTTACACTGATGTACAGAATAAAAAAATAAAAATTAACTGAAGTGTGGGTTTATGTGATTATGCAAATAAATACTTTTGCCAAAGACTAGTTTGGACAAAAGGACTTTTTGAATGTGGCAGACACTATAAATATTGGTTACGGTGTGGGTTAAGGAGATGCTTCACAGGAGTGACAAGCTAATTGAACATAGCACCTATTGTCATACCACCTATTGTTGTACATCCGATTCTGCTGCAGACACTGCTCTTCATCCGGGGAAAGCAGGCAGATTTGCTCATATTTAGATTTTGTTTGAGCAGAATATTTTACATATGCCTACAATACATGTTCCGTGGCATTTCATTTTGTGCTGTGGAATCAGTAGCAAACACATAAGACTCAATAAACAACTTCACTCGGGCAAGGATTAAAGCCTATTTTATTTTGAGCTGAAAAAGTAATGACTGAAATAAAAAAATTCTGATTGTAACATACATCTATTACAGTTATGTACGTTATGTACGTTGGGAGTTTTCAACCCAGAAAATAGCTCTAATTAATGATTACAATTATCCCAAGTACAATACCTGGGAAAAAAGAATTCTGCCGAGCAAAAGGCCTGACTTGTTTGTTATGCCAGTTGCCATGGAAATTTAAATCACATCATATTTGCAACATAGAAATTGTCATTGAGCAGGTGTTTAGTGTCCCAGTGAGGTCCATCACCAATATTGTGCGCTGTAATCCTTTGCATGCCAATATGTTTCTGACTGCTTAGTTGTCCAAAAGATGAAATAAGAAACAGATTCTTCAGAAACCCTTGTGAAAAAACAACTAAATGGACATATGCCTATATTTTTTTTTTTTTTTTTGCATTTCAAACGAACGTTTGCTAATTGCAAGGAATCCTATGTGATGAAATATCATGTCAGAATAGCCCAAAATGACGTCAATATAGGGTAATTTCTTTATAGTACAAAAATCCCGCAAGAGTGCAAAAATTCCTTGAGATGGGATCCTAAAATGACATATGATGTCAGCATTTACCGCAATTAAAAAAACTTCTTTTCACTGCAGTGATTATCAGAGCTATTAATTAAAGTGGGACTTAAAGTGAATTTCAAATCTAAAGCCCGAGTAGTCTAACTGAAAGCATAATTAATTTAGAGAATTTTTCCACTTTGGTTATTTGGACCTTACATTTGAAACTTCAAATTAATTTTGTATTCAATGAATTCTGACTTTTGTGAAGTACCCTGTATACGTCATTGGCAACCAAGGAGACAAACACAACGGTAAATAGCCATTATGTAACAAATGAACATTTTGGGGGGCAATTTTGGCTTTTTGAGACAAATTTAAAAAAATAGAAATTTGCAATGATCCATGTGACCTCCTTTATGTTACAAATGTGACTTCTAGTTACGTGCATGATGTCATTCAAGTCATACTTGTGGCTGGAATACGAGCATGAAGTAGATCATTTTGCATATGCTGCTGATACATATTGTTGCATTATATGCACAAAGGTTGACAATGAACTGGCTGTACATCATCATATTGATATACTTCATCACTTTCTATTGGTTCTTTCTTAGGAAAAACAAACAAATGCATTCTCATACACGGCAATTACTTTTTTCATTTGACCTTCTGCTTCTAGTGGTTCCTAACCCAGCCCACAAAGCACTGTCATAATGTAGAATTTAGGATTCCACAATTCTGTTCCAATGGTGATGCTGACAAAATCTGGATTGTTGGTTTGCTTGGAGGATTGGGATATTAAAGACTGTTATGACACATATGTAGTACTAATCTTTTACCTACTACTGCCACATAGATCTGCCAGAATATTTATTAAAAATTTTGCAAGCTGTAGGTCAGGGCATGAATGTGCTGCCCGGCAGTGTATGGTCTTTATGTGCTCCAGATGTAAAATGAATAAACTTATCATTGTGAGATCATTGAGGTACCAGCAAGGCTTGGTTTCACAGCAGAAGAAAATGAACTACAGATGCAACAGTAAAGGAGCACTAAAGCGTTTTTAATACATACATGTATTCCTAACGCGATAGTGTCCCTCAATCTATATAGGTGTCTCCTATGTAGATGTCACCCCAAGGTAAGATTCACTGACCTTGCATCTACGGCACACTGATCTACCTGCCACTCAGTCTCCCTAAATGAGAATATAGGGAAGCATTGGAGGGCTAGGGCGCAGACACACAAACAATGCCATGCTGAGCCAATCAAATGCTCTCTAGGAGAGTCAATTTATCTATAACCGAGTTTAACTAGCTACTATAGGTGTTCTAACCCTGTAATGAAAACAACGGCAATGTTTTAAGTTGCTTATAGAATCCCGTTGAAGTTGGACAGTTAACAGGATGGAAATGTTTTTCCATTCACCCTAAGAACAGTAACTTCACAGCATTCATAACATTGCAGAAACCAATGGTGTCTAGCATACCCTTGAGCATAAGGCTTTAACTTTACTTGCGGACAATTGAAAGACAAAATATCTCTTGACTTATAGATATGTGCTTTTTATGAACACCCTGTTATAACATTAATTCTGTAATGGTAAAACTAGCAGAGATTCCACACAGGTATACTACTCTCAACCACACACACACACACACACACACACAAAACAAAACACAAATAAGACAGTGATACCAAAAAAAGATAGGGCAGAAATGTTTTTTTCCTTAAAAAAACACAGGTTAAAAGCAGTTGTGTCATTTTTGTGTATTTCATAAAAAATTACATTAAACATTAGAAATGTCATTGAAATTCCAACTTAGTCAAAATATATAAGACAAAGTCATGAATATTTTGTCCAATAGGCAAAGCTAAAGTTGGCAAAAGTCCACAAGGTTGAGATTCCACATTCAATTTGTCGATACCCAATAGCCATAGCATGTAACAGCTGTGGGGAAATTTTACTTCTTGTGAGATCTTCCATAGACCTCTGCATTGTATTCCTGTTTGTGCACAAGAGTACCAAAGTAGTGAATGGCTCTTGGCAGATAAAGCAACAATAGCTGATAAAAGCCCCTATGGGGAAGATGGCATCCCCCACAAGGGAGAACTTCAGATAATCATAGCTCTCATTTGCTTTTCCTGCTGGCCTCCACAACAAATAAACATGTTGGATGCTTTCCAAATTGCTAAGTAGCTCCACAACCCCATGCCCCATCTTCCCAATATTTATATTTTATGACACTAGCTGGCAAACTGCTGTCTGCCTTGGTTAATGTCAGAAATAGGGAAGAGGTTGGCAGTTGTGAGGAACTTTTAGTCCTTGATAGTAGAATAGAATTTGAAATTATGAGCCCTGTTATTTAGGTAAGGTTAAGGCTAGTGTTAAGTATTAATGTAGTGTAGGGGTTATGTAGTGTATGGGTTAAGGTTTAGTGTAATCTAGTGTGTTACGGTAATGTAAGGGTTATGTGGGGGGCATACATGTCACAGTGCTGCCTGCAATTAGTAGGAATAGCTAAGCTATTGTACACTATTTTGTAGTTACTTTCTCTGTATACCATGTTTACAAAACAACAAGCTGTTTTTAATTTAAGAAGAGAATGTCATCGTTTCTTTTGATTTATATTCACATTCCATAATTATTTATGAAGATAATTATGGTGTTTGGAATATTTTGCATTAAAAATGATGTAACACGATTATCCATATTAATTTTATTTCTAATACATTACACACATTTATAGGATATCAATATAAGCTCTGTGTGGTAGGGGTGTCCTATTCTCATATTTAAATGTATATTGCTTTAATATCTGAAGCACATATTCAACTTACCTGTAAAGTTCTAACTACACTTACCCCATCCTAGTGGAGTTGCAGATCACTTTACTTTATGTATTTCAATTTCTTATTATTGTCTTGTGTTTGTTTCTTGGTGATTATTGATGCTGGACAGTGCTGTTGAAGGGTTACAGCAGAAGATTATCCACACTGAGTAGAGTTGTCCACTAATGGGGCCAGAAGAGCAACAGCACATAAAGATTGCATGAACGTAAGGAAGGTATACCTCCCTATAAGTTTTTAGGCTTTGGCTCATTGTTAATGGTTATGTTTTATGCCCTTCACCTTACCCACTACATATGTCATTCATTATTTAGGAGGTGAATTGGTCTGGATCATAATAACTTTAGTTTTAATTACTAATTTTAGTTGTAAATTATTGCAATCAAATAATGTCTATTAGGCTCCCTGAGTATGTCTTTGTAACCAACAACATAATATAATTTGATCACAACATTTTACAATGAGAATCTTCTTTAGCTCATTTCCCAGAGTAATTAATGTCAGAGAATGCGGCACCAAGTGATGAAGCTTCAAACTATTAGTGGATTGTATAATAGAGACTTTATATCTTGGTGAAACAATGTTTGTAAATTGATAGCATCTTGTCGTTTATAAAATCTACAAACTAAAAAAAAAAAAAAGTGTGACTGATAAATATATTTTGTAAAAAGGGGTATTATGCTGTGATGCAGAGAATTAAGCATTTCTTTCTTTCTTTGCAGTTTACATTGTTCTGTGTGTTATGTAAAGGGACCCTAAGATGACGTGGGAAATGTAGCAGATTTATACAACTGTGACCATCCAGCTGTTGTATTTGTACTAGAATTCATTTAAAGGAACCCTCCAGGCAGTGTAACTACAGCGCACGTGAATGCTTATGGTGCCTGGGGTGTCCTAGCACCTCATGGTAAGTAGTCAAACCAAATAAGAACAGTTTGACTTCTTAAATGGGGTCCGCTGGGCGCTGGTCACTGTCTCCACTACTGCGACAGAGACCTATTAAATCAACTCTCCTGAAGGCAAGGAGGAGATTGAGAATGACTGGACTATGGTTATGATGTTTGGAGTGTTCCTTTAGTTCACTTATTTGGATATTTACTGCATTGAAATTTATTTTCACAGTGAAATGGTACATAAGTAAATTTTAGTGAATAGTAGAAGAAAATAAATAAAAATTTCAATATCTTATTTGGTTGTTATATGTTTTGATTTTATACAAAAAATGTTTTTATTATTGGTCATAACAGTTGATCATCGAGCCAGGTATACAGCAGCAAAGATAGTGTTATACCAGTGAGCATCGATCAGCACAATTTTCTACTATTACATGTCAGCACTTGATAGACACTTACCTGTTAATCCAATTTACATCAGCTGACGCTTTGCAAAGCACAGTGATATAGAAGCCCAGTGGCGATTGGTGACGCCTTTAGATGGTGTCACTGGAATTTGATTCCACCCCTCTACATAAACTTTGCCCCTAACCTGTTAGTCTTTGCCCACATAAAGTGCTAATACCCATATAGTATCAATGATATATTAAGGTTATTATTACAGTGCCACCCAGTAGTTTATATATTTATTTTTTTAATGGCTTTTTATACTTTATGACCTTATCCCTTACCAGTAACATTCCATTTCATACATACAATACAATACATTATCTTTCTCAAGACACTTAGCCAGTTTAATAGCTGGCTGAGCCTCATGTAAAATGCAGTAAGTGGGAATTGCAGTGCTAACGCTAAGACATTACTATTTGAGGTCACTACTAAACAGTGTAGTTCAATTTCTATATGGAGAGTACCAGACAAACTCTTACCTGACTGGGGAACACTGCATTCAGTTCCTACCTCAATGATGAATTGCCAGTAGGAGAGAGAGTGAGTAAGGGAGGGACTCAAAGCATTGTAATAGAGGAGACTTATCAGAGACTACAGGGGAGAATGTGCAGAGATGGATTCATGGCGCTGCGGGAGATCTGTCAGACAATATCTCTTCACTTTTCATACTGTGCAGTAGATGCACAAGACTTAATCAATGCAGTTGGCATGGAGTCAAAATGGAAGCTGCCAACTCCACTCTCTCGTGTTAGCAGCCTATGGCAGCCCAGTAGGCAGGCCTTTCTCTAAGGCAGCATATTTGCTGCCTGAAAAGGAGTCATTGGGAACAACAGGTGACCCTCAGTTCAAAAAGAGGGTGACTGTCAGCCAAAAAGGGTGATTCAAAAAGGGTGGTCATGCTTTTTAAACTCTCTCTAGCAGCAATAGAGGGGAATAATAAGGATGAAGGAAATGGAGGGAAACTGCAGTGCTAATAATTAAAAGGACTTAAACAACACGTTTGATCAATCAGACACATCTCAAATGTGCAAGTTTGCACTAAAAAGAAATTAAAAATCCCAAAGGAAAAAAAATATTATACAGTATTTTTTCTATTTTATTTTTTATTGTAACAAAAACTGGTAAGGTGCTGCCCCAGGTACTCCTATGGACGGGCGTTCAATGTAGAATCCATTGTAAATAAAGAACTCTATCCCCAAATATCATCTGAAACAAGTGCAGTGTTTTAAAGGCACTGTGTGTAATCCTTGCTGCACTTTCATCCTTCAGTAATATTTATGTCACAGTAAAGTTAAATATGATTATTTGTACATAGTTTGCTCAGGGCCGTCTTTAATATTGATTGGACCCTGGGCAAAGCATTTGTGCAATAGGTGTGCAAGAAATAGGTGTGCAATCACGTCCTTCACCCCAACGCAGTGGCAGATCTAAAGTAGAGAGGTGCAAGAATTTGTTTGTCGCACGGGTGATTAAAAGGTAGTTCCCCATCTGTCGTGCAACTCCAGCAATGCATTGACAGATGGGGCTCTACCACTTACCCATGTTTGAATGTTTGTATTTAGCACTAAGCTGTTTTTGTGTGTTTGAATGTAAACAGGTTTTTGTATGGAATATGTTTGTGTGTGGTGTTGGCATACTTGCAAGCATGTATTTATGTGTAGTGTTGGTTTTTGAATGCAGGGGTATGTTTACCTATAAATTTTGTGTGTAACACAGACATGTGTTTGTACGTAGTGTTGGAGTTTGAATGCAGGGGTGTATTTGTATGTAGTGTTAGTGTGTGAATGCTGAGATGTATGCAAATATACACACATAGATTATATATACACTGAAACACATGCAGACACACAGATATAGACACTGACACTAGATATACACACTGGCACACATGTAGATATACAGACACATATACACACACTGACACACATGCAGATACACAGACACACACAGATATACAGACACACAGACATACAGACACATATAGACAGACAAACTGACAGACATACTTACACAGACACATAAACTGACAGACATACTGACACATACATACTGACATATGGACACCGACACATACACTGACAGACATGCTGACACACACACAGACACATACTGAGACATACTGACATACATTCACAGACACACACATAGACCTACTGACAGACACACAGGCATACTGACACACACCCAGACAGACATACTGGCACACACAGACACATACTGACACACACACAGACAGACATAGTGGCACACACACACACACAGACATACTGACACACACAGGCATACTGACACCCAGACAGACATACTGGCACACTGGCACACAGACATACTGACACACAGACCTACTGACACACATGGACCTACTGACAGACACACACACACACACACACAGACCTACTTACAGGCACACACAGACCTACTGACACACACACACACAGACATACTGACACACGCACACCTACTGACAGACACACACACAGACCTACTGACAGACACACACACACACAGACCTACTGACAGATGCACACACAGACATTGTGACAGACACATACATAGACATAGTGACAGACACACACACACACACACACAGACCTACTGACAGACATAAACACACACATACTGACATACACATAATCAAACTGTAAAGCCCCCTTCCCGTTTCCTACCTTCCCTGAGGGCCTTGGGTGGTTGGGAGTTGAGCACTGGCTTTCTTTGCTCAGTCCCCCTCCTCGCTGCCTCCTGGCTCGGCCTCCCTCCCGTGCGGCTCATCATCTCTGAGGGAGGAAGTGACTTGCGGACGTCACTTCTTCCCAGGCTGCCGTAAAGCAGGGTGCCCAGTCGTGCCATTAAAAGGTCACAGCACCCGACTGGGCCCCTGCTGATATGTGCTCACCGGGTGGTGTTAAGTGTATTGGCCACCCGATGGGCCCCCATAGAGTATGGGCCCCGGTGCAGCCGCAATACAAGCACCGCGGGCCCATGGGTGGGGAGGGAATTTTTCTTATGCAGGCGATGGGCGGCGGGGCCACGGGGCAGCTGCTTTGGGCACCCCAGGAGTAACGGCCCGTGCAGCTGCCCCGTTTGCTCCGCTTTAAAGATGGACCTGAGTGTGAATTTGTGAATTTGCAGTTTAGCAAGATAATCCCAAAGTGCCAAGAAATATCTCAGAAGAAAGAAATGCTATTAAGCTGACATATTTGTTCGGATGGTCTTTTTACTTAACCTTATCAGATGCAGCACGTTTCTGTCTGACATTTATTTTGCTACTTATGAAATGGATTTTTTTTTTAACCAATTACTTTGTAAACACCATGATTAATTTAGAAACAAAACAATTTGAAAATGAACACGTTATGAGTACAACATGAGATGTGAATAAGAGGTTATGTGTATATTGTTATCTAAAATGTAGATGTAGCCTGCATAACAAGTAGCTTAACCATTAAATCAATGTATGAATTTAAAGGGACACTCCAAACCCTTTAAACACTTTAGCTTGCTGAAGAGTGTGTCCTCTTTTTTTCATTTTACAAAAAAATGCAGAAATGGAAATTTACATTTTTAGATATTAACCTTATTACACCTCCCTGGTTGTCCTATTACTATCCTGGTTATTTAGTTATGTGGAAGAGGCAGGTAATTGCCCAGAACACTTGACTTGCAAAGACTTCTCATTGAGCTGCATCGGTCAGTCTGTGATTGGATAGTCACTGACAGTCTGGGGCAAGTTAAAAGGGGGGTGGCTTGCAAAGGCTGCAGACAAGATATCTGCAGCTTTTGCAAGCTGTTTTCAGATATGCCTAGAGTGGAAAAAATGCATAATTAAATGCATGCATGCGTTCCTTGTGGGGTATATTTACCACACTGTGATTTTCTTTTTGTATTTGGGAAGCGGAGTGCCCGGTTAAAGTGAGCATGTCGTGCCATGTACAACTTTGGCTTTAACAGATACTAAACTAATGGAAAGGTGTAATTAGAAACAAGCAATCAAATGGGCTGCAACATATAACTACAAGTGACCTAAATAGAGTGTATACTCAAAATCTGAAAAAGTATATGTGCGCTCCTAAAAACTAAAATAAGGATAAAAATAACACTTATAATACAAATGTATATTTAATTAGTAAAAAAACTTTATGATCAAGAAATCTAAAAAACATATGCAAACATGACGAACTGAATCTGTTGCTAAAAGGTGAATAACCAATAAAAGATCAAATAGATACACAAATCCTGGTAAATAATAAAAAAAAGTAAAAAAGCCAGGATAAACACCTAACAGATACTCGGTCAGCAAAATATGAGACAAAGTATCTGGAGGTGTAACCAATGCTAACAACTTAATACACAGGACATAAGTATCACACAAATAAAGGAATAGTACCTTGCCTCGGTGGGGGCCCCCACCGAGGTGTAAATGGAAAGGAATAACAGTGGCCACAGATAGTAAAAAACCAACTGGAGAAAAATATAAAACGTTGCACCGCGGTCGGGATCTTCAAAAAAGACCGCGGTGTAGATGGGAAGCAGATACTAAAGTAGTAATATCAGACAATATTGGACCATCTGAATTACAACCAAATAAAGATTGTGCACCGGTGCTATTGTATTCTCACTTACCTTCTGCCCATTACTCTAACACCTCTATTCTCATACTTTCATGGGCCTTACGCTGTAAAGTGATTGGACCTGCTTGTCTAAGGTATATATATATATATAAAATACTCCAGATAGCACTCTCAGGACTTGTCAAAAAATAAAACTTAGCTTTTAATTAGTTTTCCATAAAAATTAATGTTTCAGTTTCTTACACACAAACTTTCATTAGGACCTATCTTCTATTTTCTATCCGTTTGGTCTGATGAGCACCGGGCAAGCTACTGAATATATGGAGTGCAAGATCTTTTTTTTTTAAATTATATATATATATATATATATATATATATATATATATATATCATCCAAAGAGCCTGCACTCCTAGTGTAGTGGGTAATGCCTGGTGCTAAGTAACACTGAAAAATACAAAAATGCATGAAATAGGCAGCACTCCAAGGACTTAGACAAAAAGATACTTAAAAATAATACTTAACTTTTATCAGTACATCTTTAAAAGTGTTGACGTTTCAGTAACAACAGTGGAACTTTCATCAGGACCGGTACAAAAAACTGTTGGGGGAACGGGTATTCTGAACAGTTTAAGGAACATTTTAATTAATTTAAAAAAATCTGATTGGTGTATTTCTTTAAAGGTAAATGCTATGCTAATATTATTTCAATCAAAAAGTGTTTGGTAGTAAAGAGGTTAATGCATTAATCAGCATGTGTTCTGTTGCTCCAGTCAGAGTATCCATTGCCTTGAACAGGCAATAATTATTGTATTTACATACATTTTAAAGCACTGATCCTGTGAGATTTCATTTCACATTACTGGAGGCTTTGTGACTATCATTACACATTTAGCGAAAAAAGAGCAGCAGGGCAAGGTTGAAAAGGAAATAATGTGTGTAATTATAAAAATGGTAGCTAATATCATTTCAAACAAAATTTCCCTTCTGATTCAGATATCTTCAATATCGAAATTAATGGTATAAATAAATTAATAGATCATGAACTGAAACTGCACTTAGTCCATGACCCTCATAATTAAAATGCTTCATTCAGTGACATACGAGGGCCCTTTTCATTTGCAAATTATATCAGCATAACCAAGGTTATTCTTTTTAAACCTTTTTCAACATATTTAGAAATATTAAATGAGAAATTAAAATTGAATTTTAAATGTTTAAAGAGTCTGGCATAGCCTGTTAACAGTTTACTGCCCTTTGATTTCTGAGTGTACAGTACTAGAGACACTCATTGATACCGTCATCAGAAATCTATCTATATTAACATGACGTTCAACTCTTAATCTTTGTCCGGGAGACATCCATTTTGCTACAAAACACATTGATGTAGATGTTCTATGAATTCACTAGAAGTTTGCCCATTTTTTAAAGTTTACTATGCATTTCTCTCATAAGGTGCATTTACATCACCCCCTCGGTCATTTATGGCCAGCGCTATCCTTGCTCATACAAACCAATAAGTTCTTGCATTTTATTCTGGTTATTTACACTCTTTATTGCTACATTTTTATACTCGTTTCTAAAAAAAAAGTTAAAAAATTAACTTGTTTTGTTTCCATTGCCTTTAGCTAGTATAATTTCTATAAACTGAGAACACAAAAATATATTGTATTCCCTTGTCCTCCTTGACATGCCCTATGGTAATTGCTTCTAAGCCACCACTTTATGGATGCTCCATTGCTAATGACATAACTATCTTTGAGACTTAACTAATCATGCCATGCTTATAACACCAAAACCTTGATTACATTTTCCCAATCAACTAGGTAAAACATCCATGGTGTCTTCTGTACACGTAACCTCCTGCGATGTCAACCATTCATCTAGACCCTGCTGAGTACAATGGAAAACGATTGTTTCAATCTGTTCTATAAGATAAAACAAAGCCTATAAATCAAACTTAGTAAACAACACTGTCTAGGAGCACCTATTTAGTCAAAGAAAATACAAATTTTGTTTAAATCGATTTTGTTTGAATCTTTTCCAAGCTGCTACTTTTTTTCCTGTAGGCATCCTTCACAGATGACGGCTCAAGTGAAGATGGCAGGAAATGTGGATGATTTATTGAAAAAAAACTAAACAATTTTTAAAGAGTAGACAATGAATGCAAGAAATATTAGAATAGCATGTGATACGTGTAAAATAGCTAAGCAAAAGGACACATATGACCAAGGTGACGAATGAAACATGTATGTCTAAGTCTGGGGAGGAACTAAAAATATCAAAGATCCGAAGAAGAATGTTGTGACAGCGAACAAACTGTGATAAGACCATGATTGCTAAATTAAGTATATCATTTTAGAATTCTTTATTTTAAAAAAAACAAACATCACATTTTAAACATTATCCATTAACATTTTGTACAAGACCCAGATAACAAGTAAGCCTCCTCGAATTCCCCCAATTTTGGGCAATCAGTCTCTCAATATAACAAACAACAAAACAGAGAAAAAATATGATCAGAAACACAGAGTTCGGGTTAAGGATACCTTTACAAAATTACATCACAATATACACCAGGAGATTGGGTAGCCCCTCGCTCTCCTCACTCAAGAATTGGGAAGAAGAGGATGCTCCCAAAACAAACTGGCCTGAGAGGGATACGTTCTTGTCAGTCATGTTATTAGACATTAATGGAATGTACGGTATGTATGCACACTCTGCATTTAATGAATAAGAACTAATGGACAATTATATTATACTTAGTCAACTAAAGTTAGTTATAATCATACCTGTTAAACAGAATGTTGTTATGCACTCTTTGGCCTACATTTATCAAAAGGTGCTCAGATTGAATTAGTTATTAACTCCAGTTTGCATATTTCACTGATAAGGACTGTTAGACCCCTGCCGATAAACATATGCCTTGCAGATTTTGCCAAATAATTTTAGGGCAGTTATTTTACGTAACTGTGAATTCAGATAATACATAAATATGGCAGTACGTTTTTTACATTTGAACACATTTTAAGTGATGATACTTCTAACCTTTGCTAGAGTTATATGTGGTAATATTCAAGATATGTTTGATTATGATGATAGCCATTGGTTACATATAGAGATATAAAAAATATAGGTAGAGGGAGCAATGTTAAAATCCTGTCTAAAACAAAGAGGGAGATTTATCAAAGTGTTCTGTTCTAAAATGTGATCAAAATAACTAACCGTGCTTAATCGTCATGGAAACCAGTGGGACCAGCATTTACATTCCACTGGTGGCTCCATCCATTTTACATTTTCTGCATCACTTTTTAGAAAAGAAAAGTTTTGTTAAAAGACGCACAGCTGTTGTAGAACTGCAATGCCTTCGGGCTGGCAAAGCATCATGAGATTGTAATTTGAAAACAGCTGGGGTTTACTTTTTGACAAGCCCTGGTCTAATACCCTAAAAAAAGAACAGAACAGATTATCAATTGAAAAAAAAAATTGTATTGATAAAAAAAATGTGATAGAAAATTGTTTTTATGATGCAGACATATATGAGCTTAGGATGAATGTAGGTGCAAATGATCCCATTAATTTATGCGTAGGATAGCGGGAATTAGCAGAAGAGCTTATCCGCAGTAAGCAGCGTCAAAATGGTTAAAAGGCCTTTGATGCATTGGTTACCTGTAGCAAAATTAAAAGTTGTGTATATATGCTATTATGTAAGATTTGACAAGTCATGCAACACACAATGCATGTAATAGCAGGAATGTTATGAAACATATACATTGTTTAAGACAGAGGCGGCTAAAAGGTAGACCCATCTTAAGGCTCTTAAGATTTGTACTTATTCATTATCTGTACATTTTGACATCTTACGGTAAGAGACAAAGGCTTTAAAGGGTGTGATAATAAAAAAGCTAAAATATTAAGACGCTATAAGGAGTATTGACTGACCTTGTAGTAACTCATAAAACATACAGTTAATTAAGCATGGTTGTCTGCAGTAAACAAGCAGCAGATGTGTTGGGCAGTTTTACGCATTGGTTACATGAAGACAAACTTAATTTTACAAAACAGTAACTAGTGCTCTGAACAGAGTTTACATATTCCAGTACCAGTACTAATAACTTTTATAAAATAAAGAAAATCGGCATTAATTCGATTTCTCATACTCTTTGAACTGCAAATTCTGCAATATGAGAACTATATGAATATATGAATACGAAACACACAAATATTGCTCAGAAACAACATGTTTCTTTGCTTAACCCCTTACATCCCAATCCAGTGTATATGTGGGCTAATTTTCATTCTGTCCACACACAAATATTTTTCGTTCTGGTGGCATTTTCAGGAAGCTGAAAAATAATATCAGCAGTTTTAGCAGAAATACCGCTAAGCAGAGAATGTGCCTAACTTTGTGGGCACACTTAATGTATGTAAAAATGCTAAATCCTCTTTGATACAATTATTTCATATCGACTGCATTAAAATGGATACCGTGCAATTTGTAAAATGTGTTAATTATCCAAAATTTCTGTACAGGATGAAAAATAAATGAAACGTTTAAATTGTGCATATTTCAATTTGAATTATTTAGTAATTCCTGAACAACCATCTATCTATACATTAAATGTTTTTTTTTAATTTATGTGATTGTGTGCCAAATATGAATACTGCATTTCTCATAAATGTTACTCTATTCCCCTAGATTAAAGGCTCGTTTGAGCAGGGCCTTCTTCACCTTTTGTCTCTGTTATATTCCGTATGAAAATGACTTGTCAAGATATCCCCATTTTATAATAAATTGCTATATAAATGATAAAATTAATATTCTTCAAACAAATCTTAATGGAAGTTAGTACTTTTGCCGTGGAATTCAGATTATTTGTTGGGAATTATTTCAGTTTTTACTTGATAGATAGCTTGAACGTGAAGTTTAATTTTATTACCATCGACATAATTTATTAATTATTAAAATATAGTACGCAATGCTTTAGATTTTACTTCCCTCTTCTTCTACACATTATCACAATGGTTCCAATGCTAGTTCTCAAAGTGCACCAACAATCCTTAGGAACATTGAGTTTTGATAGCAAACGACAAGGTTTTTCAGTCCTGTACTTCAGTTACAAAATGCATCAACGTTAAAAGTTAGTTCCACGCTATTTAGATTTGTGCATAAATGCAGTTACCGTCCAATTTGCATGTTAAAAGTCGCAGAGTACTAAACATTGTGTCATTCAAGTCTACGGTTTTGCTCTGCTGTAAGACAGTGCTACAGAAAAAAAATGTCAATTGCACTCAACATACGAGCTGAGTGTTCATGGACAAAGACTGTCTGTATTTGTTTATTATTTTATTTTTCACTTTTAAATGTGGAAAGTTTAAGATATCCAAGATGACATTGCAGCTTGTCTGGAAGCAGAATATAACCTTTTACAAATATTCCCACCTCATAAATCAGTAACAGGTAGTTTTGAATTTGGTGAGGAAATCAACATTTGAGAATACAAGGAATGTATTAAAATATGTTTATTTTCATTTAAATGCTGAATATTTTTCTTTTTTGTGTGATAACTCTACCGCATAGCAAGAAATAATTCAGATTACAGAGAGGAATGAGGATTAATGCCTAGTTTTATATGTTTTATTTTAGTTAAGAAGAAACAGCGATGACCTATACAATTCAGCGTTAGGTGCCTTCTTTGTCTCCAAGATTTCTCCCAATATAATCTTTTAGGTCATCACATTTTCAATCAGCTCTGAGCTGTAGAAAATTGCATTTGGGCTTCATAGTAATTGTACTTACATTGTATGGTTGAGAAAACACATTGAAGTGTATCTGCCA
This sequence comes from Pelobates fuscus, assembly GCF_036172605.1. NCBI lineage: Eukaryota > Metazoa > Chordata > Amphibia > Anura > Pelobatidae > Pelobates > Pelobates fuscus. Next base: position 80,478,744 of record NC_086327.1, on the reverse strand, counting down.
TTTTTAAGGGCAATTCACATCCCTTCTTCTTAAACCCGATAAAAAAAAGCTCCATTAAAGTTGTGGATAATTGCAACACATTAAATACGTTCAAATCTAAATTCTACAGCATTTTCTTCTTCTTTTTATTATCTATGCTTTTAGCAGCTAAAATTAACTGCCCTGCATATTTCGTCAATATCCATTCAAGCATACCTTTTTCTTTTGTTCTTTATAATCCCGTTAAATATATGGTATGTGAATGGAATTTCGTGGAAAACCCTAAAAGCTATTTTTTTTGTTTTTTCTTAATGTGTGTTATAGACCTCATTACAAAATTCTGCTTACAAATGGACATCTGCTATGTTTTACCATGAATACAGTGATATTTAGTTAAAGAGCTAAATCATACAGTCATTATGTTCTTGTTTCACTTGAGGGCCATTTATATCTAATAGTAAGACAGTTTTAGGTTCTTGCTGTGTCACTGACACAAATGTCCTGTATAAAAAATGTATACTTTGTGGCATAATAATGCTTTGCTTTTAAGGCATCGGATGTAAAATGAAATTAATCTTGCCTACCCTGGAGACCATACATTACTGTGTCTCTCCATGCATTCATGTATACACCAAGTTATCTGTTATCAACATCAGTGCCACACTTCACAAGCAGTCTGCATCCTACGTATTCCTTAAATAAATACAAAACTTATGCATGAGGCTCTACACATGCAACTTAGACATCATTAAAGAAAACAATCCAAGCACCACAGTACTCTGTAGTGGTTACGTTGCCAGGAGTGCCCTCTCCCCACTCAATGTAGACATTTAAACTATTTAGTAGTGGTTTTACTTTTTACGTCGGTCATCAGAGTGCCAGTCACTGCTTCTCTGACAGCCATAAGATCTCTTCACTGAGCTAAGTCCAACAGTGCAGGGCTTAGCTCATTGGCTGATCAGTTGACTCCATGCAGACCTTAGTGAAGAAACCGATCAGTTAGCAAATGATTTCATGATTTGTGTTGGGCGATTGGATAGGTTCTTGGCCACTCTTAGCATTATAACCACTACAGCATGCCACTGTGGTTACGCTACTTCAACTGTTTAAATGCTGTCTGTCATTTTTAAGGTGATGGCAAGTAAGCGAAATAGTTTTGAAGCAGCCATATTCACGTCAGTTTTTGCACCACAGCAAAAATAACGTAACAGGTCAAGAGGGTTTTTTTTATTTCCTCCAAACCATAGTGAGATGTGACTGCTGGAAGATTGCTCATAGAGAAGAGCATTCAATAGGGATTACAACTGGAATGCTTGTTGTGAGTGTCGGAATGCTTCTGAAGTTTAATTCTGTTGTTGGCACATTTTTCCTGTTGTTTCCTCAGTATTGCAGTGTCAAAGACAAAAGATCTGTACAGGAAAAAATAGCTTTGTCTGTAACTGAGAGTTGTGAATTACTTGACTCGATTTTTCATGTTTAAATGTGATATCGTTGGAATGGAAAATCTTCCAGCAGTGTGGTAACCTTTTATTTCAGCAGGAAATGGTTCTATTAGAGTTTTAAGATGTATGCTAATGGTGAATATTCATGATATCCACTCAATTAAAGGATAACTACATTTACAAGGAACAGGTCAGATTTTACAGGAATCAAAAAGCTATTTTGATCATGAACATAAATTTTAGTGCATTAATTTCTGAGAGAAAATCTCTACAGTCCACCCCTGTGTTTGACATCAGCAATCTCATCTGTTTAACAGACTGACAAATCTCTGCACAGAAAGTCTCTCTCTTACATCTGAGGCCGGATTTACCAGTAGCCAGACTAGGAAGCTACCTACAAGCTCCTGCCTGCTAGGGGTACGTAGTCTAGTACTATAATAGTGAGCTTTCTAAGTGCCCTTTAGAGGGCCAGATATCATTATGATTTTTTTTCTTTTCTTAAAAACCCTTCCACTCCCTCTATTGTGCTGGTGTAAGAATTGGACTAGTTAGCCTAGGCCTAAATCTGTCTTTGGGCGTAGTACAATGCACAGAGCATAACACATTACATAGAACATTTAAAGATTACAGATAGTATTCACATATTGCCCACAGCATTTACACACTAACCATGGCACTCACACATACACTATTCACACACAGCATACACAGCATGCACACAGAACTCACACAACCCAAGTGGCATTGAAACACTGCACATACCATTCACAAAACTAAACCTTCTCACTCCATCCATACATGATTCACATAGAAATATACATATGGATTCAAACACTACACGCATAATTGGAACTTTACACACATGCTTTCATTGTGTTTATATGTTCTAACAAGATTGTTTTTTAATTATGATTCCTGAACCTTCAACTGATATATAACCAGGGCCGGATTAACATAGGGGCTGATGGAGCTGCAGCTCCAGGCCCAGGCCCATAGAATAGGCCCATTTAAAAAAATATATATATATATATATTTTTTACCTTTTTTTTTTTTTTTTTACACACTACTCTTAGGTTTTCCTCCTGACTAGTATTTTAGGGCACAGCCTGTATTTGAGGCTGCCTGGCCGTGCTCGTATTGCAGTATTACTGGCAATACTAATGCAAATATGTTTCTCAGTATAAACAGAGATTACTCTGCAATACCAGCACCGGCCAGTAGGTGTCACTGTGTATAGAGAGAGGCAGGGATAGGAAGTTACAGCATATCCCTCCCTGCCTCTCTCTACTCACTGATACACAGGGGAGCAGCTACACAGCACAGTCAGAGAGTTCAGACAGCAGCTCCCAGCCTGCACTGACAGACTACAGCTCAGGGAAGTGAGGGATGAGGGGAAAGGCATCAGGGAGACATGGGGACACTGAGACACTAGGGGACACTGGGATATGTGGGGACACTGAGACACATGGGGACACTGAGACACTAGGGGACACTGTGAGACATGGGGACACAGCCACATGGGGACGCTGTGAGACATAGGTAGACACATTGGGAAACATGTCTCCCAGTGTCCCCATGCCTCCCAGCCAGTGTGCCTAGTGTCTCAGTGTTCCCATGGCTCCCAGTATCCCCATGCCTCCCAGCCAGTGTCCCCATGGCTCCCAGTGTCCCCATATGTCTGTGTCCACATGTCTCCCAGCCAATGTCTGTGTCCCCATGCCTCCCAGTGTCCCTATGTCTCCCAGCCAGTGTCCCTAGTGTCTCAGTATCCCCATGTCTCCCAGTGTCTGTGTCCCCATATCTCTGTGTCCCCATGTCTCCCAGTGTCTGCGTCCCCATGTGTCTGTGACCCCATTTCTCCCAGTGTCCCCAAATGTCTGTGTCCCCATGTCTCCATGTCTCTCAGACATGGGGGCACTTGTATCCACAAGTGCCCCCATGTCTCCCAGTGTCCCCAAGTGTCTCAGTGCACCCATGTCTCCAAGTGTCCCCGTGTCTCTGTGTCCCCGTGTATCCTAGTGACACGGGACACACTGAGACATGGGGACACTGGCAGAAATGGGGTCACCGACACTGGGAGACTAGGGGACTGGGTGACATGGGGACACTGACACTGTGATGCATAGGGACACTGATGCCAGGCTGGCCTTCCAATTCTTTGGACAGACATACCCCCTTTTTGGGCATGTTCGCCCCTTCTGGCAGTTCTGGTCATGTGATTAGCATCAGTGGCCTACTCTTTTACCCCACCCATTGGCTTCCTGCTTCACTGGACACTGCTGTATGGATTTACTTGAAAGATGAAAGCATAAATTAGATAAAGAGATTAGCATAGAGTATGTATTTTCTTATAGCTGCATCCTTTGAGTTTCCCTCCAACACCAACTCCATCAGATACATGACGCTTTGGAGGTATGACTGTTTTAGTGTTTTTCGTCGATAAGATTCTGTAATTAGGCCCCATCATAATTGTCAACACCAGGCCCACTGGGCTCTTAATCCGGCCCTGTATATAACTAACATATAAGTCTGATATGAATTATACTGATTCTCACAATTAAGTGTCATTGAGAAGAGAACAGAACTAGAATTATCAGAACAAGCGGCATGACCGTTCACGAGCAGTATTTCCAGGGGAAAATGATGATAACAATTATAAAATTTTAACCCCTTAAGGTGACATGTAATGATTCCCTTTTATTCCAGAAGTTTGGTCCTTAAGGGGTTAAGAAGTGAAGTCAAGCATGTCTAACCTGAGGGATTCTGCAGAGGTAAAAACCATTGATTTAAACAAATAACTAATGGATATTGATCACATTAGTATTTATTGGCTAATTTAACATATTCCCTTTCTGTCGCTTTAATGCATAAAGCTACAGTTTATTTCGCATAGCTATGTTTAATTTAAATTCTTCAGCATTACATTCAAAATCACCCAACATATTTTAATTGTAACTTTTGTTTTCGAACATCTTCTACAATATTTTTTTAGAAATTCTTCAAAATTATTTTGTGTTTTACTCTTAACTCTTCCTTGTTTACAAATAAGGAAATGGTAGCATGAGCTCTAGTTACAAAAATAGAGAATAGTTTTAGTTTTTCTTAAAGCAGAGAGAAGCTTATATTTTTAGCACTGTCAGGTAAAGGAAGACTAGTCCAGAAGGATGTTTACTCAATAGTCCAAAACACGGCATTCTAAAATATTTTTGATATTTGCAGACTATATCGACTCAATAAATAAAGAGCCAACGCATAAATTCATATAAGTTGGAAGTCATCTCACATTGACTTTTGGCAACTCAAAAGAAATATTCTCTAATTAAAGGACCACTATAGGCACCCAGACCACTTCAGCTTAATGAAGTGGTCTGGGTGCCTGGTCCATCTAGGATCAACCTTTTTTTTTATAAACATAGCAGTTTCAGAGAAGGAGAAAGGTAAGTGTTTAACCCCTTCCTCTCTCCAGAAGGGGTTAATCCAGCCTCTAGAGCCTCTAGTGGCTGTCTCATCCAGCCTCTAGAGCCTCTAGTGGCTGTCTCATTGACAGCCACTAGAGGCGCTTGCGTGCTTCTCACTGTGAAAATCACAGTGAGAAGACGCCAGCGTCCATAGGAAAGCATTGATAATGCTTTCCTATGAGACCGGCTGAATGAGCGCGCGGCTCCTGCCGCGCATGCGCATTCAGCCGATGATGTCGCGAGGAAGAAGGAGAGGAGGAGGAAAGCTCCCCGCCCGGCGCTGGAGAAAGGTAAGTGTTTATCCCCTTCCTCTCTCCAGAACCCGGCGGGAGTGGGACCCTGAGGGTGGGGGCACCCTCGGGGCACTATAGTGGAATGTTTTCCTGGCACTATAGTGGTCCTTTAATACAAATGTATGTCTTCCCAAATTCAGATACTAAGGTACACTCTTGAGTGGAGTTCTAGATGCTAATCCGATCTCAACTCAGGCTGGAAAAATTTAAAACTGCTGACTCAATAGTGACTTAATCACACGAGTGCACTCAAGTTGTCCTAAAAGCACATTTATCTCATTAAAATAATGTTAAGTCTAATTTCAAGTCGAAGAACTAGTACATTAGCACATAAAGCGCTTTATTGGCTTATTTGTCTTACAGAATTTGAACCTTTGACTAATTTATATACACATTTAATACATTAAATGGTATGTACTAACTTGGCACAAGTACAAATCAGTCATTAGCGGTAAGAAAAAACTAAATCTGCTTCTGTTTACCATTGTATTATGATGTTTTTGCCTGAGTGTGAGTGGATAACAATTAGACACGAACCTCTGACTACACATAGCTTCTACTGAATTATCTGTCATGACTGGGCTCCAAAACAATCTGTGATGATTGAGGTGACATCCACTATTTTGTTGAAAAGTGTTTAATTGGTAGATGTAATGTAATGCACTCTTGCACTTAAATGAACATTAAAGTCACCAGAAACACTAGAGCTTAATAAAGTCATTCTGGGCCATATAGCCTAATCCTGCAGGGTCCGCAGTGTAAATGTTGCCTTTTCAGAGAATAGTTAGTGTTTATATTACTGCCTAAGACCACATCTAGTTGCTGTCACTGAGACAGTCATTAGTGGGACTCCCTGGACTAAGTCCTGCATGGGCAAGCTCAATGCTCCCCAGAGATACATTGAATCAATGCATCTCTATGAGGATGGGCTAGATGTGCCATAGCCCCCAATGCTTCCCTATAGGGAAGAATTGGAGTTCCTGAGAACATAGAGATTGATGATCTCGGCCAGGAGGGCAGGGGGCCTGCGGCAAGGCTGACAAGGAAGTAAAGGTAAGTAAATCAATTTAATTTGGCAATTAGGGCAACAATGTAGCTTTCAGAATACATGTTTCCTTATAATGTTCCTTTAAGGGATTAAAACATTGTGTCAAACACTGCTACAGTTTTGACACTTAAGTACCATGTGTATTTTTGTCAACATTTTACTAAATCGAAGTATATGCTGTACTCCCTGCACAGAAGCACTGTCCAAACAAAGGTACAAGTATATGGCTGAAGGATCGTGCCATATAATAAAGGTGGAGAAAAGATTTTCTTGTTTCCTCTTACTTTTTTTTTTTTTACATATACTTCATTGAAAAAATAAAACCTATTTCCTTTCAATGCTTGATGGAAAGACTATTACATTAAAAATATTTTTGACGTGACAGTTTTCCTTTAAGAGGATAAACGAGTAGTTCCCCCCCCCCCCCCCTATTTTCACTGGTAACACATTACATTGTACAATTAATATAGATAATCAATGAAAGATGACATTACATGATCCTGTTAATATTTGTGAATGTATTCGTTGTTCTTGATTTCATTAAGAATACACAGACAGACAGCATTTGCAGTAAACCATAGGACACAACATAATGTGGATATTGACTTCTCAGATATGTGATATGTACAGATATACAGATGATTCATTCGTTATACACAGTTGGTTGTATGTACTTGCCATTCCTTCAATATAAGACACCTATACGTCCAATTAGGAACATTTGGAAACAAATTATTATTCTAAATGTGTTAGAATGGTCTGTCATATTTCATGTGTCTTGTGAAGCAGTTGTCTTGATCAATTTAGACCATTACTCAAGTAGAGTGTGTGGGTTTATCATATTCTGAATCTCATAATTGGCAAACTGGATAGTTATTTATTCTTGTCTTTACCTGAGCACATAAAGAGAACAATTGGGTGTATTTTAAAGAGCATCTCTTGGGTAATTTGTTAAATGAGTGGCAACCACAATGAACACTAATTGGATCTTCTTGCTGATTGCTCCATAGTTCACCCTTTGCCCCAGAATTGTTGTTTAGGAATACTCTAACATATCTACAAATGAACATCATAAAGGTAAAAGTGTGTAACTTTTGGTTGTATGTCGTTGTATCTAAGTAACTGACCAACAGGACACATAACAAAAAGAAGAAAAAAACTGAAAAAAAAAAAAAGGTTAAGGTACATCAAACACCTAAAAAAAGGCTTATCTGAAAACACACATTCTCCTCACACCTATGACATCTCATTTTTAGAACATAATTGTCTTTTAAGCAGCATAATGTTGGCGTGCGCTTGGATGTTAACAATGTTAGTAGGTTTCAGTAAACAAATTCTGCAGATACAGGTCATTACTGAATAAATTCTTCAGGTTATAGTCTAAGAGCAAGTGTGTTCAGAGCATCTTAAGGCCTTTAGAAGAGGTGACCAACCAGTCATTTACTGATTTCAGCTGAAGGTCCTTTGTCATTCACTCTTTGCAGAACTAACAGTGCTGCCACAGAAAGCCTTGAAACTCAACTCCCCGATTGCATGATACATGGTAATCAGTTCGATGATGACAGTCTTATGATCCTGTTTACAAATAATCATTGCCACTAATTCAGTTTTAAGTGCATTGTTGTTCCAGAGAGGAAAGGGTAAAGTTGTTGTTTATCTATTTGTCGGCACACAAACCTTGCTCACAAAAATTGTAATCCGGACAGAAAAATAAAAGGATGCACAAAACACAAATATCCCGCAAACCATAAAAAACACATTCCCCGTTGTCACTGTTTAATCCCATGCCGCACAGGGCTGGTACGATATTCAGGGTGGACAGCAGCCTCTCTTTTTGTCCCTGGAATGAACCAAAACTTCCCAAGAATACACATTATAAAGAAAAAAAGATTTACAACCCACAATGTACCCAACAATATTCAGCGCAATAAAATCCAGTGTTTGGGTAAGGGAATGCAAGGAGCCAGTGTCTGGTGTGCTTTTGTAACAAATAGGGAATGAAGGCTAAAGAGAAAACAAAGGTGCTTGTATCTGATTATAAAGTATGTATCGGGGAATGTTGCAGGTGTGTGGGTATTCTATTTTCAAATGCAGGCAATGATTTGCCATTTGCGCATATCACCCCTTCAATTTTGATAAAGTGTACCCTATTGGGTAATACATGTCACTAGATGATATATTGTACTGCCAAGCATTAAATGACTTTAGATTATTAATGGGACTTACAAATTTTACATTTTATTCTATCCTACTATGGGCCATTTTTACCCGTGGGAGTCTGTGGTAGTGTACGTATGTGAGAATTGTTGCTACGTCATAATGTAAACAAAATCTTATTTTAGAATGTGCTAATAAAAAACGATGTCATGTTGTAATAGACCACACAATAAATCACAATTTAACCATGCGTAGAGTGGTGTGAATTCCAAAAGATATGTGTATTGTATTAGCGCGGTTGTTCGGCTTTTGTGTGCCTGCATTACCAGTAGGTCTTGCTGATTCTGCAGTTCTGAGGCATAAAAAAGATAGATTATATTTATACATATATCAATAAACAAGACAAAGCACTGATCACAGGATCATCTCTCCCACCAGCCTCAGGACTTTAACCAGCTCATGGGATGAGGCATGTGCGTGCGTTCATCAACACGTGTCCTGTTGTTTGGTGTTTCCCCACTCACACATACCACTCCTTCTTGGAAATGAAGGATCCGTCATTTTGGGGCACCAAACTGTCAGGCATATCTTCAGGTTCATATTGGAATGGCAGAGTTCTGTCCTCGCCATACCCTCGACGCTCTCCCTCTTCCACAGTAAAGTAAGGGCGCTTGGATTCATCATCATACTTTGGACCCAACTTGCGTCCATCTTCTTCATCCTCATCCTCTTCATAGCTGCTGCTTCCCACTGGGCCTGGCTTCTTCTCATCATCAGAATCCTCTGGGTACTGAAGGCTCTGGGCCATTGGTGGGTGCTGTGCCATCCCTGGTTTGCTATATCCATTTCCATATACATGTTTCTTTGTGCTGTAATCTCCCTTGAAAGTGTGATGCCTTCGTCGCAGTACAACAAACAGGAATATTGATACTGCCAGGACAAGCAGGACTCCACCCACTGCTCCACCAATGATTGCTGCTGAAAACATGGATGGTTCTTCTCGGTTCCGCCGCTCTGGAGGAGTTGGGGTGAAAGGGAATTCTGGGTAGGAAAAGACAAGGAAAGGGACAAAATCAGGCTCTGGCTACATGCTAAAACCCAAGAGCAGAGACGCAAACTAAAACTGTTGCAAAGATCTATAATTCCCATTTTTCTATAGATGTTTATCGGTTATCATTAATGCATGGCCTTCCTTATTGGTCAAAATGTAAGTTTCACTATTAAAACTCTAATCAGCAAAAATGATGTTACAATTTTAAAGCCGTAATCATACCGGAGATTTGAAAGTAATTTAATGACTGTGAGATTGCACAAATAAGAGTGTTTTAAGTAGACAAGCTTGCAAAAACTTTACTGGTATCATAAAGCAGAAACAACTCTTGTTTGGTCAATCATAACCTTATAAAAATGAAAATGTTTCATGCAAAATTGTAACTACCTGGCTAACATAGCCTCCAGAATTTCAATGATTACTAATTATTTCTATTGACTTACTGAGTATCCATCGGAATCATAATATAAAGGTAGAGATATACTGAATGATTAGAAGGACTAACACAATTAAGTTTAGTCTCATAATGAAAGACAGAGAGTTGCTTCACTGATATATCAAACCTAAGTGTATTTAAACTTTGTAAAAAAAAAAAATCTCAAGTCTCTGTGATTGCGTCCCTGCTTGGGTAGGAGAATTAGGAAAAGTGGGAGAGGAAAGAATAGGGAAAAAATGGAATGTAGGGAAGGTGGGAAAGGAAGTGAAAGGGTACATCGAAATCTTGAAAACATTGTCAAATAATGACAAAACACAAGTCATGCCACCATTTAGATAATAGATAGTATATAGACAAATGGTGGACAGGAAAAAAGAAGCATGATGTATCAAGCAATTGTAGTAGTACAGCTATGCATCTTTCCAATCAGAAAAATAGTCAAGGCAGCCTTAAAGGTCATAGTCAGCCCACATTTATTAAATACATAACTCATTTTGAATAATCTAATAGAACATTTAAAAAAGTAATGCAGCCAATTAAAAAGTACCCAAACCACCTTAAAGCCACCAGATGAGAAAAAATGTCAACCAATATTCAAGTAATGGATATATGAATAACCATGACAAGATCTGATTTACCAATATATGCTAAAATCAATACTGCTCTGACAAAATATTATTATTGTGTAATTCTACACTATACTATTGGCACTAAAACAACTTTAACTTAATGAAGCAGATTTTGTGTATAGATAATGTCCCTCAAGTCTTACTGCTCAATTCTAACATTTGTTTCTGTATATACAGCAGATGGATGTGACTTACACAGGCTGCATGAAAAAATGTTTTATTTTCAATCAGATGTGCACTTACTTTAGAAGTTTTTATCTCCTGCTCTTTTAATTGAACTTTAATCACAGACAGTAGGCTACGGTAGGGTTTAGAATGCTATTAACAGAGCAGGATAAAGGAAATTCTAAATTAAAATAGACTGTGCATAAAGCAAGTGTAAACATTAGATCTCACTTTACAGGAAGTGTTTTACTAAGGCTGTGCATGTCACACACAGGGAGTTGTGACTAGGGCTGTGTAAACAAAGTGATGTAACTCCTAAATGGCAGACATTTGAGCAGTGAGACTGCAGCGGCATGCTCTACACACACAAAAAAACATTTAATTAAGGTAAAGTTGATTTGGTGCCTATAGTGTCCCTTGAAAGTATACAACTGTTACTATAATCATTTACAGATAGGTAGATAGATAGATGGATAGATATATTTTTCTTAATTTCTTTAAATAATTACAATGCATGCGAATTTGATCTGTATTTGAGTATTTGCAATGAGTAATTTGGAGAACATTTCACCTACTTACAAAAGGTAATTCTATATTTTATCTTTTACATTGAGATTGCTCTCATGTTTAACTGTAAATAAAAAAGAAAAGTCTTTCATTTATATTTTGCACTACTAATTTAAAAATAGGTGCATAAGTAGCGCAACCATAAATGAATCACGTCGAACTGTTTTAAAGAAACAGTATAGTCACCCAGACCACTTCATCTCAATGAAGTGGTCTGGGTGCAGTTTCCCTGTCCCTTTAACCCTGTTTATATTACAGAGTTAACTCCTCTAGTGTCTGTCATACTCGTCACTCATGGTTCATGAAAATTTCATAGGAAACAATCAAATTCAGTGTTTTCCTATGGGAAAGTTTGAATGTGCACAGCGCTTGCCATGCATGCACATTCGGTCCCCAATATTCCTGTATGAAGGACATGGCCTCCCCCGTTCCATTAGTCCAGGAGAGATTCCATCCCTTTAAACACTGTGCAAATTATGTATAGTTTTCTTTATGTGTAATTGAAAAAGAGACAAATTTCATTTAAATGTGTTGCCTTATTATTATTGGCATTTGCATAGCGCCAAATTATACAGCGCTTTACAATATTATAAGAGGGGGAACTTTAACAACAATTTAGACAATTACAACGTTTTAAGAACAATAGGTTGATGAGGACCCAGACGAGCTTACAATCTAGAGGAGGTGGGGTATAAAAACATAACAAAAAGGGCACAAAAGGGGATAGAAACTAAGCAACAAGGTGGGAAAGTAGCAGAACTGGAGTGGAGTGTGACCCTTTAAGCGAGAGCAAGAAACAGGTTTGTGAAATGGAATTTACTCTGGTAGGCCATAAACGTTTCTGAAAATATGGCTTTTCAGGAACTTTTTAAATGATTGAAGACTAGGGTAGATTCTGGTGGGGGTAAGCAGACTGTTTCAAAGGGACGGGGCTGCCCGCTAGAAGTCCTGCAATCGCGAGCTAGCAGTAAGGACACAAACAGCGGACAGTGGAGAGATCGAAACTGGGCATACCTACAAATTAGTGAAGACACTTAACTAGGGCTAGAGTTGTTTAGAGCTTTATAGGTAAGGGTTAGTATTTTGAAATGACTCCTATAGGGTACAGGAAACCAGTTTAAGGTTTGACAGAGGGACGAGGTGTGAGAGTAGCGACAGGAGAGAGAAATCAGCCTGGCAGCAGCATTCATTACACACTGTAATGCAACTAATTACAAACACACGTGCATCTGTTTCGTTATGTTTCGTTATGTCTTCTGTGGTTAAGCATACCATTTTCTTTTTTTTAAAGTAAGTGTTGAATAGTTTAGCACCCTCAACTCTCTCACCCACTCACTGCACTAACTTTAAATCTCTCACACTGGTTACTGACAGTATGCTCTGTATGGAATGTGAATAAGGGAGGAGGGGATAGGAAGACTTTCCCTTGGGGGCTCCTGCTTCTGAAAGACTGCCTCTCCCTTCAATTCCTTTTAAAAAAAAGGTCTTTGTGTATGACTTGTGCGGTCTTGTGAGCCTGCCTAATTGTACACAGGGTTGAGAAAGAGCTTTTTTTTTTTACCTTCGATGTCTTCATTTCCTGGAGCTGATGGATCTAATCCTAAGGGTATGGAGAAAATGTAGCACTATTGTTCTCTGGATATACATAGGTGTGGGGCAGCTGTGACACAACTGTGTAGTTATCACAATATTAATAAATGCTACAGAGCCAAAAGATTTACAAAAAGGAGCAATTTGTCCAAAACCTTCCTGCAAAAGGCTTGGCTGTTTCATTTTAGCGTGGAGCACAGCTTTCTGCAGTTTAAGCTAATGACAACCAAAACACGAATAGCATAGCAATCACGGCTCTTCATGCAGGTTTCATTAGACTAAATAACCACTAAAATCACAGCCTCACTCTTCATCAATACTCTTTCACAACAACTAATTGTAGACAAGGGGTTTCGTAATGCCAGCGGTGGAGGGTTGAAAAATTACTTAATTTTTTTTTTTTTTTTTTATATATTGCTAGGCGAAAGACAATATCAATTGTTTAATACACAAGAAGTGCTTAAAGGAACACTGCGGGCACCATAACACCATCATTTAAATTAAGTTGTTATGGTGCCAGGAGGCCCTGGTGACTTTTTTTTTTACCTGAATGGGTTAAAGCATTATTTAATGATTTAACTCCAAAGGTTGCCTCTTTCTCCGGATTACTAACTCCTCCAGCGGCATCCGACTTCTGAAATTGACTTTACAAAAAAAAAAAAAAGAGGTACATACCTTTTATTTTATAGATGGAACTACTGCTTTGATTAGACCTTTAGCTGACTGCTCTAGCCACTCAGCAGCATGCCAAAAGTTAATTTGAAAAGCCAGATGCCATTGGGGGAATTGGATATTCCGACTCTGGGGGCAACCTTTGGAATTAAACCGCCAAAAAACAGTTTAACCCCTTCAGTTACGAAACCACCTAGGAGCCACTGGCACCATAACAATTTCATTATAAGTTAGATGTTATTGTGGTTTAAATCATAAACCTGTAGCAGGACGAAGGTAATCATTAGGGAATGGGCATATCCTGATATATCTCTAATGATTGCCTTAGTGTATTTATGTATATATATACAAACCATGTAGAAACAGCTTGTTGCTTCAACACATAATAAAGAAGGTACAGACAACTTATGCAACACATGCATATTTAAAATAAAAATAAATACAATTACACACTAAAATCTCCAAGTCACTCTGCCACTAATCAACTTAAAAAATAGCAAAGTTAAATATACAAACCTTCCATTTACTAGCTCACACATCAGCACACGTTAACCATGTTTTTTTACATGATTACAGACACTTGTGCACAGACAAAGTGACAATGTCTTAGCAAATATTGACATTTATCCAAATTGCTAATGCCAAGCAAGACTGATAAAATTGGCAACCCTTCAAGGATTATAGACTGAATCAAGAACCAAATTGCATGATAACAATGACCTTTATTGGTCCTTGAGAGGTTTAACTCAAACACAGCACAACACATGTTAAAAGCAATTACAAATTCCACACAAACAGAAGTGAATAGTCTCCAAATTGAACATAACTATTAAAAAAAAAAAAAAAAACCTTTTAGAATTAAAAGACACAGCAGATATGGCTGTTCTCAGTATCTATGAAAAACCTGCTTTCGTGTATCAAACCAATAGAAATGATAAAAACATAGAAAAGAATAGAAAGAAAAAACATATGGAATCTTTTTGTTATATTGAGTCTCACATGACTCTATTATGCTCCTACAATGTGGGCTTCACTATTATCCTATTATACTTTATAATGACTTGCTCTCATCAGCTTCCTTCTCTTTCCATCCGATTCCGTGTCCCTCCCATAGAATCTATATATTTTTAATTTTTACTTACTAAAAGAAAATATCCTTTCTATTTCTGTGCTAGAGCTGTGTACCAAACAGAATTGTCTTTATTATTTCCTTGAATCCATCAATTTTTTATTTCTGAAAACCTTATATGCAAAGTCTGTTGCTACTGTCTACTACTAAGGAGCTTGACAACTCCCATAGGGTATCCAACAGCTATTTCACAAGGGAAGAATTCAACCTCTTCCCACAAGCACCGCACTGACAATGCATACGTGTTCACAATATAACAAAGGGTGGTATACCTATTTTTCTTCAACATCATGTAGTAGGAACTTTATAATTTATAAAACTATGTAGGGATAGATGGTAATGGTTTGGTGAAGCATGAAAAGGGAGCTAAATGAGCACCAGATTTAAAAGAAGAAAATATATTTTGTGTAAGCATTCTCCCTAATGCCAGAAAAAATAGAGAAGGTGAGTAAGATAACTAACAGAATCTCTATAACGTATTTGCTCTCTTACCTGTTACATTCACTTCCACTTGCCCCATATGGCTGCCAATAGTGTTCTTGGCCTCGCAAATGTAGGTTCCTGAGAGGCTGTAGGTGACTGGCCCCCGGAAAAGTAGAGTACTATTATTCACTTCAGCAGTATCTGGAAGGGAACCATTCGCCCTGCAAAAACAATGATATACATGACATAAATAAGACCATGAGAACAAGGGTAATTCTTGAGAGGTTTGGCATGTAAAAAGTCATAAAACAGGCCTGACACCTACTCAACATCTAGCACTCGGAGACAGGTTCTACTGTATTCAGGGCAAAACATTCATAACTAAATAACTTTCTGGTATTTCTCACCAATCTAAATGATGAATCTCAATTTAATGTATCAGGCCACTTCACTTTGTAAATTCTGTTAAGATGGCTATTCTTGATGACGTACAGATAAGGTAACTTTTTAAAACACACAAATCAGTTTTTAATATGTCAACAGCACTAAATATGATAGGTTTACGTAATTGTTGGATTCAGTGATATTGCAATTAATCTTAAAAACAGCGTTAATGTATAACTGTTATAATATTTAGTATAATTTTCTTATTGTTCAATGACTAAAGATCAGTCCTGTGCTAAAGTGGCCAATCTAGCTGCATCCTTTGGTATCCTCTGACAACAGAAAGTCAATAAATTCCAACTTATATAGTAATACCTCCTACATACATTTTTAGTTTATGTCTATAATTTATCTTTTTCCAAGTTTTTATAATTCTAATTTTTTTTTATTTTTTATTTAAAGTCTTCATGACACTTCAACATGCACTTACATTCTCCATTGAAATGAAGAGGGAGGAGGGTTAGCATCTGCAGTGCACGTCAGCTTCACCTCTGCACGCTTCACATACCAATTCCCATCAAAACCTTCAATTGAAACTTCTGGTTCATCTAGGGAAAGAAGGAGACAATAGGTGTAATGAACAAGGACAAAGAGGTCAATAATCAAAAAGGGCCTATCTTGGACCCATACTGTACACACTGACTCAACTGCATTTTCAATCAAAACTAGTTAAGAGAACCCTTGATATCATCTACAAAAGACAACATTATTTTGGATTAAAATACTGCTAAGTTCAAATAAATGTCATATTCATTTTAAAAAGTTGCTAGTGGGCAAATAAGCATAAGCCCAAGTTATGTCTAGTACTATTCTAGATGAGAGATAGGCAACCGTCAGCACTCCAGATGCTTTGGACTACATCTCCCATAATACGCTTATATCCAGAATGCTGGCAAAATATTATGGGGACATGTAGTCCACAACATCTGGAGTGCTTAAATTTGCCTACCCCTGCTCTAGATACATATAATACTTTTCCATAGTCACACCAGAGAAGGATTAATATCACACAAGGTCCTAGGCAGGTTACCAGGCCTCCTTCATACGTTATCTAGAGAGGGTGCATGAAGCAAAGCAAATTCCTCATTCTGAGAATCTTGTCTAGCCCCTGGAACTATGGTAACCTTATAATTAAGCTTGGTCAAAGTCACATTCAGCCTCATGCTTTCAAGATCAATCCTTATTCCGATTACTTACACAGCACGTTGAGCGTGGTGGTTTCCGTAAATCTTTCCGTCATGTAATCAATGACACAGGTGAGAGGTTGTTTGTGGGCATCACGTGTTGGTAGCAGTCTGTATCGGCTGATCACTGTCACAGTCCCATTATCATGTTTTATCTCTTGAAATTCTGCCTCTCCCTTCAGCTTGGTCTCCCAAGTCACAGTACTTGGTGGCTTGCTATTGGCGGATGTGCACGTTGCGACTTCTACCTTCTCCTTTGAGCTGGGAAACGCAACTAACTGCTTTGTAGTCGCTTCCATCTGATTGGTTGGTCTGGCTGTAGAATGGGAAAAAAACAATTCTCAATAAAACGTGTTCAAAAACAAAACAGTTAATATTATGTCTTCTCTTACAAATAAATAAAAAAGTTATATATACCGTATTTATTCGAGTATAACGCGCACACGTGTATAACGCGCACCCCTAATTTTCGATTAAAAATCGGTATAAAATTTTGTACCGATTTTTAATCTAAAATTAGGGGTGCTCGTTATACTCGAATAAATATTAGCCCAGCAGAAGAGGGAGGGGGTGCTCCGATAATACCTACCAGGACCGCCGGGCAGCAAGCGTTTACTCACCTCCCTGCAGCTCCTCCAGCTCCCCAGTGTAAATCTTGCGAGACCCGCGGCCGTCAGAGCTGGAGGAGCTGCAGGGAGGTGAGTAAACGCTTGCTGCCCGCCACCCCAGGACCGCCGGACTTGTAATGAGCCCGGCGGTCCTGGGAGGTATTATCGGAGCACCCACTCCCTCCCTCTTCTGCTGGGCTAATATTTATTCGAGTATAACGCGCACCCCTAATTTTAGATTAAAAATCAGTACAAAATTTTGCACGTTATACTCGAATAAATATATATATATAACTTCCCTGGTCCCAGCACTCGAAGTTCTCAGTCTTTTTACTGCTCCGGTGCAGAAACTCCCACCAAAAGGTATAAAGTTGAAGTAGAGAGCACTCTGAAGTCAGTGATAAAGATAATAGTCGACGTTTCAGTCCATGCAGTCTTGAAAAAAGTCTGCATGGACTGAAACGTCGACTATTATCTGTATCACTGTGTTTGCGAAATAAAGAAGCAGTTTTTTTTTTTGGCAATGCAAGGTATTTTTATTGATACTGGAAGGTATTTGTGCCCATTTCTTTTAGCTGAGCCTGACATGCAGTCTTCCAAGTTAGCATGGGTTGGTTGCCATTTTGTTAAATGCTAGCCACAGCACTTATAGAAGATGGTCAGTGAATAATATAATGAGCTATCTTCATTGTTCCTTGCAACGTAAATAAACCTTTTAAAGAAAATCAAATAAGTGCATGTGTACTGATACAGGGATAGTCATATATAAGGCATGCTTCAGATGGAAAAATACAAAGACAGATACATGTATTACTTATCAGTGTTAGACTTCTGATCATATGGGTGGAGGTTATGTATCCATGGAAAAAGGTTAGTGCCATCAGTATTTATAAAAAAAAAATATATATATACAAATTAATAAAATAAATGATGATTTATGCATGTTTTGCATTACTATTTTTATTGTGTACTTTCAAAGCAGTTTTCCTGACACTATAGTGCCCCCACCCTCAGGGTCCCCCTCCCGTGGCGCTGAACGGGTTAAAACCCCTTCAGCAGCTTACCTTAATCCAGCGCAGGGCTCCCTCAGCGCTGGTGACCTCTCATCCCCCACCGACGTCAGTTCCCCCAGCCGATGTCACAGGAGCTGCGAGCGCATTCAAAGTATTTCTCAATGCTTTCCTATGGACGCTCTGCCCGATGGAGGCATAATATGCCTCCAGCGTCGCAGATGCGCAACTTGTGGCTGTCCAGAAGACAGCCACTAGAGGCTGGCTTAACCCTAAATGTAAACATTGTACATATGTTTGCACCTGAAGGGTTAAAACCTGAGGGACCTGAGCTGACATTGAGCTGAAGTGGGGTGACTATAGTGTCCCTTTAAAGTAATTTCTTGACCTCATGAGAAAATTCTGTTTGACTTTGGTCTCAGTCGTGCACTTTTCATAGTTATTTCATTGTTACATTTATTTATGCGAGTCCTTTAGCTACTTTGTTAAAATCTCCTCACTTTCTAAGATGATTCCAAGTGTTGTGCTTTTTTATTAGTCTCCCTATGAATGAAGCTCATAACACAGAGAATCTGAGCTTGTCTTATGTGATAATTATAAAAGAGTCATCAGTATACAGACACTCCTCACTTACCGACCGGGTTCTGTTCCTACGACCAGGTCGTAGAACAAATTGGTCAGTAAGTGAGGAGATAAGGGATTTCCTGCTCTGCTACATTCTTCTATGTTCAGTGAAATGTCCCTGAATGTAGACGAACGCAACAGAGCAGGGAATCCCTCTAATCTATGTTTGGGGGAAATTTCCCACAAACATAGATTTAAGGGATTCCCTGCTCTGATGTGCATGTCTGTGTTCAGCGACATTTCCCCGAACATAGACGAATGCACAAGAGCAGGGAATCCCTTATCTCCTCACTTACCGACCAATTTGTTCTACGACCTGGTAAATCTAATCTGCGCTCATGGAAATTTCCCCAAACATAGATTAGAGGGATTCCCTGCTCTGTTGCATTAGTCTATGTTTGGGGAAATATCTCCGAACATAGAAGAAAGCAGCAGAGCAGGAAATCCCTCGTATTCACACGATGGCTCGCACTTACCACCCCGCGAGAGAGCTGGTCGTAAGTGTGAGCCGTCGTAAAGCAGGTAGGTCGCAAAACCAAGAGGGACCACCTGTATAACATTTTAATTTACTGAAGTTTATACCAACAGAATGTCATATAATCATTTGAGCCAATGAACTATATTTTTACAGTCCTGAAAAAAAGCCCCCATGTTAATCAATTGTTCTTACGTCCATTTGTTCTTAAAGTACTTTCACCTTTCAATAGTAACATATAATATAGCATACAAATAATGCATACAAGGAAACATGCTCAAAAATCATGCTCTTTTTGTCGCACAATTGTCCATTGCTTCAAGTAGTCCTTTTGCTTTCTTTTGGATCAACAGCATAAAAAGATTTGTTTAACGAACTGAACCAAGTGGACATGGGTCTTTTTTCAGTCTGGGTTACTATGTAACTATGAACTATGCAACCCAGGACAGCAAGTAAAAGATCCCAAATTGAGAGTGTCTCGCTTGTTGTTACTAATCTGCCGTCAGATGTCCCAGTTCTAAAACACACACGTATATGCCTGATATAAACATAGAGATTAAAAAAAAAAAAAAAAAAAGTGCGGTCTAGAGCAGCAAATTGCAGTAGAAACTTTTTAATACCAAGTCTTGAAATGAAGTTGTGAGGAGATTGCTAATAAAGTATCAAGGTGTGGAACCATTGGTGTGGGAGTTTCAGCAATATACAGATGGGCTGATGCTATAATACCCAAACATTGAAAGCAGGTTGTTATTGGTAGTGCCCCAGGGAAAACTCACAAATATAATGCAGGGGCATATGGAAATTGTGGGCATGTAGATAGCCAGTGGATTTGACAACGGGGCTTTAAGACACATACTTGGCTAATTCACCACTGCATACACAATGTGAAAACAGAACTTTGTTTATACAACTTTTTAATGGCTAATGTTTAATAAAAAATGGACATGGGATAGGTAGGTTACATGACAGGTAAGTTGCATGACAGATCTAGCTTTAGTGAACGCTGAACAGAAGTAGTGTAAACCATCTGAACAATGTGGACCTTGAGGCTTTGGACTGTGCCTTAGACTGTGGGAGACTTTTTGGAAGAAACATGTCCTTGCAATAGCGTGGAATCATAGGAATGTGCTTTGCTGTTGACTTTTTATTTGAAATACAAAATATACGTAACTCAATGTTTAAAGTTCATTTGTAAAGATAAGTACTGCATATTTCTGTAGCACAGGTTGCATGTTCGTATCTGTAACTAAAAGACAGCCACTGGCAATTCACCTGTCAAACATTAAAAATCCCTTCACGCCTGGCCAAAGGAAGTGTTAGTCAAATTTGTGCAGGAATAAAAAGCTCTGGTAGAATGTTATGATGCCTTGAAGTTGCATAAATATGTATATTTCATTAAATACATGTATTGCTTTTTAGTGTAAATCAGTTTACATGTATTTTACAGTCAGAAATGTGTGTATTAAAATTGAAAAAATATTCTAGGCAACACTAAACAGAACATTTGTACCACTTTTGTTAGAGTCAGATGAAGTAAGTCAAAATATTAGCCGATGATTTAGCATAGGCACGTGTCTTAAATGTGGTAGCACTTAAAGCAGGTGGATTGTGGACTTTATTATTTATAGCTTTCCTAAATAATTTATTGCAGTTGCTGCTAGGTTTAAATAAATATGCATAAAAATCACTGTGGGAGTTGTTAGAATTGTGGGTGAGGATGAATACATCCACCTTCCCTCCAGTGGCCCTATTTGTTGTTTTGCCACAATGACAACAGCATAGATTTAAAGGTTACAAAGGACGTTGGTATGTTATGACTATTTCATGTCAGGTTCTTATATAGAACAAAATAAAACTAGGTGAAAAGTTCATGAGGAGGATTGATGCAATTTAAAGGAAAATATCAAGTAACCATAACCACTATGTGTGTCTGTCAAATTTGTTTAGCACATGCCTATCCAGAATTTTTTCAACAGACTATCATTTTATGCCAGTTACTATATCTAACCATCTAGCTCACATGTGATACAATCAAGAAACCAATCTACTTAAAGAACCACTATAGTGCCAGGAAAACATAATCGTTTACCTGGCACTATAGTGCCCTGAGGGTGCCCCCAACCTCAGGGCCCCCCTCCTGCCAGGCTCTAGGGGGTGGAAGGGGTTAAATTTACCTCTTTCTCCAGCGCCGGGCGGGGGACTCTCCTCCTCCTCTCCTCCTCCTCGTCTGAAAGCAGCGCGCGCATTCAGCCAGTCCATAGGAAAGCATTCTTAATGCTTTCCTATGGACGCTGGTGTCTTGTCACTGTGAAAATCACAGTGAGAAGCGCGGAAGCGCCTCTAGTGTCTGTCAATGAGACAGCCACTAGAGGCTGGATTAACCCTATTATAAACATAGCAGTTTCTCTGAAACTGCTATGTTTATAGAAAAAAGGGTTAAACCTAAATGGACCTGGCACCCAGACCACTTCATTGAGCTGGGTGCCATCTGGGTGCCTATAGTGGTCCTTTAAAGCCATTAAGGCACAATAGAAGCCTTATCTGTTCTTTATTATTCTGATGTTAATAAATTCACACAAATCTAACACAAATCATTTGCCCATGTACTGAAAAATTATATTATGAACTTGAAATATAAACCATGAATACACAGGTACTAAAGCAAATATACCATAGGTCCTTCAGTGAAGTTTCTACACTAATACGTGCAAGATCCCTGTCAGCAACAATTATGCATCAACCATTAAGAACACATATGGCATGCCTGTAAATTACTTCTGAAGTAAAATAAGCAATTAATCTTGCTTATTTAAGAACATGTCATATTAAGTTTGGTTTTTGCCAACACAATTTTAAATGAATAAGTCTCCTCTTTAGGGACAAGTTCCAAAATGGAGCCCTCGGCCTCAAATGGTAGAGAGAAGAGATTTACACTGTGTTCTAAGGGCGAACATGTAGGTCGTGTGATGTAGAAGTAAGTGGGATATGCCATTGGAGGCTTCAGCTTAACAGACACCTTGAGTCCTTGGACTAACGGTATAATAAGTTGATCAAACCAGGTGTCTAAGACTGAGCCTCCTTGGCATCTTTTCTCCTGACTTTAGAAATTGCCCCCTGACCTAGTTGACATCTGGCTTCCTCTGCTCCCATTTTTTTTTCTTTTTTTTTTTCTTCTCTTCTCTTTTTATAGACTTTCGTGACAGTAATGGTACTTATTGTAACTACATTACGTAGTGCTACCTTGTACTCTCTTTGTCAATTTTTGTTCTCTTGGCTACATTTGTATTACTTCTTGCTATAACCAATTATTATTATTATTATTATTATTATTATTATTATTGCCATTTATATAGCGCCAACAGATTTCATAGCACCAATAAACATTGAATTACAAAACTGGCCAATAATAATTGGTTATGGTAAGAAGTAATACAAATGTAGCCAAGAGAACAAAAATTCTAATCCAACTACAATTGCACACTTGGTTGTCTTACAGGCTTTTTAAAAATGTATTTACTTTCTTTACATTTTTAGTTAACAGCCTCAATTATTCTACAAATAAACTAAGAGTGTCTGGCAACATAATTTATTAGGTTTTTTTTTTTTTTTTTTTTAAATCCCTGCTGATTAGGTTGTTTTGAGTTCCAAACAGCCTTTTGCTCACAAACACTAATTGTTTACTCAGCGCTCTCTTCATTTTGGGATTACAGGGAAAGCAGGTAACTGTGCACACAAACTGGCAGCAGACACAAGTACATTAACATTACAATCTTTATAATGGCTGTAGACAGACGTAGGGTGCCACATTACAAAAAGAGGCACAGCCAAAGATCACATGGAATTTGACTTAGGTTCGTCATATAATATTCTTGAATTCATAGCAATGTTTGTAATATGTTTTTTTTTTATTCATCAGTTATACAAAAAATTGTTTGCTTTGTGTGTTCTTGTAACTATAGCATCAGTAATACAAATAAAAAATGTTTAATTTGATGTTTTCTTTAATGGCAACACTATGCGGCCTGTTACATGAGGATTCACTAAACATCCAAAGGTATTGTATTAAAATCCAAATTGCAAATGTTAGGCAAAATGTTTTGTTTTAGTAAAAAAAAATCTCAAACTATCAATAATAGCAGCTATTGTATCCTAACTTATTCAGTTTGGGTTTAGTAAATAATGTAATAGACCTCCTACATATATCTGATTCAGATTGTAAACTAAACAATAGTGCATTATTTTGATTATTGTATGGAAGTGTAAAAAGTGTTGTATGTTTTATAAAAATGTAACTCATACTTTTGTTTGTTATTACCATTAAAGACAAAAACATGGATGGCTTTAACTGGGAAATCACATTGGTGTTCATGGAGAAAATCAGTTAAATTGAAAAAAAATTTAAACTGTTTTGTTCTGTTCTCCATTTATCCATGATACTTAAAGTGACTGTCATGTGTTTCTAATAAAATGTAATTCAAGACAATTGTTTATAAAAAAAAAAATATATATATACATACATTTACAGTGAAACATGGGTGTAATCTAAATTTAAAAGATAAAAAAATATATATTTTGTATTTAGGGGAAATGTTCTCCAAATGATTCATTGCAAATATAGATCAGGTTTGCATGCATTGTAACTATTTAATAATTGAAGTTAATAATACAATTCTATCTGTCTGTCTGTTTGTCTGTCTGTCTATCTATCTATAGCTGTTTTTTGAGTTATAGTTGTGTCTGTTTTTACTATCTGGTGGGTGTCTCTTCTTGATGCTAATATCAGAATAATAATTGGCAGTCCCATTGCGCAACCAGACTGATAGCAGGTTATCATCTGGTCAGCAGACAATTCAATGTCATGCAGTCCGTTATGATAAAAAGGAGAACCTATTAAAGAGAAACTGTTGTCTGCTTTCTGGGTTCAGTACCTCCATGGCCAGATTTATCAGCAGATCAAGTAGGCAGCTGACTACGGGTATCAATAAGATGAAAGGGACGCTAAATAAAATGTAAGCTCTTTATTGACACAATGAAAATTCTAAATAGTAAAACAAAACTATGTAAGAACAACTAATAAACAGTGCAGTGTTAGAATAAAAGGCTTGCTCATCCACAGAGAATAATTACTATCACAAAAAAAATATCGCTAAGAAGCAGAAATGAAAGCACAAAAATACCTGGCAAAATATATAATTAAACCAGAGTGGGGATTGTACTGAAAAAGTAGGCCTACTGGATTGAAGCACAGGGCCTCGAAAATCCACCTCACTCATATTAAAGATCAACTTCACTTTTGTTCTCAACAGATATCCCATCTGATATGACAAGTGGGTGATCTTGCCAGTCACGACAGAAATGATTATTTCAGAATCCTATAGGGTGCAAGGGCCTTGACCAGAAAATAACATTTACGAGAAAGTCTTCATACTTCATTCATCACCCAATAAAACTGAGATCCTGTGTCCTCCTCACCAGACTACGCAAGATACAGATTTTGCGGCATACACTGCTTCTCCCTAACAGAGGAGATTATGCATACAACGTTTGCCTTATTTCTTCTGACTAACAACAACAGAAATATCTGTTAATTTTCCATTAATCTGCTACTTGGTCTAGAGGCAAAGATACCAGCCACATTATACCACTTGCCCTAGGGGCTATTCACATTACAGATATAATTGTATAGCTGATTGTTTATGAAGGTCCTTTGTGGGAGATATATTCCTCATATTTTTAAGATCACGCAAGATAGAGAGACACTAAATAAAAGGAAGAGAAGGAGAAAAACAAAGTGATGTCTGTTAATCACAATTCCTGGCACTATACTATAGATATTGCTGCAGTTATACCCAACTAGCCTAGCCTGTCCTATGAAATTATTATTATTTAGATTGTTGAAGAATGCCAAATTGATGGTTCCATTATTATGCTGACGACCCCCCACCCCTTCCCCATTTTACAAAGTCTGGATATCCCATGCATAGAAAGTCTGCATTTAATAGGAATTGTACAAAAGAAAAATGTAAAATGATGGTCTCCCTTGTTGGTCTAGTGTTGAATCATTGTATCCACTTAAAGTAGCACTGACATTGTCTGGGGACTTTGCAGAATTTGCGAAGACCCCAGATGGTGCCATCACCACTGGTGGTGTGATGGCTGGGAGGGCAGGTAAAGGTGGGAACCCGAACCTGTCCTTCACGGGTGCAGCAATCTTCTTTTAGCCTCTTTAGCTGCTGAGTTCTCTTTAGCTCGTGCATATGCGAGAGTACAGCATTGGGGTCTATGTAGGAATCCTTGAAACCGCAGGATCCTCCATAGATAGAGCCAATTCCCAGCAGCTGTCACTGGTGACAGATGTTGGAATTGACACTGTAGCTCCGCCCAGTGACCAAGAAAGTTAGGCAAAGGAAATATACAGAGACAAAGTAGTCCCTGTATTGCCTCAGTCTATCTCTTGAATTTTAGTGAAATTCTAACAAAGTCAAAATTAGTTTTTCTTAAAGATTCTAACAGGTGACAATGCTGCTTTAAACTCAGCTTTAAGACACAAATCTAAAAACTCTATATGAAGTTGTCTTTATTAGAGGCAAAGGTGAAGATTGCTAAGGAAGAGAATCATTTGGTAGGATATGATTTACAGAAGAAACAAGGAGCCAAAGAATGTTCAATGAGGAAAAGCAACAAGTCTCAACAGACAGAGAGCTAGATGTTACATATACCCCTCACCTCCCCCTTTAAACAATGATTAAGAGTTTGACAACTACATTTCTACGACACACCTCAATTTTTTTTCTGGTTTCTGTTTTTGTATTTTACTGCTCCTAATTGCTCATCATAGTTTATAATGTCTGTTTCCTGAACATTTCATTGGTAAAGACTAATCCATTTGTTGAGACATGCATTCATGGAGCAAGGAACAACTGAACAGACTGACTCAGAACCTGATCACATTGCATTATTATTGAAGGGATTTTTAAGCCATTGCTTTTATCTCAAGTTTCTCCTCAGGCTCTAATTGAATGGGTAAGATTATAAGGATACAATCCTAATCTCCACTTTCCAAAAAAGATATACTTACAAAAACACTACAAGCAGCATATTACATTATTCTCCTTAGATAGTACATACATGATGGTGCACAAAGACCTCTGTCCCTGCCTTTTGTCTGGCATAAAATCACAGCAAATTGACCTTATCAACATTAGTTGCAGTTTCATTCATGTTTCCTAATGAATGAAACTGCTGAGAAGTGGTAATCTACATGTCTCATAAATCCCTGCTGGAAAGGGTTTTTATTAAAAATGCATCGCACCCCTACGAAAACGATAAGATGGCTAGGATTGGTTTATAGTTGGCTGATACATTTTTTTCTGGTTAAAGCACAATACTGGAAGATTCTAATTCTAGGGGCATGTGCATCAAATGTTGGATCTTGGAAGGAAAGTATATTTTTAATATATTTATTTTTGTATTTCCTTTATGGACTATTCAGGGAAAAGGCAACCTTCAGATGTAAGTCCAAAACATCTGGAGTGCCGAATGTTGCCTACCCCTGGACTTGTCAATCAATTGGGAATTGTGGGGGATTGACACAAAGGGCTTTTCTTTCCTCCACTGAAGTCTTTGGGAAAATATCAGAGTAAACTCTTACTCTGATAACAGGATTCATCCTTATAAATGCAACATTTAGGCCAATATAGGCAAGTTGGAAAAATTGGTTATCTGGACAATGTATAAAATTCTGCTATTTGGGGCTAAATTTTGCATGCAATGAACTTGGTTTGGCAATCCCAAGCTTAGTAGATAAACCAACATTTACTTTTCAAAGTACTATCTAAAAAGAGCATAGGGATACCTTATTATAGAGATACAATGGATAACTTTGTTTGTAGCACACCTATCTAAATTCATATAATATAGTAAAGGAAATGAAACAACTGTATTTACGGAAAAAAAATTCAAAGGATGTATGAAACTTTTGGTTAAGATGCTAAGTATAGAACTCTTAATTTCATTAAATGAATATACTATATATAGCTATGTATTGATTTATGTCTTTTGGCAAGTGTTAGTTTTCTTCCTCAATAGAATCGGGCCATTAATGTGTAGATATGCTTTTGCTTATTTATTATGTTCTAAAAATGGAGCAATCAATCTCAGTGAAAACCAATATAATATTCCTGATGAGTGCTCTACTCTAAGAACTTTGCCACACACTTTATAAATAACTCCCCACTCATAGAACATGCCTTATCTTTCAAAGGTTTGAAAGTTACTAAACATGTGTATTTCTATTGAAAGATATTCCCCCTTTAATTGCCATCTGATTTTACTAAGAGGCACTACACACTACCTGGATGCCATGCTATATTGTAAAAATTACTGCCTGCCACTATAGGAATACGTAGTTATTTCACTTGTAACTAGCAGGCATCTTCACTAAAGTGAGAATTATCAGGGATTTAAAGTGGAGTTCAAATTTGTGGCCAATGTATTCAAATTAGAAGCATAACTGACTTGGATAATTCTACCAGTTTGGCTGTTTGTGCAAAGATAAAAATACAAGTTAATATCTGCAAACTCTCAATACAACCGAGTTTAAAAAAAAAAAAAAAAACATTTAATATACATTTAAGTAAATTAAGCACTAAATCCAAGTAAATTGTGGGCATCTCTCAATGAAATCCCTGCTGACTGCATTTTGCATGGCCCACGCTCATCTTTTGATCAACTGACAGTCTGGAGTGACTCATCAGAGACATTTCTCAGATATTCCTAGGTATGAGACACCAGGGCATTAATACCTGTGTAGGACAGTTCTGCATTAGGGACAGTTCTGTCGAACCTGGGACAGCTAGAAGATATAACATATTAAACTATTGGAAAAATGAATACACAAAATTGAATCGGTCAGTCCTGTGTGCCTGTAGCTATGTTAAAGTCAACTGATATTTCGAAAAACTGCCTTAGTTGTACAGCCATTACTTTTATTTTTCCAAATTATCTCTAGAACTATTCTTTGCTTTACGATATCACCTATTTCATAGGCTCTTAGGTTTTAGCTGTACTAACCTTTGTACTCCTCTTTCATGACCTCTCTGTTTTCTTTCTTCTCACTCAATTTGCCCCACTCAATCCCTAAATTTGCAATATTAATGAAAACATGGCACAGAAAGTAGACACTGATCAGACCTTTATGGTAGACCTCTTTGCTAAATTATCATGCTGTCTTAATGTGACCCTTACTCCAGACCCACGGGTGGGACTTACGTCTATCTTCTGTCTGTACTCCCACCTCTGATGCTTGCCTTCAAGACTTCTCGAGGGCTGCACGGTTCCTTGGGAACTCACTTCCCTCCTCCGTTAGATGCTCACCCAGTCTCCACTCCTTCAAAAAATCATTAAAAACCCACTTCTTCATAAAAGCGTATCAATTAAACTGTTAATAGCTCCCGACTGATTCCTCTCTTGCAACTGTCATTAGTCTAATACTATTCTTACCTTTTGTGTCACTTTACCCCACTCCCTCTTGCATGTAAGCTCATTGAGCAGGGCCTTCAGCCCCTCTGTTCCTGTGTGTCCAACTTGTCTGGTTACAACTACATGTTTGTTCGTCCACCCACTGTAAAGCGCTGCGGAATTTGTTGGCGCTATATAAATAATAACATAATAATAATAATAGGGAGTAGCGCTTACACCTCTCCCGCACAGTACATAAACTTATATATGGAGCATATGCGGCTAAAACCTGGAAGGCAGCCCGCCATGCCAGGCTTAAGTTGATGGTAAGATTTGGTACTTGATTAGCATGAGAAAGTTGACGACAGCCATCTATGAAACCAATTACCACTTTCCCCTGGTGGGAACCCGCCTTCCGCTCACCTGGCTTTGGCTCTTCTCATATTCTTTTTATTTTGTTATGCTGATTTTCTTCATTTCTCTCCTCTTTCTACTTGACCTCTAGGTCTACCTTTCCTGCTTCAGACATACTCGTCATTATTGTGGATAATGGGACTGGGTTCTGTTGCTAGCTTCATTAAGTGTTCTTGCATAGCAAGACCACTTAATGTTATCTCACATATATATTATTATTATTATTATAAACAAATTTGCCACCCTAACTCCTCCCACAGTTTTTACACTACATCGACAGTAATATACCAAAACGTGCGGATTGTTCCCGATCGGATTGCTATTACTTTGTGGAACGTTTCGCCGAATGGTTCACAGAATATCGTCGTTCTTGTGGCGAAATTGGTCCCATAGGAATGAATGGCAAAATGTTAAAAACTAGAGTGGGAGCTGGCAAAAGTGAAACAATCAGGACATGATTTCTAAACTGCCACCGCTCCCTCATTTTCAAGCCCACCTACACAAATCTTATATCAAAACGTTCAGCTATCCCTGTTGTCACTAAAAATTTCCACGGCTAAGCCATATTCCAGATAGTTTTCACAATATGACCATTTGTTTGCAACTAATGCCGTCCATTGACATTCATTGAAACTCCACTCTAGCCAGGTAAAACTTGAAGGGCAATTTCTAAACTGCAACTGTGCCTTCATTTTTAATACTTCAGAGACATATGCATCAAAATGTAGGTCTGTGTCTTGTGATTCTCACAATATAAAGCTCTTCGATGTAGGATGTATAGTTTTTAAAATCCGACCGTTTAAAGATGGCAACCGCCAAAATACTCTGACCTGTGCCAGGCTGGAGCAGCAAGTGATGTCATAGACTGCAAAGTGAGGGACAGGGGTCTTTGTGCACCATCATGTATGTACTATCTAAGGAGAATAATGTAATATGCTGCTTGTAGTGTTTTTGTAAGTACCGTATTTATCGGCGTATAACACGCACTTTTTTCCCCTGAAAATAGGGGAAAAATCGTGGGTGCGTGTTATACGCCGATATCCCATAATTACTTACCTGTCCTGAAGCGTGGGCCGGCTTCACAGCTTGCACCGCGGTACAGGAACTTTAATTTCATGTTCCGGTTTCCGGAGGGACTGAAAGGAAGTGTGCGCAATAGTGTGCACACTTCCTTTCAGTCCCGCCGGAAACCGGAACATGAAATTAAAGTTCCTGTACCGCGGTGCAAGCTGTGAAGCCGGCCCACGCTTCAGGACAGGTAAGTAATTATGGGAGGGGGAAGTACACTATGGGAGGGGGAAGTACACTATGGGAGGGGGAAGTACACTATGGGAGGGGAGGGGGGGGAGTACACTATGGGAGGGGAGGGGGGGGGAAGTACACTATGGGAGGGGAGGGGGGGAAGTACACTATGGGAGGGAAGGGGAGGGGAGGGGGAAGTACACTATGGGAGGGGAGGGGAGGGGAGGGGGAAATACACTATGGGAGGGGAGGGGAAGTACACTATGGGAGGGGAGGGGGGGAGGGGGAAGTACACTATGGGAGGGGAGGGGGGGAAGTACACTATGGGGGGAGGGGAGGGGGGGAAGTACACTATGGGGGGAGGGGAGGGGGGGAAGTACACTATGGGAGGGGAGGGGGGGAAAATACTATGGGGGGGAGAATACTATGGGAGGGGAGGGGGAGAATACTATGGGAGGGGAGGGGGAGAATGCTATGGGAGGGGAGGGGGGGAGAATACTATGGGAGGGGAGGGGGGGAGAATACTATGGGTTGAGGGGGGAATACTATGGGATGAGGGGGGGGGAATACTATGGGATGAGGGGGGAAATTTCCTGGAATTTCTTTCTAAAAATGAGGTGCGTGTTATACGCCGGTGCGTGTTATACGCCGATAAATACGGTATATATTTTTTGGAAAGTGGAGATTAGGATTGTATCCTTATAATCTTACCCATTCAATTACAACCTGAGGAGAAACTTGAGATAAAAGCAATAGATTAAAAATCCCTTCAATAATAATGCAATGTGATCAGGTTCTGTTCAGCCTCCAAATATTTATTAAGGGAACCATTGGATTGCCTGAGATCATCAACACTGATGAACTCGTTAAAGAGGCAGGACCAACAGTGATAAGAACAGCACTGTGACAACTGAAAAGTAAGTATTATTCACCTTCCTAAACCTCACATGGAGGGGCGTGTAGATAGTTAGCATGACACTATAGCATTAAGTATACATATTTGTATTCCTATAGTGTTCCTTTAAACATTGCAAGTTGTTTTACCAATGTTAAACACATTTTAAAATGTTTTATCTCAAAATCACTGACAGATGAGTGGTCATTTATTTATACATTTACTGTATCTTGAGCTCATACCATTTCGTAACAAGTACCCGACATGCTATTCTGGAAATGGCTCATGTTTTAAATTGGAAACTGTTAGTGCATAACTTATTGCTGATAATGCAGTAGAATCTCATGCATGGCAGTGCATTCTAGGGAAGTACACTGCATTGAGAAGTGTTTTGAACAAACACTCATCTGTCAAATTGCCCGTCCAGCAGACCAATAGGGAAGGAAGCCTCTGTCAGACGGCAGTTTCATCCCACCAGCAAAGCAAAACAAAACCTTATGGTGTATTTAATGCTGCATAACCTAAACAAAACAAAAAAAACACTAGCCCGGAGGTTTTACTGTTATTTCAAACACGTTCTTTGGTGTGTTTTTTTTTTTTGTCATGTCTTGTCTTTAACATTTTATTTTTCATTAAATTACTAGGCACATTATTGGAACATGCCAGTTTCTTGACATATGCTCATTATTTTCCAAATGTTACAAAAGCATCTGACTATCCTTAACAGATTTAGTTTTTGGAAAAAAATGTGTTTTTGTATTGCAAATATGGCAAGAATTCATCAAGCATTCTACACACATCTCTTGTGTGATTATGCATATTAGGTGGACGATATTTATCAACTTAGAGGGCATTTTCTTACCTAGCACAGTAAGGTTCAGCTGACTCTCCTTGTTTCCCATAGGGAATGTTGCAAATTCACAGATGTATGCTCCCTGATCTTCTAGTTGCAAATTGTTTATCTTGATAGTACCATCCCGAGCTGATGGGTTAAGGAATTCAATCCGACCTTTGTATGGTGATAGGATGGATACCCCCATGGCGGGGTTATAGATAGCCACGTTGTGTTTGGATCCATTAGTAGATTTTTGCCACGTGACCTGAGTGATCTTTACAGTCGGTACTGGACTGATGATAAAACTGCAGTGAAGGACAATAAAAGTGCCAACGTATCCTGAAATAGTGTCATTTACCAGCACTGTTTGCGAATGAACACCTAAAAGAAAAAGAAAAAAAAATTGTTAATTACAATACAAGCCATGAGATAAGGCAAATAGAACAGTGACGATCTAGCCAACATTGGATATAGCATACATGCCATATTTTGCAAGTTTAAATCAGGGATAGAAGCAGGTGGTCAGAGGTGGGGCCAGTGACATTAATTCTGTCACTGGCATTAGTGTGTTCATGTCCCTATGTTCCCACCAAGGCCATTTTATGAAGTGAAAATATAAGGCTAAAATCAATCCGGTAGGTACGTTTGCAATTGATATTATTTTTTTTATCAATATTAATCAAAAAAAATGTAACTACTGGCGCTGGATTTTTGACACTGTGACAGATCCCAGGAACCTTTTTTGTCGGGCAGGATCAAAAAATAGGATTATCCTAGTAAAAATAGCATACAATTGACAACTATATTAATGGAAACTCTATAAAAGGTTCAGTTACTGACTCATCACTTACACTTAACACATTCATATTATATATTGAGATCTGAAATAAAAAAATCTTTAATACTAAACCAATAGAAAAGCATGTGAAACCAAAATAAGAAACAACATAAGTGAACAAATCACTGTTGTCAATATTGTCTAAATATATAGTAACATCACATATGGACCATTATGTTTTTTTCGCTCACTATATTGGCAGTACAATTTTACTGAGAATGTACTGTTAATGATCACATTATTCTGTGTGAAAAAGCATTATAGCTACAGACACCAGTGTCACACGGGCAGGGCCAAATAGGAATTAAAGGGTTACTTTAGCCAAAAACAATGTTTTTCAATGCAGGGGGAGGCACGTTTGAGAGGACAGGCTGAGGGGAGGAATTGGTCAGCACAAGGGGAGCCTTGCCTCTAATGGTCATCTGTCAATATTATGCACTTTAGGCTGCAAACTATACCATCTCTGTGCGTTCAGCATTTCTTGCATACAGACTCCAAATTCCATGACAACTTCAAATCACTGTATTTGGTGTACCCTTTAATTTGTTTTAGGTGAAGTGACTGTGCCATGTGGGACATTGAAGAGAATTTCAAGGTGATTTTGTGACCTGTTATCATTACTTGAGATTCTACGGGTGTGGTCTGTCCATGAGGCTTGACACACAACATAATTATGTGGTCTTTTTGTTGCATTTGTAAGGAGCCCGAGGCTACTGGGTGTGAAAATCTGAAAGCATACAGTCTGGTCCAATTCCTAGGTACGCTAATGGATAGCTAATGCAGTAACTTAACAGGTAATTTAAAACACGAACAAAGGCTTTTTTGTTTACTCAAATTAACATATAAATACTTTCCTGCAACCTAAGCACATTTTATTGTCAATATTATTTCTGATGATCTTTGTAGTACATCAGTGCACACTCAATGATTTGAAATGTTCAAAAATTGGAATACTGGACTAGGGGGGGATAGATTGACAGAGGCACTGAGCTTTTAATGTAGGAATGTTAGCCCAGAAGAGAGAGAGAGATGAAATAGGCCGTGGTCTCTTGACTGTTAGACCTATAAACAAATCAATCCTAATGATCTCAGGCAATCCGTAGGGAAGCATTGTGAGGCTAGTGGGCATCATAATCAAATTGTCACACTGACTCAATCAGCATCTTCTTATAGAGATGCATTTATTTAACACATCTCTTTTGAGTTAATGCATCTCTATGGGAAGCATTATCTCTATACACTACGTTAAGCTGCAGTGGTACTGGTGACTATAGTGTCTCTTTGAGGCTTTGTGTTTCAGCTAATATAGAGGACAATGGATCCATGACGTCAATTAAAGGCACATTTGAAGGGTGACCACATTTTCTAACTGCCATTCAGGGACACTTACTTTCACGAGTGCATTTCATCAAATTTATACTTGACACGCCCCGTGACCCCAGCCGCGTGATGCAAGACGTCTAGTGTTTACGTCGTTACGCTACTCGGCGCAGCAGGGGAGGAGCTACACACAATGCCATCTTAACAGCATTATGGGCCCCAGGCAAAGCAGTGCACTGGGGCCCTGCCTACACAACAACTGAATAAAAATTTAAATTATCTATAAAACTAAGCTTATATGTATTGGTACCTTCAGCAAATGCAATACATACACACAGATTGCTGAATACATGTACACACTGACTGCGGAGTGCGCACAGAAACAGACTGCTGAGTGCACACACAAACAGTCTTCGGAGTACACACACATAGACTGCTGAATATACACACAGAAAGACTGCTTAATGCACACAGGCTTCTGAAACACACACACATACAGACTGCTGAATACACACACAGATACGGCTAAATACACACAGGCTGCTGAATATATACACACACTGCTGAATAGACGCACAGAGACTGCTAACTATACACACACTGCTAAATACACACACATACAGACTGCTGAATACACACACATACACACACACTGCTGAATACACACACAGATACTGCTGAATACAATAGTGTGCACACTTCCTTTCAGTCCCGCCAGAAACCGGAACATGAAATTAAAGTTCCTGTACCGCGGTGCAAGCTGTGAAGCCAGCCCACGCTTCAGGACAGGTAAGTAATTATGGGAGGGGAAGTACACTATGGGAGGGGAGAGGGGGGGGGAAGTACACTATGGGAGGGGAGGGGGGGAAGTACACTATGGGAGGGGAGGGGGGGGAAGTGCACTATGGGAGGGGGTGGGGGGAGTACACTATGGGAGGGGAGGGGGGGAAGTACACTATGGGAGGGGAGGGGGGGGAAGTACACTATGGGAGGGGGGGAGGGGGGGAAGTACACTATGGGAGGGGAGTGGAGGGGAGGGGGGGGAAGTACACTATGGGAGGGGAGGGGGGGAAGTACACTATGGGAGGGGAGGGGGGGAAGTACACTATGGGAGGGGAGGGGAGGGGGAAGTACACTATGGGAGGGGAGGGGGGGGAAGTACACTATGGGAGGGGAGGGGAGGGGGGGAGTACACTATGGGAGGGGAGGGGGGAGAATACTATGGGGGGGGAGAATGGGAGGGGAGGGGGAGAATACTATGGGAGGGGAGGGGGGAAATACTATGGGAGGGGAGGGGGAAAATACTATGGGAGGGGAGGGGGGGAGAATACTATGGGAGGGGAGGGGGGGAGAATACTATGGGAGGGGGGGAGAATACTATGGGAGGGGAGGGGGGGAGAATACTATGGGAGGGGAGGGGGGGAGAATACTATGGGAGGGGAGGGGGAGAATACTATGGGAGGGGAGGGGGGGAGAATACTATGGGAGGGGGGGAACACTATAGGATGAGGGGGGAATACTATGGGGGGGGGAAATTTCCTGGAATTTCTTTCTAAAAATGAGGTGCGTGTTATACGCCGGTGCGTGTTATACGCCGATAAATACGGTATTTAGTGCTTAGATGTCAGTTACTGGGAATAATTCGGAAATCATTCCACAGCCAGCTAATACATATTAAACAACACTAGAAAATATGAAATAGGAATAAGGACATGGGTGGATGGCATAGAGGCCAGTGTGCAATTCCTGTGATGTATAATATTCGTGGTCATTTAAGAAATATATCACACTCATGTGCATGTACATCCCCTCCCTACACGAATGTTAACACACAGTCACATACAAACATAGACACAGGCACATACATACACATAATCATATGCATACACAGACATGAAATAGCACACAGGCACAGTCAAAACATACAAACACACAATTATGCAAATAGTCACATACATACACACATACATAGAAAGACACACATACATACGCACAATCACTTGCATGCAAATAGTCACATACATAGAAAGACACACATACATACGCACAATCACTTGCATACACAGTCACTTCTATCCATACATAGTCACTTACATACATACACACAAACATACATAGAACCTCACATACCTGTCTCTTGCTCTCTCCTATATGGCAGCCCTTTACTCTCTCCTCCAGCTCTGCTTCACTCCCACCTTATTTGATTGCTATTTCCTGTCCTAATGTATTTTATAACCCACCTCCTATAGACTGTAAGCTCGTTTGAGCAGGGTCCTCGTCAACCTATCGTTCCTGTAAGTTTTCTTGTAATTGTTCTATTTATAGTTAAATCCCCCCTCTCATAATATTGTAAAGTGCTATGGAATATGGTGGCGCTTATTAAATGGCAATAATAATAATAATAATAATAATAATAATAATAGGTACATACTCACATACATACATACATAAAAACATAAAGACACAAAAACACACAAGCATACAACAGTCACTTACATATACCCACACATACAGACACACACACACAGACTCACATGTACATAGACGCATGTACAAACAGACACAGACACTCAGTCATATACAAACAGACACACACAAGCATACACATGGTTAAATATATCAACAGACACATACAGTCATCCGTATTAACACAGTTACAATTGAATATACATATTTTTAGTGATTAAACTTCCCCCTTTTACATTCTTCAACATCCCTTTGTCAGCACCTCAGTTAAGGAGAAAAGCCCAGAGATACAGCAGATCCTGGTGTCTAGTGGTGGAGAAGCAGGCACTCCTTCCTGATTCTCCCTATGCAGGCGGCACAGTTAGATAGGCAGTGTTTTGTTTGCATATTACTCTGCACCCACTGCCTCCGTTGGTGATGTGAGGTCTAACTAGCTTGCTAGAAGAGGTAGCCATCTGTTTAAAATAAATCAAAAATCCTGTCACCCCTTGCTCCTGCTGCCCTAGGCCTAGACCTTGTTGACCTAGGCCATAATATGTGGTTATATACTAACACAAAATAAAGCACCGCACTTACAGCAGCAGTGGCTTAGTATCTAACAGCTCACAATACATAGTAAAAACAAAGAGAATGTTACCTGGTTCTGGCCCAAATCCCTATGTACAATTAAACAAAATGGAGGCTCTTTAGTTTCATTCCAATGGCCATTTGAATATAAGCTCACCTGCCACGTCTATGCCATTGGAATGAAACTA
This sequence comes from Pelobates fuscus, assembly GCF_036172605.1. Taxonomy (NCBI): domain Eukaryota; kingdom Metazoa; phylum Chordata; class Amphibia; order Anura; family Pelobatidae; genus Pelobates; species Pelobates fuscus. Next base: position 80,441,136 of record NC_086327.1, on the reverse strand, counting down.
AAGAGCCTCCATTTTGTTTAAATGTACATAGGGATTTGGGTAAGAGCGCAGGTAACGTTCTCCTTGTTTTTACATAATATGTGATTATTCACAAGCAGCACCATTTTACTGCCATTTTACTTTAATGCTACTCCTTATTAATAGCCACCATATCCTGTGTGAAACAACTATCTTTTTCTTATTGCCCCTTCTTATTTGCCTGATATAGTTGGGCTCTCACACAGTGGATTTGCATTTTAATTATAGCAAATTTAGAATTTTAATCCCTGAGTTATCAGTGCACCACTTCTGGGGGCTTGTCTGATGTCTGTTTCTCAAAGTATCCTGCCTGTTGAGAGTATACGAGGACTAGTTTAGAAGCCACTGGTCTAGACAATTGTTCAGTAGGTCAAGGAGTTATTAAGGTTTTATTCTACTTCTCTCCACCTTCAAAAGAAGAAATACACAGGGTTTGGACTCTGGATATTCAAACTTCTTTACACAGAACCACCAAACCACTCTTATGCAAGAAGGGGAGATGATATTTTGTAAATTAGTCTGCAAAAAAATACCCTCTATTTTTCTGAATCATTGGCTGCACATCAGTGCTATGAGGGAGGTGGTATAATGACTTGCACCAGAGAGGTCCACAACACGCTCCCACCAGATCAGCAGGGATCCTGCTTCCCAGAGTGCTCTTCATTTACCAGCAGGGATTATGCCCCTTCTTTCCAAAAAGTATGCTGGAGAAAATAAAAAATAAAAGAAAATATATGCGTGGATAGGCTTCCCCATGCACACTCAACCGCCTTCCTTTACAAACACAATACTCGGACACTACACATCACAGTCTCTCCAACACACCTTCAGCCACACTCAGATTACCCTCCACACACACATAATTCACTCTTCTCCAAACACAAAATTCATCCACCATAAACACAACACTCAACTAGTACACACAGCCTCTCCTCCACATACAGCTTTCAACCTCTGTCACACACTCAACACTAAGTACACAATACTAAGCCTTGAGACACACACAACACATACAATCTCACACACAACACTCAGTCTCCACCACACACATATGACAGTCACCCCACAGGACTCTGAGCAGCCAATATTCACAGAACTGAGCCCTAGTGACACCAAATGACTATCCAGGCAGCAAACATACTGGCATATAAATATGCTCGTATGGATGATATATGATCTCAGTACGAAAAAGAGATAAACTAGATCACCACAAGAGAACCCCCACACACACCCCTAATAACTAACAGTTCTGCTAGAGAGTATTAAAAAAGTAGACAGGTTAATTCTTGCAATGTGCAGATTGTGCTAAAATGACTTAACCTGCAATAAAGTTAAGATTTCACAGGGTTTTATAAAATCCAATTGAATTCTAAGTGAATCTCAAATTTCAGGTCAAAATAGCTAAAAATGAAAACTAGCTGGCAAATAATATCCCAATTCCTGAAAGTCCACACGTTAGTGAATAAAAAATGCAAATGCTCATGTAGAGAAAAATAACAAGAGACAGAAGGTGGGGTAATGAGATTTGACTGATCGAAAAGAACAATCCATATATTTTAATTGGAATAGGGCCTTGGGTGTTTCAGGATTCTGTGTTTACAGATCACACAAGACAATTATTCAGTTTTATTTATATTTTAAATATTGTTAAACAAGCGTCAACTGGAAAATCCAGTTTTGCTTCTGAAGACAAAAGTGAGGGTTGAGGGAGGGGTGGGAGAGTTAATAAGGCATCAGAGAGAAAAAAGACAGAGAACAGCAAAAAAAAAAAAAAAAGCTTGGAAGCAAACTGATTGTTAGTGTAAGGTCAGGCAGGGAGTGATGATATATCAGTAAATGCAAATTTTTCAGACGAAAAAAAACAAAAAATCCCATAGACATAAAATATCCATCCCCCATCTGTTGTGAATGCTTTATTCCCATCACGATCAGCCGCATAACAGATGATACAGCACAGGTTGACCAACCCAGTTTTAAAGGTGCTCACGCAGAAGGATGAGGGTGAATGGTTGCCAGTAGGTCACTATTAAGATCTCGGCAGGTGTTGAGGTGTGAGCCGCTACGTATTAAAAGGGCAAACAATAGCTGCCCACAAGCGAACACAAAGAACAGGTGTTAGCAAGCGTCTGTACACACCTATAAGTAGTATCACCGAATGTCGTTTTCTGTTGTATGTTATCTGAAGCCAGCATTATTCCATGTATCATTTCTTTGTGTCTGCTCACCTCATTTAAACTATATATACCCTTAACCTACTTAAAAAAACAAACAATGTATTTACTTCTTCTACCGCAGCTTTCTAAAATAATACTGATTCACCTCCAGTCCTATCAAAATGCTGCAATTTACATAGTTCCCATTCTGTTACTTCACTTTGCAAAGCCTTTCACCGACTCCTCTTAAAATTAAGAATAAAAATGCTAAACTATCTATGACTTTGCACCCTCTTGCATAGTAATAACCTAAATATTTAAGTAACTTGAATCCCTCTCAAGTATTCCACATCTCTTACTAGACATTCCCCTTCATCCTACAAAACCATTCCTAAACCGACTCTTACTTCTGTAACTTCTATATAGTATAACCTTCCATAATCTACCACATTCGTCAAGATGAAAAGACCCCTTAAAGGGTAATTTCTTTAAGGAGGTCTCTCTTGTTTCTTTTCTGAGCACTCCCATACTATCTGCAATATACAGCCAACACATTTCTAAGGTCCTTAACATTTTGTACTAATCATTTTGCCCACCCTTTTTTATGCTATATATATTGTAATGTCCTTTAGATTGTAAACTTATGAGCAAGATTCTCATAATGTGTTATTACAATAATAATAATAATGATGTATAGTAATGAAACAGACATATGTAACTGACAACCTGACGTTGACATGGGACAACCTTTTTCTAAAGTGTGGTCCTCTCATTATAGGGTGCCAGATTTCATTCATGTAAGCTTATAAAGCTCATCACAATGGCATTATCATTTTGCCCATGGGCAAAATGATTACATGGCAAAGGTCTGAAATCAATAACATTTTAGAGAGTGGTCTTGTGACTGTTCCCAAGTTGCAGGAGGCTTTGAAGAACCCTACTCATTTCAACCACAGCCTAGGTGGACATTATAAGTAATGACACAAATCTACTGTTATAATAATAGTAATTCACAGTTCTATCTTACACAGTAATTGGTCGGCTACATGGTGTGTGAATATTTTAAGAGATGCTTTTACATTTATTACAGGTTTGGAAGCCACAACACTGAAAGCTCCAACAAAAGAGCCCGGCTCCAGATTCACATTCGATATACATAAATGTCTTTATTAACATGATGGGCTTTTTTTTTTTTTTTTATATAAAAACAAAAAAGAGGGATTAAACTTGATCAATAAAACGGGATTAAAATGGAATGTCCCTGCAGAATTATTTACTTTAGCACTGTACCAATAATTAATCTTTACACACAATTATGGAGATGTTTGAATGTCATGTATCTGAAGTAGTTTTCTGTCATTGTATGACATTCTGTTCTCTAAGTAGCAATAACTAATATATAGAGATTGCACGTTTACTGCTCAAAATATTTATAAGCAACAACTACATTCAATATTTAACACAGTCCATGGAGACTATGACATGTTGACATGAATGTTCTTGACACCAGCTTTCACAGTACTGTCATGGATGGCTGGATAAAATGATGACAGAAGATGCAGTCACACAAATATTGATGACTGAAAAAAGCAAACCACAAATTGTTGACAACCGGAGCATATTCCATTTCCCAACGTGAGTCCCCACACTAAGCTATCAAACAGTATATTTGATTCCTCTCCTATTTTACATCAAAGTTTTCCAGATCATTGCACTAATTGCTAAAAAAACACACCAACATTTATTTTACGACGCAGTTTCTTAACGTGTTCTATGTAGCAAGACAGACAAACAGATCATACCGTTAACAATGTATTTTTAATTTTTAATGCAATAAATGCGTGATAAAGTTTGTATATAATGTATCCATAACTTGTCAGAAATATGTCCCATAAATGTATGCATTTAGGGGTCACAAAAACACTGACCAACACACTGGCCATAAAACATTACCCTTTAATATTTACCAGCATCTGGATTTTGAAATCCTTCTGTTCTGTCTTGTTGTGCTAGTTGTACTAGTTGTGCAGGAGGAGTGAGGTGTTTTAAGATATAAGTAGCCATAGTTTTAAGGGTTTCGACTGCTTTGTACTAAATATCTGTTAGTCTTTTAACATACGTTTTGTTTACATATAAATCTATTAAAGTGCACTAACAGCTGAACTGCGTTACATTTATTTAACACAAACATATTATGATTTTCTAACAGCTAAAGTACACGTACCAACTTTTGTTAGTAGAATGCGAGGACAGGAGGGGTCTGGTGGGTGGGAGCCAGATCAACATGCCCCTTTCTTTCCTGTCACAGCTACTATTCTCTCCCAGTGTAACGGATCGGTTAGAGATCTGCCCTGTCGGAGACAGTGGCAACTCTTGAAATGTTTTGGCAAGTGTCACAGATAAAGCAAAAACGTATGGGGAAATGTTCGAGCAAGTACCAATAAATGGCCATTTTTTGTCCTGTACAAAATTCAAGTTTTTTACGATCTATAATACTGGGCCACTCAATGCCTAGAGAGCACTGAAATCATGAGCCACAAGCATATCAATTAGTTAATATACGTGTATTCATATATAAAGATGCCTTTGGATACCTGAGGAAGACCCAGTGTGGGTTGAAACACGTTGTGCTTTACCAGCAAAGGCATCTTTATAAATAAATACAAGTATATTACTTAACTGATAACATATCAATAAAGTAATATACTTATACTCATATATAAAGATGCCTTTGCCAGTGACACCTGAGGAAGACCCAGTGTGGGTTGAAACACGTCGTGCTTTACCAGTGTTCATTCTATGGCACCACACTACATGTAAGATTTCTATATTTAGTTTGTAATAACATTTTACCTTTTATCTTACTATTGGTGCCTCTCTCTGATATTCTATCCTGAGGGTGAAAGCTCCTATCACCAGAAATCCTGCAAGATTGTGGGAGGTCCTCTTACGTATCACACTCAAAGCATACTTACCTGAGCCAGTAGTACATACAGGCTCTGGGAAATGAGAGTGTGATTTCTACAGTGTTTTTATACATATATTCACTGTTTTTACTAGTTGTATCGCCCTATGAGATGTTATGTCTGATTCTTCCTAGGAAATATCCAGGAATTCTAAAAGGGTATACACTTCTTTTTATTGTATTCATACCATTTATGGTACATTGTTATTTTTACTTTTTTGTGCTGTTCACCTTTTGCATATATCTATCTTAATTCATAACTCAAACTCAACAGGCCAATACCCAAAGGGTATTTTTTTTGCTCCCAAAACTGTTCTTTAAAAGTAACACTATTTGCATATAAACAATATTCCTATTTTAACATACAAAGCTTATTATTAAATATCTATAAGGATAAGATATATAGAGAATAGAGCCTGTTATATGTATTGTAATAAATGCTACAATTGTTTGTCAAACTCTAGGGTTTATTTACTAAAGTGAGAAATTCAAAGTGATTTCATATTTTAGGTCAAAATAGCTGAACAGGAAAGATTTTATAATCACTTTAAATATACTCTGAATTCTTACTTTAAAAAGTAACCCTGTCTGTGTTCATCTTGAGAAAATATTAACTTCTACAAAATCTGGGAAACTATTTTTTTTTCAGTCTGTTTCTCATATATTACTCATTTTAATAACAATAATAATAAAAAATAGATACAATAAAAACACCTCTGCTATCCCTGGGAGGGTACATACACCTTTGATTCTAAAAGATCCATCTGATGTGAGTAAGCATGCATACAGCTGAAATGAGTCATAATCCAAAGCGTCACCCATAGCCTCTTTATTGAGGGGAGTGGGGGGTGGGGGGGACACACATACATAATTTCAAATCTAAACCCTCGCTTTCCTAAAAGAAGAGGTGGGGGTAAAATGGCAAAATAAACAGACTGGTGCCTGAAGGCCCGAGTAAGGGAACGCTTGTAAAGTATGGGATGGGCTGCTGGGCGGGTTACAACGCGTCCTGAGAACTTCACGTACACACATGATGAAATTTGCTGCACTATGCTTTCTTAAAACAGGAACTCAGGATGAGGATGAGGTTGGGCAATTTGCCTTGTTCACATCCTGGCACATATTACTTAAATGCCAATTTTTTTCCCACGGGCCCTATGCAGCTTGTCAGTCCTTCCCCCCCCCCCCCCCCCTCCCCCCCCCCCATTCATTCTTCACATAGGGATGGTTAATGGGTCCAAACAACTTCATGGTTCCAGTATCCCTGTCAAAACCCTGGCCACAAGCGGCTACCCACATGTTTGATTTACGTTTAAACTGTCTCTGAGCATGGATGGGGCAACACCGCTTAATGGGATAAGTGACATATAATAAACTGGAGGTCTTTTATGTTCAGGAATCCACATTAAGATCATGGCATTAGCTCGAAGGTCCATTCTTCAGCTGCAAAATTTACTTAATTTAATATCCATTAAAATAAATGTTACAAAAGTCCTAATTCCCAGACTTCTTTTTTTTACTTATTAGTACAGGAAAGATTGTAAGGCTTACTTGGTCATCTGATTATATTAGGCGTGTTGCAGCAAGCAAACCCTACAATAAAACTGATATTTTTCAAATGGAAAATATGTTTGGGCCGAGGTAGTGACTTCAAATATAATTTTAAAACTTATGACTTTCATTGCTTGTAAGTTTTAAACATATGGTGTATTTCTATTGACGAAACTTGTAGATTTACCCAAGATCAGCAGATAAAACAAATATTTCCTGTTAAAAAAAAAAACCCACACAGACATGAGAGAACTTGTGGACAAACACACATGATACTGACCCACAATGGGAACATTTAGAAACTAGTTTTACTTGATCTGTGTCGTATCTGTTCCCATAGGTAGAAGAAAGAAAAAAAATTGCAATTTTTTTTATTTTTCACTCACTGCGCCATTAGATACATTGTTAAAATATAGAGTTTTAACAGTAAGTTGGATTTAGGGAAAACAATGCATGTTGTGTCTATAGATATTGCTTGCATTCAGAATTTAGACTAATTTGATGTAGAACCCACTGAGGTGAACTGTCTGACAGACATGCCAAGTCCATTAACATCATTCAGCACTTTTGCATTAAATAAATAGTTAATGTTTACATTGGAACCTTATGTGATTTTAGAGTACGGTTTCCTCCTGTTATATGTGCATTTATTTTTATAACATAAATGTGCCAAACTCTTTGTAAAAATACGTTGAATGGATAGATTACGTTTTCAAATTCAAACTGTTGAATTTGGCTTGGGTTCTGGCTGTGAATGGGACATAAAAATCTTCTTTATTTTTCTTTTGCTTTTTTTTTTTTAACTTGCTGATATACTAATCATATGATGAGAAAATTGTTGCATGAGTACCTTTAATAATTAAGTTTTTCCCTAGATGTAAGTCAGTTTGCCAAATGCCATTTGTCACAAATTAAAAAGTAAAACCTAAAAAAAAAAAAATGTGTCCTAGGTTAAAACCCTTTTAACACTTAACTCTTTCCAGCGCCAAGGTCTTTCAGCACTGGCTCTGTCTCCTACTCCAAAATCACGGCGATGAAGGGACCTAATGCCCATGCGTGGCAAGGGGTATGCACGCTTTTTAAGATGCTGGATATCCTCATGCTTAGTGTAAGGATGTCAAGCGTCGTTTCACGGTGTTAAACTCCATGATGCACCAGGAAGAGCCTCCAGTGTCTTAGAAGTTAACCCTGCAATATAATTATAGTTTATCTAGGGACAGGGAAACTGCACCCAGACCACTTCAATGAGATGAAGTGATATTTGTGCCTATAGTGTCCCTATAAATAATATATAACCCCTAATCTTCTATGGAATTATGAGTTAAATTTTAAATGTTAATGCTCCATGCAGCAGCCAGAGTTTTGGCATGGGAATGCCATCACCATGGATGCTATCTGCTGTGTCTTTTTTTAAATTTTTTTTTTATTTAAACTTTATTGAAGTTTTCTATTGAAATTGTACAGTATCTATAAGGTATGGAAAAATAAAATGGGGCGGATGTAAATAAACCAATTGGTAGTTCAAACAACTCTCATGTCTGCTATGAGACTTCTACTGTGTATTTTGTAACGATAAAATTATCTCAGAGCTTCCTGCTAGTAAATAAAATCATGACAAATGATTAACTAGTTGCACTGATGAAGTCTGTCCTTTAATCAATTTATTTTTCCTTTTTGTTTTGTCATTTAACTGATTCATATGAACAAATTACCCAGAATTTGTCCAAATATGCATTTGTTAGAAGACTAATGAACAGGTCTAGCATTAATCTCTGATAGAATCAGTCTTCTAGAATGCACAACAAAGGGACAGCTATAATTCTCAGTGTGGAATATTGGCTGTTTTGCTTGTGTCTAAATCATGAGCTTGCATAAGAAAAATTAAATGAATTACAGATTAAGAAGCATATGAATACCACCTCAGACGTGCACATTTCTGAGTAACAATCCATCAACAATATCTTGACCCCATCTCTGTTCCACACACAATTACCACAGAGCCTCTAATTTCCCTTATGTATACAACCATACATTATCAGAAAGGCAGTAAATACAGAGGACCTTCATAGGAGGTCAAAATTGGAAAGCTGGGTATTAAATAGAAATCACTGTTTAGACAATGGTCACAATTTTGGCAATAATCAACATGCCGTAAAAGCAATGAAAAGACAAAGGTTACAAAGACATACGGTGTAAGAATGACAAGTTTACCTATGCTCTTGATATGTTCATAAATCACTTTTCATAACTACTATGTATATCAAACGTGTTTGATCTGTACCCTTTTGATATCTAGAACCTCTCCCTTGAGTTAATTCCAATCTACAATCCTTTAATTTTACGTTTATCACCTTTTAGGCTGTAGTCCTTTCATGTTCTAGTATATCACAGTCTTTGAAATGTACAAGCCATCCATAAATAAATAACCTGCTGTTTTGTTATTGCTAATCCTTCTTGGGAATATTTCATTAACAATCTTATAAGAAATGTCAAAAGTGGATCAAATTGGCAGCACAACTCTCAAATCTTACTAAGTGCCAGATATCAGCCTTAAGTAAAAACCTCAAAATGTCATTGAAAAAAAGAACAAGCCAGAAAATGAAACTCTCCAATTAGTATGTTGTTAATTCTATGTAAAAACACTCAATTATATACGTCTTGTCATTCTCATAGAAGCTGACACTGATTTCATGTTGATAATGTTTGATGAGGCAGACATTTTGAATTCAAAAAAGGGTCCTCTCAACCCTACGACAGTGTGATTGAAGTTTGCTGAGGAAAGCTGTACACTGCCAATCATATATACAGACTGTCCTTGATTTTCACTGGCATCCCCAAAAAGGCCTTTGAATCGACCTTAATTTCGGCAGCACAGTTGTAATTTTAGGGTCCCGTCCCATCATCAGTGAAACAGTGCTCCTTGCATGATCGGCAGTGATTGGCATTAATTTATACGGGCTCGCCCCCATTCTAGGTGGTCAGGACCTTTTGGTTAGCATCAGTGATCCAATTCAATTTACTGACTTTTACCCCGACCACTGCCATCCCAATTCACAGGACGTGGTTTTGGAGGCTATGCCCAAATTCTTTGTTTTTTTTGTATCAACATTCTGACATCAGACAAAATTGGTATTTCAACACCACACCCTAGGTACAAACTTTGTTCTGAAAAAATGCCCAATATACAACACTATTCACAAAATATCTCAGTGCTTCTCTATTACAATCCATCTGTTCATTTATTGCACAACCGTTTTTATTTTTTTAAAAGGGGTTTTGTTTGCTGCCCTCAAGTTATAAAACATTCTGAAATGTATTGTTAATTTTTTTACCTACTATGTACATGCCAAGACAGACTTATATATTTACGTGCCCCGTGTGTCATATCTTAATCTGGCAAAAAAAACAGCCAGCTTTGTCAGACAGACTCTTCCTCTCTCACAGACTCCTACAGTTCTCCAAGTTGAAACCTGTCTAGAGAAACCTGTCCATCCATGTGCGGAGGAGGGGGAGAGGGGATGGAAATTTGTGTGAGATGAGGGAGGGGCTGGGATGAGTCTAAACCTGTGGAGAAGAACAACACTTTAACAGCTAGGGAGGACTCTGAACTTGTTATATATTTAATGTTTGTCCATTGATAAACTGTAAAAACATCATGCATATGAGCTGTGTATCAAGAAATAATTTTTGTAGATTGGGCAGGATCTAACACCGAAATGTAAATAGAGTGGTAGCACTAACTCAAATAAAGTTGCATGGACTCTGGTTCCACCCAAAAAAACAGTAGTAAAATGTAAAATTACAAGGAGTCCAGAACAAATGTTCACTTGAAAGGTGCTTCTTCATGAGGAGCCAACAGCAAACAGGTATCGCTTCAGCTGAAAAATTATTCTGTTGGCTTGAAATGTTACCTCATTGCTATAGGCACTTTATAAAGGTGCACCGTGGATTTGTGTTGTAGTCCATATCTGACAATCTTCGGTCTACCACACGGCACATGCATGTTTCAGGGGGAGCTGCGGAGCAGCCACGATGTCTCAGATCTCACGCAGCTCAGACCAGGGTGTACACCATGTGCCTGGACACCTCCAAGTTAGAGGCCCCACAGTGTTTTGATGCTCCATGTGCAGAACATGGTCAGCACTCCCACACTGTTGCAAGGTTTCCAGACCACTATGGCAACCTCACACTACCTACATAAGTCCTTAAGTATTACAGAACCAAGTAGGTGTAGGTGTTTATTATAAAAAAGAGTGACAGGTTATAATTATGGGACACATCATCTACCCTTCACAGACCACACTCCTTTGTGTGAATTGGTGCAGAGTGGTTATGACATCCAGTAATTCCAGTACTCCCCTCTTTTTAAAGGATCTTAGTCCTATCATGGTTTATTCTAGCCCAAGAGTACTGAATAGTAATGATTTTGGGTTTCCTTGACCCCGGCTTGTTACATCGTATTTTGAGTACATCTGACATCCTGGGCAATGGCTTTTAACTGGCACTGCATTTTTGCCTATTAAGGGCACACGCTTAGCCTGTCCATTCTAGGGTCCGGTATACGTATCTCCCTCTGTTTATTTACTTAATTTCGACTACTGTATCTCTATATTCTGTGTGAAGTGGTTACCCTACCCTGATAATGACAAGTCGACACAGGTAGTACAAGGAATCAAAATGGATGAAAGCATAAACTTTCCAATTAAAATGCAAGACACTAACCCACTGAAAGTTATACTGCATAATTACAAAATTGTTACAATAATACAATTACATTATCACCCCCCTTTCCCCCAAACTGTGACACACTCTGTGGCCTTGGCAGGGTTGATGTTGCACCTCAGAATCGTTGCGTACAATGAGTCCAATTGTTAATATACATTGTTGATGGCTACATTGTAAATAACACATAGCTCTCTTTACAAGTTCTACTGCTGTTTCCACAGATGACACACAGTGTACCTTGAGGCAAAATATACTGGAAAGTAGTGTCCCCGAGGAGAGGTTCCATTATCAATGCAGGTCTATTGTATTGACAGAGTTCTTGTGGAACTTGTAGCAAAGTATGTAATTTGTTAATTGAGAATACAAAGTTGCATTAGAACATTAATACTTTGTAGAACAGTCCAATCCTTTGTGAGAATCTGCCAGGCACCAGTAATAATTTATTGTAGATCTACATATTGTCACAGCAGGCACGTGGGCAAGGCACACTCACAGGGTTACACACTAAAGTAAGAATTGTCAGGAAAGTGAATTCAAAATTCACAGGCAAACTGGAAATATATCTTACTCGAAAATATTTCCAGACAATTCTCACTTTAGTAAGTAACCCTGTCATTATTCCTGTATTTTATTCTATAGAAACTCTATAGTCACTTTAGAAAATGTGTGTGGTGCAAATGAAGCTATGCCGAGGTTATGAGGCAAATGCATTTTGGGAGTCACATTCTAGAGATTAAAATATTTGGCAAGTTCAACTAATTTCTCTTTGAATTGCCTTCAGATTTTCTAAAGGTTGAACTGAAAATAAACACTGCAAGAATAACACAGATTAAAAACTAATAAAATCACATAATCTATGAAAATGAACACGGTGCTTTTTTAATTACCTAGCACTACATTTGCCACAAACACTGAATTAATTTCAAAATCAGTTAGGGATTGTCAACATGAAGTAAATCAGGCATTTTCAATATGTACCTCTCCATCTGTTAGGGAACTTAAACTCCCAGGATGCTTTTCTGGGCTAAAGGTTGGCAAAGCATCATGGCAGCTCTAGTTTTACAAAAGCTGAATATCTTTCCTGCTGCATATAACAGGTAAAACATATGAAACTATATAGGCCTCAATGTAATATTCTTGGATAAGCTTTTAAAATTATTTAATATTTTTGGATAATCTTTTTAAATGTCACCATTAACATCTACGGGAATCATAAATCATATGAAAAGTGTATCCAAAAATATTTAATCACATGATAAGCTTATCAAAACGATCAAATTGAGGCCTATGATGTGGACTCTAGAGAGTTGACTTTGTTTAGCTCAGTTTTCATGCATGTTGCGAATAACCTTTTTCTGTGAGCCGGGGAGCTGACATTCTATTAAGCATGAGAAAGTTGGAATTATCTCCAATTATGTATGTGGTGTTTCAAAACTATTTTGGACTAAATTGGGCAAGTCAAATGATTAACTTTCAGTAAAAGACTGCGGAGTGACTTAAAACCCTGTGTTAATTAAGAGGGCCCTTTAAAGTACCATAACCACTACATAGGGCTTTGGTTGTTATGGTGCCAGCAGTCCCCAGGCACCATCTGATGGTAATTTGTCAAAACATTTATGAAATGTTCAACACTTAGCTTTCTATGTTGGGTTCCCAAACAACTTCCCATTTGATAAATTAAAAGATCATATGTAATTATCATACCAACTCGTACCAGATTTGGACAGTATTTCGTGGATGAGAGTTTCCCTTGAAGATCTCATATTGCGAACACTGTCTACACCTGTTACAATTTGGTATGATCACGTAGAAAAAAGTATGAACTTCATCATTGTTTAACCATAGCAACTCATACGGAAGCAAGTTATTACTGTCAGATGCAGCCATATGACTCTGGCACCATAACCACTACAGTGCGCTGTAGTTGTTGTGCTGCTTCTTATGAAAAACTGAATGTGAGAAAAAATAACAATGTTAGATTAATTTGCTAAGTAGCAGACATCTATCAGATTACATTGCTTTTAAAGCAGCTCTGTCACCATCCAAAAAACTGTGAGCAGATCATAAAGTCAAAATCTTTAAAAAGCTCTATGAAATTCTCATAAAGAATAAGTTGGAATTCAACACAGTCAAAAGATATCATAAGACAAACTAGATACTACTGTGTCTTATGGTAAATACTTAAAGGACCACTCTAGTGCCAGGAAAACATACTCGTTTTCCTGGCACTAGAGTGCCCTGAGGGTACCCCCACCCTCAGGGACCCACTCCCGCCGGGCTCTGAGGAGAGGAAGGGGTTAAACTTACCTCTTTCTCCAGCGCCGGGCGGGGAGCTTTCCTCCTCCTCCTCTTCTTCCTCGCGACGTCATCGGCTGAATGCGCATGCACGGCAGGAGCCGCGCACGCATTCAACAGGTCGCATAGGAAAGCATTCATAATGCTTTCCTATGGACGCTTGCGTGCTCTCACTGTCTCACTCAATGAGACAGCCACTAGAGGCTCTGGAGGCTGGATTAACCCTCAGTATAAACATAGCAGTTTCTCTGAAACTGCTATGTTTATACAAAAAAGGGTAAAAGCTAAGCTGAAGTGGTCTGGGTGCCTAGAGTGGTCCTTTAATTTGAAAAAAATAAATAAAAAAATACAGTTACTGACATTAAGTTTTGTAACTTTCCACAGACTTCACTCATAGTGAGACAATATCTACAGAGTTCCAACAATCTTCCAAGATCCTCCATAGACATCATGTGCGAGAGTAGAACACTGATGTGGGTTCCTGATGGATGCCGCACTGCTGCACTCCCAGGCCACTGCTACCCTAGCGGTGATGTCACTATGCAAAATATACAAACACCAAAGAAGGTGACAGGCAACTTTAATATGTATAACATCAAGATCTACCTGTGCATGTTTGATAGGGTTGTCCAGGAAAATATGGTGGTTTTGGCACATTAACGAGAAATTACTAACATTTTATACAAGAAATTACGGTGTGACTTTTAAAATGTTGACACTTTTTATATGCTTAGTTTTATTATGCTTAGTCAGTAATTTATAACCAAATGCACAGGCTTTTACTGGATTAAGACAATATATTTTATTATGTCTGAGGAGTTTTGCATAAGCAGGTGCAATATTAGTCTGCACAGTCTGCTGACTAGTGTTTAGTCTTAGGTAATTAGGCCCCCAATATTAGCTGATAAGATGAAAGAGGAAAACATTAATTAGTAGATAATGTTCAGATTCATCAGCATCTGTAGAAAATTGTAATGTATTCATTTTATTAGGGTACATAGCAATTTTACGAAAAAGTGTAGGAAATGTATTGTTTGTTCATAGAAAATTCTAACCTTGTTACAACCTATGTAAAAAAAATAAAAATAAAATATGCAGCACTTGTAGGAAACACATCACTATATATCCATGGGGTAGCGGCTATTTTGGATGCAATGCGTATTTGTTTCTTGCATAAATTTTAGAGTACTCACAGATGTCATTTATGCTAATATACGTTTCTCAATTTGATAGAATTACGGAAGCACAGTGATCTTTACAGCCGCTGTAAAAATAACTACTGCAGTGTGCAGCATTGCAAACAATGCCATAAAATATTGTTGCAGCCATCGCTGTGGTCCGTAGGGGTCACAGGCTCCATGGTTTGCCGAATGATATTTAGCATTCCACTCATTAACATACAAAGCTTACTGATTACGAGCTAATCAGCAATATCTTAAAACTCTGTCACCGGTTTAGTTCTCAAAGATGGAGAGCCCAAATTAGAGCGTGAATGCAGTCATTTTATTTAATATGCTGACTGAGACAGAATCATCCCCACCAAGTACCAATTTCATTTAGTTAAATATAAACATTAACCCCTACACTACCACTATAACTAAACATTAACCCCTATATTATACTACAATATCACTAAACATTAACCCCTATATTATACTACAATATCACTAAACATTAACCCCCTATATTATACTACAATATCACTCAACATTAACTCTTACACTATCACTAAACATTAACCCCCTTATTAGACTACAATATCACTCAACATTAACTCCTACACTACACTAGCACTAAACATTAACCCCCTTATTATACTACAATATCACTCAACATTAACTCCTACACTATCACTAAACATGAACCCCCTATATTAGACTACAACATCACTCAACATTAACTCCTACACTACACTAGCACTAAACATTAACCCCCTTATTATACTACAATATCACTCAACATTAACTCCTACACTATCACTAAACATGAACCCCCTATATTAGACTACAACATCACGCAACATTAACTCCTACACTACACTAGCACTAAACATTAACCCCCTTATTAGACTACAATATCACTCAACATTAACTCCTACACTATCACTAAACATTAACCCCCTATATTAAACTACAATATCACTCAACATTAACTCCTACACTATCACTAAACATGAACCCCCTATATTAGACTACAACATCACTCAACATTAACTCCTACACTACACTAGCACTAAACATTAACCCCCTTATTAGACTACAATATCACTCAACATTAACTCCTACACTATCACTAAACATGAACACCCTTATTAGACTACAATATCACTCAACATTAACTCCTACACTATCACTAAACATGAACCCCCTTATTAGACTACAATATCACTCAACATTAACTCCTACACTACACTAGCACTAAACATTAACCCCCTTATTATACTACAATATCACTCAACATTAACTCCTACACTACCACTAAACATGAACCCCCTATATTAGACTACAACATCACTCAACATTAACTCCTACACTACACTAGCACTAAACATTAACCCCCTTATTAGACTACAATATCACTCAACATTAACTCCTACACTATCACTAAACATGAACCCCCTATATTAGACTACAACATCACTCAAACATTAACTCCTACACTACACTAGCACTAAACATTAACCCCCTTATTAGACTACAATATCACTCAACATTAACTCCTACACTATCACTAAACATTAACCCCCTATATTAAACTACAATATCACTCAACATTAACTCCTACACTATCACTAAACATGAACCCCCTATATTAGACTACAACATCACTCAACATTAACTCCTACACTACACTAGCACTAAACATTAACCCCCTTATTAGACTACAATATCACTCAACATTAACTCCTACACTATCACTAAACATGAACACCCTTATTAGACTACAATATCACTCAACATTAACTCCTACACTATCACTAAACATTAACCCCCTATATTAAACTACAATATCCTACACTATCACTAAACATTAACCCCCTATATTAAACTACAATATCACTCAACATTAACTCCTACACTATCACTAAACATGAACCCCCTATATTAGACTACAACATCACTCAACATTAACTCCTACACTACACTAGCACTAAACATTAACCCCCTTATTAGACTACAATATCACTTAACATTAACTCCTACACTATCACTAAACATTAACCCCCTATATTAAACTACAATATCACTCAACATTAACTCCTACACTATCACTAAACATTAACCCCCTTATTAGACTACAATATCACTCAACATTAACTCCTACACTATCACTAAACATGAACCCCCTATATTAGACTACAATATCACTCAACATTAACTCCTACACTATAACTAAACATTAACCCCCTATATTAGACTACAATATCACTCAACAACATTAACTCCTACACTACACTAGCACTAAACATTAACCCATACACTGCATTATCCCTAACACTAATAATTATTCCAGACACTACCTTAACACATACACTATCAATAATACTAACCCTAAGCTAAAATTATCATTTTATATAAAAGATATGTAATGATGAAGTGTTCTGGATACATTTATTAACTTACAGTCTCACGGTTCATTAAGGTGGTTATAGAGACTTGAGTGTCCCTTTAATATAAAATTCTATAAATGTACCTCATTTATCAGTCCTTTCATCGGGGATTATTGACAGGTAGCAGAGCGTACTTCAGTTATATATGAACCAATAAAATTACACAGTGTTTTACCGTTTACTGCACTGTTTACCGAATTGTTCGATCCATGTTAGCACTTTAGATCCCTCCTTCTATTACTACTACTTCAGAGTCCTCATCACTTATTGATTCTTCAACTTTATTTATAATTATCTGTATTTTTCATTTACCCGCTTTCCTGCAAGATGTATGTTGACGCTGTACGATATAAATATATAAACTGATGTTCATGTTTAACTGTTCCAGAGCTGAGATTTTAGATAGGACATTACCCCCCTCCTTTCAAGCAGTTAAGACATAATTAGTCTGGGAGTTAGATCTGAGACAGCCGACTGGGGCAGGGCAAATCTGTGTCACTTCAAAAGGGATTTCCAGAATCCTTCTGTGGGAACAAAGATTTGATAAGCCTAGTTAATCATGGCAACAATATTCATCAGCAAACCAAACGCTGCAGATCAGTAGTTCCCGCCTCAAAACACCAAAGGATTGATAAGGTACCACCATGATCTTTGGGCAGACACGGCTCACAATATTCTAACAGAAGGACGACATTTTATACTGGGACCAAATCAAAACACGGAGGAAAGTGGGGGTTGTCAAGTTTTTGTGCTAAGGTCTGAAGGGGAATTGTATAAATATCTTCAAAGGCGACTGCCACCATCTTATAGAATAGAGTTTAAAATCATTTCACAGAAGAAACTGTTCTAATATGAAAAGGCACACTTTACCGAACCACTGATTTGTTCCCTGCTTCCCATTGTTTAATGTAGCAGAATAAGTTAATATTTATGTATCGTTTGGTTCAGTCTGTCAAATTGAGTTTGTAGTACCGGGTAGGTAGCATATCAAGTGCTGCATAAATTGCTTAAATCTAAATAATAAAAATAATAACTAAACTTTTACAAGATTTCATTCACATGCGCTATATGAGAACAGCTGAAAAAAAAATAAAACAATGCAAAAATTCATTTTTATTAAATTTCATGATCTGAATATGCTAGTGTGCCTTAACAAATAATACCTTATAGTGTCAAAAGTAACGTGGTTCCTAATAGTGGGACTTTCCAATTCATATGTATAAATATTCACCTACCCACACATTCTACCCTACCATAATCTATTGAAAGTATACATAAGACTTAGAAGATATCATTAATAATGCTAGAAAAACCTGTTACAAAAAAAGCAAAAATACACATTTGTACGATGAGTGCAGGCAATGACAAAGGAACTTTCTCTTACATCTGACTGCATTGTCCAGTCCGCTATTAAGAAAGTGTGTGGGGAGGACAGTTCATTTCATCCTCTCCTGTTTCCATTACTTTTCGTAAAATGCCTATCTCTAAATACAAAAAATATATTTTACGACACCTACTTAACCCCTTAATGACACAACTTCTGGAATAAAAGGGAATCATGACGGAATATATCCGTCATCTGTCCTTAAGGGGTTAATGCAGCGAAGGCATTAATCCCTAGTCACTGGGAATCTGGGATCATTCATCACATTTCAGAATAGATAGACAGAGTTCTATTTGATGGAGTCACAGGTGGCATCTTATAGGAGTCAAGCCCCGGTCATGGCATCACAATGGTATCACTTGAAAAGATGCGGGAGTGTGAGCTTTTGCTTTAACATGTCAGTGTAGATTGCAAGGACCACGAATGCACAAAAGAGTCAGATATGTGTCAAATTATTAGTCAAATGTTTGACAGCTTCCAATGGGATGGTGCCAGTGAACTCTTGACACCATAACCTCTACGGAACACTATAGTGCTTAGAGTATCATTTTAAGAAGACAGGAAGATGCTAGTGACTTATAAAGAAGGCAATACTACCATGGATTGGGACGTCTGTCTCTTGAATATTTGAGCACTTTCCAATTAAGGGTGCAGTGTCAGGCAGGGGGGTGGACAGTGCTAAACAAAGTTCTCCCGTTCCAGAGACGATAGTTCACTTGGAGTACCAATAACCAATTTCTTAACAACTGAAATTCAATAACTTTGCACGTGTGAATATAAAGGAGTGAAAGAGCATTTTATCACATTTGCAAGACAACCACAGTACACTCAACCACAAATCACTTTTCCATTAAAAAAACAAACGAGTTTACAAAAAAAAAAGTGTAAGCTCTTTTGAGTAAAGCTCTTCGCAGTTATGATTAAACTTGCCCTCGTACCAACAGCACTGTGGAAAATACTAGTAAATTACAAAAAAGTACAGAGAATATTTTGTCTCTATCTGACTCCATATTGTACATAAGACAAAAAATAATGTTGTCTTCGTATGATCAAGAAGTCTAGACTCTAAACTTCCTTTTAGTAAACAGATGGACAAAGACTTGGGATGAAAAAAGGATTCCGAGTTCGGGCCTCAGAGATTAAGCTTTGAATATACTGTGTTTTGTTAATATGGTCTAAAGCGCTTAGTTGTCCATATGGTAGTTGGGGCTCTCTATGTTTAACCAATCCATTAAAGCTTTTTTATATTTAAGCAGTATGTTACAGCTGTTATTGTTCTACCAGTGCAAGTGAAAGACTAACTCTTGTTATGTAAATGTTATTTTCACTGACACTACAGCTAAACACAGTCAACCTATAACTAACTAGCGCATGGAGGTTGTTGTTTTTTTTTTTCATTTATTTATTTATAAAATATTTTACCAGGGTGGATACATTGAGATTTCTCTTGTTTTCAAGTATGTCCTCGGTCCACAAAAGTATTTATCTACTTTCTATATTTATCTCTTTTTCTAAAAGCAGCTCAAATCGAGTACCTACTGTGCACGGGACATGAATACATACCTCCAAAGTGTTCCTGTGTAGGAGGGGCAGTCCCTATTTTGGGCCCAAATCCCTCTGTCCCTCTTTTCTATCCTTCATATCCCTCTTTACTAAGACTCCATTTTGCTGGTGTGTATGATTATATTATAAAGCTCCACAGCAATAAACCTCACCGTAATGTGAATTAGTCTGTGTAAATAAGACTTTTATTCATGAGGTAAATAACATTTTAGTTGCATATATTATATTAGTAAGTCACCAATATTTTATCAGCACAACTCCACCCCTGGCCACACCAACATCAACTCACCCTAAAATGAACGTGTCCATCTTAATTGTTGGCAAGTATATATCTAGACACAAAATGACATGCAAACTCATTTTACTTGAGAACCTAAATCCCAGACCTGTTTCAACCTCTCATAGACCTAATTGGATACTTTCTATTCTGTCTGTCTAGGTACAAAGGCAAAGAGTATACATATATGGACATACCCTGTCATATCAGAGGATATGAAAATATCAAAATATGGGGTTGCTGTGTTTTTCTCACTCAGATAAATTGACTAGCAGAGCAGTAGTATCCTTCCTACAGAGGAGAGTTGCTTGGTATTTAAGTTCTGAACTGATAGACTAAAAAAGACTTCAGTACTGCTTCTAAACAACTTTATTATGTGCAAAGCTGTAAAGTTGTGGGTATACTTCTGTTAGACTCTAAGCACTAAAACCACTTTAGTTTTATTCATGCCATGGCAGTCTCACTGCTCAATTTACTGCCAGTTAGGAGTTAAATCACTTTGTTTATACAGCCATTGCCCTACCTCCTCTGGCTGTGACTCCTACAGCCCACATGAAAAAAAAAATGGTTTAATTTTCAATCAGATCTGACAGTACAATGTGCTAAGTTTAGAAGGTTGTATCTCCTTCTCTGTTAATTGAACTCTAATCACAGACAGGATGCTCCTGTAGGCTCTATCAGGATATAAACAGAGCAAGAGATAAGAAATTTGAAAAGAAAAGACTGTGCAATAAAGGGAATTTAAACATCAGATCTCTCTTTATAGGGTTTGTGTAGGGAGGCATTGTAGGGCACATGTATGAGAGGTATGGCTAGGGCCACATAAACAAACTGATTTAACTTCTAAATGGCAGATAATTGAACAGTAGACGGCAGGGGCATGATCAATACACCAAAGCCACTTAATTAAGCTATAGTTGTCTTGATGCATATAGTGTGCCTATTCTAGGTTGTCGAATGCCTTGCACACAGATTTCTGGTTAGGTTCTTTCAATAAATATGTGACGTCTGGAATGTGTCTCATACTTTTTTGTGGAAACAGTAAAAAGACCTTAACAGGAATGAAAAGTTTAGTTAATTTTAATTTGATCTACCAATCCACAAAATAAAAGGACTTTCGTATTCTGTAACATTAACCTTCTTTTATGATGGTAGATATATATCTGAGGAAATATTTAAAGGACCACTATAGTGCCAGGAAAACAAACTCGTTTTCCTGGCACTATAGTATTAATTGGTCCCCCCCACCCTCATAACCCCCCCCCCTCCCCCCCTCCCACCAGGCTGAAGGGGGAGGAAAGGGTAAAAATCTTACCTTTCTCCAGCGCCGGGCTCCCTCGGCACTGGGGACTCTCCTCCTCCTTCGGTCGTTATCGGCTGAATGCGCATGCGAGGCAAGAGCCGTGCGCGCATTCAGTCAGTCCATAGGAAAGCATTCTCAATGCTTTCCTATGGACGCTGGCGTCTTCTCACTGTAAAAATCACAGTGAAAACCGCGGAAGCGCCTCTAGCGGCTGTCATTGTGACAGCCACTAGAGGCTGGATTAACCCATATGTAAACATAGCACTTTTTTCTGAAACTGCTTTGTTTACAGCAGGCAGGGTTAACCCTAGATGGACCTGGCACCCAGACCACTTCATTAAGCTGAAGTGGTCTGGGTGCCAATAGTGGTCCTTTAACCCCTTAAGGACACATGACGTGTGTGACACGTCATGATTCCCTTTTATTCCAGAAGTTTGGTCCTTAAGGGGTTAAGAGGATATTTGAGGAGATAGTTAAAAAAAAATTGTACAAATTCTTTACGCCACTGAAAAGGAAAATGATTATCATATAGATACAAAATTTCCTCTCCAAATGAGTGAGCAAATTTTTCACATATAAAATCTCAGCAACCGTGTATAAATGAGTAAAAAATAAAATGTCATGGCTCATTATAGCCATTTTTTGTAAACTCTCACTATAAAAGTGTTATAATAAGATTTTTTTTTATCAGTCTATGTCTGGAAGAGGGATGCTGATCATGTACGACTGGCAGCTTAGTGTGTTTTTACTGATACTGCTTAGGTAATGTAGCATATCATGTTCTACGTTATTATCCATTGTGACTTTTATACAATCTTAGCTAAGGTCATTCATAACCAGTCCTCAGTCTCATTAAAATTTTATTATATATGTTATTTCTTAAGTTACTTGAAGTTTTCTTTAATCAGTGGACTTACATTTGTGAGGTCATCTTCTTTTCCGCTTCTGTGAATAATTGACATTTTCCAAGATATATATAGTATAGAAAATGCAAGTTTTATAGCATAGCCAAAAGAAGGAGAGGACATTTTCAAAGAAAAACAAGTATATGAGAAGATACAAGTGGTGGTGACATCTTTATCAAATTGTCATATTTCGTTGTGGCATTATATTCGGTACAGTTAATTATATTTGTGAAACTAATATTAGATAATGTCAGTTTTGGCAGGTATTTATATTACAGTTGTAATTTATCTCAATTAAAAAAAAAATGATCTTTAGTTTGCAAGAGCCTGATAATATGATAGCAGGCAGACAGGAAACTTTGGAAAAGAGAAAATTTGCAGTGCATATGCAAAAAAAATTCCTGCAAGGCGGAAAATTTAGTTCTCAGGTGTCCTCAGTGAATACACATGAATTGCCTGTTGACAGCAGCTAAGCCCTTTGGCTCTCTAAAAGTAATTTTTTTTCCTGCTAGCCATTTCGTGACATTGTCACCCTGGATGACCTTAATGATTTAAGGCTACAATTTGTAGTGGTTTAACATAATTTACCTGTGGCAGTGCTGGGCAGGATGTTTTATTTTTGTATATTGTGTGTCTTCCTTCTTTGTTCTGTCTTGATATATATGAAAAAAAATAGCTAGATGATTTATAGAGAAACCACAAGAATCATGAGTTCACTTTCTTTTGAGAGTTTCTGATCTGTTTCTCTTTGATAAGAAGATGAAAAATATGAACATACTGAAAAATCAAACCATATAAGTTCATATTTTTATACTATGGGGGGGGGGATTTTTAAAGTAATGATACGTATTTATTAATTTGTGTATGCTAGGCCTACTTAACAAAATAGATGGATGCAGACTTACTATTAACAACATGTGGTTTGCTAATTCCCCTGCAGTTATAAACCAGCCCCTGGTTGGAGATTTCAGAGTGAGAAGCTATATTTCATACTCTGACGATACAAAATATTTGTATGCTGTATGTACACATCATTGAAGTACTCACTTCCCCATCTCTGGTGTTAAAGAATCCAAGCTTCAGGCAAATGATTGAGATGTAGCCCCATTCTTAAAACTATGAACATGGCTGTCAGCAACTAGTATCTGCCTTGGTGCCACTACATCTCTTTAGGAGATGACAGTTTGGACGCTGGATTATAGGATAAAATCAGATGCCATAGTCGAAATGACAGAAATCTGATTGGTAGATGCTTGTCTTGGTCATGAAGTTTCAAGGTATTTTTATTTTACAGATTTATTTTTAATTTATCCGTTTTGCATATTTTTGAATGGATTAACTTTTTAATGCAGTTACAAAAAAGGGGGTCACCTTCAGATTGAAGTGCCCCTTTAATACTCCAAATTTTGACTGATACCATATTACTGCTATATGACTCGCTTTACTACACGACTAACAAAAATATAATAATTTTAGGAAGTAAGATTCAAAAGAAACTACTACGTAAGCCTTTAATGTTAAAAGTAAAATATAATAAAGAAATACCATACAAGCCATAACCAAACATGCTTATTTAATACATAATACCCCAGAGGCTGATTGATGTGATGCACAGCAACTATAAATCTTAAGCTCTCCCGGGGTAAGGCATTGCAGCTGAGAGGTCTGAATTCTGTCAGTAACATTTTATTTCATTTTATTTGATCATCTTCGCTCGTCAGATGTTATCCATTATGGAATGTAGCAGCTTCAAATCCTCGGGATACTTTAACCACAGACTAAATGAACTGAGTGACAAACACTGGGGCCTGTGGATAACCAACCGATACGTAAACGCATTTCATTTTCGACGATACTACATGAATGAATCTTGTTTCTGACAATAAAAGAGTGAAACTTCTTCTTGAAACAATGATAGTCTGTCACCTGCAAAACCTATCCTGAGGGGGACATTTTATCTTCACAGTTCCCGCACGTCTGCGAAGAACCCTCCAATGAAAAAAAATAAAAGGTATCACGGTAGATTGAATATGCAAAACATTCTTTGTGAAACAGAGCAAGACACTGAGGGAATGATACCAACACAGGATTCCATGGCCTTATTATCACTGCAGAAAATAGCAGACACAAAAAACATGACAGACTATATAACAATAACGTTTGATCCCCAGTGTGTTCAGTATTAATTAGAGCCTACTCTGATCCTTGGCCTTTTTATATCCATGACCTAACATTTATTGACTTTTATCCGTTTTGAATATTTTTTTTTATATATAATGCATTAGAATGCTGCCACATTAATCTGACATATTGTATTTTATATGAAGACCACAATAGTAATGCAGATAAACAACATAGTGTATCATTATTTTACAGTGCTTTATCTGAGGGAATAATGGCAGCTGAACTCGTCTTTATGAGGAAAAACGTCTGGGTACTTATTACTCTATTAAAAGAGGTGACAATACCACAGTGATGATGAAAAAAAGCTCATTTCTTTTATAAACTAATAGTAGATGAACTGGCCTTGAAATCTACTATTATTTAATTTAATATCTGCTGACTGTGTTTACCTATTGGACTTTATTACTGGCTCTGTGTACGTATGCCTAGAACACCACACATTGCTTGTTTAATTAACACAAGCCATCTTCTGAACTCAAGAGGTTTTTTTTTGGCAGTTCTCCTCTGTTATTATTCTGTACTCAAACATACTGTTAGAGTTAATACCTCACCAAAATACTGATTGTGCTTAACAATTTCTGTAACGGAGAACATTTTGCATTTCTAATTTAGTAATTATATATCTGTGTAGACAGACATATTATTGTTTATCTCTCTTTTTCTTTATACCTTTTTGGGTACAAGTACATTAACATATTTTTTCAATTTGTTAAGTGATCTGCAGTAAATGCAGCATGGTTCCCCAAGCATTCTTTAGTTTAGTTATTTTTTTTTTTACCAGACTCTTCAAATTTCCCTTCCACTTCTGCGATTCACTAGTAATCTAATTGCACACAGATTTTTCAACAAAGAACACATGCTGCCACACTATTGATGAAACACTAATGCATCGTTCTGCAACTACTTAGGGTAACTAAAAGGGGCAGTGTGTTTACAGTTTTTTTCTCTGCTTTGGACAACATACTGTAGATGTTGTGGTACTCATTGAAATTCCATTCACAGGATTAGGAAGTAAATTTAGACCATTAAATGTGAGGCCCATGGAAATCTCGAGGGGATGAGAACAAGGCAAAGTACTAATGGAAAGTCAGTCCAAATCTTTTGCTGAAAATCTCTCGCTAATGGCTGAGTACTGTTAACTAAACATGATTTTCGCTACACAAGCAAAGGTGGATTTTGCATCCCTCAAAAATACATCTTCACCCGTGTGTCTCTTAACTCCTCTATTGAATTTCTTACCCCCTTTTGTGATTATCCCACCTTATGAATATCTTACCTACTTTAGTGTATCGTATTCCACATTTGTTACACCCTCTTTACGATATTCTATCCACCATTTTCCCCTTGTGTGTCTCTTACTTTCCCCAGCCCTCTTGTGCATATCTTTCTCCCTCCTAACCCTTTTGTGTGTTCTTTCCACCGTAAGTTCTTTGTGTGTCTCTTACTCTCCCCAGCCTCTTTGTGGTTCTCTTTCTCCCCAGCCCCTTTGCGTGTATTTTTATTCCCCAGCCCCTTTGTATATCTCATGTTCCCCGGCCCTTCTGTGTGTCTCATGCTCCTCTTCCCTAGCCCCTCTGTGTGTCTCTCTTTCTCTTCCATCCAATGATGATACTAAAACACATTCTATGAATTATACTCATAATGTATGAGAACACTCACAAGCATTAAAATATAAGAAAGCTACAGAACTTAATTTCACAAAAATATATACAAAAAACCTTTCATAAAAAGCACTGATTCTGAAAGGACATTAGACTACGTTTTGAGAATAGATATGCCTCCTTTCAATATATAGGTCCCTAGACCCCTGCATCCCATCTCTCAAAAATGCTTCCTGATCCTCTGTTGTTGTTTGTCACAGTTTGTTAGAAAGTTAATATTTAAAAATATCAGATATGTGTTCAATGATATTACCTCATACAGGCTGTACAAAATTAGCTAATTAATAATAGCCACACTACTATGTAGTTATGGTAGTTTTGCTTCGTGATCACTAGATTGTGGATTTTCTTGGGTAAAGCCAGTAGAATGTTCTTGCTGATTACAATGGTATCCTTAGCAATTGCTCCATTTTCTCACTGAGGCCACAAAGGCAGAAGTAGAGCAAAGATATTGGATTATAGCTTGTTATACATGTAATCTGGAACTTTTTATATTCCACGTCTTATTTCAAAAAGTAACCGTGCAAGAGATTTTGTTTCTTGATGGCGCAAAAAACGGAGGCCTTTCATTTTTCGGTGATTGAACTTGGTGAAATACCTTGAACTGAAACAGTGATTACCCATCATGCTAAGGGAAGTACAAAATTTACACTTTATGTAACAAATGTATATATAACAACTTTATATAGTTATCAATGGATAGACCAGTATAGACTTGCAGGGTTATTTATTGAAGTGAGAAATTTAAAAGGACACTAGAGTCACCCAAACCACATAATCTCAATGAAGTGGTCTGGGTACAACCCTGCAATATAAAACATTACAGCTTTTTATTTTTTGCAGGGCTAAGTCCACCTCTAGTGACTATCAAACGCATAGCCACTAGAGGCGTTCTGCTACACTGACCGAGTAAAATTCCGTCACGAGACGTGGAAGCTCATAGAAAAGCATGTAATACAGCTTCAATGTGCATGTGCATATTCTATAGGGAGAATTGGATTGGACCATTGCAGATCAGGCCGTGTCTCTTCTGTGATGTCACAGGAGGTGGAGAATTGAGAAGTACCGATTTAGTCTTGATGCGGGAAAAAGTTAAGTAAAACTTTTATTTCTTTTTAATTTTTTTGCAAAAGGTGTGTTTGGTGGCAGGGAGGGGGAGGCGGGGTAGCGGTATAAATTTAGATACAGGCACACTATAGCATAAGGAATACACGTTTCCATTCCTAATGTTATAGTGTTCCTTCAAGGCCAAGGTAGCTGGACTAAAATTATAGCTGAGTGAGTAAATGTTTAAAGTTTGGCTATTTTTACCTTAAATTTTAAATTCTCTTTGAATTCACCTTGAATTCACACTTTAGTAAACCTGTGTGTCTTGATTTTGATGTCTGCTAATGATTTAAATGAACACTATAGTCGCCTAAATTACTTTAGCTAAATAAAGCAGTTTTAGTGTATAGATCATTCCCCTGCAATCTCACTGCTCAATTCACTGTCATTTAGGAGTTAAATCACTTTGTTTCTGTTTGTGCAGCCCTAGCCACACCTCCCCTGGCTATGATTGACAGAACCTGCATGAAAAAAAAAAACTGGTTTCACTTTCAAACAGATGTAATTTACCTTAAATAATTGTATCCCAATCTCTAAATTGAACTTTAATCACATACAGGAGGCTCTTGCAGGGTCTAGCAAGCTATTAACATAGCAGGGGATAAGAAAATCTTAATTAAACAGAACTTGCAATAAAGAAAGCCTAAATAGGGTTCTCTTTACAGGAAGTGTTTATGGAAGGCTGTGCAAGTGACATGCAGGGAGGTGTGACTAGGGTTCATAAACAAAGGTATTTAACTCCTAAATGGCAGAGGATTGAGCAGTGAGGCCGCAGGGGCATGTTCTATACACCAAAACTGCTTCATTAAGCTAAAGTTGTTCAGGTGACTATAGTGTCCCTTTAAGTCTATAAATTTACTTTCTACTGGGTCAAAGTGCACAATGTATCTCTAAAGAATCAATTCTGATTGATTAAAGTATTTTATTATTTACAGTAATGTACGTTTTCTCTAACCAGTCAGAAAATACAAAGTATCTGTGCAAAGAAAATTATATTAAAAAGTTAAATATTTAGGAAAAAAATCTATATTTATGTAAAAATATTTTACAACAATTTAGGCACTCGAAAAGTGAGATAATGCAATCTTTACAGCTGTGGTCTTCATGTCTTAGGCTGGAAGTTATATGCTCTAACTATCTTTTATACTTATGAGTATCAATGAATTTTGAAAGTGTATTTTAAAAATAATGATGGAATTCTTTTTTTTATTACAGTTCTAACTGTTTTAACTCCTAAAGGTACACTATAGTGACAAGAAAACAAACATGTATTCCTGTCACTGTGGTGTTAAAAACACAGTTAAGGCCTCCCCCCCCCCCCCCCGGCATGCTTTAAAAAGGTAATAAACTTAACTTTATTCCAGATCCCCTTCAACTCTTATGTCACTTCTCAGCCCAAATAAAAAAAAAAAAAAAAAAACAATGTTTAGTAGATATAGTCCCAATGAAAACATGCATACACTCTATTATGCATTATGCATTTTTCATTGTGGTTTAGCTTGTAAAAGCTGCAGTTCTTTTGTCTGCTTCCATTCCAAGCCCTCCTATTCTAACCCCGCCCAGACTTGCTGTGGCTGTCCAATCACAGAAAGAAAGATGCAGCTCAATGATAAATCTAGATGTTCTAGGCCAGGCTACCCCAAACTCCAGCCCTTCCGTTGTTGCCGAACTACAACTCTGAGAATCATGGGAGTTGTAATTCAGCAACATCTGGAGGGCCAGAGTTTGGGGAAGCCTGTTCTAGGCAACTGCCTTCCTTCCACTGTGCTAAACAAACTAGGAAGTAACAGGACCTATTGACCGTTTGAAAGGCAGGGGGTTTATCAAGGTTAAATAGACACTAAAGTCACCACCACACCTTTAGCTTAATGAAGCTGTTTTTGTGTGTAGTAGAACATGCCTCTGTATTCTCATTGTTGAATTCTCTTGGATTTTTAACTTCTACTGACCTTACTGTATATCATGGAACCCTATGTTATTTAGGTAGCCCTAGGGATGGCAATATATTAAGTCTTGCTATGACAGCATAGAGAGGTGCCCCCGAAGGAACAGCAGGGACTTGTCAGGTCATACATATACTTACTGGTTATAGTGGACAGGACCGTTTCTTTGAATAACACATATGTGTAGCTTCATAATTGATCATTTGTCCACATTTGACACCTTTATAGTTGCGACTAATGTATCCTCATTCTACCTGCAGTCCCTCTTGGCTACATACAGATAGGATTATATTACTCATAACTGCTATTTGGTTGAATACAATATCATTGTTTAGGTTTGGAAAACTGTTATTCGTGCGCAGCACATATTAATGTCTTACTACAACACTTACATTTTATACTGGATGAATATTGGTCTTGTTCACTGGTGATGCTCCAATTTTTTGTTAAAGACCTTCATGCATGTTTTTTGCAAAATTAACATTTAGGCAAATGATCCCCATTTTTGAAACACAATCATTGGAGTGTTTTAGTGGTTGCAGTGTGGGCACCAACAATTATATGGATTCTTCTAGTCACTGTGCTTTAATTTTTGATTATACACCATCACACTGTTAATCAGCATTTAGGCGATGTTCTCCACTTTTTAGAACACAATATCTGTGATTGTAGTGTATATATTAATGATCACTAGAATTATTATTATTTAAACATTTTTGAATTACCTAATAGAACCCATTTATCCAAATATGGGGTTTGGTGCTGATCATATTTAATGCTCTGATTTGTACTTAGAGATCTTTGGGGATGATATTCACAAAACCAATATTTAGGCAATAATCCTAATTTTTCAGAAATTTAGTGCGTAAATCTGGAACTACATGATTCATTGTGTTATAATCATCATAATATTTAGGCAATGATTCCCAATTTTTTCACATGACAATTTAGTCATACCAGTAATTGCACCATTAGCTAATAGTATTACTATAATTTGAGTATATTGGTGATTACAGTGCTTATACTTACTAGTATATGGGTATTTATATTTATTGCATTACTTGTGACTCTAGTTAGGTAAAGGTTTTATATTTATATTATTTATATTTATTAATAAAAGTTACGTTTTAATGTCGACTATCTATAGTTCCACTAGATTATCCTCATTCCATATCCCATGGATAACAGTCATTTTTCTTAGTTTTATGGTTTCTTAGCTAGGGGTTAACCCCCATTTAGGAGTGTTTAATTTAATTCAGCTTAATTACTTGTGACATTATACTGAGCAAACGCGTTTGCTTCTAGGTGGTCAGAATGCAGGTGTTTTTTTAGTATACTGTCTAGTCAAAACAAGTCTTGTAAGCAAGATAAAGTGCAGCAGAACAGATACAAGTGCCATAAATTGCTATATTAAAGTATAAAGAACAGTTTGTCTTCCCTGTAATGATAAGCACATGGTGCCCTGTTGTACGTATCAGTCTAATATGCCTTGAGGTTAAAAATTACAGTTGTTTTTTTTTTTTTTTACATTTAAGAAGCGATTGACAAAAAGTAGATTTCTAGCTATTCTGTAACTACAATTCCCATGATCCTTTTACCGTTTTAACACAGGAATCTACTTTATTGGCTACGCTTGTGCTATATTATATATGCTAAACAAGCATGAGATTTGGGCACTACCCTAAACTCAAAGCATCTCCTGCATTAATCCAGAGTTGTAGCCCATTGTCTGTGTACATGTCTAGCTCACATTATTTCTTCTTCAGCAGAATAAAATGCTTACACCTCAAAACTGAATACAAAGAGATATAAAAAAAAAACATAAAAATATTCAATGTAGGTAGCACAATGCATAAATCAAGAAAACTGTGCTCTTTAAAGTGCATTCTAGCAATTTGTGCTTGACATGCGCACTTTGAGGAACTGCACTGAGAAACCTCTGAGCATTTGGCAAGCAATGAAATCTGATTTATTATTATCCATTTCTGAGGCTGAGACTGCTTACAGGTTTGCAATCTTTCATTAGGACATTTTAAAATGTATGAAATGTAAATGTGACAGTGATATTTCAATGGCAGACAGTCACATAAAAGGCCATTGGTGTAGATTTAACAAGGTGTGAAAAGTAGACTGTGAAGATTCAGGTTATTTTCCAATGACCTTGTTCAAACGCTTGGCAAAGAAGATCCATGGAATAACTGGGGTTTTTACAGTCCATACTTTTTAGCCTTTCCTAGAAGTTATTCCAAGGTGTGAAACATAAAACATGAATAAAAGAGACAGAAAGTAAAAATATTATCAGCATGTTGATAGAATGGCTGAGAGCGCTCTGAATAAATTTAGCTTTGTGTCCTTTGCTTTACCATGAGGTTAGATCTTTCTGGATTTATTGTACAAACTTGGCAGCAGTAAGGAACTGTGACATAATTGTATGAAGTAGCCAAGAGGGGGAGGAATACAGGTGACTCAGACTGAGATAATTCAAGCTAACGCCAATAATGCATGCCTTTGGTTAAAACTCACATCTCAATGCGAGCATGATCTCACACATCCATTCTACCTCACCCTCACATGTCAGGCAGGGTCATTCACTGGAGTAGAGGATTGTCGGGAACTCAAAGTGAATTCAAAGCACATTTCAAATTTAAGACCAAAATATCCAAACTGCAAAATCAGCTATGCTTCCAGTCTGGCTAACTTGACCTTAAATTTGAAATTCGCTTTGAATTCCTGACAATTCTTTAAAACATAATTAATAATTTCAGAGATCATGGTGCTGGGGGTGGATGTGTTTTTGAAGGGGGTAAATTCCTAACATACCCAACTATCTGTTAGTGCAGAGGTCATTAAGTTTACCTTTGGACCCAAGTCCCAGGTGTTTCTGGGACCTAGCAAGGCACCTACTTCCCATTCCTGCACCCTGAATTCTGGCATTTGCTCTAACTTGTTAAATTACCAGCTCAAAGAAAGCAAAAGTAACTGAGAATTGAATAGTCTATATGTTTTAACTTTGTCATTGGGTAGATGTGCCTATAGCAGTAATTATATTTCTAACCATGTTACACTTAAAGGAACACTATAAGATCAGAAATACAAACGTATTCCTTACCCTTTAGTGTTAGAAACACTATTTAGGTCCTGGCTACCCTTTGCCCCCTTAAATTACTAGAAAACTAAGCTTTATTCCAGCGCTGCATGGGTACGCTGGCGTTTGCCCTACTGCCAATCTGCCTCCTTGGCTGAGATCATCAGAATTGACCATCTCAGCCAATCCAATGTTTTCCCATAGGAAATTGGGAGGCTATTGTGCATGCGAGACAAAACGCTGTGCTGTGCCAATCGGCAGCTCCTCATATAGATACATTGACTCAATGGGGAAAATTCAGCGTCTCTATGCAGAGCGTCATTACTGAATGACTGCAATTGGAAGTGTCCCTAGGCAACAGTGTAAACACTGCCTTTTCCTTGAAAATGCTATGTTTACATTAAAAAGCCTGCAGGGACTGACTATACTCACCAGAATAACTACATAAAACTGTATTTGTTCAGGTGACTATAGTGTCCCTTTAATAATCTGCACCACTTTCTTACATTTCTATGTGCTGTCTATGGCATCATCCTAAAGATTGTTGCTGCAACTAATATCAGACTAATTACAATACAAAAATACAATTTTAATAACTATTTTTAGTTATTTCTGGCATGGACAGAACTCGCTATAAACTTGCTATTCTATTTAAGCAAAGGTCATATAATTTGCAAGTGATTCTGCAGTGCCAAAGAAGGGATGCTAAACAAATACACTGAGCACTACTACCATACATAGAAAATGTATAAATGTATCTTCGCGTACAGCATCAGTTTCTAACAGAAATGGATTGCCAAAGGCAGTATCAAAAACCATGGTAGTTACATTCAGAATATGTCCGCAAGCTCCTGCATTGAAGTAAATGCAAACACACTGCACTACA
The DNA here is from genome assembly GCF_036172605.1 of Pelobates fuscus. Taxonomy (NCBI): domain Eukaryota; kingdom Metazoa; phylum Chordata; class Amphibia; order Anura; family Pelobatidae; genus Pelobates; species Pelobates fuscus. The sequence goes on along the minus strand of NC_086327.1, from coordinate 80,407,521 downwards.
GCAATCGTCCAAGTGCTCTCACTATGACCTGTGTATAATTAATCAATCACTTGCTTGAAGGTAATGGGATGAACAACATGAAAGAAGACAGGTTTTTTGCATTTTTGTCTTTAATTTTTCAACAGTTTTTTAGATTATTTTATATGGTTATCTACAACATACAGCAAACAAGATAGCGGTTAGTTCCAGCCTAGAGCATATTTTAAGTTAGGAATAAATTCACTAATCACTAGAATAGTAGGTTATGATGAGCTGCCAATTCACCTTTAAAATGAAGATCAAAATATGAGTTTTCAAAACAAAATCTCCATCTTAGCTATGGTGATTTGTAAATTGCACCGTAATTCTGTAAATTAATTGACGTCTTACCAGAAGATGCTGTTTTGCTACAGAGTAAAGGGGTTGCTCATTGTTTGGGTAGTCATGTCCCATATAAGAATGCATTCTTCCTTTTATGAGAAGGAAAATAAATGCCCTTCGCGGATTGTCCTGTACATTTCACGTATTGAATATCCCCTTAATATTCCTCACCTTGTTCCTCTAGAGGAGAAAGGAGGGGGTATCTTTGAATGACAAACTGGTAGGTTGCCCATAAACAGACTCTTGGGTACCTAAATTCAAGTCACACATTTTTGCAGTGAGGGTAGAAAAGTTTCTCTGGTACTTTATCTAGGGGTTTCAAGGTAAAGTCAGATCATTTTACATTAATCTCTACAGCGCTATGTAGTGCTTATGTTGCCAGGAGTGCCCTGATACCCCACAGTGTAAGTAGTCAAACCATTTTGGAATGGTTTCTCTTCTTTATTTCCTGAAGAAGAGGGGAGCTGGGTACCACTCCCTGCCTCTACGACAGCCTTCTGTAGAACAGGAAGTTCACCATCTGAGCTAAACCCAGCCATGTAGAGCTTAACTCATGGTCTGTCAATTATTAGCTGATGCTCTCCGTCAATAAGCTAACCCTACACTGCAGTGCATATCTCAGAACTATGAATGGCCCTCCTAGTAGTTACGGAGTCGAGTCAGGCAGAGCTGGTCTAGATCATCTGGTGAATGAAATGTTCCTTTCAAGAAATTAGCTGTACATTTTGAAATGCCAGTTAGTTCAAGACCAGAAACACAAACCCGATAATGCAATTAAAATCTAGTTTTCTGCTTTATCAAAAAATATATATTTTTTATCTTAAACATGACAGTTCCTACTTAATGACCGTAGGCTTTATTAATAATTACATGTCTTTATAAAAGGTGTGTACAAATAACAAAAGTTCAGAGGTGAAGAGATGTCACCTACAGCAACAGAAAGAGTACTTTACATTAAAAACAATAATGATATAAAATGAACTTCATAAAAAGGGTGTGCTTTCAGAGACAATGAAGATAATAGAATACATGCAATTCATTTTATCACAACAATGTATATAAAGGAAAATATTATAATCATTTTGAGTTTTTATTTTTAACATAATTTGTATAAATAAATTGTATGCCAAGGTAAGAACATAAATTGTGCTTTAGAATGTCTTTAACTCATTTATTCCGACCTACATTTTGCAAATTCGGTTTTCAGTTCATCACAATCATCGGCTTAGTTAGAAAACCCCCCAAATAGTCATTGTTACTAACAGCATCTAGAGATACATTGGTTGGTGTGTTGGCATCAAGGAGGATATTGCTTGAATGTGATTTGTTTTTTTGGATCAAAAGCATTGACGGGGCTAAATGTTTCCTTTGAACGTGATTATCCTTTTTTTTTTAACCTAAATGACTGTTTTTCATGATATGATTAAACATGTACAAAGACCTGCTGGTGCGATGGACGTGCACACTTGCCTAAATAATCATCTTAAAGTGAACGTAACTGTGTGTTGTATTTACTGTGTGCAAAATGAAACTGAAACATGCCCAAAATGTTTGCACATGATATTAAGTGTATGTTGCCCCCTTCTTAATTTTAGGTTAGACTGCCCCTTCAATACAGCACTAGTCATATAATCTCGTTTAAGACTGCACTAATTACCTTCTCATTACCATTAATGTGATGGATAAACATTAATCCTATTTATCGGAAATTCTGATATTCTTTATGGACATACATTACATCATGGCTCTCACCGTTGTACTTTTAACCTATTACATCAATTTAGAATTGACCTCTGTCAGTCTAAAGTCACACAAATGGAAATACCTGACCTATTCAATACTACTCTATATACCTAAACATGCTTTCTCACATACATCAGTCCCTTTGCCTGCATCTTTTGCATACTAATTGGTTTGTTTGCATGAACATGTTTCCATTTATCTACAGTTATCTTTTCTACTCCCTTGTAGTTGGTGCTTTTTGCCTCCAATACTAATTATATATTTAAAGGACCACTATAGGCACCCAGACCACTTCAGCTAAATGAAGTGGTCTGGGTGCCAGGTCCATCTAGTGTTAATCCTGCAGAGAACCCTTCAGAGAAACTGCTATGTTTACACTAGGGTTAATCCAGCCTCTAGTGGCTCTCTCACTAACAGCCGCTAGAGGCGCTTCCGCGCTTCTCACTGTGAAAATCACAGCTGGATGTCCATAGGAAAGCATTGAGAAATGCTTTCCTATGGACTGTTTGAATGCGCGCGAGGCTCTTGCCGCGAATGAGCATTTGGCGCTGATGTCGGCAGAGGGAGGAGAGTTCCCCAGAGCCGAGGGAGCCCGGAGCTGGAGAAAGGTAAGTGTTTAACCCCTTCAGCCCAGCGGGAGTGAGACCCTGAGGGTGGGCGAGACCTAAAGACCCTATAGTGCCAGGAAAACGAGTTTGTTTTCCGGGCACTATAGTGATCCTTTAAAAAAATGTACAGATAGGGAGCATAAGTTGCTGGTACTTTTTATGTGTTATTGATTTAAGTGCTATTTATGAATTTTACTGTCAATATCTTCCTTAAAAAACCCATTACACTTAGATACTGCCTAATGATATATTTTCCGCTGGTACATAAGTTAAATAGAGTAATACGTTTTCAGCTGGATCAGTTAATTGATCTAATTAGATACCATTTTTTTCAACACAGTGCAGGGATGCTGATAAGAGGTTTTACTGTGGGCTGGGGAAATGAGTACGATCTGCAAACTCATTTACACAGAAGTGCTAATTCAAGGAAACATACACACAGATATTTAAATAAAGCAAAGATAGGCTACCTTGTGGTTGAGTATCTAATCAAAACGCTAATGATAAACATATTGTGTTGAAGAGATTTATTTTCATATAATCACACTGCTTCTTCCTACCCATATGCCCAGCCAACTCATTGTGCTTTGTACAAGTACCTATGAACCCTAAATATTGCAATCAATAATGTGAATTCTTAAAGGAACACTATAGTGTCAAAAACACACATGTATTCTTGGCCCTATAGTTTCAAAACCACCATTTAGGTGGCTTGTCCCCCTTTAACTTCACTTAAAAGTTAGGAAAACGTACCTTATTTCCATCATCAACTGTATCTGCTGACTCTGGCCCCGCCCTGATCCACCTCCTTGCTGACATAATCAGAATGAAAAGATTTCAGCCACAGGGAAAGCACTGGATTGGCTGAAATCATCAAGGAAGCGGAATGGGGGTTGGGCAAAATCCCGGCTTGGCCAATCAACACCTCTTCATAGAATCAACGCATCTCTATGAGGAAAGTTTAGTGTCTCCATGCAGAGCGTGGAGACGCTGAACGGTGCTACACCATCTGAGGAGTTGGCCCTAGAGGTGTCCCTAGGGGGCAATGTAAACACTGCGGTTTCTCTGAATAGATAGTGTTTACATGAAAATGCCTAAGGAAATTATTATACTCACCAGAACAACTACATTAAGCTGTAATTGTTCTGGTGACTATAGTGTCCCTTTAATTTATTCACATTTTTAGGCCGATTCGTAAAAAAAAAGAAACAAACAAAAAAAAAACAATAAAAAAAGAAACAACTCTCTTATTCACTAACTTTGAAATAAAGTTCATTAGCAAACATAATTTACAAGATATATGGTATCTTTATTTAGCCATCAGTGTTCTGGATACTAGGTCAACTGTTGTTATGTATACCCCATATAGAACATCTGAACTTGCCACTTGGTGCTTTGGCACAAGTTTAATCCATTCTCTATGTCAATTGTATTTAGTAGGAAATGTTAAAATGAAAAATACTCGTTGGATGGAATTATAATATTAGGGATATTTGACAGAAAAATCATTGTTTAGAAAAAGGTGAGAAACCCTAGCTTAGACTAGTGAGAAAGAGCAGAGTTTGATGTCACATGTATTCATTGTAAAAATGCCAATGGGATTATTACTAATAAAATCATCAATAAAAAATGTTCTAAAGTGCTTTCATTTTCTTTTTAAATTACATGTTTCATTGTCTAATTGACATTCTCAAAGACTATCTATTATATTGCTAGCCTGATAGTTTTATATAAAGAGAATCCATGACTAAAGATAATTAAAATGTGTGTCTGTTATGGAAGAAATTGATAATATAGCGCATGTCAAAACCAGTTCAGAGAGAAAGGATAAGTCAATAACATATCCTATTTATTCATTTATTACATAGTTACATAGTAACATAGACAGGAAAATATTGAAGTACATCCTTTTGCTCATCTGTATTGCGGGAGTTGGCTTGAAATGGAAGTCATAATTCGCCTTGGATTACCAAGCTGTTACCCCATATATTAACTATCATATCCATGTCAATTCATATTATTTAAAGCACCCAGTCATTGAATATAAAAATCATATCAGAATTTCCTTAACTTTCTGTTTATTAATTATAGCTAAGTTCTGCATAATATTTTTCAAAGATGAAAAAAAAAATGAAAATGTAAATAAAGCTGTTGTATAGTATTGTGAGTTCTATTATGAGTCTACTTCAGGCATAAAATGAAATGGTAAATGTGGGCATAGTGATGGTCTCAATGCATTTCACATAAAATAATAAATACTATCTAGGCACTTAGCTGTATTTATAAGAAAATAAGTACCCTTGATTAAGCATAAAGACGGTCTAATGTAAAGAAAAACTTGCTGTTTGCTTCCTCAAGCAGATGCTAACAAATGCATCTAATTGCCTGGACATTTCTAACTTTATAGTTTACAACCGGTCTTAAATACAAATATTTTTATGGTGATACCTGTATTATAACATGGAAAGGAAAGTTTATTTAAGTTTATTTAAAGGACCACTCTAGTGCCAGGAAAGCATACTCGTTTTCCTGGCACTAGAGTGCCCTGAGGGTGCCCCCACCCTCAGGGACCCCCTCCCGCCCGGCTCTGGAAAGGGGAAAGGGGTTAAATCTTACCTTTTTCCAGCGCTGGGCGGAGAGATCTCCTCCTGCTCTCCTCCTCCGATCCTCCTCTTCTCCTCCCCGTCGGCTGAATGCGCACGCGCGGCAAGAGCTGCGCGCGCATTCAGCTGGTCACATAGGAAAGCATTCATAATGCTTTCCTATGGACGCTGGCGTGCTCTCACTGTGAAAATCACAGTGAGAAGCACGCAAGCGCCTCTAGCGGCTGTCAATGAGACAGCCACTAGAGGACATAGGGGGAAGGCTTAACCCATTCATAAACATAGCAGTTTCTCTGAAACTGCTATGTTTATGAAAAAATGGGTTAACCCTAGAAGGACCTGGCACCCAGACCACCTCATTAAGCTGAAGTGGTCTGGGTGCCTAGAGTGGTCCTTTAAAGTAACACTTTAATATCAGGAATGCAAACATGTATTCCTAACACTACAATGATAACATGACTATTTAGGTAGGATGCTCTGCTTCCATCACTGAGATCATCAAACTACACGATCTAAGATAATATACTGCATTCCCATAGGAAAGCATTGGATGGTTACTGCACCAATCAGCATCTCGTTATAGAGATGCACTGAATCAATAAATCTCTATGGGCAACATTCACCGCCTCCTTGGAGGGAGTTGACACGCTGAATGTCAGTAGGTGCTCTCAGCCACTCATTCATAAAACTGTTTTGAAAAAGGTACATTTCGTTTCAAGCCAGTTTTATGAATGGGAAATCACTGATTGGCTTAGAGCATCAGCTCAGCAATGCCCGTCAATACTCTACACTTCCTGAAAATGAGATTCAGAAGCCGGATGCCGCCTGAAGGACCTGCAGATCAGTGCTGGAGTCACACTTTGGGGTAAACCATTCAAGAATTAACCATTAAACCTTAAGGTAAGAGTGCACCCTGGGGTCTCCTGGCACCATAACAACTTAATTTAGATGATGTTCTTATAGTGTCTAAACTGTTACTTTAAGCTGTAGTTGTTCTGGTGACTATAGTGTCCTTTTAAGCAAATGTAGTTCCCAGGCTGCCAAGTAACTGAACCAGTGATGCATCAAGTTTTAAGTAAGTCAGGCCCTAAGCAGCCAGGTTCAAATCATTAGTCTGACTACTGTAAAAACAATACACTCGGATTAAAGTGACTCTGTCGCCGTCTTTGGTCTTTGCATATTTTGCAAAGACCCCCTATGGTGACTGTTCTGCTTGCGATACAACCGCTCCAAGGTGCATGGAAAGGTGAATTTTACTATCCCAAACCTGTCCCTCAACTGCCTCCATCCTCATTCTCATGATCCTCCTCAGCTCCTGGTGCATGCGCAAGAATACAACACTAAGGTCTCTGGAGTACCTCCGTAGCCAATGCTTTTTTCCCTGCAGCCATCATTAGTGACGACTATGAAAAATAACAAAACTCAGACTGTTGTCACTCTCTCAGGCATAGAGAAAATATACAAGATAAAGTATTATATAGTATTACTATATCTTTTGACTTCATTGGGATTTTAGAGAAACTCCAACACAGTCAGTGTGAATATTTCATAAATACTTTATCTTTATAAAATACTAATTGTGGAGTTGGGGCAGGATGACAGAGCCACTTTAATTTAATTGTGATGTTTCTTGGAACACATGTAATTTTGTATATGTCAGTTATACAGGGCTGAAGTGAGCCAAAAAAGGACAGCTTGCGCAGAAGGGAGCAAGCAATGCAGCATTGCCATACCCTCCCCTACTCTACACTGCCCTTTTCAATCTCCATTCCAGATAGAGACCAGTGCCAGCCACCAGCCTGCCCAGCAAATGACCTGCCAGCCTGCCTTATGCAGCTCACTGGACTGTCAGCAGACAAATGGACACAAACCAAAGTCAGTATGTGTGCCTGCATAGGTCAGTGTGTGTGTGTGTGCGTGTTTGCATGAGTCAGTGTTTGTCTGAATGTGTCACTGTGTGTATCTGTATGGGTCGGTTTGTGTGTGTCTGCATGAGTCACTGTTTGTCTGTATGGATCAGTGTGCGTGTGTCTCTCATGGGTTAATGTGTATGTTTGCATGGATCAGTGTTTCTGTCTGCATGAGTCAGTATGTGCTGCATGGGTCAGTTTGTTTTTGTCTGCATTGGTCACTGAGTGTGTGTGAGTGAGTCTTTACAAAGTATATGTGTATTATATTAATATTTTATTTGTAATGTTTTTGTAGGCAGAATATAAAATTACTATGACACACATACATTAACATACATGTATAAATGAAGGACTGCAGGGGTCTGTATTGAGGTGTATTGGCCTTGGGGCAGCAAGAAGGGTAAATACGGCCCTACATGTGTAGTTATTATGTTAAGTAGAATGAATGTTAACTATTGCTATTATTACATGTTTTTGTAAGTATATTGGAAATGTCACATTTTATACACTTTTCGCCAATGGGTGAATAAAAGTCACAAGGTAGCGGATAAACAAATATACCTTATCAGTCTATGGAATGTGCCCGGTCTGCAGGCCCCTACTGCTGACACGCTAACTACTGAACAGTATTGAACTTGTCTTTTTGTATAGTGTAGTAAAAACCTGACATGATTAAAGTAATGTAGCTTTTCAGGACTTGTTTAGCAGCCTACACTGAATTATCTCTGATTTTCTCTGTCCATCAGTTGAGCACATCCACTCATTTATGGTGTAACACCAAAAACATAGGCATAATAGTAGTATTGTATTAATGTGTACTTCTTAAAAGATAGAAAGCAGACAGTTGTCAAATAATTAATAAGCATCTAGCGAGTATATTGTAGCATAAAATGCATTTGGGCTACACTATCCTTATTTGTGCATCCAATTCACCTGGTTATTAATACTTGTCTGTTAGTCCACCCATTGTATAGTGCTGCGTAATTTGTTGGCACTTTATAAATAATATTAGTAATAATAATAATAATAATTATTATTATTATTATTATTGTGTAAAAGGTTTCAATATTCAGCAACAAAAATCACAAGTAACCAATCTTTAACTACTACATTTCAAATCAGACTGACCCTTCTGTTCTGAGCAGTAGCCGGCATGTTCTTGTCTTGCCTGAGTGAATTGCATAGTGTTAAACCTCTTATCTCTGCATGTACATCTAATTATATCTAATTTTCTATGTGTGGTGTTTTGTTAGTCGAACTTATACTGAAATTTGCAAGCTATTACACCTATGTTAATTTTTGATCGGCCTTATGTCAAGTCTCCATGTAGTAATAGCTTCTTTTGTATGTGATTATTTTGCTTTGTGTGTAATCAAGCGTCTCTGCATGTAATTATATATCTACTTCTTATCACTTGGCATGTTATTATTCCTGTTACTAAATCTTTCTACATGCTATTAGTCTTTGCGTGGTAACAATTCACTGTGCATTATTTCTGATTGCTTTTTGATATGTGTTAAAAAAAAAATGTGTTGTCTTTGTTTTGTTGAGCTTTGCTTGCTATGACTGTGTTTTGCCTATAACAAATTAGCATGAATACTGCGACTGATTCCCACCCACAGAGGTGCCTGCCTGTTAAATGGCAATCCACAACTCAGTGATCTGGAATAAACCAAGATCAGACTTTCTGCATGACTTAAAACCTCAGTTGAAATGGAGATTTCTCCCAACTGTGCTATTCTAACCTGAATTTAAGTCTGTACAAAGGTTACTGCAATATTTATTTTGAAGATTTTTTCAGTCAGTTTCATTCCTCGCTTATGCAAATAAATTATAGATATTTTTACAGTTGGCTATTTTGGCAAACAACTTGCAATTCACATTAGTTTGTTTAGTTTATAGTCCTATAAAACTCAAGATCAACACCCTCTGCCCTACATTAGCTTGTAAGTTTAAAGGAACATTCAAAGTACTATAACCACTACAGTGTCCTGCAGTGGTTATGGTGTCGGGAGAGTACTGGTCCCCCTTTTAAGCAGTCAAACAGTAGCACAACTGGGTTTGCCAGGGACTGCTTCCTGCCTCAACTACTTCAGAGAGAGAGAGTTCTCAAATGGATTGACTACTTTCGAAGGTAAAGTGGCAGGGCACTCCTGGTAGCATAACTTCTACAGTGCACTGTGGTGGTTATAGTGCTTGGAGTGTTCCTTTAAGGTTATAGCTAGCAGTGAATGTTTCCTACCTGTTGCAAATGTCACTTGATGTTATATACCACAAGATATTTGATGTGCCACTTGCCTTAGTCCATTGAGTATAAAACCTGCAGGCATAGGAAAAATCGATTTTATGTTTCTCTAAATCCTTGCCAAGTGCCACTTGAAAGACCTGTTTAATACAACCAATATAACTGTGAGAAAAGTGCTGAGTCTTCTGAGACTTCCACTGGCAAACCTGTCTTGTCTTAATCCATGCGTTGGTGCATACATATTCAAGGCTGCTAAATGTTCAATACCACGTATACTTTATTTCAATGTCAGAACAACAAATGGTTTCTACACAGTTAGTGTAATACGGGGAGAATAACCCAAAAGAAAAAAAAAATGCAGGAAACAGAAAAAAAAGGTCTGAATCACAGTCATCTTTTTAATTATCTGGCGTCTTGTTTAGAGAAACAGGAAATGTAATTACTAAGAGAGCTAGAATGAGGTGGACACATTGTGTCATGAATATGGTGCTTGCAGACAACGCTGTTAGACCACATAAATGGCCAGTTAACCATTTGAAGCTCTGTAATGTATATCTGTAAGGTTGTCAAAGAAACATAGAATCTGACAGTATGTCAAACGAGAAATATTTTTCACTAATGTATTGGCCGCCACCACCACTCTAGCTGGAAGGCTATGTTACATACCCTACAACCTGTCTTAAAATATATTAAGTACAGATCACTGATGCTTGTTTAGTTGATCAAGGAGGCAATAAAACGTTATGGGTACGTGGTGTTTATTGATTTGTCTGTGAATTGTTGATGCCAAATATATTGGTTCCATCATCTCAGAAACCATAGACCTTTGAGGGCTTTCAGGCGCAACAGGCTTTAGGCCCCAGATGTTGATGGAATACAAATCCCAACAATTCTTTGAATGCAACAGATGGGGAGATAATTATGGGAGTTACCAGCAGTGTTTATCAGCCCTGATTTATAGTTTACAGACAATGGAGGGATGAATGGTAGGAAGCAGTTACATTGGTGAATCTGCCACACTAATGAGATTACAACATTGCCAAACTGATTCACTCCTTATAATAGGGATTTCAAAGGCTACCAGCATCTTTAGGCCAGCAACATCTGCCCCCCAGGTGTTGTTTGCCTACAACTCCCAGATTCCTTGAATACAATAAATGGCCAGATAATCTTGGGTGTTATAGTTCAATAACATCAGGGGTGCCAGATTTTGAAATGTCTGGCGTATAGCAATGATATGTATTATGGCATATCTGAACTCGGAACATATTGATTTTTGAGCAGATGGAACAGCAAGAGAGGATCATGCCAAGTTTCACTTGTGTCTATTAAGAATGTGGTGACAAAGCTTACTAATGACTGGAAGACTTGCCAACATGTGACTTTTGCAACACCACTCAAGTGGGTCCATTCCAACTTGTGTCATCAGTAAGATGTAGAGATACATAAACTCTGTGACACCAACTGAACATCATTTGAATACCACATAGCCAAGTATTGTTGCTAATTTTGTGCTTTCCTTTATGACTACATGCTATCCAATTATTAAGTGGCAACTTTGAGCAGTATAACCTGCAATTTCATATAATTCATCATATTAGCTTGGCTCTGTGAACAGAACAATATTTTTATTTTATTCTCATAAGCACATTTGGGAAAAGTATGAAATGGGTGCTGTTCAGCCTGAATGTGTGGCTGCAAAATGTTGCATGATACTATTGAGCTATCATTGATCAAACCAGCATCTTATTTAATCACGCAGCACAGAATTCAGCTTGTCCATGACAAAAATGGGGTCTAATCAATGAAAGATGAAAATAGCTGATTTTGAAAAACAAAAAAACAAAACAACCAAACACAAAAAACAACAACAAAAAGCAAAGGCTATAGTTTATTCTGTTGTAGATTCATTACAATTCTGTGTTTAGTGAATACACCCATAAGTACATATGAGCTTGACAAATATATTTATGAGCTAAATTTGTTTTCATGGGAATAAGTTTAAAAATTCATACTAGAGTTCTACGTAAAATTTTCAAAAAAAGAAAGCAAAAACATTTTTTAAGAACTATGTATTCTGTGATATATCATGGTTCTTGTTCGTCTGTTTCTATGAAAAATTGCTTTTCTATTGTACTTTGAAAAATATGTGCAGACAATCCTGAGATTATACTTGTGGTTTGCTCTACAGTGATGGCTGTGCTAATGTGGCGCCTCCCTGTGTGTTGTGTACAATGTTTATTTATTATCCCTTTGACACTATCACAGTTTGCACAGCAGGTTACAACAATTAAACTATATTGCAAAACCAGGATCAGACACTGATAGTCACATTTTAGGTTACAGCCCAGCTGTCAGTTCTTCTTCTAAAGAGGTAGTACCAAGCATATTTATTTTGTTTAAAATTTAAACATGTACTACAAATGAAACAATAGCCAAAATGCATTATTACAGTGACGCAGACACACTTGATTAATATAAACATTCACAGTAAAGTAACTTAAGGAACAGCTCAAGAACCATAACCACTGCAGCCCACATGGCAACACCAGGTAAGTTGTCAAATCATCCTCAGTTTGACTGCTTACCCTGGGAGGGCTCCAGGGCACTCCTGGCACCAAAACCACTACAATGTTCCTTTAAACGACATACATATACAGAAAGTATTTTAGTGATTGCTACAGTCTGCAGCCTCGCCCTTAACTTTTAGTCTCTGATTTCCAACAGGAACTTAGTAACAGACCCTAAGTAGAAATCATGTTAACCGTCACTATCACATTAGGCTAAATCAGGGATGCCTAAAAGGTAGATCTCCAGATGTTTTAAAACTACAGCTTCCATGATGCTCTGTCATTGTAAAGGCATGCAAAGCAAGGTCCACAACATCTGGGGATCCACAACATCTGGGGATCTACCTTTTGGGCACGCCTGGGCTAAAGGCTAACATTTAAAGCCAGAGTGTCCCTTCTTCTGAAGGAAACTTTCCTTAGTTAGCTTTCCCTTATTTCAATCATCATATCCCTTTTGTTTTTAATTACTCACTCTTATTATTTAAATATAAAAAAAATATTAATTGCTCTGGCTTTTACCAATATTGAGTATAATCTTTTTGATATTTCTATTTGATAATCCTTCCTTACTACATGTTTAAGTGCCTAATTTTAATCTGAAAAATATATATTTGTAAAAAATTTCTAGTTCACAACACTCAATAAATGATCGACTGACGTAGCCCTTGAGCCAAGATCCAATTGAAACATGTGCCGTTCTGCTTAGCGATACTAAGAGCAGATCTGAGAATTGAGAATTTTTAGAGCACATATACTCAAGCGCCACCCAACTTGCCACTGATAACTGTGAGTTTCTTTGTTATAAACCTCAAACATCAAATCCATATCATTTGATATAAATAGAAATTGAACTTAAATGGCTGGGGACCGAGGGAACCGTGGGAACACATGCTTACCCATCAGTTGGGAATAGTATCAGTTAGGGGCACTTGTAAAACCTCTAAAAGCTGTAAATTACTGCTGAGTGGGAGTATACCGTAAATTACACATTTCTTGCTGGTTTTAGAGTTAACTCTATCATTATACCAAAGTGAAGTGTATGATACAATGCTTCTGGCATCCAGTGCCCAGGGCTCAGGCCTAATTTACATAATACAATTAGCACTGGAGATTTGAAGGGTGGGGTATAAGCCAGAAGAAAGTATTTAAACATTAATTTACATTTGAAGAAGTTACATTAAGCCTGTGTAATTAGCAAAAACTAACACAGGCGGATACATGACAGTTTGCCTTAAGGGCATTCACACAAAGACCACAGCGAGTTAGCAAAGGCCTGAAACTGCCATTGTTTTTTTGTAGTCTAAATTAGTATCAACAATATGTCTGTTACCTTAGAACACTGTTGGCACTTTATTATAAGAAACATACTATAAAAACCATAGGAGGATTATTAGACATCTCTTGGACATTCCATATTTTAAGCTGAAGCAAAGAAAATTAAAATTAAAATTTGGATGCCACCAAAATGAATGTGAAAGCAATTGTTTCACTGTATTTAAAGGTAGCAGATTCATCCATTGTAAAACGTGTTTGACACATTTATTCTACATTTACGTAACCCATGCCCACAATATATGGAAGCCATATTTGACACCTTTTTTCAAAGTGAAATGCCTTTCCAAGAATGTGAAACAACGCATCTCTATTGCAAGTACTTTATTCATTGCACCATTATTGGCTGGTTTGGTTTCAAAACCTTGTTTATACAAGGACATTGTGTCTCCGAACATGAACATGATATCTGATAACAGGGACAGATATCATCGACTTGGTAGTTGGCACAATATACCTGTCACCACATCTTTCTGCCTAATGATATAAACACCTTCTCAACTTGTCTTGGTCTAGAGATATATGTATTGTCTCAAAACATCTGTCTTTCTAAAGGATGTATGGTATATACAGTAGCAGGGGTGTGATCCTCAGACAGCTTAATCCCAAGCATAGATTCTCCTAACAACTCACAGACTCCATCTGCCTAATCCAGGCATCTGTGTAGATTCTGTTTTTTTATATATGCAATGTAAATATTGTGACTGTACGCAACTGCAGGGCACATTCATTAATTAATCAGTATGTTCGACCTGCATGTCAGTTGGGTTTTGTGTCAGGTCTTATAAATTGGCTGTCACAAGCTCTAAATGTTCACGTTATTGATGCCTATCTACAACATGTCTGTCTGCTATAAAGATGTAGATAATGCTTTCTCAAAGCACTGTTCAGTTTAAGCACCAGTGAAATATATACAAAGTGCAATGCTATCGCCTAGGACTTGTCGTAAAATTCAAATCAATACAATCAATAGATCCTTTTTTTGAAAATTTCAGAACTTCATTTTCCTGCATCAGTTCATAAAATACCTCAACGACGAAAAGCAGTTGTGACACATTCCTAATTGTAAAACAATGAATATTAAAAAATGTGTATCTCTAAACACAAACAGATGCTATAGCAGATTGATCTGTTTTGTATTGTACGTGAAATCGGATACTACGCATTTCAACACAGCTGAAAATCTGAAGGACCATATCCACTTCCATGTTAGACTTTTGATGAAAAAGTGATGGATGTTTAAAACAGCAGATGAGCTAATCATGCTACAACAAGCACAATGCTTTAATAGGCAAAAAATACATTAAAACAAATATCTGCTGCCTCTTTGGGCCACTTTTATAAATTATAGTACACATTGCAAGTGGCCATCAGTGATAGCTGGATTTAATCCTTTGATTGGCAGAAAAGGTGAGAAAATCATTGTAGCAGTTACCCCTTCAGATCCATGCTAATCATCACATATTAGATCTGCTATACAATTTAACATAAACTATTTGTTTTTGTATCACATATATGAATTGATATGGTTCACGCAACAGTATATGCAATGTGTTTGTGAGTATTTTCTTGTGTTTGTGTATTAAGCAAAGCTCAGACACTGGGTGATCACAAGAGAGAACTGCAGTATACATGCAGAGCATCAGCTCTGCTGGCGTGGAGAAGGAGAATTAAAAAGATGGAAAAAAAGGAAGAGACGTGTTCTTGGACTTGTCAAGGGAATTAAATGAGGGAGTTTACTAACCATTACCGATAAGACAACTTTGTCATGACAACTGCAATAGTGATCATATCCAAAATTTGCACTATGCACATATGCAGATCTCTGGACAAGCCTATTACTACATATTATAAATATACTATGCTTCAATCAATATATTTATATATATATAGAAGTAGTTATATATATTGGACTACATGTATATATATATTGGACTATATATATATATATATTGGACTACAATGGATGAGATAATGAGAGGACATACAGGAAAAGAAATCGTATTTCTTTATATGATCCGATAATTTATATTGCATTATTAAATATCTCTAATTGTTTGTAGAGAGGGTAACACAAATTAGGGTTATATTTACAGTGCAAAAATTATTTTAATGTTACTCTATATAAACAATTCTATATACTCTGCACATCTCCCCTAGGGGTCACTCTGTCCCATAATATTGATCCTCTCTGTCACACTGCCCTTCAGCACATTGTCCCCATGCTTTGCTGACCTTTGTGTCACACTATGTCATTTAATAGACTGGACACTAATTTATTTAGTCACCATTACGAGTCACCAACCACAGGGGCAAAGAGGAAAGCTAAATAACTATGTGTTGTGCATGAATTGCATAACCGAGCAATATGCTGCAGGCCTTTGCAATTAAATATTTATCATCACTGTCACACAAAAATAAACGTCAGGACAGGGTAGTTTGGGACATCCTGTTTCTATGTATCCAAAATATGATATAGACTAGTGACTTCCAATCCATGTTCGTCTGGGTCCAGAAAGCCCATATTGATGTACATCATGCAATGAAAATGTATAATTTAGCAAACATTTGGCTGATCTGTTCTCTAGACAAGATATCCTTTAATAATAGTAGAGTATCACCACTCTAAGAGAATTTTTATCTTAATCTGTAATTATCTTAAATACTGTCATTCACAGAGAAACCACAAACAAAAATACTCAGAATGGCAACAAAATATATGGTTGATAACTCCAATATGTCATTTGAGGATACCTGCTCATCAGGTGTGTTAACTTTCATATTTGGTTTGACACAACCACAGACGTTCTGTACACTATTTTTATGTATTCATTTTTGTGATAATAAGACATGTATGGAAAGTGGGGGTGGGGAAGAAGGGATTGCTAGAATTTTCCATACACACACTAGAGAGTTGATCAAAACCTGGGTAGTGTGTACTGCATATTGAGGGACGGAAACAGTGGAAGAACAAAAAGTCATTGTGTGAGTCTACTGCATTCACAGAGCAGAACCATTACAAACCCTTTTAATATAATTTATTTATGAAGAGGAACCATATTTACAGCATAGTACACCGAGTACACAGATCACACTAATATTTGGGAATAAATAAAAAAAAATTGAAAACTCAGGATTACAGTTCATAAAACCAGTGTCAGATTAATTTAACAGAACCCCAATAGGGTAGGCAAAGGTTAACTCTGGACGTGAGTTGAAAAATATACTGCAGGCATTTCTGTATCTAGAATATAAGCAAGGTCAAGCATTTAACTGGAAAAATAGTTAAGAGATTGACGGACAGGTCTGAGAGAGAAAAGAATGGAAATATTTATCTGCAGGATCTTTTTACCCATTTAACAGTGACAATAGCACTGATAGCCATAAAATGATGTTAAAGTGTTTCATGTGGATGGCAACGCCAAAGAAATATCCTCAATAGTATTTAGGATGTACTTGAAAACAGACAAAACCTTCCTGGATGATAATATATGTATCCTTCTCTGTGAAAGCATATTCCCAAATGAACGCAACATGTTTTTGAAAATTCCACATCTTCTTACAATAGTCTGACCCATCCCAAAGCTAGAATGTCACTACAGATATTCCAAGCCATCCCTCTGCCAGAACACCTCCTATTTCATATTCACAAGGCAAGGAGAGTACAGGCAATACATTTATTGGCTAACTAAGTACATTTAGAATTCAAGCTTTTTAGACCACCTAGGTCTCTTCTCAAGATATTCTTTGGATCTCTACACATATTTCTATAGTTCTGTAGACCTCATACAAGATCTACCTTAAATACATTATCTAAATTAGCCTTTGTTTCTTTTGCTACATGGTCCAATTTAAATGTATTTTAATCTAAATTGCACTAGCACTCAATTACTTCCTATAAAACCCAAACTCAGCCTAATAATTATCTATGAGATATCTACTCATGCGAACAAGCTAGAATTTAATAGACGTATATACATATACGCATTTCCCATTCCCCACATATATCTCTACAGCTCACAAAGTTTCGGTTAGTTATGTTATTTGTTAGACATAACTAGTGTTGAAAAAGGAACGTGCATGTTTGCTTTACTTCTGTGGCATATACACAGTTAGCAAAAGGTGATGCATTCTAAGAATACTCTCTGTAGTAACCTCAGTTACAGTGCATGCAGTGCAATGACCCTGTTATATTTTGGGTGCTAACTGATGCTACCATACCCTAGGCAGAAATTAACAATATTGTATACTCTACGTCATGGGGGCTATATTTTTCATATTTTGATGGCTGAGCATCATGGGAAACGTAGTCCAAAGCATGTGGAGTACCAAAGGCTATCCATCACAGTTGAGAACAGAAAGATTGTACACAATTATTATAAAACTATACATTGCATTGTTTTCATAGGTACACAATGTCCTCAAGAACGTAAAATGTATTTTTCATGAGGTGTCTTGTTTAACAGTGTGAGTCCTTCACAGAAAACATGCGCTAGCAACTCAGTTGTTATTAGTAAAACACTTTATTCTAGTGAAGACTCCTTCCCAATACCCTTTGAGAGATGCTTGTCAAGTCTTCTTTATGGATATGTCTCCTTCATCTAAATCCCTTTGTTCTCCACTTTACAGGGTGGAACTAAAGTTTGCTGCAAGGCTGCACATCAAAGAAGGTTAGGGACAGCATAGCAGGGCCGGGATGGTATAATTTTATTTTTTGTTTCTAACTATACAAGCTGCACAACCTCCAAGTGAAAATTAAAGGAGTTGCCTCCTATTGCTTTTGTGTTAACATTATTGTAAAGAAGGAGGGCAGCCATTCTATTCATTGGTTGGCAGTGCCTATTTTACCCTCCCCTCCCCCTCCCGGGTCGGCACAAAGAGCTTACATTTTGCCTCCAGATTTAATTTCCAGTCCACAGAGCAGCACAATCATGAGACTCTCATCTACCCCAGTACAAATCCTTTTGTTACTCCTCTGCCCCTCACACTCTACAAGCATTTCCATTCCATGCACATCACTATAAGTAGACTCTGATCCATTCAATGTCAGTATTGTGATTTCTAAGCACCCATAACATTTTTAGCAGGCAGTTGCATCTAGAAAGAGCATTGTCTACTGATGATGCCAAACGCAAAACATAAGAAAACAGCACAGCATATTAGAGGTCAATACATATATACTCCCAAGTCTCCTTCAGAACTATTTGAGGCACTATCAATGCATTTTAATGTGTTTTTAATTTACTTTACTTTTTTTTTATTTTTACAGGAAACTGTGATGAAGTATTGCCAAATTCAACAGGTGTTAAAGGGGGAGGTGGGTGAGAATCACCAACGTAGAAAATAATTAACAACCTACTAAACAATACAACCTTCCTAGTTTTGGCATTTATCCAAGTCATTTATTATGTATTGAATATGGTGAAATTATCCTGTCTTCAAGCTAACCCATAAATAATTTACTCTGTTCAAAATAGTAATTACTTTTTAGGCATATAATACATATAATTTCACTATAAATATAGAGAAATAGCCAGGTAATAAATTGGATACTTTGAAAGAATATTGCTTTGCACTAAATACTATGTAACTATGTCCTTAAAATAATATAAAGTGATGAATGAATAGTTGGGTATATTATTGCAATTTTATTTGTAAACGAGTTCCCTTATTATATGGCTCACATCTGTCTGTAGCTGAGGTTATCTTTGTCTCCTGGAAAGGCTAGTTATGTGTTTTACACAGATGAGAATGAGCACCTTGGATCAAATTATATGTTATTCCCGATGGGTATCTGTACACAGGGGTAGCATGGGATAATAACCTCCCACCCCACTCACTCCCCATTCCCCCAAAAACCCACCCACGTAATATGAACATGTCTCAAGGCATAAGGAACTTAATTTATAGCGCAGGGCAGCACGTAGCACGTTTTACCCCAGACACACACAACTTCCCTTTTTAGGAGTCTGTAAACCAAAGTGAACTCACCTTGTTGCAAGACTGCAATTGCAAGACTAACTGTCAGGGGCCACCACAGGCAACACTGGCAATAGGATTCCCTTCGGCTGGGAGCCATAATCCACGGGATAAGCATCAAATCCACGTATCTACCACAGGAAAGCTGGAACGACTTTCAGGGTCTCTTCACCCTCCTCGTCCTCTCTAAGGGACAATCACAGGAATGAAAAATAGCAAATATCCCCCAACATGGGCAGAAGCCACAAGATCCTAGAAAACAACCCCAAAATATAATACGACTCAGGGTTTAATTTAGAGAAGCATCCCACTTGTGCTTTTGCAGCTATCCCCCCCCACCCTTGGGAGATAGCACCGTGGATATAGAACAGTCTAATCCGCAGGATCTAAGAGTTTCGCAGAGTCTTTCTTTTTCGAATTCTGTATTTTCAGGTTGTCACCCGTTTTATCAGGCACTGGGGACTTTGCGTCTCTGGATCCCCAAGTGAAAGAACATTTGGTTTTCTTGATTCTGCAAAACCTGTGGCCAGATGTGAGCTTGCTCGCAGAGCTCATGCAGTCTCTTTGCTCATGGGGTAGGCTAGATTGCAGCCTGTAGTCCTTTCCTGAACTGCTCTGCTGCTTGGCTACTTTACACTCTCTTTTTCAGTCTATGTGTCTCTCAGCCCCTGTTCCTGCCTGCCTGTTCCTCTGTGTCTCAGGCAGATAGACTCCTCTCCCTCCCCCTCTCTCTCTGTATGATGTCAGTGATTGGAAAGCAGGAGGGCAGGGCTTGGGAACCAATCTCTCCTTTAACACTTTCATTGACTGTTCTCGCAGTGAGATACAGAAATCATTTACTCATTTTCCTGTCTTTTATCTGTCCTGGACCTTGGTTAATTTTGCCTGAGACAGGAGCTAGAGCAAACCTCTACAGAGTCGACAATGCTGCGTCTGTGTTTGTGAAAAAATAGGCACTGAAATAGTTAAATCATGCAGCTTTCTCCATGCAGCTCCCATTGAACAATAGCAAAGAATATTTGCTGTGTTCAAACTTGTCCCAATTCTGCAACTCCAGACTCGAATTTTGGAATCTCTTCTCAATGTGGCCCATGTCCCTTGTTTGTTCTGAAGAAGAAGTACAACCAGTTTTAAATTTTACAGAACGTTGCTTGTTTTTGTTTCACCGATCTGTAATGTATGTTTGCTTTCCCAGAACACAATTAAGCCCTGTCATATATTTGTATTGCCTGGAAAAGGCATATTTTTTAAAATTTCTTTTAGAATGTTTTTTAAAAAAAGTTTAGGCATTCTGGATTTTTTTTAGTTGCTTTTTAAAAAAAAATGTTTTTATTTTTGTATGTACTTTACACTTTTCTTCTGCTTTTCCCCTTTGCCCTATGCTTTTCTACTATTTCCTTTTTTATTTTTCTCATTCCCAATAGTTGTACAATGTGACATTAAATTGATTGTTGTTTTAAGACCACAAAACATGCTTTATTATGTAATATTTTATATGTTATTTTATATTTATAGGTTTTCGAGACATAGACCTTATCACCTCTCACCTGTTGCCACAAAAAAAAACACACCACATAAGTCTTGGAAACATCAGGATTCCTTGAAAGACCTATCAGAGAAACCTGTTTTCCAACATGGAGATAAATTATATCATAAGAGATAAGGATAGTATTCGAAAAGCAATTTTCCCAAATGTGTCAATAGGAAATCAACTATTTAGTTACCAGTGTTAAATGACTACTGTCACGTGTCAGTGGGGGAACTTGACGGACCACATTGCTACAGAACAGGGATCCTACATGACTTCTCCATTTGATACGCTTATCTGAAGGTTTTTAAACATAAGTGAATAAAGTAGAGTTTGCTTTTATTTACTATATTATTATTATTATTATTTTATTATTTATATAGCGCCATCATATTCCGTAGCGCTGTACAAAGGGTGGACTAACAGACATTTAATTGTAACCAGACAACTCGACGTACAGGAACAGAGAGGTGGAGGGCCCTGCTCAATGAGCTTACATCCTATGCTTATTCTTATCTTTTTTATGCTGCCAAGTTTGAAAGGAAGATCTGTCTGATCATCAGCGTTGGATTTGTGAAGGGTGCTAATAGAAAGAAGTTCCTGCGAGTGTACTTTTGAGGGTGTTACTCAATATATTTTCTTGCCTTTGTTTCTTCGTTTACATCAGTGGAGTTGTGACAGGTAGAGCATACCATGTGAATTAGCTTAACTCCCATAATGCAGTGCAAACGACATGAGGATGCATGCATGCATCCTTGTATGGAATGCCCAAACGTTATTATTATTAGTATTTATATAGTGCCAACTTATTCCACAGCAGTTTACAATATTATAAAAGGGATACATTTTACAATAAATAAAAAAAATAACAAACGGTTACGGAAACTTATGCTCACATATACTCTTACGCCACTCCTCAGCAGATACCCAAGAACATATGAGCGTACCAAGAGCATTAAGATGCAATGAAGTTGCCCTGGACACAGAAGTGCTATGGAAGAAAATATGTTTTTAATATTTATCTCCACCGCACTATTCCCCTTGGTAAATGCTTCAACAGCATCCACCTGGGTGGGTGAATGAGAAATTGACACTGGCAGATAAGAAGACAGTTTAGCTTCAAGTTTATCATTTGTATCTAGTCCTTAATTGGGATTTACTTCTACTCACCCAGTCTAGGACACGATTCACATTATGGAGAAACATCTATCATGGGTTGTTTGGTTAGCTATTTAAGAACCACATGGATGAGATTCTAGCTTGTGGAACAGCAGAGAGAAGTTTCCCAAAGGAAAACACGTATTGCGACCTCACAGTAACAGTTCATTAACTACTCACAGATCCACTGATCTGGATATTTTGCACTTAAAAGTGTTGGGGAAAAAAATGCAGCTTTCCTTTAAAAAAATATATATATATGCTATGTGTCGTGCTCCTGATTTAGACTTGAGAATGGTAGGATCTCCTAAAGGCTTGTCATTCCAAAATGCTGTTAGTTTGGTAAAAATAAGTATTGTGCGATACTAATTTCATTTTTTAATTTACACGTAGATATTTATATCTATATATATTAGCTTTCCACACACATATACACGTGTGTGCGTCAATAAAAACATGCAGTCAGTATTAAAATGCTACAAGATGTACCGGCTCTTATTGTATTCTAAAAAAAACAGTTATGGATACATTACATTGAATACACCCTCAAGCAAAAGATCTTCAACAGCCTTCTTCACAGTACTTGTAGTTCTAAACAAACATTTATAGCAAATCGGGATAATGGATGATATTTTGGTTCTGCATATTTTAGCACTGCAGCATTATATAATTCATAGAAGAAGTGCAATCCTCTACAAAAGATATCTCAAAATAGCCCTAACTGCTACATAATCTGTTGAACAAAAATGAACAACCCTGCCCCTCCCCCTTCAAAGGCTCTTTGGAGATAATGCTTTAAAAAAAAAGGATGAATAGATGATTAGATAAAAGATAGAGGGATGATGGATTAGGTAGTGACCATGACTCAGTAACGCCATAGTGTAGGAATGTTTTGGTGTCCCTTATGAGTGTGGGTAATTTATTCCCCCTTTTCACACCCCTTTTATACGTCTGCACGTTTACATGCATTACCCATATCCTATTAAGGGGTGAATAAGCATCCTGGGAAATGTAGTCACCAGACATCTATGGTGACTACATAGCCACAAGTAATGATTAACCATGGAAGATTAATATAGATTAATCATAGTGCTGCAAAAGCTTAAGCTTATACTAAGTCAGGAAAAAGCCACAAAAATCTCATTCAAAAATAATAACTAACCTCAGTACTGCAGATGTTTGTGGACCACATTTTCCGTGTTGTTTTTTTCCATATTGGGAATGGAATGTAGGCCACATACACATAGGTCACACACCTAAGAAATGTAGTGGACAAGTGATGGGAATCTGTACTTAATGAGATATTTGGGTACCAGATTTCCTACAATGAGCAACCAGCCTAAAAGAAGGGATTCCTTACAAATATATGCATGTAACCTGTGTGTGAGGCATGTAGTTGATTTGTATATGCTCCTGTGCTTTGTATGTGTTTTTAAAGGACCACTCTAGGCACCCAGACGACTTCAGCTTAATGAAGTGGTCTGGGTGCCAGGTACCTCTAGGATTAACCCTTTTTTTAATAAACATAGCTGTTTCAGAGAAACTGCTATGTTTATAATGAGGGTTAATCCAGCCTCCAAATCCTCTAGTGGCTGTCTCATTGACAGCCGCTAGAGGCGCTTGCGTGCTTCTCACTGTGAAAATCACAGTGAGAGCACACAAGCGTCCATAGGAAAGCATTGTAAATGCTTTCCTATGCGACCGGCTGAATGCGAGCGCAGCTCCTGCCGCGCATGCGCATTCAGCCGATGACGTCGCGATCAAGATGGAGAGGAGGAGGAAAGCTCCCCGCCCGGCGCTGGAAAAAGAGGTAAGTTTAACCCCTTCCTCTCTCCAGAGCCCGGCGGGAGGGGGTCCCTGAGGGTGGGGTCACCCTCAGGGTACTCTAGTGCCAGGAAAACGAGTATGTTTTCCTGGCACTAGAGTGGTCCTTTAAGCTTGTGTGTAAGGCTTATTCCGGTGCAGTGTTTGGAATTGGGTTGATTTCAGATTTGCTGAGGTGACTCTGTGGTGTGACTATGACTGTGGTTGGATCGTTGTTGGGGTAAGTGACAGTATATGATGGGTGGATTGGTAAAGAGTAACAGAGTGCATCACTGTATAGGTAGCTGTTTGTGACAAGGTTATATAAGACAGAATGATAGTAGAAACCAGGTGGTAAGCACCTAACTGAACTGCTTTAGATATAGCCATCCACAAATGTTCTCTAGTAAAATCAGTCTCCTTTCTTGGCAGGGACAGCCATTTTGGATATTTATAGCTTACCACTTATGCAAGTGGCATCACTGGCATGACCCTCTAGTAATGCCCGCATCCTGTTCTGCTTTCATACATCCCAATGCTGGGAGGTAAGAATGTGCCTTTTTTGTACTGGTTTGCACATTCCTTGGTTGGAATTATGGAATATGAAGTTTGGAGCTTAAATTATCACTTATCATAGTGGTTCCCACCCCAGTCCCCAAGCACCCCCTATCAGTCCTGGATTTAGGAATTACCCTGTTGTGTCTAAAGTAGCAGTTCCCAAACTGTGTGCCGCGGCACCCCAGGCACACAGGGGAGTCGCGAGTTATTTTCCCGGTGCCATGGTAATAGCACTGGGAACTGTGATCTCCCCTGCTGGCTCTGCAGGATCGGAGGGGAGATCAGAAATCTCCCTCTCCGGCCCGCTAGCGCTTTGCTTACACCCGGCATGGTGGGGAGGGAGAGAGGACCCGGAGGAGATCTAACCTGCAGTTCCGCCAGGTTCTCCTCTGGCAAGCTCGTACCACAACAACGCTCAGAATCTCGCAAGAGTGCGCTCTAGCCGATCCTGAGGCTGCTAGAGTTCACTCTCACCACTGGACCACCAGGGCTTCCCCACCGGACCACCAGGGATTGTCCACACCTCCCAGGTAAGCAGGGAAGGAGGATATAATTTTTATTTATAATTAAAACAAATAAAGTATTTATTTATTAATTTGCCCTCCTACCCTCACAGACCCCACACCACACAATAGCTCCCCCATAGACACACAATGCCTTCCCATACACACACACTGCCCCCCATACACACACTATCCCCCATACACACACATACTACAGTTATTTTTTTTCAAATTGCTCTTCCTACAACAATTAGAATGCACCATAACCAGTGTATAGAGCACTGCTGCACAAATGATTTTAATTACAATAATGTTCACGTTTTGTGCTTACTGGGGACATTACTCTGGATCCAGGTCAGTTTGGGGAATGCATCATGTTTGACTTAGTGGAACTCCTCAATAAGCTGATTACAACCATAGCACAGCTGCTATGAGTTTGAGTTTAGTCACAGTCCCATTCACAGTCCCATTCACATTACTGCTGTTATTTAGAGAATGGTTGCGTTTTTGACTGAGCATGTGCGCAGTAATGTTTTCAGACTGGAGGGGGGTGGAGGGGAGTATGTACGTGGTGTGCACATTAGGCATGCACAACTCATAGGATGAGAGGCCAGTATTTGAGTTGCAATGATTTTAGAAGGGACACAGTGACAAGAGACCTTTATGCTCTATAATTGGTGTAAGAATTATATGGTTTAAAGCTGTTCTGTCACGTTCTGTGACCACATGAATCAAACAAGTCATGACGTTTGTCAGGTATATTAATAACATACCACAGTATGGAGAATTAACACTTTAACATTTAGTTTAGGTAAATGGAAACCAAATATTAACATTTGTGTCAAATAAGTTGTAATTTTATACACTGATTATAAGGTTCATCTTTAATGATATGTAATAATCTAAGAAGTATAGTCTTTTTACATATGTGACATAAAAACCTTTATAATAAGATAATCTAAAAATCCAGACTTTGTATGCATGGGTGGATGTATAATGCTGAAGTGATTAACAAGGAGGTAAATGGTAAGTACAGGCAAAGAGTAATGAACATCAAAATCAATCTGAGATGAATAAGAGAATAGGGGAAAAAGAATAATGGAATCTTAAAAGACATGCAAAATGGGCACTCATTAGACAGGAAGCCAATACAGAAATGTTTTGTTTTTTTCTCTATAAATTAACGAGCTATGTACAATGAGGTATGGAGTCACTAAACGCAGACTAGGAACACTATAGTCACCTAAATTACTTTAGCTAAATAAAGCAGTTTTAGTGTATAGATCATTCCCCTGCAATTTCACTGCTCAATTCACTGTCATTTAGGAGTTAAATCACTTTGTTTCTGTTTATGCAGCCCTAGCCACACCTACCCTGGCTATGATTGACAGAGCCTGCATGAAAAAAAAACTGGTTTCACTTTCAAACAGATGTAATTTACCTTAAATAATTGTATCTCAATCTCTAAATTGAACTTTAATCACATACAGGAGGCTCTTGCAGGGTCTAGCAAGCTATTAACATAGCAGGGGATAAGAAAATCTTAATTAAACAGAACTTACAATAAAGAAAGCCTAAATAGGGCTCTCTTTACAGGAAGTGTTTATGGAAGGCTGTGCAAGTCCCATGCAGGGAGGTGTGACTAGGGTTCATAAACAAAGGGATTTAACTCCTAAATGGCAGAGGATTGAGCAGTGAGGCTGCATATGGCATGTTCTATACACCAAAACTGCTTCATTAAGCTAAAGTTGTTCAGGTGACCATAGTGTCCCTTTAACCCCTTAAGGACCAAACTTCTGGAATAAAAGGGAATCATGACATGTCACACATGTCATGTGTCCTTAAGGGGTTAAACTTTGATTTTTTTTGGCAAGTAAGTTGAAAGACATGGTTTTAGAGGTCTTATGCATATGTTAGCTACATAAAATGTTACCTAATATTATAATATGATAAAATGGAATAAATTATGTTTTATTGATTTTATTACTACGATTTATGGCTTTTGCAGCTATCAATCTTTCTATCTATACTGTATAGACAAATGTATTGGGACACACCTCTATTGAACTTGAGTTATTCACTCAGACCCATTGCCACTGGTATATAAAATCAAGCACCAAGCCATTCAGTCTGCATTTGCAAACATTTGTAAAAAGAAAAAAAAAAAGCGTCGTTCTGAATAGCTCAGTGTACTCAAGTGTGAGACTGTGGTAGGATGGCACCTATAAATTAAGTCAGTTCGGGAAATTTAATCTGTGCTAGATAGTCCACAGTCAACTGTAAGTGGTATCATTGGAAAGTGGAAGCGTTTGGGAACAGCAGCAACTCAGCCATGAAGCAGAACACCACTTCAAGTCACTGAGTGCTGAGGTTCATGGTGCATAAAAGTCGCCAACACTCTGCTGATTCCATAGTTGAAGGTTTCTAAACTTTCACTGGCATTAATATCAGCACAGAAACTGTATGGCGGCAGCTTCATGGAATGGGTTTCCATGGCCGAACAACTACATGCAAGCCTCACATCACTAAGTACAATGACAATGACGTAAAATTGAGTGGTGTAAAGCACGCCACCACTGGACTCTGGAGCAGTGGAAACGTGTTCTGTGGAGTGACGAATCACGCTTCTCTGTTTGGCAGTCTGATGGTTAGGTCTGGGTTTGGCAGATGCCAGGAGAACATTACTTGCTTGACTGCCACATGCCAACTGTAAAGTTTTGTGGAGGAGGGATAGTGGTATGGGCTGTTTTTCATGGGTTGGGATAGGCCCCTTACTTCCAGTGAAGGTAAATGTTAACACCTAGATATTTTGGAAACAGCTATGTTTCTTTAATTGCAAACCATCCCCCATACTGTTCAGTGCCGTCAGAAAGTAATGATAAATATTCTTGTGTAAAAGCATCAACACTACTGATGGCTGCAGAAGGCCACAAACCAAGTTTGCCTCAAGCAATGCTTGTCTGATTTTTCAAGCTGTGGCTTGAACAGCATCGCCTTTAGACAACTTCTTATCTTAAGCCAACCCATATTAATTATACGTTCAGCTGCAGCATGCAAACATTATTATTTCATTAGTTTCATCCTAAATTATAAGGTCAATGGGGTAAGAGACAATTGAAAAGACATTACAAATGTAGTTAAAATAATAATATAATTTAGAAAAGATCCCTCGTGGTAAAAATATTGTTATCGCTTTGTATGTCCAAAATGCATACATTTTACACAAGTAAGGTTTTTGAGCTACATAGTTAATTACTTCAGTAGTGCTTTTTTGATACATAAGACCAATGTAAAATTATATATAGAAAATTTATTTCAGCAATTCAGTAATATATAGCACTATTCATCCTCACACATAATTAACAATGAGGTTTACCTACAAATCATGGGCACTACTATGGGCACTAAAATGGCACCCCAATATGCTAATCTGTTTCCTAGAAATACAGCACACCAAACCATACAAGTATTATTGCTATATCAATGATATCTTCATAATTTGGACTGAAAGAGACGAAAAACTGATACAGTTCTAACTGACTCGTTTAAAGGGACACTATAGTCACCAAACAACTAGAGCTTAATGTAGTTGTTCTGGTGAGTATAATAGCTCCCTTCAGGCATTTTCATGCAAACATTGCCTTTTCAGAGAAAAGGCAGTGTTTACATTGCCCCTAGGGATACCTCCAAGTGGCCACTCCTTAGATGGCCACTGGAGGGGTTTCCTGACTCAGGGCTGCACAGTAAGTAGCCCTGCCATTAAGGGTCCCCCCGCTCTGCATGGAGATGCTGAATTTCCCCATAGAGATGCATTAATTCAATGCATCTCTATGAGGAGGTCCTAATTGGCCAAAATGGCATTTGGCACCGCCCCCGTGACGATTTTAGCCAATCCAATGCTTTCCCTATGGGAAAGCATTGGATTGGCTAAAAATCGGCCATTTTGATGATGTCACAAAGGGGGCGGAGCGCTGGGTATAAGGCGAGTTTTATACGGGGGCAAGCCACCTATATGGTGGGTTTAGCACTATAGGGTCAGGAATACATGCTTGTGTTCCTGACCCTATAGTGATCCTTTAACTCATTCCATCCATCAATCAAATTAAAAATGGAATATTCCACTAGATCTGTGAATTTTCTGGACACCACTTAGACATGTAACAATGGCAATATCCACACCTCGGTTTACAGAAAACCCTTCAGACAGGTGCAGTTACCTTCACAGCTCCAGCTTCCACCCATCCCATACTATACAGGGCATCATCTACAGCCGAGCCACTACCATTGCATATGCTCTGATCCTAATGACTGTAATTCCCAGCTAAATGTACTCTACCAATCGATGAGACAGAAATGCTACAAACCAAAGACTATTACCAAACAAATCAACTCTGCTGTAAAAACTCCACGCACGCACCTGCTACAATACAGAGAGAAAAAAATATCTACACGAGTACCACTTGTGGTCACCTACAACCCAGCTCTTGAGGAAATACGGAAAAATCAAGACCTACAACCAATGTTAACAGAATATGAGACTCTGAAACACTCATTTTGACCTTCAGACAACCACCAAACGTCCAACAAAAATGAATCAACAGGAAGCTACCCACTGATGGGAAGAATAAAGAAAACAGGACCAGTCAATGCAAAGAACTTCGCTGCAAACTTTGCAAACACATTTGCACAGACAACACAGCAACACACAACAATAAAACCTACAGCATTAAAGGTTCATACTCCTGCACATCCAGCAATGTGGTATACATGATTCAATGCACCAAATGCCACCTAGGATGTTACATTGGGGAAACCACCCAGGAATTAAATGGCAGAATGAATATGCACAGACACTCCATTAAACACCACAAAGAAGAATCCTACTGCACTCCTGTGGGACACCATTTTACCCAGCCTGGCCACTCAATGAAGAACCGAAAAAATCTAAGTACTGAAAGGGGTTTTTAAAAAATACCCAAGAAAGAAAAACTTTTCAATCCATAATGATCAAATTGTTTAACAGCAAAAATAGAGGACTAAATATTGACTTGCGTTTCCTGCCCCACAACCAACACTTTACATAAACACTCCCCCACATTGTCTTACTGTTCTGTCATGTGTATCGACATTTTATAATGCATTCCAATATGTTTATTTTATCTATATACAAAGTACTTTGTATAGACCTATGCTTTCCCATAGCTTGGTGTATAATACATGTTAAAAAAAAAAAAAGGCAATATAATGCAGATGGTACGTTAATGTAGAATCAGATAAAATGGTGGTGAAGTGAAACAGGACTCTGAAAAAGGTGAGCATTTTACTTACTTATTAATTTAAATAAGTATTAATTTACTTATTTTAGATAGATAGATAAATAGATAGAGTGCACAAACAAGGCAAATTCTATCCATGTATAGAAAAGTGGGTGCAGCACCTTCCAGGTGTGCTCAAATCCAAGAAGGAGTGGAACAATATGGAAGAAAAGAAAACAAAGGAATGGAATATATCTTCCATAATGCTCCACTCCTGCTTTGATTTGAGGACACCTGGAAGGTGTTGCTTCCCTAACCCCCTTTTCAATACAGTATCCCCTTAAAGACAGAAAGAAGAGACTCTGGTTTGGGAAGTTCAAACTGCTATACTAACAAACAAGGGCTAGAAATCTCACTAACTTTTTTATTTATTTAAATAATATACATTTTTGGTACCAGGAGAATCTTGTGTTTGACACTATTGCCAGCAGCACCTTCCAATTCATGCTGACTGGTATACTAATTTAACCCCTTAAGGATCATGATCGCTTCCAGATGCACTAAGGGTTTTGCAGCAATGCCTCGATGTCGAGGCATTGTGCAATACCCCCTCTCACTGCTGGCGCTCTGGAGAACCCTGGGTGATCGCTCCCCTGGAGCGATCACTTCCGGGTTGCTTCACGTTGAGCCCGGCAGTGTAGTGTACGGCATCTGAAGCCATCAGGCAGGCTTCCGATGCTCTGCCTGTGCTCAGTGCCTTGGGGGGTCGAGGCACTCAGTGAAGAAATAAATAAAAAAAAAGAAAAAAAATATCCTACTTACCCGATCGACGCCGTTCCCCCGCCGGTGATCGGTCTTCCTCTTCTATAGGGGGAGTGTGACAGCCCAGACAGTCTCCCCTCTGCAAATTAGGACCCCCATGGGCCATGTGATCACTCTGAAAGAGCGATCACATGGTTGCAATAGGTGTCCACAGTGCTGCCAGCAGGGGGACTGCCTGAACTGACATATATGATATCAATGTGTATATATATATATATATATATATATATATATACATATATATCATATATCTTATATATAACAATATAACATCATACTAAGTGTATTTTTTTATTAATAGATACATATATTAATATACAATTACACATGTATATATATATATATATATATATATATATATATATAATAACTATATATATATATATATATATATATATATATATATATATATACTATGATGATATAGAAATAATAACTAATTAAAAATAAATGTAACAATTTTAAAAATAATAAAAAATTAAAACAAATTATATATATATATATATATATATGTCATTTTATTCTAACTGTATTTTAATATTAAAATATATATATATATATATATATATTTATACAAAAATACACTTAGAATGAAATTATATATTTATCTATGTATATATAAATAAACAAAAATAATACGAAATACTAATATGTCCATATACATAATTACATAAATAATTTCATAAATATACGTGTAGACTTCAAATATATGAATATGTATATATATTTAAATTCTATGTGCATATTTATGCAATATTTATCCATAATTAAGTAATTTTATTGATTGCAATTTGGGGGACCTGCCTGACAACCCAGGCCGAAAGTCCAGATAATTTAATTTGCTAGCACTATATTTAACCTTGTGACTTTCCAAGACACCCTAAAACCTGTACATGGGGGGTACTGTTTTACTCAGTAGACTTCCCTGAACACAAATATTAGTGTTTCAAAACAGTACACAGCGATGATATTGTCAGTGAAGGTGAAGTTTTTTGCATTTTTCACACACAAACTGCACTTTCACTGATGATATCATTATTGTAATACGCTTTACTGTTTTGGAACACTAATATTCAGAGTTCAGAGTTGTCTCCCGAACATAACAGTACCCCCATGTACTGGTTTTATAGTGTTTTTTAAAGTTACAGGGTCAAATATAAGGCCGTTTTTTCACATTGACATTTGCCAGATTGGTTATGTTGCCTTTGAGAGCATATGGTAGCCCAGGAATGAGAATCATCCCCATGATGACATACCATTTGCAAAAGAAGACAACCCAAGGTATTGCAAATGGGCTATGTTCAGTCTTTTTTAGAAGCCACTTAGTCACAAACGCTGGCCAAATTTAGCTTTCTTCATTGTTTTTTACATTTTTAACACACAAACAAATATAAATGCTAATTACGGTCAGTGTTTGTGACTAAGTGGCTACTAAAAAAGACTAGACATACTCCATATTGAATACCCTGGGTTGGCTACTTTCAAAAAATATATGGCTTGATGGGGGTAAATTACATGGTCGGTTCAAAAATGTCCCAAATAGGAAATGGGTGCATGATGACCAGCTGTGAAAATTACAAGTTGGAAAACTGGAAGCCGCACCCTCCAAATAAGGTATTTTAGCACCCAGACAACTCGACACACCTATACATGGGTGGTATCACTGTACTCAGTAGATGTTGCTGAACACATATTGGGGTGTTTTTTGGCAGTAACCCTTAATGTTCTCAGTACATGTCAAAAAATCACCAATTATTTTTACATTTGGCATAGATTGGTGGTAAAATGGTTGCATGAAAAGAGTCAAGTTTAATACCTTGGGTTGTTTTCTTTTACAAAAATATATACATGTGAAGGGTTATTCAGGAGTTCCTGAGAGATATCAGTGTTACAATGTAACTTGTGTTCATTTTGACAAAAATATGGTTTGGAAATAGCAAAGTGCGGAGGACACCTAAAATCCCAGAGATTTTTATAAGAGAGGAGGACACCTAAAATCCCAGTCCCAAAATAGAATTGATGTGAACGTACCAACATGCCGTGGAGCAACTACGTTTGCGGGACAACCGAACCATCACCATGCAAATTAAAACTGACACCATGGGGAATCAAAAAATTATATAAGGTAAGTATAATCCTGAATAGCGCAGTAAAGACAGAAAAGTAAAGCCAAATCAGTCAAAAGCTAGAAATGGTATAAGAAAAGGTGAATAAGTGAAAATGAGTAATAGCTACATACGGAAATATGTGAAGTGTGTGAAAAGGGAAACATGCAGTCAAAAAAGATAATGGAGAATAGAGAATCTGAATAAAAGAGAAGATGTGTGTAAGGGTAAAAAGTAATTAAAGTGCAAGAGGTGTAAATAAAGTGCAATAAATAGAAAATAAAATGTGTGCTATGTATAAATGAAATGAAACAAATTGTCCCATAAAAAAAAGAAGAAAGTGAAGAAAGTGAAAAGAGACTAATCCACAACGAGTTAAGAACCATGCAACAAGAAATGCATATTGTAACAAATATATATCCATACATTAAAAGAATAAAAATTATCATAATTACAAACATAATTATTAATATACAGGACTGTGAATTCACTCATAACATTAGAAATATGAATTGAGATATAATAATTATTTTATTTTACAATTGTACAAATTATGGAACATAAAATTATCACAGAATATTAAGCTCTATGTTCTATTAGCAAATAAAGCAGCATGTCGATCACAAAATACTTAATGAATTATTCATGAATACACGTATCGTGAAATAAATGTAAACAACTAGTTGAAAAATCTTTAAAAAATCAGAAAAAGGCAAAATTAATTAATTTGATTCCTTGGGGGCCAGTGGGTCAGATGTTTTAATTCAAAACATTTCACGTTAGAGAAGAGTATGGACTATCACCACCTCTGTGTAGAGGAGAGACACGATCAATGGCAAGAAATCTCAATGTTGATGAGAGATGATTATCCCTCTGACAGACCAATAGTAGCTGCCTGTAGCAGTATCCTTGAACCAATTTCTAAATCTGTTGGTTATCGTTGTAAAACCAGTGTGAATGCATTACCTATTTGCTCAAAGGACAGCCATAATTTTATCAATAAGATCAAACAATTTAATTTACCATGTGATTCAATTAATATTGCTACTGCAGATTGTGGCAAACACAGCCACTGTATATTGTCCTTCCAGTATGTACTATGTTTATTGCATGTGTATGCCTTTAAGAACCAAGTGTCTGTAATGTGGTTCAGGCAAACAATGGCATTTGAATGCCGGTATTCGTATGCTGGCGGCAAGAAAAGCCGCCAGCCTCCCTGCAAATCGTTTCACGAACGGTGAATTTCATCACTGTTCGTGAGACAACCAAACTACCGAATGGAGACCACACACAGGAGGTCGTGTGGCCCCATTAAGGATTGCAACAATGTTACAATCGTAATTAAGAGGATTCAGGGTGGCCGCCGTTCGGCTACTGACCACGTGGCGGTCGGCCATTTTGGATCCTTTGTTAGTCCAGCGGAATTTGGTTGTTGAGTGCCTGGAACTAAAATTGTCTACTCGGCGGCACGGATACCGCTGGACTTCCAAGCCGTTCGGGAGCCCGGTCTTCCGGTAATGTGGTTCCCTAAGTTCATTCGGTAGTTTGAAGGGAACTTAAATGTAAGGTGTATTTAGTGTGGCGTTCGGTTATTTCAGCTGGGATCTGAGCTGTAGTCTCACAAAGGGTGCGCTCAGACCCCAGCTATCTGCTGAACGTCCATTCGTTTAAATATACCGAATAATGTAAAAGTTATGGTTTTTAATGTGAATTGTCAGTTTTGCTGCACGGAGGGATAATCCACTTAACTGTATATTCTAGTGGGAGTATCCCTCTCGTGCAGCAGTGCCTGATGGGAGAAATGCCCAGGTTATTCAGTTCCTCATGTAGTCCCCTACTGTACAGGAATCCCATAAATACTGGAAGCCTGTGAATAAAGCCTCAGTTGACTCCCAGCCTATGTGTCGTCTAGTTCTTGGGAGGGAAGGATTGTATAACGCTACCTGAATTGTTACATGCTGTACCTGCCTACTTGGATTACTACCTGCTTTTCCTGTCTACCAGCGGAGACCCTGTGGATTAAACTACCTCTCCGCTACAATTCGTGGCAAGCGACGGGATTTCAAACCGCACAGCAAATCCACGTTCGACAGTAACTACCGAACAAAGAGGAGAGGCAGCAGCACAATGGAACGAGCCATTCGGATAAAACCAGTGTTCGGGAAATATGTCAAAGTATACGTACGATTGGTGAATGGAGGCGAACTATGCAGCATTAAAAGGAGCTACATTGAAAGAATTATTGCAAGCAAGAGGGCAACGCCAGAAACAAAACAAAAGCGACCCTTGTGGCAGAGCTCATGGAGGGAGACAGAGCCACCCCTGCAGCAGCTCCACAAGAGGCAGAACGCTGTGAATTTGACAAGGAGCTACAGGGCAGGCTAGCCTACTACCCAGAGACCCCCATCGATAGAAGTAGTAGAACGACTGATGGCGGACGTACACGAATACCTGGTGGTCAAACACCAAGCCAATCGACAACCTGGGGAAAGAGCTCCAACACCTGTGCACATTCCCCAGGGAAAGCCCAAGATTCCATACCAGGCGTTTAACCCCTTAAGGACACATGACATGTGTGACATGTCATAATTCCCTTTTATTCCAGAAGTTTGGTCCTTAAGGGGTTAAAAGCTATACCGAAACCGACGGCGAGGTAGATGACTACCTACAAGATTTTGAAAGGTTATGCCACCTGCACAATATCAGTGTGGAGGATCGGGTACCCCTACTGGCAGGGAGACGATCTGGTCGCGCAGCAGAGGCATATCGTGCCGTACCAGACGAGGACAGTACAGACTATGCCAAGGTGAAGCAGGCCATTCTAGCTAGGTATGCGATTACCTCAGAGGCCTACCGCCTAAAGTTCCGAGACATTAAAAAGCTCACCAGAGACACTCACACAGAATGGGCGCACCATCTACAACGAGCGGCAAAAGGATGGTTGGAAGCCACACAAGTCAACACCCTAGAAGACCTGTTCCAGCTAATGGTAATGGAGCAGTTCTTTAATGGGATACCCGCTCATTTGCAGAATTGGGTGCGAGATCGGAAGCCACGCACTCTACAAGACGCAGCCAAGTTAGCAGATGAGTTCCAAGATACCAGTAGGGAACAGCGCACTCAACCAAGAGCAGCCTATGGACCTATAGCACCAGTACCAGCCATAACTGCAGCCGTCCCAGCACGCCCGGGGGTAAGCAATAACACCTACACCCCCAGGTATCAGGCTCACCCCCTGATACGATGCCACACCTGCAACCAGCAGGGGCATATACAGCGTGACTGCCCTCGCAACCGACCACGGCCCAGCTGGAATACCCCGGCACCCAACAACCGGGCAGCGGTTCACTGTGCCCAAGCGGAACCCTACAGAGCACCCGAGGTCCCAGCTCCCACCAAGGAACCTCTGGGTATGCTACATGAAGTAAACCCTATCCAAGCAGCCTCTGACAACCCACAAGGGCACCGACAAGAGGTACAGATGGAGGGGAAAAAGGTACAGGGGTTACGAGACTCTGGAGCTACTCTAACGCTGGTCCGCAACCACCTAGTACCCAAGGACAACCTCACGGGAGAATGTGTAGCAGTACGTGTAGCAGGGGGAGCATTTACAAGATCCCCACTGCCAAGGTACACCTGAATTGGAGAGCGGGGAATGGGAATGTGGAGGTGGGCATGATGCAGGATTTACCCGCAGGTTACTTTGGGCAACGACCTGGGGGAGCTGACTTCAGCTTTTGTTCCCCAACCTACCATCCAAGAAGCCTATCCAGTTGTGACCCGCCAGATGGCTCGCACTACAGTACCACCTAACCACTCTGAGCAATGTGCCCCCCATGCCTAATGTCACTCCCTGGGCGTCCCCCCCTAGAATTTGGGTCTGAAGTGGCCCTAGACCCTTCCTTGCAGCTGTATAAAGACCGTATAGATAAAAACCAGGCAGGGTTGGAAGGGGAAAAGTACACATGGGAAAAAGGGGCTCCTATACCGCCAAGCCGAAAAGGTAATAGCCGGATCGATCCCTATACCCATTAAGCAATTAATTGTTCCCCGGAAATATAGATTAGAATTGCTGCACATAGCGCATGACATACCCCTGTCTGGACACTTAGGGATCAGTCGTACTAAACACCGGCTGACACAGAATTTCTTTTGGCCAGGTATCTCACAGGATGTATGGCGATATCACAGGATCTCCCTTGCCGGTCCATGCAGACCTGGCACAATCCAAGCACCAGCCCTGCTGTGTGCCTTCATAGGCTGGTGGAGAGATCATGCGGCTGCCAGCTGGGGATGGAGGGAGAGGAGGACCCGGGGGAGCTCTTACCTGCAGGTCCGCCGGGTTCCTCTCGCGAAGTCTGTGCATTGCTGCGGTTACCACAGATCCCACGAGAGGGAACTCTAGCCCCACAGGCTAGAGTTCAGTCACCACTAGGACTACCAGGGACTGCAGCACACCCCCTCCCAGGCTAAAGGTAAGAAGGGAGGGGAGTATATCAAGTTTTTTTTTTTAATAAAAAAAACACATTTAATATATTTAAATCTGCCCCCCACACACAATCCCTCTAAACACACACACCACCTTCACACATAGCACCCTCACACACACACAGCACCCTCACACATAAACCCCCCTTACACCCTCACACACACAGCACCCTAACACACACACACATAGATATATATGTATATATGTTTGGAGAAATTGTATGTGTGAGGAGAGGAGTGTGTTGGATGTGCTGTGTGTAGTATATATATATATATATATATATATATATATATATATATATATATATATTATATATATATATATATATATATATATACTACAGCACCCCTCACAATGCACCAATACACATTACGCTCCAGATACATGCTAGATCCCTTACCCAACTCTGGATCATCACACACGCACACACACGATCCCTATATACACTCTGAATCCTCTACACACACACACACAAACATGATCACCAATACACACTCGGGGTCCTTTACACACTAGATCCCCTACACACACACACACACACAGTGCACCACCTACACACACTACATTCCTGACATACAAACTCTGGATCCCCTATGCACACACTACATTCCTTGTAAGCAAACACATACTACATTCTCTAAACACACACTCTCTACAACCCCTCTACACACTCTCTACAAACACAAAAGAGCCCGTATGCACACATTTGTTACATTCCCTATACACTCTATGCCCCCTATATACATACTCTCTGCAGCCCCTAGCCACACATATTACAGCACAAACATGAAGGAAATCAACCTATTTACACAATACTACACCACAATCAACTCACTCTACACACACGTAATCCCACAAGCAGGCTCCAAGCACATGCACGATACATTTTCCTGGCCCTTTTGTCCTTTGGTATCCCACTTATGGAGACACCAGAGACAGGTTAAAAGCAAACACAGCACAAGCATGTTATTACATTTTCTTGAACTGCGCAGAACAAATACATGGCCTTTTTCTCATGCTAGAGCTCTTCATCGGGGCTCTGCGCATTGAGGCAACATGCTCACTTTGAGATGGAGCGTGCTTGTCATTAGTGATGACAAAACACACCCTCTCTGGCTTCGCTCCTCCACCTACAAAGCCCCCTCTGCCAATTGTTACATGCATTTGTTTTTAAACGCATGTAATTAAAGACAGATTTGGAGATAAACTCTTATCATTGCGTAGATTTGTGGATGATATTTTTATGGCTTGGAGTGGCACCAAAACAGAGCTCGTACAGATGATTAGTGACATCAATTAGGGATTATTCTCGGTTAGTGACCAAATAATCTAAATTTTATTAAAGACAGGAGGCGAATATTTGCTTATCTTTCTTTACTGAAAACCTCCAGCAGCAAAGAAACAGTTAACAAGAGTTGAATAAAAATCATGCTTGAGCCGTGTTCGAAAGTCCTGCGACATGCCAGGATCCCCTGAAACGGTCTAGGCTATGAGCCGTCGGTGACCCTGAAGGGCAAGTGGATTAAATTTGCCTGTTGGATTCCGGAGTAGATCCTGGTGACGCGGTAACAGCATAGGGAGGTCCACTGACATCTCCTGGATGGTTGGGAACCACGACTTCAACTACGACTGGGTTGAAGTGTGTGTGCGTGAGGAGTGCAATGTGTATGAGGGGTGCAGTGTGTGTACAGACTTGCATTGTGTTTGTGAAGGATGTAGCGTGTGTGGGCGTGTGTGTGTGAGGGGTGCAGTTTGTGTGAGTGTGTGTATTGGGTACATTGTGTGTGAGGGGTACAGTGTGTGTGTATGGGGGGCTGTGTGTGTGTATGGAGGGGCAATGTAAATGTATGGGGGCAGTGTGTGCGTATGGGGAGTCATGTGTGTGTATGGATGGGCAATGTGTATGTATGTAGGGCAATAATTACCTTTGCAGGGTTAAGGGTCCTGGAACCATGCACCCAGACCACTTCAATGAGCTGAAGTTGTCTGGGTGCCTAGAGAGTTCCTTTTAACCCGTTAAGGACACATGACATGTGTGACATGTCATGATTCCCTTTTATTCCAGAAGTTTGGTCCTTAAGGGGTTAAGGAAGGGGCCACAATAAATAATGCTTTAAATGTGATGGATGTGTTACATGTGGCCATATGTTCACTCATCCATATTCAGGCAAAAATATCAGACATTATATGACATGTATCATATCTATGTATCATATTGTGACATATCTAATTATATGCTCCTGTGATTTATATTACTTTGCCAAAACTGATCTCACTGTCCATGTCAGAGGTCATCGACCTGCAACTATGACAGCGTTTAGAGACGGAAGAACTGACAAACCTGGGGCAGAGCCAAGCAGGCAAGCAGCCCAGACGTGTCTGGACAGAGCTCTCGCGTCTGGGAGAGGGAAAACAGGGTGCAGAGCCGGAACACAACCGCTTATAGCCAAAATCCCACCGTACCTCTACTCAGGGGGGCTACCGATTCGAACGGTGCCCCTCACGAGCCCCTGCGTAGCCAATCTGAAGACACGAGGCTTGCCGCCTACCTGGGACCGAGCCGCAGGGAGACAGCCGCTCTCCGGGGCATCAGCTCCAACGACCAGCCCAACGACAGCATCACCATCGGCACACAGACCCGAAACGGCCGATGCCTTTTTTTCAACCCCAAAGCAAGAAATACCGCAACCGCGGCACTGAGGCCTACCACGTGAGCAGCCAGCCTCTAGTTACCCTAGGCAGCCTCACAAAGTGGTGCGACCTGGACACAACAGAAATGCTTCCAGCCCAGCCTGAACCCTACACTGCCGTAGAGAAGATCCAATAAACTGCCAACGGGCTACCCCGGGACGCAGCGCGACATCGGGCAGATGCTGCAATCCCCGGCAACGGTCACGGCAACGAGCTCCCGGGAGCACTCACCCCCGCAAGATTCACCACCCACACGATCGGACGGATGGGTCTCACTACAGAGCCCAGCACGGTCTGAAGGAGGACAACAACACACACAAGAGGTATTAGCCCCGGCCTCAAAGCAATACATCCAGGATATGCTTACCAGCCTACAGCGTAACCTCAGGAGCATGTGGGAAGCGGATTTAGGGGTGCTCACTACCGAGGTAAAGGCCGTTAAGGCGCGCACCCAAGTCAATGAAAAAGAGGTGTCCGACCTTAAGAAAGACTTAAAGGCACTGAGAGACCAGGTCCAACACATACAAGCAACCCAAACAGAAACATGCAAACAGATGAACATACTGGACGACAGGGGGAGAAGGAAGAACATTAAAATACGGGGAGTACCAGAATCTATCACCCTAGAAGAATTACCACACTACATACGGCGACTGGTAGCCTTCCTCCTGACGGCAACACAAGCCAAACGCTTTACCTTCGATGGGGTATACAGAATATCAAAGCCTTCACAAGCCCCAGCTGCAGCACCACGCGACATAATACTCCGATGTCAAACAATATCTGACAAGATAAACCTGTTGGCAGCACTGAAGGGACAATCCCCTTACAAATTTGAAAGCGGCCACATATCATTCTTCCAAGATCTATGCAGAGCCACACTGCTGTGTAGAAAATCTATGCAACCCCTGACAAAAATCCTACAGACAGCAGGCCTTACTTACAGATGGGCAACACCGAGGGCCCTGTGGATTACCAAGGAGGAGAACTCATATAAAGCCACAGACCCAGCGGACATACCCGCCCTACTCACAGCACTGTGCCTCTCACCACAAAGCGCAGCCAACCAAGGGACACACAACACACCCTCGGATACAGCGGCCTCCAACCTTACACCTGACCCCGGAAAACCAAGAGATCAAAGACCGGACTAGACACTTGAACCGGGACAATCCATGCCGTAAAGTGTTACCTTTATGCATTGCTTTGCATGAATGTTTTGCTCTTTTTTCCCTGTCGAAAGATGTGTACAACAATTTAATTTTTTTTTTGTTTTTTTTTTTCCTTACGTTAACACCTATGCTATTTCTTGTTAAACGTGCCGAGAAATGTTAAGCAGACCTAATCTAGCTGGTACCTCACATAGACGGAATAGATACCTAAAGGTAATATGACGGACGTCCAGCACCATGACACCCCCCCACTGCCCTGGGGATAGAGGGCAAGATACACAAAGGAGCATCACACCTAACACCACTAGCCTAACACACAGGGGCAAACCAACAACATCAAACAGTCAATCCTGACTAAACCCTGGCAACACACAGACAACCACGGTCCACACCACCCACCACTCTCAAGCAGACGAATGTAAGCACACACTACATCATCTACAGAGACGGGTGGCTTAACAGTGCACACCCTGTACGAGTGAACCACCACCACTCAGGCGCCAAACCAAGGCGTGACCCGCCATAGACTAAAAACCACCACTGGTAGAAACGGTTAACTCGATAGAACCAGACAGGCGATTATTTCTGAAAAAGGTGCATAAGATGACTCAACCCCAATAGTAGAACGTATTGAAAAATGTGAAATTACATGTATATGCTGTTGTGGCACACTATGCTATGTTTGTACCTCTGACATTGCACCGAAAAATAAAGAATTAAAAAAAAAGAACTGACAAACCTGTGGCAAAAACGCTTACCAACATTGAGGTTTATTGACATTGATCATGTTTCTCCTCTACACAGAGGTGGTGACAGGTTCAGAAATCTTCTCCAACGTGAAACATTTTGGATTAAAACACTTGACACATTGGCCCCCCAAGGGATTAAAGAAATCAATTTGCTTCAAATCATATTTCTTTTTTTTTTTCTTTTTTTTCAGTATATGTTTATTCATTAATTATTGATTAAGTAAATATTTTATGATCAACATAATCTTTATTTGCTAGTAGTACATGGAGCTCAATATTCTGTGATCATTTTATGTTCACTAATTCATAAAAGTATTATATCTTAATTCATATTTCTCATGTTATGATCGAGTCCAGAATATTCATAATTTTATAACATGACAGGAGGCTTCATATTTTGCTTAAGTCTTTCTTTACTTAAGCTCCACAGCAGCATTTTTTAACATAGTAACAGGATAACCAATCAGAAAAAAGTAACAGGTTATAAAACTGATGTCACTTCCTCTTTCTTTGCTGATTCGCACCAATACAGGTCAGAGTGCCACTGTCTCCTACTCACTGTGGGTTGCTGTGGTTTATTTATTTATTTCTTTATTTAATTATTTTTCTTTCTACATACTTATTTAATTATTGTTTTACTTATATTTTGAGGAATAGCTGTATTGCATATATTTTTTATATATATATATATATTTTTTCTTCACATATCTATTTTTTACCCCTTTTTCTTTTTCTTCTTACTTTAATATTGTTTTACTATTTCTCATAACTATTGTACTTTTAACTTTCCCTTTCCTATTCTTTTCACCCGGGTCGCGGCTGGCATTTTACTGCCCTGTTTTTCCCGGGCTTTCTGGGGCCGCGGGGAACACCTCCGACGGCCCCTTCGAGCGCAGGGCAGCCATCTTGGATCTTGCGCACTACCTCGAGATCCAGGCAGCCATTGTTACTCTCATGCACATGTGCGAGATCGCGGCGGCCATTTTCTGCGCACATACTGGCCGTGTGGCGGCCATTTTGGTGTGCCGTGCAACATTGTTGCACAATAAATATTTTTACCCCCTGTTAGCCCGCGGTTTCTGTGGGCACCATACACGCCATCCAGTGGACCCCACACTCCCAGTGGGTTCCACTGTTTGCTCGTTTGTGGGGGATGTGTCATGGTAGTTTGTCATAACAGTATTGGACTCTCTGCTTCCCCCTTGCGGTTATCTCAGGGAACTACATTATACAATTCTGAATTCAAATGGTTTCTTACAGACTGTTTCATTGTGGGGTGAGCCCCCATCTCACCTGCATACCTGCATAGGGGTGACCCCCCCCCTTTTTATACACATTATCACCCAGCCTGATAAGACACCATTACACTCTGCTGTGAGTTTATAAGGGGTGAACCCCTAAGTGTCATTTAAGATTGCTGTTTTTAATACAGCCCATAATTGGCCTGCTTTGTCTGTGCCCCCATACCTCCCCACGGATATAATATATATATATATATATATATATATATATATATATATATTTATATATACACCCAGAGGCTTTTATGCTGGGTGAGCCCCAGTTTCAGCTTGCTTATTGGACTTATACATATATTTGATATCTATATATAAAAAAGGCCTTGACATACATATTCTAATACTGATACCACAAAGAAATGCACCTTATACACACACTTATATACAATGATACTTATCAGTGGTGGGTGAAATACAGCCTCCCTCAGATCGCTCCCAGCTAGCAATCAACTTCAATACAAATATATACAAAACACAACGAGGGAACCGGCTGGTAGCAGGATCTTGGACAGTTTCAGGCATATATGGTGCCTCCCCTGATGGTATGGGGGGCTGGGGGAGTTCCCCTGGACACTTCCCTGGATATTTCCACCAAAAAGCAGGACTCCGGGTGAAGGTATGAAAAAGCAGCTTTAATTTTCAATAAAATATATAAAATAAATACAATAAAGGTCCTACGTGTTTCGTCCCTTCTATAAAGTATGGGACTTCCTCAGGGACCAACAATTTTAAAAATTACAATTAATGCAGTACAAAAAAGCAGCCTAACCACCCTCCACCCACAAGTCCTTTAAATAGGGCTAATCCCTAAAGTTAATTAGTC
This sequence comes from Pelobates fuscus, assembly GCF_036172605.1. Taxonomy (NCBI): domain Eukaryota; kingdom Metazoa; phylum Chordata; class Amphibia; order Anura; family Pelobatidae; genus Pelobates; species Pelobates fuscus. The sequence goes on along the minus strand of NC_086327.1, from coordinate 80,363,217 downwards.
ACATGTGCCTCTCTGTCCTTCCTCATTGGTCCTGTGTAGATGAGTATCATCTGTTGGAAATCACATTCTCCAATATTCACAGCTGATCTTCATTGTTGTTTTGCGGTTGATTTCGGCGTTTTCGTGCATTCCGGAAACCGGAAGTGCTATGCGTTCCAACTGAGTTCACAAACCCGAATGTGGGTTAGGCTGCTTTTTTGTACTGCATTAATTGTAATTGTTACAATTTTTACAATTTTACATTAATTGTAATTTTTAAAATTGTTGGTCCCTGAGGAAGTCCCATACTTTATAGAAGGGACGAAACGCGTAGGACCTTTATTGTATTTATTTTATATATTTTATTGAAAATTAAAGCCGCTTTTTCAAACCTTCACCCGGAGTCCTGCTTTTTGGTGGAAATATCCAGGGAAGTGTCCAGGGGAACTCCCCCAGCCCCCCATACCATCAGGGGAGGCACCATATATGCCTGAAACTGTCCAAGATCCTGCTACCAGCCGGTTCCCTCGTTGTGTTTTGTATATATTCTAATACTGGCCTGTTCTGCCCCATACGTACCGCTTGCTATGACTATGGATACTGCATACCAGGATCAAAATCTGCAAGCTCTCATTAACGTGGCTGTTGCCGCCTCACTTGAGAAGGCCTTGGCTCGGGTGCTGCCCGTAGAGCCCAAGGAACACAAATCCACTGATCCTCGCTTTCTGCCGAAGATTCAGAGGATTCTGACTCCTCAAGGTGGGATCAAACCAAATCTCACAAACAATATTGGAAAGGGGATGGACCAGAACCCCTCAAGCGCAAAGGAAAAGAGCTGGCAAAACACCCCAAACAGGCGGACTCCTTCGCCCTTCACCCTTTAGCCATTCTAGATGAATGGCAAGCGGGCCACTCGTCGGACGACGAAATGAACTGGCCAGAGGCATCCTTTGGAGCGGTACGTTTTCCTCGAGACGATATGACTGACCCCACACTGGAAGATGCGGTCTCCCGACAAGCACCATCAGGGGAGGCAGAAACCGTTCTGGACACACTACGTCAACCACTATTTGACCCACGCCACATTAGATACCCCCGATCATCGGAGTGGTCCCTTCTAGACCATCTCACCCAGTACATCCACTTCTGGATTAGAAGGCCCCTGGATTGGGAGGTCCGCAAGCGTTTGAAAGCAGAATGTCCCAGGCCTACCCTGCCGGACAAGGTTGCAATGACCCCGGAATTTGATATGCTGCTTTATACGTACTTGGCCAGGACTGGCCGTGACACTAGAAAGGGTATTGAGCGCAGCTTACATCTCACCCAAGACAAGCTACTGGACGTTCTTGGACCCCTAGCAAAAATCCTATTGTTGGCTGACGAGGTCCTCTCTCAGGAGGGACCATTGGACCCATCCGTAGTCAGAGAATGGGCGCTACGCTTCATATGCCTGCTGGGCAATGCAAACACATCCCTCTGTACGGAGTGAAGGAAAGCAGTGCTGCTGCGCATGGATGCCAAACTCTCCGATCTGGGGTCCAAGGAATTAGGCCCCAAATCCAAGGATCTTCTGTTCAGAGAACCCTATATCAAAGAACTCCACAAACATGTAAATTTGTACGCCACATTGAACAAGGCGCAGACATCTATGAGAAGAGTGTTCCACCAACACCCCACTCGGGTTTTTGGCAGGGCTGGCCGTACAAGGGGTCATACAGACAGCCGTTTCTGGTCAGCAGGCCTACACCAACGATCCCACACATCATCATTCTTCCCGAATTACTAAACAAGGGGCTTCTACAACCAAAGTTCGGATAGAGGTAGAGGAAGCAAAGCTCGAGGACGTAACAGATTTCCGACAGGTGAGATTTCTCCCCTTTTACATGTGGAAGACTGTCTTCAGATACCTGGATTCTGGACACGCTTCAGAGT